>NC_049232.1:18588561-19236719 GCF_011100685.1 Canis lupus familiaris
TTCTCTTAGTATACATTGATGATATTTTAATCTTCATTTTGATGTTAATGTATTATGTCCATATTAAATCTTACTCTCTTCTGAGACCCTTCACTCATGTTAATGAAAAAAGTACTAGTTGGCTCCAAAGGAGGAGCAACTATGAATATAAATGTACTGCATGGCAAGACTCAATTTTCATGTGTCTAGGTGTTATATTCATTTCGTTATAAATACTTATGCCCTTTAAATTTGGGTTTTTTTTTCCTCCCTGTTATTCTTTGATACCTTCCTCTGCACCATTTTGTGTTCACTTTCTTTTTCCTGATATGAATGCTCATTAGTCACATCTTTTATCCTGTTTTATTGATTCCCTGTTTTTTTTCATATTTTCCTCCTTATATTTACATCCTGGGCAATATATTCAATTATATGTCCCAGACCTTCAGTTGATTTTAAAATTGACAGTATTCTAACTTTCTAAATGTTCTTCATGTTCTCGGATTGTTTTTCTTTAAATCACAGTTATTTTTATGGCTATGGCACCCTTTTTGAATATTTTGAATGTTATTAGTTTGTGTGTTTTTCTTTTGTGGCTTAAATTAGCACTTTTTTCTGTTCTTTCTTTCTCATGTTGTTGCTTTTCCTTGGAGATCTGTTGATTTTTGGTTGCCCATATTTCAGTGAAAGCCTTGGTTGATTATTCTAATTAGGCAGTTTGGACTTCTGGAATGTTGTGTAAGGAGGCCCATTTCCTGCCGAGACTTTCTCTGGAGGAGGGCATGTAACTGGGAACTATATGGAGGAGGAAGATGGCCTGAATGAAGAGTATTACTTACATTGAGTGTGGGGCCAAACAGCTGTCAAATGAATGACCATAAGTCTTCATTAGAAAGCTCTCCTACAGGTTACTTTAAAATTTTTGTAACTTACATACTTTCTTGAATTATTTGTGTGTGTGCGTGTGTATTTAAGTAATCTCTATGCCCAGAAGGGCTCAAACTCACAACCTCGAGATCAAGAGTTGCATGCTCTACTGACTGAGCCAGCCAGACACCCCATTAGATTCCCTGAATCATTTTTGTTATTCATTAAATTTCACTTTACTGCTGGTTCTACACTCAGGGAAATCATATTAACAAGTTAAGGGTCAAATAGTTTTAACCTGCAAAGCAGAGTTGAAAGTAAACAATAAAAAAGGCACTGTGATTCTGAAGAATCTGTCACAGAAACCTTAGAGAAAAAATCGTGAACTTTATTTTTTACCCTTCATATAGCCCTATAATCTCCAAGTTTAACTACGTTCATTGCCTTCTTTTTAAGAAAATAAAGAAGTAATTTCTTTTAGGGAGATTATTTTTGAATGACCAGGAAATGTAAAAAGAATAATCCTTGAAAGTATAAAATATAGGACTTGACATTTCCCTACTTGCTTAAATGAATGAGTTGCTATCCTAGTTTGTTAGCCACACATAACAAAATTCTATTCATCATTCAAAGGTCATTTTGAATCTTGACCCTTTTAGTCATGTCTTTCCAGATAAACCCCACTTGAATGTACTCTCTCTAATCCATTTACATACTTATATCTTTCTTTTTCTCCTTCTTGGGAGGTTTACCATGTTTTGCTTCATATTCTGATTTGTATGCTTGTGTTATAGTTAATGATAGAAGCTAATCATGCAAAAAATATTTTAATTTTTAATCATTTTTGTATATTTCTTAGATATTCTTTGCCCAGTCTAATGATTGGAATGATGTCAATCACATAATTTTCCAATAATCATTTGTTACTTGCTTCTCAGCAAAAAATACTATGTATGTATTTAGAATACTGCTACCTTTTGATGAGTTCCCTTCATATTTCCTGAGCTCGTCTCTGGAATTATGGGTAGTATTTTCACTTAGGGCTTACATCTTGAAATTTGAATGTCTTCTATTTTTTCACATTCATATTTATTGTGACTCAGTAGTGCAGAGAAACTCCTACTTTGCATGAAAAAGAATGTGAGATGTGTCAGTTTCAATATTGTTAAGTAGGGAAAAATAACAATAAACATGTATTTATGATCTGGAATAGTTGAGCTCATTGTTATTCAGTTTGAATATGCAACTAAAGTGGCAACATTATAAATATAAGTGGTTTCCATAGATAGTATTTTGGACTGATTTGCATTAAGATTTCTACATCACCAGCATGGGAGAGATGCTGAGAACTGTAATAAATTTTGAAATTTTCTTCAATCACATGTACATTCATGTACATTTTGTTACAGTTTAAGGTACTATTTTTCCTGTTATTGTAATTGATGTATTTTTTAAAAATTTCTTAATAACACTTTAAAAGTTCCCTGATATGTTATTAGATTATTTCATTGCCACAGAGTTGAGTGATTTGAAGTGTTAAAGAATTTCTGATACTGGCTTATATTCTTCAGAAAAACCTTAGAAAATTGCTAATCCTAAGAACTCCAAATACACTAAGTTGGTTTTATGACAGCAGACCTCCATTCGATGAAGTTAAAATGGCTTTTCTGGGACCCTGTCCGAGTGATTTTCCCATCCTACAAACAGCAATATGGCCAAATTCTTTCTGTTCCCAAAAGACTGGCCATATCTTGTTACACAGCCTATATGCTGCCTTTGTTGCCTTAACAGACTTCTTTCGCCATTTGACTTTGTTCACAGAAGTTAGGTTAGGGTCTGGCATTTAGCCGATACTCACTAAAACCATGGAATGAATGAAGTTTGATTTCCTGAATGTTGGAATCTCTCTTTGAAGGCTTTTGACCAAAAAATAACACGGTGAAAAATCAATCTCCAAAATATTTATTTCTTGATACTCAATTTTTTTAAAGATTTATTTATTTTAGAAAGAGAGAAAGAGAGCATGTGAGTAGTGGCAGGGAGGGATAGAGGGAGAGAGAATCTTAAGCAAGAATCTATCCAAGGCAGATCTGTCATGGGGCACAATCTCACATTATCTCAATCCTGAGATTGAGCCAAAATCAAGAATTGGGTGCTTAACCGACTAAGCCAGCCAGGGACCCTGTTTTTCCTGGTACTCGTTAAAATGGCTATTGATACTGGTATTTTATTACTTGGTTCATTTATTTTAAAAATATAGAAATTCAAGGATTTTTTTTTTTATGGAATAACTCAAGCAAATGTATAATCTCTCTTTTCTGCAAAAAAAAGAAAACTGTAGTGAGATGAGCAAGGCTTTGGACATTTTACTTGAATACATTAGAAGATGGAAATAATAATAATAAAAAAAAAGATCATTTAACTCCAATATTCTGGTTTTGGTTAGATTTCTTTTAAAGTTATGCAACTCTCAATGTAGTAGTCTTATAATTTGCTAAATGTGAAACTTTGTGTCAGCATTATTTTAGTAAATCACTTGTTTTATACATTATTATTTTTAATGAATTTGTTGCATTTTTTAAAGAAATAAGCTAGTTTTTACTACTCCTGAAATCTATTTTGCAGCTTTTTAAGGAACATTTTATATGTACCCTACATCCAGTGTTAGCATAGATGGGGAAAAGTATTATAAAAGGACTGCTCTTGTAATAATTTTATTTTGTATCTAGTGTTCTGCATTATCGAATTAGAATTTATTTTCTAATATACTCTAAATACCATTTCTACTAGTAGATATGTTCAAACTAGTAGAAAATCTCTGCATCCTGTTCTGAGTTGAAATTCTTCCCAGAGTGACTTGAATTGGAATGTTGGGTTGATTACGGCAAGTCTGACTTGCTTTTCGCCATAAATGGTACAGACGTGAGTTTTCAGAAAATGGGCAGTGGAAATTACAGCTAATGCATGGAATACACCAAAAGGGGTAATTGCTTCCTTCCTTCCCTCTTTAAATTTAGTACTTCTGACACTGCTAAAGTTGCTTAAAATGCTTTCTTTCCTAATTGTAACATATAAAGTCAGTAAAAACAGGGGAGGTGAGTGAAAATGAAAAGAGGTTTTGAATTGAGAGAGAATATGTTCACATTGGCCTATTATCTCTTACAATATTTTCATGTGAAACCATAGCAATATAGAGAAAATTATTCCTTAGGATTGTCTGGATTATCTCAAGTTGAATCCTTCCATTTGAGAGTAAAATTTGAGATGACTTACCCCTTTTAAAGAGCAATGGTCGTTTATCATGACCCCTTCATCTCACGTCTGTGCATACTGTACACAATATATTCTTAGCCCTGGGTTTTTTCCCTGACACCCAGAAGGCACTGGAGCATTCCAGGCTTTACTCATCCCTCTGTGCTTCGGATTTTCTTTTGAAGATTTATTTATTTATTAGTGTGAGTGTGCATGTGTGTGCACAAATCAGGGAAGGAGCAGAGGGAGAGAATCTTCAAGCAGACTCTCCACTGAGTGCAGAGGCTGACGTGGGGCTCCATCTCATGACCCATGAGATCATGACCTGAGCCAAAACTAAGAGATGCTTAACTAACTGAGCTACCCAGGCACCCCTGTGTTCCAGATTTTAGACACTATACCAGGCCCTTCTCTGAGCACAATTGTTTCTTTTTCTTTGAGCATAATCAAGCAACTCTTCCCAACTTTTCCCTCTATTAGTCATCTCCATATATATATATATATATAGAGAGAGAGAGAGAGAGAGATAGAGAGAGAGAGAGATCTCTATATTTCTATCTCTACAGCAAAGTCTGCAATTTCAGTAACATTTTATATTACAATTCCTTTTAAGCCCAGACTTTTTAATACAAATACAATCTGATGTCACTTTATACAACTGTACTTTATTTCTGTGGTCCACATACTTTTTTCACTTTCAGTAACTACCTCAAACTTTCTGTACTCTCACACTTCTTCTTTTTTAAAGATTTTTTTTATTTATGAGAGAGAGTGTGGAGGTGAAAGCAGAGGGAGAGGGACAAGCAGACTCTGCACTATGTGTGGACCCCATGGGGGGGCTTGATCCCATGACCCTGAAAGCATGACCTGAGCCAAAATTAAGAGTCTGACACTCAAGTGATTGAGCAACACCTAAATAACCCTTTACTCTCACACTTCTTATTTTTCATGTCATTCTCTACAGATGACCCTTTTTCTTCCATCCACGTGGAAAAACTCAGCTTCCCTCACGTCAGACCAGGAAGTTACCCATATCTGGAGCCATCCTTCAACTTTTTCCTCACTTACATAAGAGTCTGACACTCAAGTGATTGAGCAACACCTAAAACAACCCTTTACTCTCACACTTTTTGTTTTTCATGTCATTCTCTACAAATGACCCTTTAGCTTCCATCCATGTGGAAACTCAGCTTCCCTCATGTCAGACCAAGAAGTTACCCATATCTAGAGCCATCCTTCAACTTTTTCCTCACTTACATAAGAGGGATCCTGGTTGTATTATATACACCCCTTCATGTGGGCTTTGTCTCCTGCATTCCCAACTCTCAGAAAATTTCTGTGATCAGTTACTCCTTTCTCTTTCACATACAGTTTCATCTCAAAGCAGTCATTCTAGTCATGACTCAGATTCAGCTACTCCATGCTTGAATGCATGACCTTCATCACCATCCCCTGCCTCTCTGATCCTCTGATCTCAGTAAATAGCAACCACTCCAAGAAATTGTATACATAAACATGAGGCATTCATGAGATCGCTTCTCTCACTTTCTGAATTCAGTCTCTCCCCAAGTCTTATTGATACTGCTCCCTCAAGATCTCCAATACACCTCCTTCTTTCCATATCCCTTTTAAACAGTCTCATGTAGGCTAGCATGACTTTTGCCAGAGAAACTGTGAAAGCCTCTTAATTCATCAAGACCATTCTCCAGTTTGAAGCAGTATTTATCCTTTCTGAGTAGAATCTTCTACTCAAAACTCTTTAGTCATTTCCCATAACACAAAATAAAAACCACACTTCTTTCAGTAGCCTGTAAGATCCCACATGGACTGGCTGCTGCCTGTGTTTGAACCCTCCCCTCACTTTTCCCACTGTCCATCTACACCAGCCTTCTTTTGCTGCTCAAGCAAAGGAATCCTGGCCTCCTCCTCTTTGATGGTGACACTGAGTCCCTGGATGGCTCTTTTTTTTTCATATATTAACTCAGTGGCATAATTCTTTCTTCAAGGATTACATTCAACTGAAAATTCTAGCAGAAAGAGGAGAGTTTTCTAGAGTTATTGAAATTATCTAAAAAGGGTAAGTTGACTCTGAGAGTTGGTCTAGGTTCCAGCCATCTTGGATGTTGGTAGCCAATTTGGAGTCCAGTTTCTGGTGTGGTTTGTGTTAAATGTTCTGCTGCTGAAATTCTGTCAATCTTAACTTGGTTTCTAGAAAACTTGGGGTGGCTGACAGGGCTCCAGCTTCAATGGTGAGGCCAGAATGATCAGAATTGACTATACTTATAATCATTCCAACAAAACGATAGGACCTTATTTTATTTCTGAGACAAGATTACTGGATGGTAGCTACTATAAATACTTTATATCTTTGTAGCATTTTAGTGTTTATAAAACTATTTTTACATACTGTGTTGGTTGATAATTCATTTCTTAAGGTAGACACAACTGCCTTTCAAATTCTTTTTGTATAGGTGAGGAAGTTAAAAAGATTAGAACTTCACCATGACACTTGAGTTTCAAAGCCAGAGTGAACAGCAGCATCTAATTCCTGTGCTCCTCTTCACAGGGTTGCTATAAAATTCAGCCCTCTTCTGGACAAAGTGTGTACTATTAACATACTAGTGAAGTGTGTTGTACTGGGAAAATAACTAGCAGATGACATTGAGGAATCCATTTTCAGCTGTTTTTCACAATGCAGCCCACTATTCAGCAGTTCCATCAACCTATTTTTAGTTGTGTTTGGGATGAAGCCCAGAGCCGTACTGAACAGAGTCTACAACCTTCTGTGTGGTGTTACTTGCCCTTAATCATCCTTTGAATGTTTCTGATGTCGTCTGACACAGAAGATACACATTTTCATTGTCTGCTACAGTATTGGTTCAGCTGATATTGAGTCTTTTAAAATTTCAGGTATTTTTTAATTTGTTTTTCTTTATGAGGTTGAAAAAACCCTAAGAAATGATTCTCTGTATGTGTGTATATGTGTAGACTTGCACATGGGTGTGTGTATCCTGTAATTTGTTAGTGATAAATGTCTCAGTCGTGGTACTACTTAGTTTCTCCATCCTCACTTTTCAGAATGTGTGTGCCAGTTAGTGGGTAACCTGCCCATCAAGCCCACCTCATGGTGACAGGGAAGTCTGTGCTGTTTGGGCATGAGATAATGATTTGGCTCCTTCCTCAGAAGTCAGGCTTTCTATATAGGTTGGGAGCTGTTTTCAAATAAGAGAATCTGATGTGCCTGCTGGCCATGTGATCTTGGAGTGACTAACTTCATGTCTGATTTGACTCTGAATGTGCGTATTTGTATAGGAAAAAAGGTGTGTCCTTGGATAAGGTGGAATTCCCAGTAGTATCTCCCTAGCCTCTCCTGTCTCATCAGTCAATCTCTACCCTAGCTAGTGAAGGATGAGGTAAGGGAAGGTGATAGTGGTCTAGGGAAGAGAAGACCGTGATGATTATAGCTTTCCTTGAAGCTAGGGGCTGGCATAGCCCAAATATAGCTGGGGAGATTCCAGTAGGTCCTAACTCATCCCTGCCAATACCATGTGCTCCTTCTCTGGGATTCTCAACCAGAAGCAGTGCATGATCTCGGGCTCTCCTTATTTTAATAGCCAATAGTCTAGGATTGATTTATTAGTATGATTTTCCCCCTTGTGTGTAGCAAATAGCATGTACAGAATCTTAATCACTTTAGAAATAATCTTAATTACTGACATAATCTTAATTACTGACATAAGACAACTTATTAGTAATTCTGATGTGTTTAAAATTCAAATTAATATGAAGAGTCTTTATTTTTCCCTGTATAAACTATTGAGCTGGGAAGCTGCTCACAGTGTAAACATTTATTTATTTTTTTTAAGTTTTATTTTTTTTATTTTTTAAAGATTTTATTTATTTATGAGAATGCGAGAGGAGAGAGAGAGAGGCAGAGACGCAGGCAGAGGGAGAAGCAGGCTCCATGCACCGGGAGCCCGACGTGGGATTCGATCCCGGGTCTCCAGGATCACGCCCTGGGCCAAAGGCAGGCGCCAAACCACTGCGCCACCCAGGGATCCCTTTTTTAAGTTTTAGAGCTGTGACCAAAAACACAAAGATTCTTGATCTTTCTTCCCCACCATGAGTTTTCTATCATTCAAATTGTTTTTGAAATATGTTTAGTCTGCTACCAAAAAATGTAGATTGAATTATTTACAGGCTTTTATTTCTACCAATTTAAACTTTGATTTTTTTAAATGACAAAAAAATTTTACATATGTCATGAGAATTATCAGTCTCAATGCAATGAACAGTGAGAGCCACTGTCATCAGCATCAGTGACTATAGATAAGCATCTTTGCCATCAGCACACCCTTTAAGTATTTTCTCGACTGCAGTTTGAAAGATAAAGGTCAAGACTGGTGGCCATGCAGTGGCCAGAGGAGAGAGAGTGTGTGTGTGTGTGTGTGTGTGCGCGCGCGTGTGTGTTTGTGTGTGTGTGGTGTGGGCATGGACCGTGGTTGATGGGTATTAGAAACTGTCAGGCTTCCAGGCCACACACATACCAGGAGCCACTTCTGCTGGTATCTATTTATGTTGCAACTGTTTTTTTTTTTTTTTTTTTTTAGTTAAAAGTAATAACTCTCATCTCATTGAAGATTTAAGTGACTGGGCTTGTGATTATTCTTTTGTACATGACAGATTTTTAAAGAAAACCTGTTTACTGCTATATTTCCAGCACCTAGTACATGGTAGGCTCTCAATAAGTAACTTCTGAATGAGTGAATGAACTGGTCTTCAAGGCAGCTCAGAGACTCATACTCTGAACTAACCCTTTGTAGCCAGCACACAAATTGATCTAAGTCATTGTTTTCTAAAACTTATTTTCCCCATGACACTTTCAAAATAGATTAAAGGCATTAATAAAAGCTTTGCATATTAAACTTACTCATTCAAATTGTTCAGTGTTTATTATATGTCAAGAAGAGTTTTAGTTGCTAGGGATTCCAAGATGAAAAAAAAAAAATCCCAGCCCATTTGGAATTTACATTTTAGTTCAGAAAAGTAGGCAATGCATGGACAAATAAATTATTCTGTGTTAAGTCCTGGCAAGTGCTATAAAGAAAAATCAAGAAAGCCCTCTCTGAGGTAACATATCAACAGAGATCTGAAGGGAGTGCTGTAGTGATTCTGTGAACATCTAAAGAATGTTCTACTCAGAGAAAGTACATAGGTTTTGTGGTGGCAGCATGCTTGGTGAACGCACAGGCTCAATAAGAAGGCAAATGAGGCAAAAGAGGGGTAGGCAAGGCTAAGAATGGTAGTGTGGGGTCAGTGAAATACTGAGGTGGGAACAGATGATTTGTGGGATTGGAATCCATTGTAAAGTTATTGTTTTTCCTTTGAGTGAGCTTGGAAGCCAGTGGAGGCATTCTGAATGACTCGATAGTGGGATCATCAGAAAGACAGAGCAGGACCTTTTCCATCACCTCTGTGGGGATTAGCTGGTAGAGCCATTCATCTGTGTATCCACAGTGTCTGCAGTATATAGATATTAACCAGGATGATATACTTTTAATTAGAGCTAGCCCAGGAGAGATGTATAGGTACAACAGACAACACCACTCCATGCCTCTGACCCACTAGCACATATTTATTTAAAAGACATTTTCCTTTAAATTTTTTGTTATTCTAAATTTTAATATTAGCTCGAAATCTCTGGGTATGCATGTTATCAAAAAGTTGGATGTAAGAGGAATTTGCATTTTAGGAGTAAGAGACAAGAAATTGGGCATTTGTGTGGGTTCACATTATTTCATGGAAAAAGCTCTGAAATGGGTCTCAGAAACCTGGTTTTCAGGCCAACTTCTGATAAACACTGCCATTTGACTGTGGGCAAATGATGTTATTCTTAAATACATAGATCTGCCATCTTAAAACAGCAGAATTTGGCTGGATGTATTCCAGAGACATTGCTAGTAAGTATTTTAGTCTGTTGTTGCTGCTATAACAAAATTATTTATTCGGTTGCTTAAGCAATAGAAATTTATTTCTCATGGTTTGGGAGGTTTAAAGCCCAAGATCTTAGTGCAGACCACTTAGGTTCCTGTTAAGCATTACTAGCCTGGGAGATCCCTGGGTGGCGCAGCGGTTTAGCGCCTGCCTTTGGCCCAGGGCGCGATCCTGGAGACCCGGGATCGAATCCCACGTCAGGCTCTGGTGCATGGAGCCTGCTTCTCCCTCTGCCTCTCTCTCTCTCTCTCTCTCTCTCTCTCTCTATCATAAATAAAAATAAAAAAAAAAAGAATTTCTAGCCTGTAGGCAGCCTCCTTTGACATCTGTTCCTATAATGGCCCTCATATTCTCCCAGATACCATTCAGTTGAGGCTTCAGTGTGAGAATTTGGGGAGACACAGACATTCAGTCCATTACAGCCAACTTGTGTTCCTGTGACACCATCATATGTTCTTTTATTTTATTGAAGAATTTCCAAGTCATATCTAATTGGTACACTTGGTTTGACATGGAGCTCATCAAAAGTTTGCTTTACCTGACACATATGACAGTTAAATAAATATCATATGCCCTTGTTTTGTGAACTCCTGGGTTTTAGCTATTATAGGCTATTTCGGTGCTATAGTAGGCATTGTGGTTGTTCTGTTTCAATATGCTATATTAATAGAGTGCAGTAGTTGATGAAAAGTTTTCATTGTGCCTTATTTCATTGAAACAAGGTAATTGACAGGTTTCAAAAAGAAATAAGGAGGTTACTAATTGTAACATATAATTAATAAATGGTAATTGTCTTTCCACATTTGCCAGACATTCTCTTCTTCGGTAATTATTCTTTGCAGTTCTAAGAAAGGCATTGTAGAGACACCAGAGACTTTGTTTCATCTTATAAATTTGCTGGTAGAAAAATATTTCAGTTAGTAAGATGAGTGGCTTAAATTCCTGTTTTAAAAGTTGTTAGATGAGGCATCGTTAACTAACTCTTCTTTAAAAAAAAAATAAAGATTTTATTTATTCATTAGAGACAGAGAGAGAGGCAGACACATAGGCAGAGGGAGAAGTAGGCTTCTCACAGAGAGCCTGATCCAGGACCCTGGGATCACTACCTGAGCCAAAGTCAGACACTCGACCACTGAGCCACCCAGGTGCTCTTAACTAACTTTTCTCAAATTCCGTGCCTATTGACAACCTGGAGAGGACAAAGGTGTGATCCTAGCTCCTGGTATTTTCACATGATCAATAGGAAAACATTTGCAAAGTATTTAGTGCCTTGTATGTAACAGAATGTTACACGTGGTGAATGTCAATAGTCAACATTTGTTCCTTGCTGTGCAGCTCATTAGGTAGGTCATTCTGTAAAACCTGTTGCACTGCCCAAGCTTGAGTCCTGGCTCTCCGCATGCTTGCCTCATCTCTCTCTGTCTCTCTCTCTCGAGCTTCCGTATGCTTATCTGAACATGAGGCAATCATAAGACCAGTGTCATAGGGTTGTTATGAGCATTAAACTGGATGATAAAATCTTTTTAAAATAACTCAATTTTAATAATATTTTTGGTTTGGGCTTAGTACATTTTAGAGGAACCAAAACAGAAATGCCCCCCCAGGCAGAGCCATCGAGTCATTTTGGAGTTTATAGAGCCTGGCACATTAAGGGGAGAGTCTTTACTAAATGGGAGCTTTTTTAGTTGCATAAAAAGTTCCAGTTTTATCTAGCAGCTACTTGAGGGGCAGACTCTAACCTACAATTTTGGATCAGTTTTCTTGAAACGTATTTAGTTCTAGCCTTGAAAAGGGAAAGGAAAAAGAAGGCAGACGGAAGTAACAATAAAGGAGCCAATGCCCGACTTTATTTTCTCTCTTGGTGACCAAGTTGCCCTTCTTACACTGGGCATACTGTAAGTAATTTTATACTTAAAGTCAAAGGACTCCTTGTGTAGGGTCTCAACATGTCTAGTGTTACTTGTGTCGAAAGCAATTTAAGAAGGTAGTAAATGAATGATTCTGACCATCTTCTATTTATATAACCAATTTAGAGTGACAGGGTTGTAATGGAAAAAACACTCATCATCAAAGAACCTTATGTTTAAAATCAGACTTCACTCCTCTACTGCCTTCAGTGTCCTCATCTGTAAAATAAAAATAATATACTTGTCTCATAGATTTCTTGGTTTTAATGTGCTTCACACATAAGTACCCCCCATATGTTGTTATTTGAAGTCAGCGTGATATATACATGAGTTTGGGGAAACATCAAAATCTAATTTAAATGTATTTGACAATGTGGTCATTTGGGTAGTGATCTGACCAATAGTATATCTCCATGTGTGAAACAAATTGGTTCTTCTGTTTATATGGGGCTAATAAATTGCTAAAGCTACTATAGTCACTTATTCCATTTTTTTTTTACATTTCAGAATTGAAAATCAATTCAATTGATTGTTCAGATTGTTCAAAATTCTTCACAGAGGGCAGCCCCCGTGGCACAGCGGTTTAGTGCCGCCTGCAGCCCAGGGCGTGATCCTGGAGGCCCTGGATCGAGTCCCACGTCAGGCTCTCTGTATGATGCCTGCTTCTCCCTCTGCCTCTCTCTCTCTCTCTCTCTGTCTCTATGAATAAGTAAATAAAATCTTTAAAAAAAAAAAAGATTAAAATTCTTCACAGAGTCTTTAAATTTGTCATCACAATAATTTTTAAGATTCAATTTATAATAGTAATCAAAATTGAGGATTAGGTTTTAGGTATTGAGCAGTTAATAAAAGATAAATGAGTGAGCCAAAAAATCAGGCGTTTTTGTATAGATGTTTTAATTAGATTCCCCCCCCCCCCTTTAGAATTCCTCTCATTCTTCTTTCTCCAATGTGGATATGGTATTCCTGTGGTTAAAAGTGGAAATATTAAAAAAAAAAAAAGGTGGAAACATTATCTCTCTTCAGATAATTATATTTCCTGAGATTGATTAAAATTAAATTTATTGCAATAAAGCTGCATGACTTAGGTGCCAGTGGCCTGGGAAGGATGAAGATGTAGCCCTCATTTCTAACAGTCTTTTAACATAATCAATAGGATCACATTTGGCTGTAGGAAAGAGCTAGAAAATGGGTACTGGACGCTGTAATCAAGTGTTGAGATGTCTGGCTCAGGCAGGATTAATGAACACAGAGCACATCCCAAGTAGAATTCCAAGTGAAAACGTGTCCTGTAATGTATATTGGTAGGCAGGAAGTCCAAAGCACACTTTAGGGCATGAGATGCAGTTCAAAAAGAATCTCTTTAAGGAGGATGCAAATAAAACTGGTATTACAGGACAGTATGGTAAACTTCACAGACCAAATATATGTAGTGTGAAAAAGAGTTTGAAGGAAGATGGCATCATTTAATGGAAGGCCTTTATTCCTAAAGAGTTAATAGTTAGTTGATCCAAGAGGAATCAAGCAAATGAAGACTATTTTTAAATGATCATCATAGATGATGATAAGTATTTCTCTGACATACAAATGTGCACATATATTTGTATCTTGTTTACTCTTAAATATCCTCTGAAGAGTATAAAATAAATTTATTTCTGTGGAAATTGAAAAATAACTTATAACTTCATTTTCTGGCTAAATATGGCATTTATTTAAAAGGTCTAATATTTACCAGTCACTGCTACTGTTTGGTTCCATAAAAACCCTCCTAATTATCTGAGAAAGCCAAATGTGATCTGGGCTTTCTTGGCAAAAGGATATTGACTTTCATTAAGACTGAATTGCAGTACAGACCTTTAAGCCTTTATCTGCATCTCATTAACTAGCATGTGATTTGGGAGAGTGGCTATTAATTATACAGAAGACGGTGAGTGAATAGAAAGGATCATTCAAAGGCAAACCATGCTTAAACCTGACTGTGTCCTCAAGCATTATACACTTCATCTGATAGGCATTCATTTGCCTAAGAGTTTAGAATCAGCCATACTAAGAGTGTTTAAAGGACACATCCAGAGGCAACATTAATGTCTAGGTTTTTTCATTTAATTTAATTTACTACTAAGTCCTTTTTCATGAGTTTGCATGACTGCTTGGTTGAAGAGGCAAGAAAGGAGTGTATTTGATGTAATAGGGAGTAAACCCTGAAAAGTTTCAGATCCATTTTTATGACCTGAGTCCCTCTCCCCTCCATTATAAACTATGTTGGTGTGCTTTTCTGGAATCCACTACAAAATAAAATGTCCCCTTACTTACTATAAAGATACAAGAAGAGATAATCCTCATTCTTATTTTTAGGAGGTCAACAAGTAGATTGTGTCTTGTTAAATATGGACTGTACTGGAAATCCATATTCTGCTTTCACTAGCATTAGAGTGACATCTTCTCATAATATATTTTTATAAACCCACACATATAAGTATAGATTAAGATGAATTTGCAGTAAACTCTGTGTGAACTCGGTTTTTAGTTTTATCTGTGTAGCTAATGCTTTTGAAATATTGGCCGCATGCTCTCAAGTTTGGCTTCTTTATAAAGTCAAACTGTTATATCTGATTTTTGTATGGAAAATTCCTATCCTTTCCAGTATAAAAATTATCTGCCTTATTATAATTTAGCAAACTTACATGCAATATTGAGTGTACATACATTTTGCTCCATTAAACCATTTTTAAGAGTGGTCAAAACTTGAAACTCAACACTTGAAAAGCAAGGTGGGGAAGAGAGGATTTTCCACCCCCACTCATGGTATGAATGGAATGTTTAGTCATCTGATCTGATCAGTTAGTGTTTTTTGTTTTTTTTTTTTAAGATTTTATTTATTTATTCATGAGAGACACAGAAAGAGAGGCAGAGACACAGGCAGGGGGAGGAGAAGCAGGCTTCATGTAAGAAGCCCGGTGCAGGACTCAATCCCAGGTATTTGGGATCATGCCCTGAGCCAAAGGCAGACAATCAACCACTGAGCCATCCAGGCATCCCTGATCAGTTAGTTCGGATTAATTTTCATGAGTTTGAGTGTAACTATGTCTGTAAATGATAGATGTTTCTTACACATTGATGGAATGAAAGCTAATAGAATTTAGTAATTTTGGTTGTATATTTTTATTAAATGGTAAGCATTATGTGACAGTAAGATCCTGGACTAGATAGGACCCTGAGGTTTTTCAGGCTATAAAGGGCAATGTTTCCCGAAGTTCAGGGCACCAGTAGTTCTCCTGTATATGAAATATACAAGTGTTGGTTAATGCAGATTTCTTGCCCTGCTCCAAACTAAACTGACTCAGAATCTCTAGGAGGTTAGAGCCTGGGGATCTACATTTAACCCCCTTCATGGGTAATTCTTAACCACAGTTTTATCTTTCTAGTATTTGGGATAATGAGCGATCTATTTCTATGAAAAATGCTTATATTTAGTGGATGTCACATTATAGTTAAATCAGTATTGGTATTGGTATATATTTTATGGAATTACTGTGTCTTTCAAAAGAGGTATCTGTGGGTCATTAGAAGTAAATTGATATGGCTATGGTAGGTCCTTTTCTATTTTTCATATAAAATGATGCTTCAAAAGGTGTGCTTTGTACAAATGTAGATGAACACACATGAAGTTAAGAGGTGGCAAAGCCAGGGTTAAATAAATTGGTACAAGTTTAGGACCAGATATCTGGAGTTAATATAAATACCACTATATTTAAAGTAGTTGATACTAATTCCATTATCAAAGTAATGATTTACTTATTAATGTTTAATGCTTAAACATTACTTAATGTAATTAAATGAATCATGTTTTATGATGCACATTTTCTTCAGCTAAGCATTCAGTAATTGTACTTAAGTCATTACATATACTGATTGCAAGCTAAACACATTTCCTTGCTCTTTATAAACATTTAATTTGAAATACTGTGAGAAAAACTATCAGTTATTTTTATTTGCCTCTGACTAAACTCAGGGTGAATAGAAACTTTCTCATGAAGTATTTTAATTCATTTCTCTTTACACAAAGGATCTACAATTTGAAAGCATGATATAAATGGATTTGCAAGATCCTTTGGAGTAGAAAATATATCCTTCTCCCTATTTTAAATTCTTTTATCTTTTATTTAGCAGTGGAATCATTTTGCTAAGGTGTTCTTAAGTACTATTCCTACAGTAGCTGAAGGTCAGCCAAAAATATAAGCTCAAGCAAAATGTTCCACCTTAATTAATTCATTAAGGCAATTCTTTCTGTTGAATCAAGGAGGGGGGGGGCAGAACTTAAAACCAAAGACTAGTGAAGCATTATGCTTGTATTTATTTGTTGAATAAATAAAAAATATGCTGCATTTTTTTTTAGATTCTGCAGCACTCCGCTGTTTCCTGCTTATAGCTTCTTACCACACATTGTACCTCTACCTATAAAGAGGTTCTCCAGGTTTGCAAACCTGCCTCCTTTTCCTCTTTTAGATTCTCACTTGAAGGCAGTCTTCTTCTCAGATCAGTTTTGACTGCTCTGTGTAGCACATATCTCCTCTTCAGCCTCTTATTTGCATCTTTCTTAAGACTGAAAGACTTGTCATTGTTGTCATTGTTTTGTTTGTCTGTTGATTCATTTCTTGTCTGTCTTTTCCCCTGGGCTGTCAGCAACTCGAGATCAGAGAAAGTATTTGTCTCATAAACATTTGTATCACCTGAGCTTAGCAGAATGGCTGCCACGTAGGAAATACTCCGTATGAATATTTTGATGTCGGGATCGAATAGATGGGTGGGTGGGTGGATGAAGGGATCAAAAGTAAATGCTCTTGGGTTGAATATATTTACAGAGAGAAATCTTAAATGGTATGCCAACATGAAATAATGCTTACATTTGATCAGTGGTGGGGAATAGGTAAACCTACATAGTAATTGTTTATTTACCTAAACCACTTGAGTGGAATTGGACCAATCAAGTTGTAGTATTTTGTAGCTTGTGCCCTTATTCTGAGATTCTGTACTTTACATTGTTTTATGTGACTTGATTGAAACCATAGGTGTAATTGTCTCTGTGTAACTTTTTTCTCCTTTTGATTTTTTTCTCCTTTTTATAAAAAGGACATGATCTATGGATATATTTTGTTTACTAATGCCACCAGCTACTCTAGGTTATAAAGTCATACTGCCAGAAGTCATGCTGTGATTTGAAGTTGGTACATATTTAAACCTGGTGATGTATGAATAGCACTGGGGGAAAAGTGAGTGATATATGCAACTCTAAATTGTTTTTGTTAAATATCAATGTAGATGCATCTGTTATGCCAGATAAATATAAGATCATGGCATCTCTTTTCCATGAAGCTAGGAAATTAAGGTTTACTGCAGTAGGTATTTATAAACTACATAAGTAGCACATTTCTTGGTGTTCACTTTAAAAATACATGAAAACATTTAGAAGAAAATGGAATATTGGGAATTCAAAGAGAATGTGCTGAGCAGGTCCAAGAGATTTAAAGTGAGTAGTTTTCAAGAGTATTCTGTTCTCTAATTTATAGTAAGATGAAAGTAGCTCTGCATGTATTTTAATTTTAATAATAAGGTAGGAAACTGTGCATTTTAGATTTAGCATCATTTTACAGAGAAAGACAGCACACATTTGATACACAGTTTAATCAGTCAAATATAGTAAGTTGTTTTAAGACAGATTCTGTAATAAAGATGCAAAAAAATCAGTGTTAGTTCGTAATTACATGCTTTTCATTTAACTTTATAAATCTTCAGTAATTGATTAATAAAAGACTGGCATCAGAATACCAAACACTGTAGGTTGAATTATTATATTATATTACAGGCACTGAAGTAGGCAAGGTGTTGGTATATCTGTATTCACAGCAACTCTGCAAATTAGTATTATTATGTCTGTTTTACAAATGAGAAAATTGTGGCTTACAAAAGTTATTAGTCTAAAGCCATATTGTCTAAGAATTGTTGAGTCAAGTTTATCTGCTTTCAAACCCAAAATTCTTTATGCAGTATTACACACATTGTTTCTAGAAAATAACTTTAGCAATTTAAAATAACATGCATAGACATTATTAATGTAGTGTGTATTTCCATTTAGTTAGTCAACAAACATTTATAAGAAGTGATGAGGCACTGAACTGAGAATTGGGGATAGGCTAAAATTATGCATGAAACCTGTCCCTGAGGTCCTTATTTTTGTAAAGTGAGACTCTTGCTGGTAGCTGTAAGTTTCCGCACATGCTTGGGTGCTAGTGGGAATTCAGTGCACTATTTTACTCAACTCTTCTTTTCTAGCTAATGCAAAAGTGTGAAAGGGCTGCCTCCCCTAGAGCAACTCTCCATGTGCCTTGTTTAACCAACAATGACTAAATCATTCTGGCAAGAGAGAGATTTTCCCTTATGAATCAGATTGGAATTTTAACTGAATTAAAGGAGGTAATTTGAGCAAAAAGAACTTCAGTGTTGCCTGCTACCTTTGGAGTAAATTAAATTATTTAGATTGATTTTAAAAATATATCACCAGTCTCTAAGTTTAAAAACATTACAGGCTGTTTCTAGATTACCACTCAGAACCCTCAGATTCAAAAGGCTAGTTATCTAACTCCTTATTCCCTAAATTTACTCTGGTGGTTATTGACACTAATCCTTTGCTGTCAGGTTTTCTGTGCCTGGAGTGTTTTTGCTGCTTTGGCAAATCTTCCTCGTATTTCATGTCTGGCTCAAGTCAACTTCCCTGGCAAAGACATTTTCAACTGTTCCCATCCCTATTAATCATCCCTTTCCAGAACTCTTTTAGCCCATATTGTTTCACATGTCCTTGCCGCCTAAACTTTTGTATGCTCATTCATCTCTATCCTCAATGTGTGACTATATTTTCAAATAGGTTGTAAACCTCTGTGGTAAGGGATCACGTCATACCTTCATTTTGTTTGTTTTTGCAGTGCCCAGCCGGTATTACGGATACAACTGGCATTTAATAGTCCTTTGGTTCAGTGAATAAGCCCAATTACTAGGTGACGATTTCTAATTTCTAAGGACCAACAACTATAGTTTTTTAACTGCTTTCAAGGTGAAAGCTTATTAAACTAGGACTAATTCATCCACGCTGAGTATTTTAGTGAGAAAAGATGTTACCTTTGAGAACAAGGGAGAAATTCTAAGCAGAAATATCTGCTTACATCACTGTCAATCACCTATGAGACAAAAGGCCAAAAGCACAGAATTTTTAGTTTTAAGGATTGTGCAGTGAAAGAAAGTGCACTTCTTCTTGGTTTGATACTTAAATTTTGAATATCCACAAAAAGGTAATTGATTCTAATTAAAATGAGAACTCTCATGTTGAAATCTGTTAAAAGCATAATTGAACATAAAATGTGCATATAACATCATCACCACAAACACGTGGACTGTCATATTGTCCCATTCAGTCTAATTGTCTTTCTGACAGTGTCATCATCAGCTGTATGCTTTTGTTTTTGTTTTTTTGCATTTAACTAGATAATAAGGCTTAAATGCTCCTAATTTCTTGTAATAAGCCATTGTTAGGGTGCCATCTGTAAGCATGTAAGAATATAGTTTCATCTTTTGCCACTCTTTATGATCTCAGTGATAAAAATCCATATACAGTTCCTGTTGTTTAACCCAACACTTAGCTTTAGGAATTACCACTAAAAGTAAGTGATGCATAGAGGACAGAGAGAAGAATTCCTCAGTGTCAAAGTGAATAGTGTTCTACTAATATGTGCCTATGATCCTTCTTTCCATTTGGAGTGGCCTTTGACAATCCATTGCCCAACAGAGTGGTTTGAGCTCAAATTTCTTCACTAGATCTTTCTTCAGAGGGGTCATTGCTCCTATGCTTATGTGTTTTATTTATATTTAATATTTAATGTACGTTCACTTGGAAAAAAACAACAGAAAGTATTTTTTCATTTAAATTAAGAGTTAATAAGTCCAGCCATACCAATACTAAAACATTCTAAGAAAATCTCAGCAGCTAAACAGACTTCAGTGTTTCTGAAAGATATAAGAGTGAAAGATCACGCAGGAGAGGGGATGACTTGAGGACATTTAACCCTGTCCCTGGAATGTTTACCTTCCCACTTTCTATTTCTAGTATTCCAGGATGTTGCAGAACAAGCCCAGTTTAGTCTTTGCAGCCTCACAGAGTATATATGGGAGGTATCTTGTTTTCTCATAACTGAAAATTCTTGATTGTACTAGCCCTTCTTTGCTAGGTAAAACTCTTCATATTTGTTTTAGGGACTCTGTTCTGGGAGGTCTCTACCATGAAAGCAGCTACTGTCCTATTTCTGCAGTCAGGTGTGTGTGTGAGTGCATATGCACGTGTGTATGCTTGTGTGTCTCTGTGTGTCTGTGTGTTATTTGTGTCTGGATGAATATGGGAAAATGCCCTGCAGTTGGACCCTCAAAGATACTTTCTCCATCCTCTGTGCACTCAGCATCAGGCACATATAGTTGTCAGGAAATAAGTAGAGAGACTCTTCTCTTTATTCCTCTCCCACTATCCAATGCTTAGATATTGCCAGTTTGCCTGCTGCCTGTGCCTGCATGTTGTGGTTACTTGGGTCTTAATTTTGTGCCTTATGTCTTCTCATGGCCGTCACCTCTGTCTTGTAGGCTTGTCCTGCCTACTTTGCCCTTTTCTCCCATGCACAGCCTTGTCCCTTCTAACAAGATCTTTAGTCCACTGACCAGATCTTGTGATGGGTCACTCCTGCCTTCTCGTCTCATGATGAGCCTCATGCCTTCTGTTGCTCTCACATGGGGATTCCAGCTGTCTCACATGATGCTCCCTTCTTCTCTCTCCTTTGATGGCTCTTGGATTAACTGCCTTTCTTGTGAGTTATTCTTTAGCCATGGGGTTTTTGAAACCTTTGGGCCATAGATTCTGCCTCCGCTAATGATGCCTTATCAGGAATTTAGTCCTGTAGGCCATGATTGTTGATGCATTCATACCACTCAATGCAAGGTCATAAGGTTTTCCAAAAAGAGCTCATTCTTGTTTTATTCCTTTTAATTTAATTATACTTTCTATGAAGAATTTTAAAGAGGATCTAGATTCCTATCATAGTCCTAGCTTAGCTACTTCTAACTGCATATTAAAATGAACTGAGCAAATTTTGTCTGTCTTTATATATCTCTCTGAATTATATTCTTTTATGATTAGCTATTTTCTGAATATAAAACTCTTGTTCTGTTTTTAATGAATATAAAGTGTTTCCTTTTGAGCAGTTGCTAAATTTTCAAGTTAATTTCAAATGCAACTCCAGTTTCTTTAGGAATTCAAAATGCTTGTTTTTCCACCTCTCTCTTTCTGATACCCATGGTTGTTTGGTATGATTTCTGTTAGAAATTTTCAGTGGCCTGTATTGTCATTTTGTAAAAATCTACTTTGCTTAGTCTTTGCAGGCAGTGCTTTGATTAAAGACCTCATTTACACTCCTGGAAGAATGATGAGCTGCACTCGTATAGTCCATCCCCTCTCCAAATAATGGCTTCTGTAGTACTCTTTCTTAAATATGTCATTCTGGATAAGGCATTTTTATGCTTAGGGTTTTTAAATGTCTCCCTACTGACAAAAACTAGACAATATAGCAAGATCTGCCCCTGCTTACATTTTCAATAAAAATTACCCTATTCCTTCTAAAACCCAAACTACTTGTATTTTCCCTTATAATGATATGCTATTTCATAACACCATGATTTTTTTATATGCTAGAACCTCAGTCTGGAATGCTTTTATTTTGTCTCTTTGGTGAATTCCTCTCTGCCTGCATTCTTAATAGATTGACTACCTCTGAACTTTTTAAAGTTATAAAAATAACTTATTATCCCAAATAACTGGATATGAAATATTCTAGTTTCATCAAATGTATTCTGGAATACATTTGGAATAATGGATTTTCTGGTACAGAACTTCTTTCTAGTAATCCTTAATCAGAAGGGATATATTTGAACTGTTGAGGCCTTTTACAGTGATCTGGTTACAACCTCCTGCCTGGTCCTCCTTGCAAAACACGTATAAGGGATGGAATGTGCCAGTCTGGGTATGCTGATTATCACCACAGGAAGGAGAAAGGAACTGGCCCTTTTGTGGTCTGACTCTGAATTAGACCAGTTCGAAAAACAGTCATTCCAGTTGAAATACTTAAAATGTGTTTGTGCTCACACCCTTACTCTTATGCTTTTGATATGGTTCCTGTTGCTCCTCTTTAAACTGGGATTTTAGAAAACACTAGAATCTTTTAAATGATCTCTGATAAAATGCAAGTAGCATAGTTGAGAATCAAAAGCAAAGGACTCTATGTATTTATGTTCTTCAGGGATGTTGGGTGTGGTTTGGTAGGTGGTGTACCTTGCAGTTCTAGAGAAACTGCATGGCATGGTTCTAAGGGGTGGCACTGAGAAAAGAAGGCTGAGCATAGGATTTCTTCATTGGGTGGCATGGCGGGCAGTGCAGAAGACAGTAAAGAATCATAGCAGATCTTATAGATTTCAGGCCACCATAGAGAGTCCTTTGTTCATTCTGTGAAAGAGATCTAAATTTATCATTTCTGCTGGAAAATATTTTATTGGCATAATACACTGTGTAGGGAAGTCATGTCATGTTAGATAGGATGACATTTAATTTTTTTAAAATTTTTACTTATTTATGATAGTCACAGAGAGAGAGAGAGAGAGAGAGAGAGAGAGAGAGAGGCAGAGACAGGCAGAGGGAGAAGCAGGCTCCATGCACCGGGAGCCCGACATGGGATTCGATCCCAGGTCTCCAGGATCGCGCCCTGGGCCAAAAGCAGGCGCCAAACCGCTGAGCCACCCACGGATCCCCTAGGACGACATTTAAAACCTAGTAAGACTGTGGTTTTCATTGTTTCTGCTATAGTATCATCTACTAATAATTTTAGTTTTCAAATTGTATGTAATTATTACTTACATATAGTTACATCATAATTTACAATGCAACAAAATGACTTCTCCTTGACGCTCAACTTGTAAAGGAGGTAACAAGTTGAAGAATGTAACTAAAGTACTGATTATAAGCTGATTATCATGATCTTTAATGGTAGGACAATAGTTTAATACAATAATGAATTATTCCTGTGTAACAATCATTTTAGAAATTTTGACTAAGATGGTCAAATAGTAATTTTATTTTTTAGAAATTATTTATTTGACAGAGAGGGAGAGGGAGTGCAAGCACAAGCAGGGGGAGTGGCAGGCAGAGGGAGAGGAAGAAGCAGGGAGTTTAGTGTGGCCCTTGATCCCAGGGTCCTGGAATCACAAACTGAGCCGAAGGCAGAAGCTCAACCCACTGAGCCATCCAGGTGCCCTCAGATAGAAATGTTAAATAATGGTTTACTTAATCTGATTATTTGATGGTTTTTAAAATTTTTATAAATAATTTTTTTCATACATTATAGTATGTCATTCTGTAGGTATTTGAAATATTTCCCTCTGAAGCTTTTCATATGGTCAGCCTAGTGAGGCATCAGTATAATGAAGAAATTAATTTTAAATCATCTTTCTTACAAGATTTCTCTTCTGAGAATGATGTCTCTTCTGATGATGATGACAATGATAATGATGGTAACATGATATTTACTGTATGATATTTTAGCTTGTATTATTTGAAAGTCTGTATTTTAAATATTTTGTATAGGATTATTGCACAGATTTAAGGAAATAGTTCATGAAGTAGATGCCATGATGTTCCTCTTTATGCAAGGAGTCTGAAGGATGGAGAATTGAAGTAACTTGCCCACGTTAGTAAATGGCTGCAATCAGAGTTTTATCCCCGATGGTCTGACCTAATTATATGTTCTGTGTGTTAGAGAGAGAGAGAGACTGAGGAGGAGGGAGGGAGGGAGGGAGGGAGAAAGGAAAGAAAGAAGGAAGGAGAGAGAAAGAAAAGCTTGTTTGACTGAAATTAGGGGCACAACCTATATCCATTTGTCTAGCAACCCTCAAATGTCTGTAGGTTCAGTTGAATAATCTGAACCAAAAGATTTGCCCAAGCCCTTTATTTTTAAAGTTCAGACACAGCTGAGTAGAGAGATCAAGTAACTGCCATGTACCTTCTCAGGGTCAGCTATCAATAACTAGTTTTAGGATTGAAAACCTCATTACTCAAATCAAGTGTTGTTTCTGCTACATGATTTGCCCTCATATTTAGTTTTACTTAAATGCAACTTCTGTGTTTGAGACATCTGTTAAGTCAACATGTATCACCTATTTGTCTATTACTTAATATGTACCAGGGCCATCTCATCTCTTTCTGTACCCTAGAGGTGACTTAGACACTTATTAAAGCTGATCCATAGTTAGAAGCTTTTTAGAGGCTGAATTCACTGGCTTGGACCTGAAGCCATTATATTCACTCCCCTGGGTTTGGTCAAGAGTGCGCGCACAGAGAACTGTGTCAGGAATGAAACAATTGGCTGGAGTTTCTCTTGCTCAGGGAATACCAGCTGTTTTATTATCTCTCCTCTTGGTACAATAATTGGTTTGAAAATGTCCCTATCTAGAACCCTGCAGCTGCTGGAGATGTGCAGCAAAGATTTCACAAAGAAGTAAGATGTGATCAGTCAGTTTGGAGCTAGAATCAGTATTTCATGAACTGGAAATTATCCTGATTGGCAGAAAATTCCTGAGAAAGAAGCTTGTCCATCTGCCACTTAGAGTACCCTTTACCAGTTTGAATTGCTGAACAAACCCTTTTCTTTTACCATCAGCATATGTGGCGTCTTTATAACTTACCTCCCCACTGTGGATTCAGATTGTGTTCTCATGGTCAACGTCATTCAGTAACTGTATCATATTCAATGAACATTCCAGGCTCTTGCCCCTTGCATTTGGGTACCAGCACATATCTGTGCTGATCTATGATCTGTGATCATATCTGTGTTCTGTTACTAGTTCGGGTATCACCACTATTAAAGTCATGCTCCTTGCCTACTGAAATGGGGCAGATTCAGGAATACGTGGCCTTTGCACTTACTATAGAAGTATGGTCATCACTTAACTTGATAATCAGAATTTTCTACGAGATGATTCATATGTATATGGGTATATTGTTTGCATTAACTAGCTTTAGATATACTTAAGAATCATTATGGATTGTCTTGCTCATTTCTGAAACATCATTCATTCCCTTTTAGTAACTAAGAATATAATGCAAAAGTAAATAAATTCTAAATGTTTAGGGTGACATGCTCAATTTTTTGTAGCATGGAGCATGATGTTTCCCTCTGAACTATTTGAAGAACACTAGGGAAAACCTATTAAAAATAGGTGGAGGCTATAAATTATAAAAAGTTAAAAAAGCAAACGTATAGTGATTTGAGCTCTATAACCATTCCTGTCCTGGTTTCATGTATAACATCCCAGTGAATATCTCAGATATTTGCTGTAACAGATGTCTACCTAAAGACACAGGGAATTTTTTGAAGGTACTTGAATCAAATGTTATAAAAGCAGATTATTGCATATCTGAGAACCCTCCTTTTTAAAAAATTGTATTCCTTTACCAATATTTAATATTTGAGCTTTCTGATTGAAAGTTGTACATGTACATAAAAAATGTTTCACATAGATTTCTTTTTTTAATGGTGAGATTTCAAGCTATGTATATAATGGTTTCTATTAGCAACTTTCTGCTGTGGTGTTTTTATCTCATGATGAACAAAACTCTCTAATAACTTGAAAAAGATTTGTTAGAGAAGCTACATAAATTACATTGTTTTTCTTGTGACAGTCTCTGACTAGGGGTAGTTCACTTGGGCAGCTTATAAAGCCTAAAGATTCGTTCTTTAAAGAAAAATTTTTATTCTTTAATTTCGTAAAAGAAAGTAGCTTTCTAGTTGAATATGTATAAGCTAGATATAAGATGGAATAGTATATAAGTAAGACATTCTTGTTTATTTTAGCTTTCCCTTTTTTGTTTAGATAATAGTCTAATTTTCATTGATGTCATTTAACTGAGTAGTTACTATGCAAGAAACTGCATGCTAGGTATATTAAATATAACACTTTCGATCTGATGAAGAACTATATGACCATAACCCCGCTTTACTTATGAGAAAACCAACACTCAGATAATTTTACATAAAGTGACATTACAAAAGTTATGCAGGAAATCATGTTGTCATTCCAAGTTCCAGTCACTTTGCACAAATATCACACTTTTTATACCACGGTGGCCCCAAGGACAAAATGAATCCAAAGAAAGTAATTTCAAAGATAGGTTATATATTGAACTACTGATTAGCAGCAAAATGATAAAGTTAAGCAGGCATTTAGGACAATGCTTTGTTTGTGAATTCTTGTTGCTCCCTGCTATAGCAGCTCAAAACAACACCACTTTTGTGCATAAAATGTGTCTTTATTAAATAAATTATCAAGTTATTTTATTAACTTAATAAGTTAATTTAAAGTATAGTTGTCTAATATCTAAAGCTAGTATATCTGTTAGAGAGTTTTAACGGTGTAGGCAGACAATAAATAAAATATGCTGATGATTCATCAAAATGTGAAAAAAGTATGCACTGAACAAAATTTACCCAGGTGTCAACATTTCAATGATTACTCTTCTTAAAGAAGTTAAGTATTCTTTCACTTACGAAGAAAATCAAAGATTGGAAAATGTTATTTTATTACCATGCAAATGACAAAAGATTAATAATGAGATTTTCTGTTCTACAATTTTAATTTAAAATAACTACTTTTAACAACATACGTGAAGATATTAAGTCATTTCCTTGGTTTTAGCTTGCTCATTATTACCATTATACGTATAAGCAAAAAGTAAAACAACTTATTTCAGGGGAAAAAATTAAAGTGGGGGGGTAGATTTCTACATAGGGATTATAAAAGGCAATATTGAAAGAAATCCATCTGAAATTTCTTTTACCAGATGTCCTCAGCCCTTTTTGTTTGTCAGTGTCTGTTGTGCTTGTTTTCCATTTCAATACAACTTTCTGTTTTTCTAGAAAGTAAATATGTTAATTGCTTATATAGGAGTTTACAATGCTATGAATTGAATATTAATTTCACTTATTTTTAAATATTCCAAGCTTGGTGTTCTAATTATTTTGTTGGGTTTCATTGTTGTTTTTTGCTTTTGAGGAAAGATGGTCAACATTCTGCTTCCACTGAAATATTTTCAGTAATGTTTATAGTATATCTTTGATCCCAAAGCTTATAATAATATCTAAACGAAAAGATTTGTTTTAGTCATATATAAATTATTTAATATACAGTAATTTACCAATGGAAATTATGGTAATAAGTTTTTTGTAGCTTCATTAATATTTTTCTTAAGTTAGATATATTGGAAGCTCCTTGAGCTTCAGAGCCAGAGGTAATTTATCTTTATATCCCCAAGAAATTAGTACAGTTTCTGAAATGTTGCAGACTCTGGAATGTTTGTTGAATTGAACATTAATTATAAGAGTATTCAAAACGGCTGTATATTTATCTTTTAACATTATATATTTAAATATTCTTGATAGTCACATTCTTGTGAAGATATATGAATTCAGTTTAAAGAAGTAGAATAGGTTTGATGTCACCATTTAAGGTATTGTGGTGCAAGGTATCCCCTTTCAGTACGATAGTCCCTCTGTTTCAGACCTCTCAAAAAACTGAGAGATTTATCTTCTCATCTGAGTGCATCCTCTATGAGGTCCAGAGTTAGAAAGAAAGATGGGAATAGTTTTTTTTTTAATTTTCCTTTTGAGTATAGTTGTATATATAGTGCAATGTTACATTAGTTTCAGGTGTACAGCATAGTGATTCAACACCTCTATACTTTATGCTGTGCTCACCACAAGTGTAGCTACCATCTGTCATCATACAACAGCATTACAATATCATTGACTTTATTCCCATGCCTTACTCATTCTCTAACTGGAAATCTGCATCTCTTACTCCCCTTCACTCATTCTGCCCATCCCCCCCAGCACCTTTCCTTGTGACAATCTGCATTTATAGGTCTGATTCTGCTTAAAATGGTTATAGTTTTGAAATATGTAACAAGCCTGGTTTAAATTTTGTGGTTTCTTTGTGGCTTTGATGTGGCTCCTCTGAATATTATATATTTGAATAAAAGAATATATGTGCATAGAAAATATCTATATGATATTTTAGAATCAATAGATTCTAAATCTAAAATATTTATGTGATATTTTAGATACAATAGAATTGTATCTCTATTTTAATTGTAACCCTTATTCTCTGATTATTTTGAGTTAAATTGAGGAAAAGAGGATTGTTCATTAACAGAGGAAATCAGGATATAAAAAGATGAAGAGAAATGATGAGTTTTTACAGATTATGATATATTTTCTATCTGAGTGTTAAACAATAGTTAAAAGTAGGAGATTTTTGAGTGAAATGTCAGTTTATGTGTGCTGCAGTCCGGTTCCTCGACATTTGTTTTCAGGACAAAATGAAAAAATGTAGGGGAAACAGGAGTGAAGCATTGTTTATAGTAGAGGAAAAACTGAAAGCAACCTAAAAATCTACTACTGGGCATAATTTAAAAAAAAATCATCGTATACTGGTAAAATTTAACATGATGCAGGCACCAAAAAGTATTTGATCTGTCGTCTGTTATTTATTATCTTAGAAAGATCTGCCCAATATGTTGTAAGAAAAAAGCATATTGTGAAACAGCATGTTTAGAATTATTTTAATTATAGAGAACTATATATTCATATGTACATATCATCCTGAAGATAAGTCCATAATGTTAATGATTTTTGCCTTCAAGCACTAAATATTTTGTCTTTTTCTTATGCTCTAATGAATTTTTCCCCAGTGACTCTATATTATTTTAGTTTATCCAAATACATAAAAATATTTTAATCCACCTGGGAAAAGAAAAAAACCTGAGCATGTTCGATAAATTATTTCAAAGCTTGGAATTATGGTTAGCTTCCTTAACACAACTCTATTTGTTTATTTACAAATTTATTTAGCTGTTTAAGAGGTCAGTGTTGTACTGTCATTAAAGAAATTGCTACTAATTTACTAGCAGGCAATATAAACAAGAAATGAATCTAATGTGAGAAAATATTTGAAAAATAAAATTATAAGTGAGGATTAAAAATTGACTGAAGGTTTAGGTCTCTCTCTTTATGTATTATATACTCATTCGTTGGTTGATATCATGTGGCACTTCAGCTTTCCAGTTCACAAGTGGTTCAGTTCGAATGAGATTCTGGCTTGCTGTTTAATAGGACTTGAGTGCTGTGTATATTTTTAATTTTACCAATGTGTTATCTTTTAATAATCCAGTTCATAATTTAGTTTCTCTTATAAATCCTGTTTTAGGTTTTCTACTCTTCATTAATTTATTTATGTGATAGGAATTCACTTGTCGATTATTCTTTTCATATATTTCTCTATTCAGTTATGTTCTTCTGATGTGAAAACGACTCCTCAGTGAACTGTGTGGATAATAGTTGGCTTGGTTTCCTTCATAATCGTAAATGCCTTTAAACATAGGACAAATAAAAAATATATCTGTGTCATCTGTATATTACATGTAGATGTCAACCCCATTCTTTCATCATCATTTCCCCTTTGGAATGTACAATAATGTCTGTAAGGCAGTTGATCAAAATTTGTGTCCTGGAGTTTTCTTTGGACAGTTCAGTTTTAAAAAGGGAAAGAACAGGTTCCTGGGTGGCTCAGCGGTTTAGCGCTTGCCTTGGGCCCAGGGTGTGATGATGGAGTCCTGAGATCAAGTCCCACATCGGGCTCCCTGCATGGAGCCTGCTTCTCCCTCTGCCTGTGTCTCTGCCTGTCTCTCTCTGTGTCTCTCATAAATAAATAAAATCTTAAAAAAATAAAACAAAACAAAAAGGTAAAGAACAGTTACTATATTTAATACAGTACCTTTCCTTCGTTCTTTTCAGTGTATTTTAGAGGTCTTGACAAATTCAAATGTAAATGAAACATTTCTCTTTCTAGGCTTAAAACAAGATTATATTAATTTAATTAAAGCAAAGTATCAGAAGCAGCACTCACTAAGTTTGATAAACAGTAATGGCGTTAAGCCTAATTAGAAGTGTGTGTACTTTTAGTTTTTGATTTACACTTGAAGTGTTTTCACTCCTTAGTGTTCTGTTGTATAATAGAAGCAAAACTGATAACCACATCACAAAGATGTTTTAAGAATTAAATGGCCTAATGGAAATAAAGGGATTAACATGTACCTGTCATACAATAAAGCCCCAGTAAATAGCTTTTATTAATGGTTACTGTTCACTATCATTTTCTGATTGTAATTAGAATTTTATTTCTTGTCATTAAATTAACCAGTTACTAACTTTCCATACTTTCCACATAGTGAAGCATGATGCTTTTTAAAAAAAAATAAAATAAAATGGAATGCTTTTTAAAATAAAAATGCTTTTTAAAATAAAAATGCTTTTTAAAATAAAAATGGAACTGGGGTGCCTGGGTGGCTCAGTTGGTTAACCATCTGCCTTTGGCTCAGGTCATGATTCCAGGGTCCTGGGGTTAGATCCAGTCCTACATCAGTCTCCCTACTTAGTGAGGAATCTGCTTTTCCTTCTCCTTCTGCCTGCTGCTCCCCCTGCTTGTTTGTTGGTTCTCTCTCTCTCTCTCTCTCCTTCTCCCCCTCCCCCACGCTCTCCCCACCACCCCCATCAAATAAATGAATAAAATCTTATAAAAAGTAAAATAAAATCAAAACTTTTAAGGTATAGCTTTAAAAAGACCGTATTATATATCGAATTAAAAAGTATAGTAAAATAGGCATCTTGTGAATATGTTAAGTTGTGCCTTTGCCTCGTTTCCCTTGATTTTCTTAATTTATCAGCCCTGTAACTGTCCCCACAATGGAAAGATGACATCCTTGGGCTTTCAGTGTCTCATTCTGGCCTCTGCTGCTTTGGTAAACTGTCATTCTTTTAAATCCATCCTCACAGAGACAATGTGATTAAATGTACTTTATGCTTTGCTTAGTATTCTTTGTCTTCCTAAAGCTATACTTGTCAATATTAGAAGTGTAAACAGTGCAGCAGATTATTTAAAATAAGTTTATGATTTGCTCCATTTTTAAAAGCACATCAGCATTTTTCTACCATTTACACTCAGGTGAAGCTTAAATATTCTTTTGATTTCTGAAGAAGATGAAGTATTTTCATTGTTGCCTGATGTGGACTGTTAATGATTCTGTTCAATACATATTTATTAAGCATCAACTGTATATTAAGTGGTAGATGGATGCTAATGATAAAACCATGAAAATTTACTCTGGGATGCTCAGGCACATACAAACTCATGTTGAGATAGTTTATTAAGTGTTAAGACCAATTCATGCATAAATTGCTAGGGTAATAGAGTGTCAGAAGAGCACCTTAATCCAGTTTCCAGGAAATGAATTCAGTCCAAATAACTCTTCAGAAGGTGGAATGATAATTATATTCAGAATTATTCCTCTGAATTATCACCAAACCCTCAGTCATCAGCTGAGATTCACTTGTGATCATGATAATTTCCTGAATATTAAGCAAAACATCCTAATGCATTTTAGTAAAAAAATTAAATGTAGTAAACAAGGAGGATTGTCTGCTTGATGATTAACTGTAAAGTGCATCAGAAACCTCATTTCTTGAATATTATTACTAATCAAAGATTCACACTTTATTTGGTAGAGACTATCTTAATTCTTAATATACTATTCATTTTTATAATACCAGTGTGATTGGTTTATTACCATTTTCTATATTTCAAAAAAGTTTTCTGGCTAATGAGTTTTCTTTGGTGAAAAACAAATTGAACAGAGCTAGAAAACAGATATTATAAAAACTGTAGCAATATTTTTCATTTATCTTGTAATTATTTAAATTGCTAAAAATTTGCTTTTATTAAGGGTATGTTTTTTTACAAAGTTTAGTTATTAGACCTTGATATTTTATAAAATAAAATTTTAAAATAAAGAATACAGAAAACATAATGATTTCACCACACCTTAGAATCCAACTTATGATAAAAGGAATTACGTTCATCACTCTGTTCATAAAATTCTGAGAACTATAGCAGAGGTTTTAGCATAATCTTATCAGCAGAAATATTTGAAAAACAGAGGAACTGCATAATACAAAACTTTAAACACTCATCCCAGTTAATGGTGTATTATTAGAGAATGCAAAATGTCCTTGTCATATGAAATGGGTACAAATGTTTTTAATATAATAGACTTTTTTTTTTTATTTTTTAACTAATTGGACCTTAGGACAGATTTTGTGTAATCAATAACAGGCAATGTTTCTTAATTCATTATATCAGCTCCTTTGCAGTATTTGGGGAGTAATCTTTTAATTAAAATATACTGGTTGTCTGGCATAGATGAAATCATCCATTATAAAGGAATGATTTCTCAAGAGATATAATTATCTTATTCAAAGATATTAGACATTTAGTTATGTTGTGAGACTCGGTTTTAGCTCCCCTAAAAAGAAGACTGCCATGTCAACTAATTTTTTTCTCTGTCTTGGTCACATGTGTATGCTAGGTTTATGTTATGTATTATTTGACTATAAGTAATATGGTAGCAGGCCAGTAAGAAAAATAAATATTTTGGTAAGAATACTCTTACATTTGGACTATTTCTTTCTGTTGTTAATTGTGTTAAAGAGTTGCTAACTGTTATAGCTACAAATGTGGTCCTTATGTCATTTATTTTAACATCAGCTAAAGATGTCCTGCCTGCCTATTTCATATCATTCTCAAAATCTTCCTTTTACACTTACATTGTGCTATGAGATTTATAAATGACAACTGAATTTTTTAGGTGGCTGAAGTCATACATATATAGTGATATATGTATTTAGTGAACTAAGAAGTGCAATATAATTAATTTATGGAATACTTTATAGATATAACATTACATTTGCTTCAATATGACATCTGGGCTCAAGGCTAAAACCAGTTACTATCCTTGTCCAGGGAAGTGTACTCTCCTGTACTGGCATATTGTTCCTTGAATTTGGGTGAGTAATAGCACCAAAGGCACATAAATGTGAGTCCAGATCTCTTAGATTCTTTTAATCCTCTTTACCACTCAGGAGGGGAGTACATAGGATGAACACATTATTGATAAAAGGCATACCTTGATCATTCATCTGAAAGATTATCATTTTCCTTTACCTTACCTTCCTTGTCTTGATAAGCCTTTTCAAAAGCAGCCCTATTTATAAAAACTATTAGAGAATTAGGCAGTGGTAGAAGGATGGCCATGAAGCCCCATTAGCTTTCATAGAAAATTCTAGAAATCCCCTTTTCTGTGTTGGTGATGGTGTTAGCTTTCACCATCTTACAGCATGGGAGTTCATATACTTGTTAGAAAGCAGAAGGACTACTGTGGACTCTGCTTACTCTATATCACCACTATTCCATGCTTTATCTCCCATGTCCTCAGAAAGTATATATAATCTCATCTGGTATATATAATCTCAGCTGGTTATTGACTCTACTGTCATGGTGCTAAGCAAAAATCATGTCATATTTCCCTTTACTGCTCCAGGTCATGACCTTCACATGAAAGTCGTTTTTCATGAAGAAGAAAATGATTGAATATTAGCATTTTAAGAACATGTGTAAAAATTCTTAAATGAAAAACAAAGGAAAAGGGTCATATACAGAATAAATCTTCTTATAATTTAACAGCACAAATAATAAAACTTACTCCTCTTTCTGTATGAATTTTGAAAGAGAAAAATACACATGTATTATTCTTTTAAAATTTTTTCTTTAAAATCCAGAGCAGAGCTTTTCATTTATAGCTAATTTAGGGTATAATTAGGATAAACTTTAAGGGTCACTAAGCAGGACTTTTCATTCGTTCACTCTTTTAATCCCTAGTACCTAGAACAGAACCTAGCACATAGTAGGTGTTCAAGAAATATTAATGAATACATTTTGTGTATTCTGTTAGAATTGCCACTGTGTGTCATTGTGTGGACTAATCAAGTCAAAGATGCTGGTCATTTGCAGGGATTATCTTCTGAAGAAAGAGCTTTCATCTTTTGCAGTAATTTTAACTACTATTCAAGATTTTAGAAATGTAGAAGTATATAAGTCCATGCAACAGAGTTTAAATGAGGGAAGGACTTAAAACATGGACTTTTGTACCAACATAATTAGAGGGGACCATTAGCCCTTCTGAAAGAACAGCTTGGAATATTCCTCCATGCTGTTCCACATCTGGCAAACTTCACACAGCTGCATTTCCATGAGGGATGTCTCCAGAGTAGGCAACGGGCATACATATTAAGAGATTTTAAAGTACAATAAAATCTACTTGAAATGATTGATAACCCTGATGCTCTCTAACAATTTGACTCTTAAAGCTTTACCTTTTAGAAGCAAACCAAAAAAAAAAAAAATGTCATTGAAAGAAGAAAACCTCAAGATTAAGAATTCTATCAAATAGATTTTGGTAGATTTTAGAACATCTAGCATGACTCTAAAGGATACTACTCTGTTTTATATGTAAGTATTTACTATTGTGGTACATATTATTATTGAATATCTATAGAACCATTGTTAATTTTAAAACTAGCAAACTATTCATTAAATAAAATACATTAGGTTAATTTGAATAAAAGCACTGACATCCAGGTTTACCATTTTGCAGAGATTCCTTTTTTCTCTCATATCAAGTTTTGTAAAAATGATGTGCCACAGTGGAAAACTAACATGCAGATTTGATTTTCCTTTTCCTTTTTCTTTTCTTTTTTTTTTGAGAGAGAGAAAGAGAGTGGTGAGGAGGGACAGAGGGAGAAGGAGAAGGAGAAAGGCCAGGGCAGAGCTCAACACAGGACCCTGAGATCATAACCTGAGCCAAAATCAGAGTAGAATTCTTGACTGAGCCACCCAAGCACCCCTAACATGCAGATTAAACAACAACAAAAAGAGATTTCAAATAGCATTCTTTTGCTTTTTTTTTTTTTTCTGTTAAATTAGATCTTAGTTAAGAACACAGGCTTAGAACCAGAGTGCCTTTGTCCTAGCTCTGCCACTTGTTGATTTTGTGATATTTGGCAAATTACTTAACTTCTTGGTACCCCAGTTATCACCCATAAAATGTGAATTATTATAGTGCTAATTTCTCATAGGATTGTTTTTGTGATTTAGTGATTTAATAGAAGTAAAGTACCTAGATCAGGACTCAGCAAACTTTTTCTGTAAAGGAACAGATCATAAATACTTTGGGCCTGTGCAACTATTTAACTCCATTGTTGTGGTTTTCAGGCTGGATAGATAATCTGGACTTTTGTACCAACCAAATGAATGAATATGGTTATATTCCAGTAAAAATATATTTACCAAAACAGATAATCCAAGAGTCATAGTTTGCTAACCCTTAGTCTAAAAAATTGGTTAATATGGACAGTATTAACAGAGAATACAAATAAACCCAGTGGTATTAGCAACAAATATATTTCAGGTATGGCAGGTATTCAATAAAAATTTACTGAATAAATAAAAACATTTTGCTTAGTACATAATCAAGTTTGAAAGTAATTATTTTGTTCCACCTTTTAGAATTTTTCATCACTTAACCTGTCATAGACACATAGAATTATGAAAGTATAAAAAACAGCATATTTGAAATTCTACTTTTTTAACAAAAATACAAAGTGATTATAATGTGAAATAATGCCTGAAAATTTCTGATAGGAAATGCTAAAGTTAGTAGAAGATATAATTTGGAAATTTTGTTTTAAATATAAATGGAATTGGCTTAGGGACATTCAATGATTTGAATCAAGTCAAGCTGCGAAGCAGCAGGAATAGGTGCTAAAATGATATGAATGTGTGTATGTGTGTGTGTCCTGGCTTTCTGGTTCTATGGTGTTTCTACAAGCCAGTCTTAAGAATGATAGGTTTCAAAATGTTTCCCTTTTAGCCAAACAGAAATTGAATATGAAGATTAAAAAAATTGAACATTAAGCTATATGCATATTTGAAGATGGGTAGGTAATATATTGTCAACTCAAACTTTCAGTTTTATAGACCTCAGCTTCACTATCTGGTTGTACCTGACTCAATGCTAGAAATATTACCCCAGTCTCATTCATATCAAGGTTGGATTAATCCAGTCAGATTTCATTTGTTTATATAGTAGTGCTTTTTACTTATATTCATTTCTTTCTGGACTGACTCATTGATTCATTTAGTAACAATTTGTTGAGCATCTTCTCTAGGATAGATTTTGAGGACCATAAAATGAAAAAAAAAGAAGAAGAAGAAGAAGAACAGTCCCAGCAATCAAGGTGTTTACAGTAGAATACTGACAGTAGAGAAGCAGTAGGGTGATTAATTCATAGTTGACAAAGGTTCCAAAGAAGAAATCCCAGGGGGCTGTGAATTTTCAGAGGAAGAGCACATAATCTAGCCTTCCCAAGGAAATTACACCTAAGCTAAAACCTAGGAAAGGGGGTTTATTAGCAGGTCTTAGGATGCCTGAAAGGGCATTTCAGACAAATGGAGCATCAAGACAAGAGATCATAGGGGGATATCAAATAGATCTTTAGGGATGAGTGACAGGATAGAGCTGGAGAGGTTGTTGGTCTCTGTGGGTGTAATTACAGGGATGGTGACCAAAGCATTCAAGTTGAAGAATAGTATGATTGTATTTGCCCTTCAGAAGAACATCTGGGGACAGCAGGGGAGATTATTGGAGGAAGATGAGTCTGGAGGTTGGAACAAATTAAGAGAGTCCTGTGGTAGCAATTCAGGTGAAAGACGATGCCAGCTTGGACTTCTGAAGGGAAATTTAGAAGGCAGAGTTAAAAGATTGGAAGGTAGATTTAGAGTGGGAAGTGATTGTATAGATAGAATCAAGGTAACTTCTAGATTTTTGGTTGTCTATTACATTAATTTATATTTGGCACCCTGAGTGTGAAATTTCATCATACATTAATTATACTTTGTGTTCTTTTACAAAGTAATGATAGCATTGATATGTTCAAGATTTTGTTCCTTCGATAGTGTAACAATAATAAAGGTAAACAGTAGATGAGTTTTGAGATCTGATCAACAAGCTTCCGAGTATTTCTAAAAGTTTAATTGTCATCATTTTCTACCGTAATCACATAAATTTCTTCTGTCGCCATTGTTACAGTTGTGAAATGCAGCTTTTGTAAGTAATGTAAGTGGAATGTAGCCATAAGTGATAGATTTTAAATAGCATGGGCAGTCTGTCACTAAATGAAGAGATAAGAGAAAAAAGAGGAGGAAGAGGATGAAGGGGAGGATTCTTGTTTCCTTTTGGGAATCAGGGAAGCAGGTTACTTGTAGACCTTAGATTAAAAAAGAATGCGAGGAATAACATTGTCCTAGGGATATTAGGGGAAATGAAGTTGCTTCTTGCAGCTGTCTACATAACTGCACTGTAGTGAGCACCCTCACTGTGATAGACTCATCCTATAGTAGTACAAACTACTCTTTGTTATGCCAGTTAATTCTAAGAAGCCCTGGAAATAGACAATCAAGGATGAATAAAGAATCTTTTAATTAATTAAAGTTGTTCTGTAGCTTTCCTTTGAAGTTTTCTTTTCTGGGCACACTTTCAGCAGTTCAGACCTTCCATGTGACCATGCAAGCCAGCTTGCTAAAATTGAAGATTTGCAAGCATTCTCTTCCAGGATGTTACACACAGTGGCAAAGGCACACATTTTCTTTTACCTTTCAATCACATACAACAATAAAAGTAAATTAAAATCGACTAGAGTTCAATAGTACATTACATTGGCATTCTAACAAATGATTTCCTTGGTTAAGCCTATATGGCTTTTTATAAGAATAAGAATATCTCCCCTACTCTTATTTATTTTTTAATAACATTTGATTTCATATAAACTTTTCAGTTAGAAAACAGAAATCACTGCCTTATTTCTTTTTTACGACAAAATGATGCTAAAGTTAATCACAAATACAACATAGGGTATGGAATGGGAAAAGCTGGCATTCTTTGGTATTTAAAGATTTTTGTCTTAAATTCTTGAATGCATTTCATATACTTTAGATTTTCAAATGGAATATATCTTTATACCATCCTGGTGAAGCAAGGAAGCAATCTCTGATTCTGATGTCTGTTATTGATAGTACTATAGGTAGGGGAGGTGGCTTGTGATCAGTAGTCCTGACTCATCAGTACATCCTGTGTTTCATAGCGGCAGCGATCATTTGTAGTTGCTGTCACCTTCAGTGGCTTTGGCTTTTAAATCTCTGATTGGCCTCAATGTTTCGCTTGAAAGAACTAAGCTATTTCTAATTGTAACATGTTGTTCTGTTTGAGGCAATTTCCTAGTAAATCCCCAGTCATACTATGTTATACCAAATTGTGCTGTAAAGCAGTAGTTTTACATTTCCACATTCTTACATATATTCATTATTATTATTATTATTATTATTATTATAGATAAAATAATAATTATTGTTCTATGTGTTGAGTGTGGGAATGTTTTAAGTTCTATTTTTAGTTTTTGGAATAACAAACTTCTGTTCAGTGATATGGCACTCAAAACACTGTTCTGAATGTTTTATAAATGTCACATAATTTTCATCCTGGTTTTTAGAAGTAGGTACTATTTATTATGTGCTGTTTTAGGTGGGAAAAAATGAGCTCAGAAAGTTTAAGTGACTTGCTCAACTTTAGTTGGCAAATTAATATGTGTTAGGATTAGGATCCTTGTACTTAATCACTCATTCTGACTAGCATGTAACCATATTACTGCCTTTTTTTCTTTCTTTGTGTGTGTGTGTGTGTGTGAGAGAGAAAGTAAGCTTTATTTCTACTCTCAGATTCTTACAACTTTGCATATAGTCCTCATCCCATTCTGCCTCAGAAATGGCAGAAACTGTAATAAATGATCCACCCCCCATACAACACAGTGAATTTTAATTTCCCACCTCTCTTAGTGGGAAGGGAGGTAACACTATACACTTTTGGAGGTGCCCCAAAGATTGTCTGGCACTTTGGTACAGAAAGGATTTGGTATGATTTTTTTTATTGGCCTAGGATACTAAAAGGCACATAAAGTTGGTCGCTCAACCTCTCTGGGGTGGGGTGGAGCAGAAGTTAGATTGGAGGTGGCCTTGGTGTAGGCTCAAGTTCTGGATGACAGAGGTGGTTCATCCTGGGTGGCTGGTGGGGTAGCTGAGGGCAACCTGAATGCTCAGGCTGGATAGATGCTGCTCTGGTGGCTTTCCTCTGCCCCATCCACCAGCTCACTGCTCTGAAACCGTAGCTGGATCTCCCTCTGGGCCCCCTCCATGTAGTCGTTGGAGTAGATGATGTTCCTGTTGATGTGAACTTGGAAATACCCCCTGATGGTGCCAGAGGCAGCCTCAGCTGAGTCTGTGTGTCCCATCATGGCCTTTGAGGAGCACCCACGTTGGAGTCTTCCCAGATCATGGCCACCACGGGGCCGGAGTTCATGTAGCTGAGGAGGGCTGGGTAGAATGACTTCGTCTGCAGGTCATGGTAGTGCTCAGCAGTATCTTCATCCCCATCAGCTTGAAGCCCCTCCTCTCGAAGTGCTGGATCACATCCTCAACAATCTGCTTCTGCATCCCATGACTTCATGCAACCAGGGTCCAGAAGTAATCAATTATTTAAGTTGCAGTAATTTAACAGTAAAATATTTAGAAATATTTTACTCTTATGCTAGCATCTGTATGTGTATATATATACTTAAATGAGTACATTTGCTGTTAATCCCTGGGTTATTTTTCCCGACTTACAAGTTTATCTTTTTAAGATCTTTCTATGTTAGTCCATGAGGAGTCTTATTCTTTTTATTTTTTAAGCAACTGCATGGTATTTCATTGTGTGAATATGATTCTATGTATTGAATAGCCTGTTAATGAACATTTAGAGAGCTTTTAGCCTTTTTAGCATTTAAAAACAATGGTATGACAAATATTAGTATAAATACTTTATATATATATGTATATATATATATACATATATATTTAAATATATCCATTGGATGAATTCTTGAAGTAAAATCTCAAGTCAAAGGGTTTGCATTTTCTAAGTGATCATAGATCTTGCCAAATTTTGCTGTAAGTTATTTGCCACAATTTATATTTATACCAAGAGTCTAAAAATGCCTTTCCTTCCAGGTATTTAACAATATTGTTTATGATCAGTCTTCTCAAATTTTGCTAATCTGGTTAGTGAGAAATGCCAGTTTTGTTTTAAGCTGTTTAACTTGCATTTTTAATGATGTAAAAGGCTCAAGATCTTTTTATGTATTTGAAATCCGTTTATATTCCTTTTTTGATTGCCCATTTTTCTTTGTGTTTTTGCCTTGTCTTACTGATTTGTAGGAACGCTTCAATCAGTATGGAAATTGGTTCTCTCTCTGCCACATGTGGCAAAATTATATTTTTAGTTTGTTGTTTGGCCTTTTAAAACAACTTTACCATATTTTTTGATGCAAAAATTTTAAAAATGCATTGTTACTTATCTTTCTAGCGTTTTTGCCTTGATGTCAGATACAAAATGGTCTCTCTGGTCACCCATTAATAGCACTTAGCACAATATAATTCCATCTTTGTGTGCAGTTATTCATCCAATTTCTATTTCGCTCTTGAGACTGTAAATTCAATAAGGTCCAGCATTATCTTTCTATAACTCTCCATGTTATGCTCAGCACATGACATAGTGCCTGCCTGCTCTAAAAAGCCTCTTAGGAAATGTGTGTTGAGTACGAGAAGGAAGTAATAACATTATATGATGTAATTCATTCACCTAAAATATGTGACTGTTTATAATCAACTGTGTGTTTATCACAGGCTGTAGTCCCAGTGGCATATAAATGTATCTTCAAAAAAGAAAAAATGATCCTCAACTCATTTTATGTCAGTACAAATCATTGAAGACTATATTTGAAATTATTTTCTTATTTGTGAACACCGATTTTTTGTAAGACTGTGCTTACGTGGTTGTCATTTTTCTCATACACAGCATCACTTTTTTTCACTCAGAAAGCTGAAATCTCTGGCCTGCCAAGAAACTTGTGATGAAATTCAGCATTATGTCTCGGAAACAGCTAACTTTGAACAGTGTTGAAAAAATAATTTTTATAAAGATAATCACTATTTTTAAAGAGCTCATAACTTTTTAAGAGAATAGACACTTGGTTTTCAAAGATAATGATTAAGAATAATATATATTTTACCTTCTGTTGATTTTTATTAAAAATATGGGCATGTTAAGATTGTTTTTCCATACTTTAGTTTAAAACCATCTTAGGATTTTGGTGTAGCATTTTGGAAAGCTGTGCTATCACAGTAGCTTACAGGTACAAATAACAAGGTAGGTAAAATGAGTATGTATAATTTATATTTGACTATCAATAATAGAAGAGTTAATGACAAGAAATATCTTCAATTTCAAATTTCAAGCCAACCCAGGATTATACTTTATTTAAAAATCTACATCATTTCTCTAAGTGTAAAAGATCTTGGCTAACTTTCATTTATATTCAGATATTGACATCCACTACCTTTTAATTATATATTTGTTATGTATTTTTTTTACATTTTATTTATTTATTCATGAGAGACACAGAGAGAGAAGCAGAGACATAGGCAGAGGGACAAGCAGGCTCCCCGCAGAGAGCCTAATGTGGATCTCCATCCCCGTGACCTGAGCCAAAGGCTAATGCTCAACCACTGAGCCACCTAGGTGTCCCTTGGTATGTCTTCATTATGTCTCTCTCACCTTTTCCACCATCCCATCTAGGTAACCTAGAAGTTGATGCTTATTTTACAGACTATAGTAAAAGCCAGGTATACTTTGTGGGTTCTTTTTTATGTGTGTGCTCAGGAATTTCGACAAAGGGCTCCACTTCTCAGCCCTCAGGTGCCTTGGAGGTTGAATTCATTCTCCTAAGAAAAAAAGGATTATCTTAGAAACAAGTCATGATTCAGAAAGTTTGAGGACTTGATTCTCTGTGGAATTAACTCTTTAAAATTCTCCTTTTTTTTATTAAAGACAGTGGAGTAAATAGTCCCCTAAAGAAATTAACGGATAGATTGACGTTTCGAGCCTATGGCAGAGCTCAGTTCCAGGATCCAGTGAAGGGCCTGGCATGGGAACCAGGTAGGACCTCACTGAGATTGTCTTTCTTCCCTTATTCCACAGAATGATACTAAGCAGTATGGAAATTGGTTGAGCATTCTGTGAGAATTTCTTGTTGTTTCTTAGGAGATGGTGTAATGTGTGTAGAGTAATTTAATGCCTATGTATTAGCTATTCTTCATCGTTATTTCATTAAAAATTATAGCATATTCTTTTTAAAAGATTCTTATGCTTGTAGAAATTGGCATCCCTTATTCTGAACGTGCCTTCACCAGTAGCTTTCTGTATTTTCAGTTGGGGAATACAAATGTCCATGCACCTGCAATTGACATTGAGAGATTTAACCCGTAAACCTAGTCCCATGGAAGCCAAAATGAAGGGTAAAAGGTAGCAAGACAGTTAATTGCAATTCTGCCCAGTTTCCTTTAGGTTATTGATATGTAAGCCAATGCTTATATTTAAGTTTGAATTACTCTTTATGGCCTTGTTCTATTCCTGTTGTCTCTTACAAGGACTCTGTCTCTGCCTTTTACGGCTTAGGGATCAGGACAAAGTTTACAAAGTCTACATAGTTAAGGAATAGTTTTTACTGGGACAACATACATAGACAAGAATCAAGAAGAGAAAGTGTGGATGCCTCTGTTCCTCTTGTTTCTTAGGGAAATGTGTCACGATTAGGCTACTCCTAGGGCTATGCTCACAGAGGGGGATACATAATCTAATGGGTGCCATAAAGCCTGAATTTAGGTTGCCAGATGTTTAAAAGCCTGAAAATGCCAACTGCCAGTGCTTGCAGACCTTAGAACCCTTGGGATAGTATATATAGTTCCCTTTGTCAACAGATGTTAAATCAGAGGAAGCTGAGCCTGGATGGCCCCTCCTGTCAGTAGACAGGGGAACCCCCATCCCAGCTAGATTAATGTCTAGACATCCAGAATATTCCTAGAATCATTTTCAAACAATCTTGATCCTTGTACTACAATTGAAGGAATTATTGAGAGCAGACACAGAATCTAAAAAGGCAGAAGTAAATGTTAATAGTTGAAACTTGATACACATATTAAATGTGGGTTTTTTTCTGTCTTTTTTGGGGGAGAAGACTTATTATTTTAATTCACATAGCCACATTTCCAACCAAATTGTTATGCTCCCAGATGGCTTTATAAATGCTTTCATTTCTTTGTTTTTGAATAACTGTTTCTCTTTGCCTTGTTTTTAAATTTCCTGTGTGCATTCTCACTTCTCTTGTGTCATTTTGCATGGGAATGTTATCAGGGCTTCTCAGGTAAGTTTCTACTCAAACTGATTTGTTCTAAGCTGTCCTTCAACCACTGAAGGTCAGCTGTGCATGTCGTCAGAAACTTTGTCCTGTTTTTTTGATGATGCCAATAGGGCTGTTGCTAATTAATATGTTAGGACTCTGGACAGGATATTGATGACAGCTCAGATTCTTGCTTTCCAAACTGGAATGTGGTCAGGAGCATTATTATTCAGGTAATTAGTTTTTCATGAGGTATGATGCTATGTCATAATTGACTTTGCTGGTATGTAAGAATAAATTTGTCTTTGTTTTCTTTGACTGGACAGGAAACTTTCAAGGAGTGATATGTTGTAGGTCCTTGTGGGGTTTTATTGTGTCAGAATGCGCTTTCAGATTTGTGTCTGATAGATGATTAACTTAAATGGCAAGCTAATTTGACAAAACAAAAAACAAACAAACAAAAAATTACCTAAAGCCTTATTGAAGAGGCTTCATGGCTCAGGTTAGATTTCTTTTTTTTGTTTTGTTTTGTTTTGTTTTGTTTTATTTTTCAGGTTAGATTTCATGTAAAATCCCATAGTTACCACATGCTTACGTGAAAGTAGCATCGATGCAGTAGTTTTACCAAGAGCCAGATAATTTTAATGCCCATTGTTGAAAAGTGGCCATTTCAGGGTGATGCTGACACCTACCATAGTCATTTTGGTCCTGAAATTTGAGAATTCAAGAAAATAGTTTCTTTTTTTTTTTTTTATTTATTTATGATAGTCACACAGAGAGAGAGAGAGAGGCAGAGACAGGCAGAGGGAGAAGCAGGCTCCATGCATGGGGAGCCCGACGTGGGATTCAATCCCAGATCTCCAGGATCGCGCCCTGGGCCAAAGGCAGGCGCCAAACTGCTGCGCCACCCAGGGATCCCGAAAATAGTTTCTTTTAATGAAATTGATATGTGGGAAATTCAGCAAGTCTTTAAGCTAACTAGGATGCTTTATAAGCATTTTATTCTTGGTCCACCTTGTGTGGAAAAGTGTGTTATGTGAATGAGAGCTGTTCACTTTCTTTTTCAGCTTTATAAGATATAATTGACAAAATTATATTTAAAGTGTACATTGTGATGATTGCATATACATTTATATTAGAAAGGGTTCTCTCCATATACTTAACACATCCATCCCCTCACATGTTTATCTTTTTATTTTTCTGATGAGAACATTTAAGTTCAATTCACTGCAAATGTTATTCAGTACACCATTACTATCTATTGTCACAGATCCTCTGACCTTTATTTATCTTAGAGCTCAAAGTTTGTATTCTTTTACCAATCTCTCATTAGTTTCCCCACTCTCTCCAAACATTGCAAACAACTTTTCTACTCTCTGTTTCTATGAGTTTGACTTATTTTTTAGATTCCACGTATAAGTGATATCATGCAGTATTTGTCTGACTTATACTGCCCCCAGGTTTCATCCAACTTGTTGGAAAAAGTAAGATGTCCTTCTTTCTGAAGAGTATTCAGACATACTTATGGCTGAAAAATATTCCATTTTTTATATACTACATTTTCTTTATCAACTCATTTCATCAGTGGACAACTTGGGTTGTTTTCATGTCTTAGCTACTGTGAATAATGCTGCAATGAATATGGGGATGCAGATAGCTTTTTGGGTTAGGGTTTTCATTTCTTGAAGATAAATACCCAGAAGTGGTGTTGCTGGATTGTATGGTAGTTCTATTTTTAATGTTGTGAGGAGCCTTTATATTGTTTCCACAGTGACTCAACCAATTTATGTACCCACCAATAGTGCACAGCATTCTCCACATCCTTGCCAACACTTGTTATCTCTTGTCTTTTTGATTATAGCCATTCTGACACATGTAAGGTTTAATATTATTGTGGTTTTGATTTGCATTTTCCTGATGATTGGTGATATCGAGAACCTTTTCACCTATTAGCTATGTATATGTTTTCTTTGGAAAAACATCTGTTTAGATCCTCTGCCTCTTTTTTAATAGGATTGTTTGTTTTTTTTGATGTTGAGTTTTATGAATTCTTTATATATTTTAGGTGTTGACCCCTTGCCATATATATGACTGTCAACTATTTTCTCTCATTTTGTAAGTTTCCTTTCCATTTTGTTGATGGTTTCCTTTGCTATGCAGAAGCTTTTTCATTTTTCCTTTTGTTTCCTTTACTTTTGGTGTCAAATCCAAAAAATTATTGCCAAGACTGATGTCAAGGAACTTACTACGTTCCCTTTTAGGAGTTTTACAGGTTTTTTTTTGTTTTTTGTTTTGTTTTGTTTTGTTTTACAGTTTTAAGACCTAAGTTTAAGTCTTTCATCCATTTTGACTGATTTTATGTATGATATAAGATAGGAGACCATTTTCATCCTTTTACTGTGGCCGTCCAGGTTTCCCAACACTATTGAAATTATAGAATTGTCCTAAGTACCTCCTATAACATGGATATTTATTTGTTCATTTGTTTGTTCAATTAAATTTTAAGTTTGATGACATAGCTATTTTTGTTTTGTTTTTCCTTTGAAAACTTCAGTTATTTAAGATCTCTACCTGAGGGACACCTTGGGTGGCTCAATGGTTGAGTGTCTGCCTTTGGCTCAGGGCGTGATCCTGGGGTCCTGGGATCGAGTCCCTCTTGGGCCCCCCGCAGGAAGCCTGCTACTCCCTCTGCCTATGTCTCTGCCTCTATGTGTCTCATGAATAAATAAATAAAATCTTCAAAAAAAAAAGATCTCTACCTGAATGTGTTCTAAAACAAGTGAAGCCATTGACAAAGTGAATATTTTTTGAATTTATGAAACCTTTATACTCATTTTAATTTATTTCACACTGTAACTCTTCAGTATATGCAGGATACAACTTGTCTCTTGTTTGTTTCTGGATTCTCCATATAGTGATCATTCAGCCCACTTTTCTTAAACTGTATTTTTTCTTACCTGAACTATATAACATGAACATGGCTGGCAAATGAATGGCAGATAATGAGTAGTGCAATATCTTTCATTAAATAAGCTTATATTTTGCAGTGTTTAAAATTTTCATATATTTAAGTATAAGTGATATAGTTCTATTAGAAAATTCTAAATCCTCTAAAGTAGAAATGCAAATTAGAACTTGCTTTTTATTAATGATGACTTAAAGTAAAAGAGTAAGTAAATCCATAACAACTATAGTTACCCAGCTACTTGCCTGTTTGTTCTTCTTTTTTTATACTTAGTAATATCTGCTTGAACAAAAACGAGATAGGGTGAGACAAAATATGAGATTTGCTTAGGATAAGAATGAGAAGACCTAAAAATAGTATAGTTCCAAATCTTGATATTTAAGGATTAAGGTAGCTCTGAGTTGTTTCCTGTATATCTCTAAAAATGGATCATTTTTAAAGTGAATGTTTCTAAGTTATTTGGATATTACTCAGGAGACTGGGAATAACATTTATAAAACTAGAAGGTAGTGAAGTAGGGCTTGAATAAACTTGTCATTTTAAAATTATATTTAAGCATGTTTTAATTTTTTCTTATCACTTAATCTCATCTCAATATTATTTGTAAGTAGCAATTTTTATAATACATAAATAACTTTATGTCATTATATCATGTTAAGGGATGGACTGAGTATGATTTGAACATTATCTAAAGATGATGATTTGTGTCTATTTAATATTACACAATTGATAATTCTATTTCAACAGCACATACTTAAGCACAATATATTAAATTTTTAAAAGGTATCATAGAATCTAGTTTTGCAAAACTTGCCTATATTTAAACAAATAAGATGAGATGTTAAAAAGTCATTCATTAAATAAACTATATTATGTATAATAAAAATAAAAGTTAATTTTTTAAAAGTCCCTTCAGGGGTATGCATTGTTAAACATGGGTCAATACATTATTGAATTTCAACTTAAATTCACATTAACTTTCTGAGGATATTATGGAACTTTCAGTACTTATGCTTAGGAATCATGTTCGTTTGTTTTTTCCTTAAAGATTTATTTATTTATTTTAGATATATATATAAAGAGAGAGCCCATGTGAGTAGAGGGAGGGGTAGAGGGAGAGGGAAAAAAGCATTCTTCCTACTGAACACACATCCTGCACAGGGCTCATTCTCAGGACCCTGAGATCGTGACCTGAGGTAATATCAAGAGTCAAGTGCTTAACCGACTGAGCCACCCAGGGACCCCTCAGTTGTTTCTTTTTAATTGCATTTTCGATCTATAGGTATTTCCAGTAAGATTTATAATTAAAGCACTCAAAACAGATCATTATGGTCTTTGTTTTTTATGTTGACATCTCTACTAACACAATAATGAATAACTTCTGTCCTAAGCACTCTAACACTCTAAATTACAAATTTGAAATGTAGTCAACTCTAAAGTATTCTATTGAAAGAAGTGGTTAATGTACATATATTCCCCAGATAATTTATGTTAGGCTGAAGAATACATTAACTTATGCCTTTTTATGTTTAGTTTACCTTCACTGTGTTATCAGTGACAAATATTTATTGCCTCACTAGTCTGTTTAGAATATTGCTAAAGATAATGAGAATCCTAGAGACATGAGATATGGAACTTAATCTACCAGGCAAATCGTATATGAGAAAATGAACAACATACAGCATCACATGTTAATTTGCATTGGATGTTTGTGTCCACAGCAAATAAGCACTGCAGAAAGGTAGAGCACTGTTTGGGTCATTGGGGTCTAAGGGCAGTCATTGAATATCATGATCTTAGATTACACTTGGTTATATATAAATAAGCAGAAAAGGAGGAGGAATACTTCTAAGCAGTGGAAATTTGGGATAAGACATGGACTTAGGACTGTGTCTGGAATGCATATCTGAAAGAGGACAGATCTTATAGTGTGACACAAGGCCATAGGGATGAAGAAGCGTTAGCTCCTGAAGATCTTTGAGCTGAGCGGTGACATGTGCTAAAGAACCATTTGTGTCAGATAGATCAGAGCAGGGTGATCTTTATAAGAGTCTGGGTGGGGTGATGTGTTTGAAAATGTTTTATGAAACAACAGTTTATGCTACAGATTTTGATTTCTAGAATTCACACTATTTACATGATTAATTAAAATTTGTGTTTTCTAAATACTGCACTGAATTACCCAAAAGGCAAATGAAGCACAGGTGCAGCATATCATGAAAATATCCTCAAATATATCTTGTGAAAGAGTTTGATATTGATAAGAAAGGCTTTAAAGTGTTCATTAATGGAAAAAAACAGAACTTCATGATTTTCAGTTTTTAATATTGTCATTTTCACTTGCATATAGGAAGGGGTTTTCAGTACATGGGGCTTCTGAGGAATTTATGTAATCCTGTGCGGGTATAATCAGTAATGAGAGCACCCTTTACCTACCTAAGGGAGGAGTACATGTCTGGCTCCATTGGTAGAACATGCAATACGCATACATACATAGATAAATAAAATCTTTAAAAAACAAACAAAAAAGATTCTCATTCAGTAGGCCTGGAGTGAAACCAGCGATTCTGTATTTTTAACAAGCTCCCAGGTGATACCAGTGCTGTATGTCCTTGGATTACACTTTGAGAAATACAATGGAATTTTTAACACAAATTTTACAACAAATTTTAATACAATGAAGTTGGTCTCTTAATGGGAATACATGCACAGTAATTTATAGTATACTGTTATGTGTTGATTTACATTTGGGATGCTGTTCTGAGGTTCTTTCCTACAACATTTAAATACTATGAAGGGTTCATCATTCTTTCATCTTTTTCTGCATGTTGTTTTAATTATCTTTTCAGTTACATATTTGCTGTGAAGGACAAAAAGTTGTAAAAGATGTTATCATCACACTGAGGATTAATTAGACGTGAGGGTTAACGTTTTATTTAGTGGGCAGTGGGCAGGCGCCATCCATTAAAGGCTTTTGAAGTAATAGAGGTGATTGAGAAGGATGTGCTGGTAAGACGAGAATGATGAAGAAGTACATCAGAATCTCAATATGGGGTGTATTGTAGGTGACACTTGTGAAAGTAGGAATATAATCATTTAAATCATTTAATCATTTGAATATCTTTTTGGAGATGACTGCAACCATCTCGTGAAAGTAAATATAATCATTTAAATCATTTAGTCGTTTAAGCATCTTTTTGGAGACAACTGCAACCATCTAGTCATGGTAAGGAGAAGATAAAGACAATAGCCATGAATTCGAAAGACACTTATATAAGCCAGATTGATAGAGATTTTAGTTTTTTATTGTTTTCTTTTTGGTTGTTTGAAGTCCTTTGAGAAAAAGAATAATGTTGGCAGTTTGTGTGTTTTATATTGCTACTATGCTGGTGTATAGGTTCTGATGTGTAAGGTCTGTGTTTAGGAAACGCCTGCCTCCAAATATTTTGGAGCTTAGTGGCTCTACCACAGTTAGATTCCCACTGCTTATTTTTCCCCACTCTGATTCTGAGATCCCCTAACAAGCTAGTCTCTCCATTGCCCCAGGCTTTTCTCGGTTATTAACGTGTCCATTGCCTCTCCAGTAGATCTTTTACTGTCCGCAGGCACTAGGTTGGGGACAACTTTCTAATCCTGACGATAGTGGAAAACAACGAAAGATAAAGTTATTTGACTAAACCGATCTCCTGAGAAGCCCTTATTATCCTTTTTTCTCCAATAAGAGAATGTGACAGGATTTTAAAGTCTCTTTTAAAGGAAATCTCAGTCCATATTTCCTTTCTCTTGAACAGTGTTTATATCTTTTTATATTTATTGTTTCCTTCAGACAAGTTGAATGCTAATGCCCTGAAGTAAATTTTTAAAAATGTTCATGAGCAATCTTCTGTTGTAGGATGTAAGACTTACTAAAACATAGCTTCGGAACACATTTAAGTAAAACATAATAAAGTATTAAGCTGTGATATTAACTGGATTTAATACAGGAACTCCAGAAAGTATAAAAACATTGCTTGCTTTTAGGATAGCACTAGGGAATGAGAAAGCCGACCCTGGCCCTCTTCAAAACACTTAGAACAAGAAAGCTTACTGTTGGGAGGCTGGGTTTGAAGGACACATGGTTCCTTTGTAGTAACTACTGTGTTTTTTTTAAGTGTCTTGGGGGTCATAGCTGGGTTCCCGCTGCCTGGTAATCTTATATGGGAATTACCACTGTAAAGTATCAAAGTAGATTGCTTAGATAGACCTTTAGATCTTTTAATTTTTAAAGGGAAATTATAGTTTTATATTTGTTTTAAAATTAATTTAGTGGAAATATAGTAAGTTCTTATTTGACAAATAAATCTTTTTTATCAATTTATTTGAAATAGTAAGTTCTTACTTGCCAAATAAATCCTATGCCTCTTGCCCAGATAAATATCTCCTAGCATATTCAGAAATGTTATTGTTTACCTTAAAACTATCTGTACGTCCATTTAACATACTTAATGAATAACTATGAAATAGTTCTAGTAATTGGATTAATAAATACTTTTGCAGTACTCTCCTTCTGGTTCAACCTATTCTTTGAGTATTATCCTCTAGCTTTGTGCCTCTGTATGAACATTTTCTTGTGGGAGAGATTGTGGAAGGATTATGTTAGATCAAACAGATTTCTTAGAGTTTTGTTATTTAGAAAACGATTTTATACTTTACTGACAAGCCTTGTTCTTTTGTGGGTCTATCCTAATATATCTTATAGAATATGTACTTATCAAATATTCCCATTTTAATAACTATTTTTATATGTGTTTAGAGAGTAACTGATCTTATAGTTATCATTCAATATGGCAGTATAATATTAGGCCCTAACATATATTCTGGAACATATCATTTTGCACTTTTGTTTCTTTTCCTTTTTATCCTCATATGTTTTTTTTTTAATCTTGGTGAATGGTGTTATCGACTACCCAGAAACCAGAAACTTTGCATCCTTTGCCTTCCAGTACTCTTTCATTCCCCTAGAATTGTTATCTGATTGATCATCTTAATATCTTAATATCAATCTTAATCTTATTAATCTTATTAATATTAATTAATATTAATTAATTAATCTTAATCTTATTAATCTTAATAATATTAATATTAATCTTATTAATCTTATTAATCTTAATATCTTAATATTAATTCTGTCACCTGCTTTTTGTTTTTTATCTCCCCACTTAGCCCCCTTCCTCCTTACTTCAGATTTATACTTTTTCTTACCTGGATTGTTGCAATTTCCATCTACTTAATATATGTCAGGGCTAGCTGTCCTTTTATACACTTAATCCACAGATTAACAACCTTATTCTTATTTCCTTGGTAGAACTTCTTTTGGTTTTTACAATTAAAACTTCATAAGATGTTTTCATTTGATCTTTTTATGGGAAAATTTTATGAATTTTTAATTTAACTAGGATGCATCATTTTGGGTGCCAACTAAGGGTTATGCATCTTTATATCACTGGTACAATGAAGGGCCGTGTTATTCATCACAAAACTCTGTGGCTTAGTGATCATATTGTTCCATCCAAGAAATGGTAGTTTGTAGACTTTAGATATGCTTTAGAGAAATGTTAGGGATTTGGGGTGACTTACTACACATTGTATTTCTTCCCACTAAAAATAATGGGAAGTAAGCTCTAATTAACATTTTGCTGAAGAACGTCAGAATATATTATTTTGGTAGATTACTAATGTTAAGAATAAGATGCATATGTTTTCTTCATACTGTCTTGGAAATCTTACTATAAAACACAAACTTGATCCTCCTACTTCCCATATTAACTTTTTACTGGTTCCCCCACATATTTTTTTTTCAGAAGACTTTATTCATTTATTTTGAGAGAGTGTGAGGGAGAGAGCATGAGGGAGGTGAGGGGTAGAAGGAGAAGCGGGCTCCCCAGTGAGCAAGGAGCCCAATGATGGGGATCCCAGGACCCTAGCTAGGATCATGACCTGAGCACTTAACCAGCTGAGCCACCCAGGTGCCCCACCCCCACATCTTTTTTATTCAAATCTGCCTTACTTGAAGAAAACTTTTTATATCTTCCCATGACTTTTCACACTGCTTTTCTGGCAGTCTCTCTCCACTCAGCATGACTTGTATAGAAATCAACTCAGATACATTTTAAAAATACTGTTCCCAAACCATTTCCCACATGTACAGAAATGAAAATTCTGGGAGTGAGGCCTAGGAATATATACCCTTCCCCTACGATTATAAACATAAAGTCTAACCTTCACCTAAGTAGTAACTAGTTTGGGCTAATGAAGTACTTGTGTACCTCCCCTGGGAAGCCTATTGTCGCTTCCTCTGTTCTCTACCCAAAGTGTGTCAGGATGTTTCAGATCTACGAGATGCTCATCTTTGTCCTCATGTAGATCCTTATCTAACTGCCTTCCATACTGTAATATTTTCAGTTATTTCCATAGTTTTTCTTCTCACCTCTATTGTAGACTCTCAAGAGAAGGAGCCATATTTAACTGAGTGTTATGTCTCCAGAATTTGGTGTACAGCAAACACATATGTATAAGTGCCTGACCATTAGATGAGTGCGAGTCTTTCTGCCAAGGCGGTGAGCCTTGGAGGTAGTATCTCTGTTTACTTGTCATATTACCAACATTTATGTAGCATCAGATGTCACATTTTCTTTATTACATGCGTTAGAGAATGATTTTACTTACAAGAATCTTGTCCTGATTCATACCTCCAAAAAGTATATATTAGTATTATCTACATAATCTTAGCAAAGGGGATGTGGCTAAGTGCTGTACTAAGAAATTCTTGGTTTCTGTGCCTACATTTGTGGTTATAATGCTGCCCTTACTACTACCACCAATAATTTGCCCCACGTAGTAGTAACACCTAACTAGCAATATTGAAATTTTTATTACTATTATTTTTAGTCATAATTGAATTCTTGTCCTGACTACATCAATGCAACCTGATTTTTCTTCATTTTCTGCTAACTATGAGGAGAGAATAAATGAAAAAATTGCTTTCTTTTCAGTTTCCATGGTAATGAAGCCTTCTCTGTGTTTAGCCAGGAAGAATGCTAGCAGAACTCTGTCTCTTATCCCCTCCTCTCTCTCATGCACACACACACACACACACACACACACACAAGTACACACACATAATAACAAACACATAACACGCAAGCTTATTCTATCAAATTTTTCAAAACTAGAATAAATTTATTACTTCTTTCTGCTTCGGTTGTCTTACCCAGTGCTGTTTCCCTTATCAGAAAAGGGTAAACACTATCTAAATTTATGTATCTGGTAAATATTGAGAAAACGGGAAAGAAGCAAATGTGTCACATTTTCAAAATATACCTCTCAGGGTTATGAAGAGTTTTACTTCTCTGATTACTGGAGTTTCAATAAAAACTAGGAAGTAGGTGATTTTTATTACTATCGTTTACTCATTGTCTTGCCAGCATATATTTTATGTAATTGGAAGGGTCCATATAACTGGACAGACACATGGAACACAGAGGTGATTAACTGCACTTTTATTTATGGTACAAATGAATGAGGTCATTTGTTAGAGAAGTAAATTAAACTTCTGTTCTCTGAAAGGCTAAATTTGCTTTTGGCATATATCCTGCCCCTCCACCTCCCAAGGGGGTTAAATATATTTGACTACTTGATTTATAGTGTTAATGTAGAAAATAATTTAATTCTGTATCTATGAAATTACTGAATATCTATTTCCACCTATACCAGCTTGTTATTATCAGTAAATTAGGTTTACCATAGCATTATTCACTTTGATTTTCATGTGTTGATGAATCACAGGACTCTGCAGTATATTTACATTCTTGGCGTACATTCGCATTGTCTACATAATATTAATCAGTGGTTGTAACTATGAACTGTGCTAAGTAACTCTTTGGGTTTTATGTGTGCACTTGTGTTTGAGTTGCTACTGTCAGTACCACCACTAATAGTAATATAAGGAATTATATATACGTTTGTGTTTGATCCTAGCAAAGGTGAAAATTTAGGAATCTTTGAGAGCAATACTAACTTTATGGTTTTTCCCTCCATCATTGACATCTTGCCTAATTTGTTTCCCCTTTTCGATGAAGTATAATGTGTAACTCATTCTTAAAAATGCTTTTGAACAGGAAATGAAGTGATAAACTTAATGGATAACATTCTCTGTATAGAATTTAATCATTTTATATTCAGTGCATAGTGCTTTGTTTGGAGGGGCCTTCCATGAAATCACCTTATTTAAATGCTGCCTCCTTAACTTGTATATTAATTTAGAATGCATATCAAAGTGAATGGTAAATATATCACATAGAATATAAGTAGAGAATAGTAATTTCTTGTTTCCAGTTTTGCAGAAAGGTTCTATGAAACTTCTAAGAACCGTGAAATTTAATTCACTTGTAATTTAAAGTATAAAAATAAGTCTTGTAGTTGTATATGGGGAAAGGATAGTTTTAAAATCAAATAATGATGGGACTTAAAAGCTTCAGATATTGGGAACCATAAAAAATGATTAGAATGTTCCAGGATATTTCTAAAGAGGGCGTCTCAAAATTCTTGAAGGACCTCACAGTACCTTCTAGAACAGTCCAGATTAGAGTGATTTCCATAATACACTCTTAGATAATGTGACCTTAAACTCCCCCTTTAGAAACAGGGAAGTTTCTACATATGAATTGTATAGTCTTTGCATTTTTGTTTTTTAAATTTTGTTTTCCCTGGCCATTGCAGAAAAATAAAAGAGGTTATAGGTGTGAATAAAAAGCATTTATGAGAATTTCATCAACTCTTTAAAATCAGTGTGTTTAACATGTAAAGGAAAAGTCCCTGACCAAGGTGAAGTGAAAGTTAATCATTGTGCCTTATGCCTTCAGACTTAATAAATAAGTAAATAAATAAATAAATAAATAAATGACGGACAGTGAGGTCTAAAGCTATCATCCTAAGTATTAAAGACCACCTTGAGAATAGTGTTACAGAAATGAACACCCAGGCCTTCACATAACTCCCTCAACTTTTTTCTCTGGTTTTGGTCTCTTGTGTTAAATAAAGTATACAGAGAAGGCAAATGAGTTAGGCAATTTAAACTAACATAGCAGGAAACACCTATTCTCTAAATTTGTAGCATTAAACTACACATTATTTAAACATAACACAGCAAAGCCTTTATTATTATTTTTTTTTAACAAAATAGCTGCTTGAAGGAAATGCAGTTTGTATGGCATGAACTACTCTAATGATTCATAGTATCACATTTTCCTAATACCAGGTATTGTAAGTGCCTGTCAAGGTTTTTGAGCAACTTCTTGCATATAAAATATGTAAGCAGTAGAGAGTTTTCTGAGTTCTACTTATACCTCCCATGTACTAATCCAAAACTATCCCTATCCTTCTCTGTGATATGCAGCCAAAAGATACTAAAAACTGCTCCTGCTTCATGCAGGGCTGTTTCTTTGCTGGTCTCCTAATTTTTTAATTATGTAACCCACACCCCTAGGGGGGCATGGGAATCTGAATTATTTCCTCATTAGGAATAGAATATTTTCAGTTTTTTCCCCTAGCTTTTCTTGTAGAGATAGAACCCAATTTGAATGAATTTGGTAAGATTTCAAAACAACAGTAGTTGATGTAAATCTTTTAAATGCAAGAGCCCATTGCAGAGGTCTCTATTTTATTGAACTTTTACTTAGTTAATATTTAAAAATGGCTTGAGTACTTTGAATTTGTTTGGGGAGGGTTTATTTGTAGGAAGGAAAATATTGTGCAGACTCTGAAGCTGGCTTTCTACCTTCTACAGTGGTCTCAGAGAACCTATTTAGTCTCTGTTGTAGCCTCAGTTAAGGAGACAACATAAGATAGCTTTAGTTGGATTATGTTCTACAAAATGTACTTTTGTTGATTTCTTATTGACAGTATGGAGAGTTAATTTTCTTCTATATATCTAGAGAAGTGGCAAGATTAGAACTTCCTTGTAACCATGGATAGTAGGGGGAAAGAATCAGACAAAACATTGAGGCAACCTCCATGAAAAAATCTGAAACTTAAGGGGAAAGGAGAAAAAATGAGTGGGAAATATCAGAAAGGGAGGCAGAACATGAGAGACTCCTAACTCTGGGAAGCGAACCTAGGGGTGGTGGAAGGGGAGGTGGGCGGGGGGTGGGGGTGACTGGGTGACGGGTACTGAGGTGGGCACTTGACAGAATGAGCACTGGGTGTTATTCTATATGTTGGCAAATTGAACACCAATAAAAAATAAATTTATAAAGAAAAGTCTGAAACTTGAGGTAGGCAAATCTGATGAGTCCCTACCATTGCTTTGTAAATTGCAATGTATAAACTTGAGTAGTAGGGGAATTCGAAAAGTATCTGATTTTACTGAGCCCAGAAATAGCCCTTCAACTCTAGCTTCAATCCTCTCTGACAAAAGAAATTGAAGAGACTTTGGTAGGACTTACCTGGACAAGTTATGATGTTAACAAATATTAGAAAGTGTTTTTCAGAGTTTAGATGTTTCACATTTACCATCTAATTTAATCCTTTGAAAAACAGCACAAAATAGGCTGCAGAGCTAATTGTTTTAATTCTAGTTTTACAAATAAGTTATCTGAGTTTCATAATTGAACAGGATCAAAACTGAGTGGCAGCATGGGATTAAATTCTCCTTAATGACTGTGCAGTATTCATTAATTGATTCAGCAAATGTTTGATTAATGATTAATTTACCGTTTAGAGCAGGTTATACAGTGAAAAATAAAACAGAGTTTCTCCCTTGAGAAAAACTTTAACAAATAAACATTTCCTTCAGTATTTCCACTGTTATGTTAGGGACCTATGGATTAGTGCTCTAGGCTTCTTCCTGGATGACTGGTCCCTTGATTTGACTTAGCATGAGAAAAAAAAATAACTGGAGTGTTCTAATTTGGATTTGAGAGGGGCATCAGTGAAATCCTTTCTAAAGAAGTAAACTTTAGGTTGAGCACTGTGAAATTAGCCATGTAAAAAATGTAGGGAAGGATGTAGTAGGCAAAAGAAAAAGCACATGGGGGACACCTGGGTGTCCTCAGTGGTTGAGCATCTGCCTTTGGCTCGGGGCATGATCCCTGGGTCCTGGGATGGAGTTCCACATCAGGTTCCCTGCATGGAGCCTGCTTCTCCCTCTGCCTGTGTCTCTGCCTCTCTCTGTGTGTCTCTCTAATTAACTAATTAATTAGCTAATTAACTAATTAATAAAATCTTAAAAGAAAAAGAAAAAGCACATGAGAAGCACAGTACTGGCACCCACCCATGAAAGGTGGCTCTTGTGGCCAGTGTGAAGGAAGCATAGAAGAGGATGGCCACAGGAGCCAGATCATGCAGGCCCTTGTTGGGTGGGTGAAAGATGTTCTTTTAACAAAATAAGGTGAGGAATTATTTAAAGAAGAAAAGTGATATCATCTGATTTATATTTAAATCGATAATTTTGAACCAAAGGGCCAAGAAGGAAGCAGGCAGGGATCCATTTCACTAACTTCTGTGGCACCTTGTAGACATCCAGGTTAGAGATGATTCTGTCTCCCAAGGCACAGGATAGTGAATAAGAAAACTGAATGGATTTGAAAGAAATCTTCTTATGGGTGGGCCCATGTTGCCTCAAACCAAGTAGGGTTACTTTTCATCTTTTTTGTCTGGTAGCTCTCATCTCTGCAACCCAAACTCTTCTTTCTTGAAATTAATGCATTTACCATGGACTTCTTAGCAGTTTCCTATGGCATCCATAGATAGGAATTACTGTTTAGTCATAATATCTCCTCTTAATTACCAATACAACATTTAAAAAAATACCACCTCTTATTTGGCAAAGTATTAAAATGTGAGTTATGAAGTGATTAAAATATAAACTACTTTCACTATAATTAAATACTATAGTAAAGGAAGATATTCATTTTTTGAATACATTGACTACCTGCTAACACCATGGGTACAGGATTTCCGTCAATAGAATTCATTGTTTCACATCAACAACAACAAAAAATGTTACTATGAACTGTCATATAGGATCTATAAATAGCAGTGATACATTTTAGTGATATTAATATTACGTGGATTTATGCCTTGTGATTTTTTTTACTTTTTTTTTTTAAGAATTTTTTAAATTTATTTATTCATGAGAGACAGAGAGAGAGAGAGAGGCAGAGACACAGGCTGAGGGAGAGGCAGGCTCCATGCAAGGAGCCCGATGTGGGACTCCATCCCGGGTCCCCAGGATCACACCTTGGGCCACAGGCGGCGCTAAACCGCATGCACCACCGGGGCTGCCCTGCCTTGTGATTTCTGAACCTAATTTGCCAAATTGCATTCTCACAGGAAAATCCTATCTAATAACCATTGTCCAGAACCAGTTCTCTGAAAATGGGGTTTTGCTGTGCTTAAAATTATATGTAAATTTTTGGCATTTCATATTAGGTTGTGTTTTTAAAATTAAATTTTTATGAACAAATTACAGTAAAAACATGCTTTCCTTATGGAAGTTTGGCAGATTAGTCTATTTAAATTTTAATTAAATAGCAGTATAGAGTGAACCAAAATACTTATAACACTTAACCTATCATTTAATTTTTTTTTTTTAATTTTATTTATTTATGATAGTCACATAGAGAGAGAGAGAGAGAGGCAGAGACACAGGCAGAGGGAGAAGCAGGCTCCATGCACCGGGAGCCCGATGTGGGATTCGATCCCGGGTCTCCAGGATCGCGCCCTGGGCCAAAGGCAGGCGCCAAACCGCTGCGCCACCCAGGGATCCCTAACCTATCATTTAAAAAATACTGGCTAGTTCACTTTTTTGGAAATTGTGGGAGAAAGTATCATTTTCCCCAGAGCTGTGCATATCTGTGTGAATGTGAGTGTGTGAATGTGTGTGTGTGTGTGTGTGTGTGTGTAAATCTAACTTAAAATAATGGACATTGGAGTGTTTGGTGTTCTCTTTCCCTGCATTTATGGCCTTCATCATCAAGGCATCACTACCTCATGGGACTTAACCCTGGTAGTCCCTTAGGATTCAGATTAAATATGTGCCCCAAGACACTGTGGGAAATTCAACCTTTGGGGTCTTCTAGCAAAGTGGTACTTTCTGAGAAAAGGGGAAGGAGTTCTATACTGGCATTAAGAAGATACGCTTTGGCATTGAACTTAGCAAATTTTCTAATAAGTGTCTAATGAATCATCTAGTCTTTCATCTGATACCTAGAAAAGTTGAAACCCTAGTCACCTTTATGAAAGGAGAATATAATTAAGAAGGAGAGTAGCCATGGCTCTGATGATTGTTAGCTGGTCATTAAAATGAGTATGATCCTGGGATAGCTCCTGGAAAATGTCACAATGGGAGTACTCTACGGATGAAATTAGATAACCTGCAGCAGTATACTAGGTGAATAATAATTTTCAGTAATTATGAGCAATTATTATTATGTCAAGCATCCACCTTGTTGCCTAGTACCTAATAGCTGCTTAATAATGATTTTGGTTGAAGTGAAATCCAATTTAAATCACTGTAGTGAAAGTGAGGACTTACTGTCTCACATCGCTGAAAAGTCCTGCTATCAGGTTTATCCAGAGAGAATGCAGGGAAAATCCAATTACTCCTCTCTCTGCCTCGTGCCTTCCTTGTTTTTTTTTTTTTTTTTTTTTTTTTTTTTTTTTTTTTTTAAGATTTTATTTATTTATTCATGAGACACAGAGAGAGAGAGAAGCAGGTTCCATGTAGGGTGATCCTGGGTCTCTAGGATCAAGCCCTCGGCTGAAGGCAACACTAAACCACTCACTGAGCCACCCGGGCTGCTGCCCCATCCCTCATGCCTTCTATCTCTCTCACTCTCTCTCTCTCTCTGTCATTCTGTCTCTATTTCTAGTCTTTGTGTCTACTTCTATCTCTGCCTATTTCCATCTGTTTCTTTGTCTTTTGTCCTTCTCTAAAACTATGTCCCTTCATCTTTTCTCTCATTGTCTCTTTCATCCTGCTTCTTTCTCCACCTCTCTTTCTCTCGCCTCTTTGGCCTATCTCTTCCTTCTTTCCTCTCACTCTCCTTTGCCCACCCCACCCCTGCCCTCTGTCTCTTCTCTTTTCCTCCTTCTCTCTCTCTTTCTTGGTCAGTCTCTTTGGCCTTGTCTTCACGGGTTCTGTCTCCCTCCCTCCCTTTCTGTGGGTTATAACTCTCTGCAGACACTGGTGTCAGGATGGCTTCTGACCATTTATTTATATGGAAATCAGTGCTGGTGACTCCACAGAAAAGAGAATGCTACTTCTTCAATATATCCAGGAAAAGTCCAGTTATCCTACTTTCCCCAGAGGTGAGTTAAGTGTTGCGTTTGCCCAGGACTGGAACCAGGAGCTTTGAATCACCAAACTCTATTGGACTTGAAATGGATTGTATGTAACAATAATCAACACTGTTGCTTATTAGGTATTTACTATGTAGCAGGCCCTACTCTATATGTTTTTTTTTAAGATTTTATTTATTCATGAGAGACACAGAGACAGAGAGAGAGACAGAGAGACACAGGCAGAGGGAGAAGCAGGCTCCATGTAGGGAGCCCAATGCAGAACTCGATCCCAGGACTCCAGGATCACGCCCTGGGCTGAAGGCAGGCGCTCAACCACTGAGCCACCCAGGCGTCCCTATATATAATCTTATTATATCCTCATAATATCTTTGAATATTAAGAATTATATTTTCCCCCATGTAACAAATGAGGAAATTGAGGTTTAGAAAAATGAAGTGTCTGGTCTAGGGTATATCAAATAAGCAACTGAGCTGGCATTAGAAAATGGACTCCTTCAAGCCCTATGCTCTTGGTTTCCATACCATTGTCTCTCAAGAAATTTCAGCTCTTTGGATCTCCATTTCTTCATCTGTAAAATGGTTTAGATATTTATACTACTTGATTCTTGTAAAATTAATTTTGCAATTATCTGCTTTATAATATAAATGAATTTATGAGCCTTCTGCCCCTTCCAAGAGTTCTCACCTGTCTTTCTTGTTTTGATAACAACACATGGGATTTTATTTAACACATTGTTTCAGATTTACCAGAGCTCCTAGGAACTTAGCCTCTTCTTACTATCAAACAGAAAATCAGCATTATTGAGCATTCAGAGAAAGTATTGGCTTCCCTAACCAGCCCCCAGCTCCACTTCATTTTCCTTCAGAAATAAGAATTAAAGTCTAAGACTTCTCATCCTCAACAACATGCCAAATCCTATCCTTGTAATTTAGCTAAAAATGTTAAGAAGTGGTGAGTTAACTCTTTTTCCTTTGGATATTATAAATGACAGTTACTACAGGCACAGGCATTCGCATCTGTTCTGTAATTAATTTTTTCTTAATTAGCTTTTTGATTTTTTATTTCTCATTTTTGTATTTCCTTTTGAGAGACCCCCTTTATCCTCTAGGTTGTTCTGTATCCTCTAGATTTATCCTCTAGTTTATTCTGTATTTTTTATTTTACTTATTTTTACCAAAATTGGATTTTCTCTCATATCATAATCATCAATGATATTTCATTCTAATGAGTTGAAAAAGGAAACTTTAAATGTCATAATTTTTTAATTGTGTGACATCTAGCCCATTTTGTGTAGTATAAGTTTAGAAGAGGGTTTTTCTTTTAAGACTTTATTTTTTAAAAGCAATTTAAGTTTCTATATTTGTCCAGCCTCACTTATTATCAACATCCCAAACCAGGATGATGGTTCATTTGTTATAAATTGATGAATTTAAATGGACATATCCTAGTCATGCAAGACCATAGCTTTCATTGGGGTTCTTTTTTGGTGTTGTATGTTTTATGGGCTTACACAAGTATATATTGGCATGTATCCACCATTAAGGTATCATGCAAAGCAGAGACACAGGCAGAGGGAGAAGCAGGCTCCATGCAGGGAGCCCGACGTGGGACTCGATCCCGGGACTCCAGGATCACGGCTTGGGCTGAAAGCGGCGCTAAACCGCTGAGCCACCCAGGCTGCCTAGTAGTGGTTTTAAATTCTAAAATCCAATTTTGAGAAACACTGTTAGGCTCTTATCTGAGAACTGATCCCACAGCGCCCTCTGGGTGGGTTCTTTACTGAGTCAGGGTAAGTTTTACATAATTTTGGGGACTCATTGGTATATCCTCCAGAGCTGTTTTCTTAGAGAGCTTCTGAGCCTTCCTTTGAAGGCTTAAAGATAGTCTGAAGAATGGTAGAGACTTATTAGCATATAGTTACATATAAAACATTTTGCTATAAGAAAAACAGAGAAAGGTTTTTGCACAGCATGACAGAAGCATAATTGGGAATAGTTTTTACTTATTTTAAATTGCTAGAATACAGCAGAAGTATAGACATGTTCTGGAAGAATGAAATCTCAGGTCGCTATTTTTCTTTGAAAAATAAGAGTATTACTTATTAAAGATTGAAGGCAGATCCTATAATAAAAAAGACCTGGACTCTGCTGCCCCTTGTGTGTATCTAGATGAATCCTTAACTTTTCTGCACCTTTACTGATACATGACGGGGCTGAGTCTAGTCAAGGATGGTTGTTATTAAACTCTAATTGTTTTTATTCATCTGATATATAGCTATTTGTTTGCTATCTTATCCTTTGATAGATTTTATGGATATTTAAATAATGTGAATTTGAAATATTATAATATGTAATAGTGTTGTCTTACTGTGTGTCCAAAATTTATTTAAAGTTTATAATTTTTTATGTTTAAAGTATTGCAAAATTTCAAAGATAAATGGTTATTTGTATACTTTATGATAGTTCATGTGGGAACATTTCTTTGGCTAGTAAACCAATAAAATGGTCATTGGTCATCAGGATTCATGTGAATTATGTGTTTTAAATTAGTTAAGGTCTGTATGGGTACAGACCTTGCATCAAATGTGAATATTGTGTATATTGTTCTCTAAGATATTTTTAATACCATGAGTGAATTGATAAAAGTTAGCTTATTCATTCAACAATGTACCTGAATTAAATAAGATGCTGGAGACACATAAGTGAACTAACTAAATATGATAGTTTCCCTCCTAAAGCATACACAATGGTATCACAAAATAACATTTGAGTCAATATGTAAGGACCAGCTTTCAGTTTTAAAAATAAATTATCTCTGTTGAAGTAAAGTTGTTTTAACAGACATATGCCCAAGCCACACATTTTGGTATTTCACAGAAGAAAGATAGAGACTCTTAGGTGGAAGAAATGATCTTCGACTTATATATTTATTTAATCTGATAATTTTGCAAGTTGGTAAATTGGTGATTGTCAGCATTCAATTAAACATTAAGCAAATTCCAAGTAAAAGCAAACTTGTATTTCACTTATAGTTGATTACTGCATTTGTACTACTTATGATCACTAAATCCAATGATATAGTTATATATTGGTAGACTTGGAATGTATCTGTTGCTTTTCTAAGTATGATCTATTCACTGTGCTTTGGTCTCTTATGGGAGCTACTTGCATATCATTTTTTCCCACATATTAAGAATGTGAGGCAACTTGAAACAATAAAAGAACATTTCCTTCCTGAAATAATTATTGTTTAGAAGATAGTAGTCATAGCACCTATATTATATGTATTATATTTCTAATAACATAATAGTTTTGTTAAACCATGATCATTTAAAAATTTTTGTTCTGATTTATTTTCCGTCATTTGACACACATATATCTTGCCAGTCAGCCTAGAGTATTTGCTGCTTTTCACTACAATGTTGTCCGAGTCTTGTGTCCTTGCTTATCTTCTGTCTTGTACTCATTATTGAAAGTGCAGTGTTGAAGCCTCCTTATATTGTCTTTCTATATCTCCCTTCAATTCTGTCAAAGTTTTACATCATATATTGAGGAGCTTTGATGTTTGGTGCATAAATATTTATAATTGCTGTATCTTTTTGGTAAATTAATCCTTTTAATTAAAAAAAAGTCCTTCGTCTCTTGTAACTTTTTTTTAAGTTAAAGTCTCTCTTGCTGTTATTATTAGGTAAATGGCCCCTGTACCCTTTGGGTTACCATTTGTGTGAACAATGTTTCTATCTTTCCACTTTCAGTATATGTGTATCATTAGATCTAAAGTGAGTTTCTTGTACAAAGTATAGTGTTAGATTCTGTGTTTTTGATCCATTCAGCTAAACTATGTCTTTTGATTGAGAAGTTTAATCCAGTTATATTTAAAGTAATTACTGATATGAAAGGATTATTTCCATTTAAGTAATTGTTTTCTGTATGCCTTGCAGCTTTTTGTCCTTCCTTTCCTTTATTTAATTTAAAATTTTAAAAGGTTTTTATTTAAATTCCAGTTAGTTAACATATAGTGCAATATTTTTTTTAATTTATTTTTTATTGGTGTTCAATTTACTAACATACAGAATAACCCCCAGTGCCCGTCACCCATTCACTCCCACCCCCCGCCCTCCTCCCCTTCTACCACCCCTAGTTCGTTTTCCAGAGTTAGCAGTCTTTACGTTCTGTCTCCCTTTCTGATATTTCCCACACATTTCTTCTCCCTTCCCTTATATTCCCTTTCGCTATTATTTATATTCCCCGAATGAATGAGAACATATAATGTTTGTCGTTCTCCGACTGACTTACTTCACTCAGCATAATACTCTCCAGTTCCATCCACGTTGAAGCAAATGGTGGGTATTTGTCATTTCTAATAGCTGAGTAATATTCCATTGTATACATAGACCACATCTTCTTTATCCATTCATCTTCCGATGGACACCGAGGCTCCTTCCACAGTTTGGCTATTGCGGCCATTGCTGCTATAAACATCGGGGTGCAGGTGTCCCGGCGTTTCATTGCATTTGTATCTTTGGGGTAAATCCCCAACAGTGCAATTGCTGGGTCGTAGGGCAGGTCTATTTTTAACTCTTTGAGGAACCTCCACACAGTTTTCCAGAGTAGCTGCACCAGTTCACATTCCCACCAACAGTGTAAGAGGGTTCCCTTTTCTCTGCATCCTCTCCAACATTTGTTGTTTCCTGCCTTGTTAATTTGCCCCATTCTCACTGGTGTGAGGTGGTATCTTATTGTGGTTTTGATTTGTATTTCCCTGATGGCAAGTGATGCAGAGCATTTTCTCATGTGCTTGTTGGCCATGTCTATGTCTTCCTCTGTGAGATTTCTGTTCATGTCTTTTGCCCATTTCATGATGGGATTGTTTGTTTCTTTGGTGTTGAGTTTAAGAAGTTCTTTATAGATCTTGGAAACTAGCCCTTTATCTGATATGTCATTTGCAAATATCTTCTCCCATTCTGTAGGTTGTCTTTTAGTTTTGTTGACTGTATCCTTTGCTGTGCAAAAGCTTCTTATCTTGATGAAGTCCCAATAGTTCATTTTTGCTTTTGTTTCTTTTGCCTTCGTGGATGTATCTTGCAAGAAGTTACTGTGGCCGAGTTCAAAAAGGGTGTTTCCTGTGTTCTTCTCTAGGATTTTGTTGGAATCTTGTCTCACATTTAGATCTTTCATCCATTTTGAGTTTATCTTTGTGTATGGTGAAAGAGAGTGGTCTAGTTTCATTCTTCTGCATGTGGATCTCCAATTTTCCCAGCACCATTTATTGAAGAGACTGTCTTTCTTCCAATGGATGGTCTTTCCTCCTTTATCGAATATTAGTTGACCATAAAGTTCAGGGTCCACTTCTGGGTTCTCTATTCTGTTCCACTGATCTATGTGTCTGTTTTTGTGCCAGTACCACACTGTCTTGATGACCACAGCTTTGTAGTCCAACCTGAAATCTGGCATTGTGATGCCCCCAGATATGGTTTTCTTTTTTAAAATTCCCCTGGCTATTCGGGGTCTTTTCTGATTCCACACAAATCTTAAAATAATTTGTTCTAACTCTCTGAAGAAAGTCCATGGTATTTTGATAGGGATTGCATTAAACGTGTATATTGCCCTGGGTAACATTGACATTTTCACAATATTAATTCTGCCAATCCATGAGCATGGAATATTTTTCCATCTCTTTGTGTCTTCCTCTATTTCTTTCAGAAGTGTTCTATAGTTTTGAGGGTATAGATCCTTTACATCTTTGGTTAGGTTTATTCCTAGGTATCTTATGCTTTTGGGTGCAATTGTAAATGGGATTGACTCCTTAATTTCTCTTTCTTCAGTCTCATTGTTAGTGGATAGAAATGCCACTGATTTCTGGGCATTGATTTTGTATCCTGCCACGCTACCGAATTGCTGTATGAGTTCTAGCAATCTTGGGGTGAAGACTTTTGGGTTTTCTATGTAGAGTATCTATGAAAAGCCCACAGCAAATATCATTCTCAATGGGGAAGCACTGGGAGCCTTTCCCCTAAGATCAGGAACATATAGTGCAATATTAATGTGAAGTGTACAGTATAGTGATTCAACACTTTCAACTTAATATTTTGTTAGACCATGTTTATGTTTGTAGGAGAGTGTTAAAATGGAAGCTTTGGCTGAGATGCGCTATCAAGATAGATCGTGTCTAGGCTTTCCTCACAGAGAAACCTGCTATGACTTAACACTCACCCTGTCTCCCAAATGAGAAGAGTGAGGATGTCATCGCCTACTGCAAGCCTAGTGACACAATCTTCAAGGAGATCTGTTGGAGGGAACTCTGCTGTGCATTCTGATCCCCACCTTCCAACGAGTGTCACCCTCTTCACCTCAGGTTAGGAGAGGGGAATTAAAGAGTCTACTTTGAGGGCATAAAATGAGTCCCTGAAGTTTAGATATGGTGGACCACTGTCTAAAGCATGTCTGGAAAATCAAAATTGAATGCAAATGAAAGAGTCTCGTCACAGGTTGGATTCTCAAAAAAGCAGGCACTGAGATGGAGTTAGCACAAAAGGTTTTTTTGCAAAGTTAGCACCTGTGAAAGGAAGAGTGGGGAGGCAGGATTGGTTGGGTCAGGGAAGCCATCAGATAGCCATTAACAACTGACAATGCCTCCGCCAGCCCAGTAGGGAGCTCTGAGCAGAGTGTCCTTTAGAAATCTAGTGTTGGGTAGAAATGACCAGATCCTTATACCAAAGTCTTAGTCATGGACTGGGGGCCACCTGAGAAGACTCCCCTTGGCATAAAGCTGAGGCAGAGCAGACCCTGATGAAGCTGACAGCTGGATGCTGTCCACTCACCACGCTCCTCACAGAGGGCACTGAATGCTTTCTTGGAGGGTAATCCAGGTGGGGTGTCTCCATTTGTAACAAATCCTCTAGTGTCTGTTTATACTCATAAAATAAAAGTCCTTTGTGTACTTTTAGACATGAAAGTCTCATGTAATTAAAATTTTCCAATCGAGTGTAATAATTCAAAATGTTAAATTTTCTTCAAGGTTTTCTTTTTCCTCCGGTCCCAGAGCATATTTGACTACTTTCTTCCTTCCCTTTTCTCTTTAACTTTCTTTTTCCTGCTTGCCAGAAGTAGTTTCTACCCTTCCAGTTTGGACCCAAAGGGGCAGGCATTAGTAGTAGAAAGAGAAGATACTATTGGGATCTCTCTGACCCATAATTGTGCAATTACTGCTTCTCTTACATGAACTATTTTGTAATAAAAGGTACCTTATTGAAAGATGAAAGTATTAGATGCTTCTGATGTGTTTTCATTAATGATAGCAGCTACTACCGATTAGACAGGCACTTCGACCAAGCACTTTGTTGATAAATCTTGTCAAATTTTATCCTTACCCTAATTCTTGTATGTGAGAAATGACCCCTCTTGGAAAATGAGGAAAATGGAATCTTGGTGTCTGAGGATCCCAGAGTTCTTGTTCCTAGACTGCCCAGTGTGGGTTATTTTTATGTCTTATACATTCTGTACTTCCCATTTGCTTTCTTATTTCTGCCCCACTCAACACTCTTGATTTTTTATTATATTTATCAATTACTGATCTTCCTATTAGTACAAATTAAGTGAGTAAATACAGTTAACTATCTTAAATCAAATCTAAGTGTAACTTGCAGTTACCTGTATGTTAGGAAAGTAGTTTTCAATGTGAAAATATACTTTTTGCTTTAGGAAGATACATTTTAACAAGTTGCAAAAAAGAATAAATTTGTTAGAAAAGAAGATGCTGAGAATAATAGATCTAATTCACTAAATTTTGCCTTTGGCTGCTGCTAAAGAATATCTGTACAGGAAGGCCTCCCAGATGTTTGTTTGCAAATTATTTTAGTGTTTATTACTTGAAATAGAACAAACATTAATTGTGGCTAGTTCTACTTTTTTATGTTAGGATAATGCAGACATCAAGATTTGTAGGGGTGGTATTGTTGTTTACAAAGAACATAAATGAAATGGAAACAAATTTTACTTCCTTTTACAGTGAATATTCTGATAGTTTTTAGCTTTTAATCTTGTGATAATTTTCCTGTGAGAGACACTATTATTATTAACTTCCTAAGTTATTCAGAATTCATCTCTTCCATATTTATAAGAGGTACAACTTTACATTTTTAAAAGAATGGTTCATTTCCCCAAATAGAAATCTGAGCACTGACAATTTTAGCAACATTTTTAATATGAGCATTTGTCACCATTCTCATCATTGACATTTAATTGCTTTCCTTTCAAAACCAAGAAAAGATCATCCAGTAGATATTTATGGTATAGGCACAGTTCTAGGGGCTCCACATAAAACCATGAGCCAAAGAGACAAAGCCCTTCACTTCAGAGGGTTTATATTCTAGAGGTGAGATAAACAATTAAAAACCTTTAATTTAGCATACATGATGATAAATAAGTGCTATGGTGAAAAAAAGAAACAAGATGTCAGGACAGAGAGTCCTGATGGGTTGGGAGGGGAGAGAGTGTTGTAATTTTAAATCAGGAAATGGTCACTGAGAAAATGACATTTGAGTAAAGACTTGATGGGAGGTCAGGGAACAAGTCAGACAAGTATCTAGGGAATGAACATCCCAGGCAGAGAGAACAGCAAGTGTAGAGGTCTTGAGACAAGAAGTTGCTTGGCACATTGAAGGAGTAGAGAGGTCAGTGTGGAGGTTGCAGAGCAGTGAACAGAGAGGATGAGACAAGAGAAGTAACAGGGACGTAGAAATTAAGGTCCTATAAAGTCATTTTCGGAACTAGGACTTTTTTAAAAAAGATTTTATTCATTGATTCATGAGAGACCAGAGAGAGGAGAGGCAGAGACATAGGCAGAGGGAGAAGCAGGCTCCACACAGGGAGCCTGATGCGGAACTCAATCCCAGGACCCGAGGATCACGCCCTGAGCCAAAGACAGATGCTCAACTGCTGAGCCACCCAGACATCCCTAGTACTTTGTTTTTTTAAGTAGGCTCCATGTCCAGCGTGGAGCCCCACATGGGGCCTGAATTCACAACCCTGAGATCAAGACCTGACCTAAGATCAAGAGCAGAATGCTAGCCATCCAAGCACCCCTGGAACTAAAACTTTTATACCCAGTGCGATGGGAGTGCCTAGAATTATTTTGATTGTAGGAGTGGCAGTGGTCTTCCACTTCAACATACATTGAAAATAAACTCTAGCAAAGGAAAAAGCAGACAGATTAGGTAGGAAGTTGTGGTAATAATCCAAGTGACAGATGCTGGTGACCTGGGCTAGCCATTATAATGAGGACATGGAGAGGAGATGCGGTTTGTGAAATATGTTTTGAAGATAGAGTCAGAGGGGTTTCTTGAAGGATTGGTAGTGAAAATCAAACAATCCACCCTGCCTTCAAAATTTCTGGTATTGAACAACCAAAAAGATGGATTTGCCAAAATACATGGATATCTCCAATCCATGCATAATCATGTCTGCATTTGGTATTTATGAGACATAGTACAGGTGTTGCTAGACAAGAGAGAAAAACAAACTAAATTGGCTGTAGTTAAAGTAAAGCAACATGAAACCTATGGATGACCTTAGGCTGTATATAGTGCTGAGAAAGTAAGTAGAAATAAATGATATGACACATATGCCTCCAGAAAGCAGAAAATGAGTTGAGGTCAATTGCAGTGGATAAAAATTACTGTGTGAAGGAGGTAATCAGTTCTGTTCATGAAAATTCTTATCCTTAGATCAGATCTTCAGTCACTTTAAAAAACAACTGCTTCTAGTTAAATTCCTTTCTTTTCAAATTCAAATGACATCTTAAAATTTGTGAGGCTAATTACTATGACATTGAAATTAAGAACAAGGTATGTAGTTGATGAGGATACTGGTAATCCCCAGGGTAATTCTAGAGCACCTTCCCAAATCTGATCATTGATTTTGCTTTTCATTTAGTATTGCTTAGCAAGGAGTTCATGAACATCACTAGGTCAGGCATGATCATCCTGAATTAAAATGTCCTACACAGTAAAAATGTTACAAATCACTTTATTCCATCCTGGCCAGTGAAGAATATAACTTTGGTTGCAGATGTGCTGGCTGCCTTAACAAAATAGAGGAAGATGGATTTCGTATCTCAGCACTGTCGCACACTATTGTAACATGGCAATAATTTGCAAATACTTCTCTTACACAGTCTCCAGGACATTATGGAGAATAAATTAAATAATACCTATGAAGCATGCACTCTTTAGCTAATGTACTGAGTAAAAACAGTGGCAACAGCCTTCCCGTACTGTCCATTAATTGTATCTTCTGTATCTTCTCGTTTTGCCCCTTCAAGATTACCAAATATAGATTTATATGCATGCTTAAATTCTCTAGATATTATTTTGTTAATATATCTCTTCCATTTATCATCTTGCATATCATAACTTATATGGAGTACCACACTTAAAAAGCATCTGAAATGCACAAAGATTGCTTTTGGAATGGGTGCTACTTACAGTGACTTTGGGTTGGTATGTTGTAGATGCTCTTTTTTTTTTTTTTTTTTGGTATGTTATCTGTTTAGCTATTTTTTTCCAGTTTCATTGAGATGTTATTGATATACCATGATATACCATGGTATAAGTTCAAGGTGTATAACATAATGATTTGTGTCAAATATCTATGTATTTCATATATATATATATATATATATGAAATAATTACCACTGGAGGTTTAAATAACATCTATCATATCACATAGTTAGAAATTATTTTCTTATAATGAGAACTTTTTAATACCTACTCTTAGCCACTTTCAATACAGTATTTTAATTATAGTCCTCATGTGTACATTACATCCACAGAGCTTTTTTTTAAAGATTCTGTTTATTTATTCATGAGAGACACACAGAGAGAGGCAGAGACACAGGCAGAGGCAGAAGCAGACTCTCTGCAGGGAACCTAACGCGGGACTCTGTCCCAGGACACTGGAATCACGATCTGAGCTGAAAACAGATGCTCAACTACTGAGCCACACAAGCGTCTCTCCACAGAACTTATTTATCTTATCACTGGAATTTGTATTTGTTTTATCATCTTCATCCACCCCCCCCACCTCTAAGAGTAACTATTCTGTCCTCTGAAAGTCAATTATTTTTAGATTCCTCATATTGGTGAGATCATACAGCGTTTGTCTTTCTTTGTCTGATTTTTTTCACTTAGCTTAATGTCCTCAGGGTTCATTTATGTTGTCACAAATGGCAGGATTTCCTTTGTAGGGGAGGAAAAATTATTTCCTTCTACCCTTTAAGGGCTTCCAGCTGGTCTACAAATTAAACTGACACGAGACAGATTAACAGGAGAAAAGAACTGAAGTTTAATTATGTGTGCGTGGAGGCCCACTAATGAAATTGAGATCCAAAAAAATGACCTAGGTGGGCAGTTTTTATACTTTTTAGGTAGAGACAATAAATCTGTGAGAAATTGACAGGACAGAGAAGACTTAACTTTTGGAAGCTTCAGTTAGTAACACATTCCAAAGAGAATTTGGACTGCCCCACTAAATTAGTAAAAAGTAACAAAAATTGTTAATACAGCCTTCTCAGCTCTAAATTTCTTATCTCTGGTAATAAGGATGACTCTTTACCTGCTGGTACAGGGATGATGCCTTTTATTTATTTCCTTCTTTCAGGGGGACAGAAGAGGGTGTGAGGGTCCTTCTTGCACTGGCTGTCTCTTAAGTAATTTTTATTTAAAATAATTAATATGCCAAAGTGGCACACTTTGGGGTAGTGTACTCTTGGTTCCTATACCTTCTTTGTATAGATGAATAATATTCCATTTTATGTGTACCATGTTTTCTTTATCCATTTATTTGTCACTAGACACTTCGGTTGTTTCCATGTCTTGGCTATTATAAATAATGCTGCACCGATCATGGGGGTGCACGTATCTCTTTGGGATAGTGATTTCATTTCCTTTGGAGATAAACCCAGAAGTGGAATTGCTGGATCATACTGTAGTTCTGTTTTTAATTTTTGGAGGAACCTCTATGCTTTTTTCAATAGTAGCTACATCATTTTACATGTCCACATCTCATTGTGGTTTTGATTTTCATCACCCCGATGATTGGTGATGTGAAACAGCACCTTTTCATGTACCGGTTGTCCATTTGACTATCTTCTCTGGAAAAGTATCTATTTGGGCCATTTGCCCATTTTTTTAAATTGAATTCTTTGGTTTTTACTATTGAGTTGCATGAATTCCTTATGTATTTTAGATGTTCATCATGTATCAGATACATGGTTTGCCACTATTTTCAATTCCATAGGTTGCCTTTGCATTTTGTTGATGGTTTCTTTTGTTTTGCACAATTGATGTTAAAATCTCAATATTACCAAAAGCCATCTTTGGATTCAATGCTATTCCTATAAAGATTCTATTGGCATTTTTTCAGAAGTAAACATTCCTAAAATTTATATGGAACCACAAAAGACCCCAAATAGCAAAAATAATTCTGAGAAAGAACAGAGCAGGAGCAATCACACTTTCTGATTTCAAGCTATATTTCAAAGTGATAGTCATCATAGCATTATGGTACTGGCATGCAACTAGGACACATAGGACAATGGAACAGAATGAAAAAGCTCAGAAATAAACCCATGCATAAACAGTCAACTAATATTTGACAAGAGAGCCAAGAATACTCAGTGGAGAAAGGACAGTCTCTTCAATAAACAGTGCAAGGGAAATTGGATCTTCACGTGCAAAAGACTGAAACTAGACCCATATTTTATATCTCCTATGTTGCTCACAAAATTAACTTGAAACGAAATAAAGACTTAAATAAATATAAGACCTAAAACTTTAAAAACTTCTGGTAGAAAACATTTAAAGCACAAAGCAACAAAAAGCAAACTTAAGCAGATGCTCTCCTTTTTAAACATAAAAATCAATCTGTTCATTGCTTAAAAAGCATATTCCTTGTCAAGCTATCAATGATGGCTGAAAAGTTGAAAACAATGTGAGCGGGCTGTTTAGGAGAACTTTGGCCTTTGGAGTCCTGTGTTCCCCCCACCCTTACAAGCTCCTTGCGCGGAAGGTGCAAGAAACTATTTTGTGCCCCTAGGGCACAGTCTGTTAGATGCAGTGAAAAAAAAAAAGGAGAACGAATTGGAAACATTATTTGTAAAACATAAAGCAAAAGGCTTGATTTCTTCAAACAAACAAACAAGCTTTTAAAGCTTGAAAGCAAGTAAGACCCTGGCAGTGCCTGTTCTCATTTTCTTTGGCCTAGCAGTTCCACTTGTAGGATATTATATGTAATAAAACAGTAATAGTGACTACTTTTCGTGAAGATGGTGGGGAAGGAGCTTTTCCTTTTCACTTCATTATTTCCCATTTTGTTTAAATTCCTTATTAGGAATATGATTTACGCTCTTTTATAATTTAAAGTTTTGGTTGTTGTTTTTTTTTTTTTTTTTTAAGATTTTATTTATTCATGAAAGACACAGAGAGAGAGAGGCAGAGACATAGGCAGAGGGAGAAGCAGGCTCCCTGCAAGGAACCTAATGCCAGACTCAATCCCAGGACCCCCGGGATCAGGACCTGAGCCGAATGCAGACTCTCAACCTCTGAGCCACCCAGGTGCCCCAACTTAAAGTTTTTTTTTTTAGATAAAGGAAAAAAAATTATTTCTCTCAAGCAGCAGCAGGCTGGGTTTATAGTAGGCAGCAGAGGTATTCCAGGAGAGGTAACCTTCTTCCCTTTAGGATTTTAATAGTGAAGTTGTTCAAATCCTACCTTCACTTAGAAGCAGTCATCTGATCATGCATAGAGGAAAGAATGCAGGTTGTTTTTTAATCCAAGGGTCATTAGTATTGGTAATGAGATATTTATTTTTAGAATCACTTACCCTCTTGACCCTGACTTTGTGGTGCTATTTGACTGTTAAAAAATGGCTGTGAGAGGATATTAAGTGAGATAAATAATATTAACCTGAACTTGATCTTTCATTAGCCCCTGTGATATGCACTGCTACTGAATTCAGATGACACCTGTTTTAGTAGGTTAATTTCTGCCACAGAGGGAGTTGCTGAAATTTACATTTGCTTTATATTTATCTGTAGGAAATGACTTTAGATAGTTCTGCCTAGGAAAAGGGCAGAATATTAATATTGTGTAATTATCTTTTCCTTCCTATCCCCAGAACATTTGTCCAGGGAAAGCATTCAGTGGTAGTGAAAAAAGGTACCTCTTTGTGTTTCTTTCCTTGGAAAGTTATAAGGCAGTATTACTGCCTATTACCTTCTAGAAATAAAGCAACCTATTGTTATTAAGCTTGAAAATACTTCTTAACACACAGGAATACTATGCTATTGTAGGGAAGGAGAAATCCTTCCTCTACCCTTCAAGGTCTTCCAGCAGGACTAATAATTAAATTTATGTAAAATGGGTTAACAAGAGTAAAAAAAAAAAAAAAAAGTTTTATTACGTGTCCACAGAGACCCAATATTGAAATGGAGAACTAAGTAAATGACCAAGACAGGCAGGTTTTATACATTTTAGACAAAGAGATGATAAATTTGTGAGGAGTTGATAGGATAAAGATAACAGGTGTTTGGGACCTTTAATTAGCAGGAAATCCTGAACAGAATTTAGGCTCAAGTAGTAGAAGGCAAAAACATAACCGAGTTTGTTTCTACTTTTTCTGCTTCAGAGTCCCTGACTCTGGTAATATTGGATATCTTTTTACTTCTTAGTATAAGGAGGGCGTTCATATTAGAGATTTGTTTCCTACTTTCAGGGGGAGCAGAGGAGGGTCTGAGTGTCCTTGCACTGGCCATTTCTAAGTAACTTTAAAATAATTAATATGCCAGGATGCCTGGGTGGCTCTGTGGTTGAGTATCTGTCTGCCTTGGCTCAGGGTGTGATCCTGGCGTCCCTGGATGGAGTTCTGCATCAGGCTCCCTGCAGGGAGCCTGCTTCTCCCGCTGCCTTATGTCTCTACCTCTGTGCGTCTCTCATGAATAAATAAATAAATAAAAATCTTTAAAAAAAATAATCAGTATGCCAAAGTGGCACATTTTGGGGCAGGCTGCCCTTGGCCCCTATGCTATTCTTTGTTGTAATTATAACTGAAAAAAAATCTGATAAACTTTCTCTTATATATGACCATGAGTTTGTATTTAAAGAAAAAGACCAAGTAATGTAGAGATTTTGCATGCACAGATTTGTAACCCACAGACAGCCTGGGAAAGACTAAAGTTTGTCAAAGCCTTAGTGATGCTGTGAGGCAGCTAATTCCTTTGTAGGGACTGTACCTTCCTCCTTTGGTCCAACAAGAGCATTGTTTGACCATTTCCGTCTTTTATTCCTTTGCCAAATGACTAGTTCCCTCTACATCTGCAAAAGAACACAATGAATATGCTGTGGGCTGGGTAAGAAATGTTTATCTGCAGCACACTATACAATATGTGCACCATTATTGTGGGTAAAAATGAATGCTGGGTTTTAGTAGTGCTGGGACAGAAGTCACTGTAAAGGAGAAGCAAGCATAGTTACTAGATTATCTTTACTTCCCAGTCTTTCTGCTTTTCCATCTTTTATATTTCAATATACTTGAACTTATCACAAGAAAAAGAAAGAGAAGCACCACTAAACAAAATGCTGAAATTTTGATGAATGCTTCTACAACATAATGATTCTTAAAAATCATTAGAGATGGAGGAAACAAAGGAAAAATTAAGAGATTAGAGTTGAAATATTTTCAAAATATGAATGCTTCTACAACATAATGATTCTTAAAAATTATTAGAGATAGAGAAAACAAAGGAAAAGTTAAGAGATTAGAGTTAAAATATTTTCAAAACACTTTCTGATCGAATTCTAATTAATGATTGACCAAGAAGAAGGCACTGGGATGCCTGGGTGGCTCAGTCAATTAAACATCTGCCTTCGGCTCAGGTCCTGATCTCAGGGTCCTCTGATGGAGCTCTGGGTCTAGTTCTGGGGGGGGGGGGGGGGGGTCCCTGCTCAGCAGGGAGTCTGCTTTTCTTTCTCCCTCTGCCCCTCCCCCTTGTGCTCTTTTTTTTCCTCTTTCTCTCAAATAAATAAATAAAATCTTTAAAAAGAAGAAGATGGCACTTGCATGGTGGTTACTTTTGGAGAACTTTGTAATTATTTAGTATCCAACACCACAGGTCACAGAATAAAAACAGATGATAGCTTAGTGTGTGAGTGTGTGTGTGTGTGTGTGTGTGTGTGCATGCCAGAGGAGTAACTGCTTTGTAATTGTTTCATAATAGTCCTGAAGTTATACTCTTGAATGCTGAAACATTTTACAAGATTATTTCATATACTGAATTTTGTTACAGTTATTGTCTGGGTTCTATAATTTCTCTCCTTAGTGTGAACATTTTTTAACCCTAATGAATGGTTGTGGCAAAGGGATTTTGTCCTGTAAGAACGAATTTCTGGTGCCCTCGTCTTTTTATGATACTCAATTTTCCAGGGTTCTCATTTGAAAGGTTCTGGATATTAGTCTTAAATTGTTCAATTTTTAACATTGACAGTGTGGTTTTAGGGAGGTTGGTTTTGGTGAAATCAATCAGTTTCTTCTCTGTGGAAAGTAAAAGTGTGTCTACAAATATTTTGAACTCCAGACCAGAGTTTTGTACTCTATTGACCACATCACTGATTGCTAAGCATCTAGATACTTGGAAGCCTTGGCACAGGAGCCTTTGGGTGTCTTTCTATTAAATTTGAGATAAAGCTGCTTTCAAAATAAATTGTGTTTCAACCACTAATCAGTGACCATTTTCATGGAAACATTGAGTGATTATCTTGCATTTAGTGTATTTCATGTGAAATCAAGTCATAGGGAAAGCTCTCTTTGTCCAGCTGTCAACAGTACATTGTCATCAGGTTTCCAGAGTACCAATTTCCATATTTTGTGACAAAATATTCATTATAAAATTTACTCCTACAAATTGTTCAGACATGTAATAATATATATTTGAGACTGGGAAAAGGTTTGAACTGTCAAAACTGCTTTTCTTTGCCCATGCTTAATTTTAAGGAGAGGGGGGAGTTTCAGACCAGCTCTGATAAGTCCTCTGTGGCTCTAATGTTTTTTAATACTATATCAAGGAAAACTGTAAGTCGTAATATGGTACTATAATGATGGAAATTAGGAAGGCGAGCAATTTGAAATTTCATGGTCACTCAAAAGGAGCAAATGTTTAGGTTTCATAGAAACTGATTCTCACATCAAATGCCCAAATGAATAATTTTCAACCTGTGTTGACAGTATTTCTTGAGTAAGGAGAAAAGTGGTTCTTGCAAGATTCTTCCTAAATGCTTTCAGTGTGTAGTCCATACAGATCCCTTTGGGGTGCCACCTATATGATTAAATACGTAAACTGGTCTATTTATTTTTGGAAGAGAAAATAGCATTTATTAATCTCAAGCAGAAAAATTGGCAGTTTCTTTAATGGAAGCAAATTACTATTGATGAACAGATATGATTAATAATGTAGATCCTAGCTGTCTCAGCTGATGAGATGCAGTTCAGGCCCCCACCTGGACTGTCATCAAGCCTGTCATCAAGCTCCTGTAAGTGTTGACTGCCAGCAGCTCAGACTGTCTTTTTCTTTGGAGAGCTATGCATGCCATAATAGGAGTTGTCTTACCCCTCTGAGATGTTATACTCCCTTTTCCAACCCAAGGACTGACTGATCCCAGGATATAAAGGTGGGCCTTTGCTTCAAGGTGGAATGCACTCTGCTGTGCAATTGACACCCATTCCTCCTCCAAGCAGTCAGGCTGAAGTAGACACCAGTTAGACCACACCAATCTTAGGTCTTTCCTCTCTCACTGCTTCTTTTTCTTCCTTTACCCCAAGAGCGCTCCCCGGATAACCCAATGCACCTGAAACACTGCCTCTAGGCAACGCAATCCAAGACAAAAGTGAATGCTGCATTTCTTCAACTCTGTTGTTATGTTTCTAGTATCAGATGTAAGAAACACCAGATGAGAACAAAAAACCATCCATTACTTAGCTCTAATCATCACACTAAATAGAATGAGAAGAATGAGTGTTTTCTCAAAAATTGTATCCTAAATCTGTAAAAATGAAGCTAACTATAAAAAATTAAATTTAAATTTGTCATTAAATTTTCTTTTCCTGTCATGTTTTAATTTGAAAGTCATAAAGTTATTTTTAATATAGGTGTAGATAAACAGTGCATTGATAGAAAATAAATGCATAGTGATTGAATATTAAATTTTAAGAAATGTGAAAAAAATTTTAACACATCTTTTAGGGATGCTTGTGTCTTTATAAATTACAAATTGAGAAAAGCACAGAAACGGTAACAGCGATAGATATGATAAAAGTGTCCTATGAAATTTTAAGGAAGCTTGGAATTAAGATTCAAGAATCTTCTTTGTTACCAGATATCATTTCTGTCTAGATTTTAATTTGCATATAAATTTATTGTAGCCTACCATCTAACTAATATGCATTTCCCCTAAGACAGTGATTATTCAGGCAAATCTTAATTAGATCAAGACAAAATAAATATTCTTATGCTCTAATTTTGAATTATTTTCATCTCCTATTACAATTTTAAAATGATAGATTGTCATCACAGTATCAATTCTTTATGTCTAGGATTTATAACAAATATAGGTCATCATTTTGTTTGATCAGCACCCTGCATATATAAGACAGGTTTTCAACAGTTACTTATTTTTTGTTAAGATATGTAGTGTTTATGTTCTAAGTTTGGTAAAGGTACTTTTTAAAATTCTCTTCTTAATTTTTTAAATGATAATACTTTACAGATATAATCAATCACTCTCTTACCATGCAGGGAAATATATAACAGCTACAGTTAGCAGGACAGAGTTATTATGGGGCAAAGTCATGAGTTGCGTCTTTAATTTTCCTCCCTCTTCATAGAGCCAATAAACATTAATATATTATTTTGTTCCTAGGGTAGAGGACCCTGTAGGAGTTTCTGCTTGTTTTAATGGCAGATATTATATAATTAGTAGAAGTACAAAAATATATTCAGAAAAGGAGTTTGATTTTCTGGTTCCTTAGCAGGCTCACAAAAGTGGCCTACAGAATTCTACCTCAAGGACTGACACAGCCAACTTTGATTATAGGGAGTTAAATGGCTGACCTCTGGTAGTTACCCTAAAACTTGAAACTTATGTAGAACTACTGCTGACCCAGTAAGCAGGCTGAGATGTTTTCCTTAATGTTGATATAAACTAATATTATATAAACTTTATGTTAATAGGCAATCCTGCCTTCAAGACTGCCTCTACTAACTGGGTCAGAAATGCAAAAATCTCCCATGTTAAAGATTACTTTTTTTTTTTTTTTTAAAGTAGGCTCCACGCTGGGCTTGGAGCCCAGCATGAGGTCTGAGTCTGAACTCAGGACCCTGAGATTAAGACCTGAGCTGAGATCAAGAGTCAGCCTTTCAAACGACTGAGCCATCCAGGTGCCCCTACTTTTTGTTGTTGTTGTTTTTTACTTTATTTTGTTTCTGTGCTGAACTAGAATTTTAGTTACTGTTAAATGTTTGGATTATGTTAAATGTTCAAATAGGCTTATCCTTTAATTCATAATAGGTAGGTGAATCATCAGAACTTTTCCCAAAGATACAGTTTAATAAAGGCATAGAGATTGAAAGGAGGGTTTTTGCATGGATTTGGAAGCCTGAAGACTGGAGAACTCCATAATTGGGAGGTAGGCCACAAGTTATGTGAGATATCTGCCCTATTTAACAGTCTTATGTACATAGGTCTGTTTGTATAAACAGCTCTGGCAGGCGGGAATATTGCACACACTGTCTCCAAATCAAATGTTAAAACATTAGCCATCTACAGTCCTAAATGGAGGGGATTGACAGCACAATTATAATTTGCTCTACTATTATATAATGTTGTGCCTTCTAGCATGGAAGTAAGTCACATATAATGGTGGTTATTTATTTTATTTGATATCATGGTTTGGGAAGACACCTGATGTTTGTACAAGTTTGACAGTGTTTATAATTGTGTTAAATATTGTGGGAAAAGAGCAGCCTTTAAAACTTACTTGGAGAAAAATACTGACTTTGCATTTAATTACAGTTTAGTTCTAGATTCAAGATCAGTGTATTTTTATGTTGAAAATCCCCATTTCACCATGCATGGCTTCTTTTGTCAGCTTTGTGCTTCTGTAATAAAAGTTTGTACTCTAAATGAGAATTTGGAACAGGAATTTGGGGATCTCATACATTTCTTCATTCATTGTGTTCATTAAGCAAATATTTCCTGAGCTCCTACTCTGTGCTCCTCACTCTGCTAAATACTGGGATCCCTGAGGTTAACAGGAGAGTAAATCCCTGCCCTTATGAAACTTAAAGTCTGTTGGGGGAGTCTGGTAAACAGGAAAAGGAACAAGATAAATGTAAATCTTAAAAATGCAGAGAAGGGAGTTTTAAGAGATGATGTAATAGAAAGTAATGGGAAGAGGCTACTTTAAGTGAGCTGGTGAGTAAGAAACCTGCCATGGTTGGTATATTTGAGGAAAGGTAGGAAGGCCAGGATCACTGGTACACATCAACCGGTCCTGACACATGAGATCATGAGGTCAGACAGGTGCAGGGCTCACATCTTGCAAGGTCTTGTAGATAATTATGAAGGTACCATTGTCAGAAGGTTGGAAAGTCATTCATAACCTTTTAAGCAGGGAAGTATCATAATCATTGTGTTTAAGAGATCTCTCTGGGTTTCTCTGGAGGATTAGAATAGGGGATCAAGGATTGAAACTGGGAGATTAATTAGGCTCCTGAGATACATGCAGATGAGTGTGGTGACAGTGGAAATAAATGAAGATTGAGGGATTACTAATAAATTTTGGAGATAAAACCATTGGGACTTGGTACATAAGAAAGTGGAAAAAAATAATTAAGGCTGTCTTCATTTTTTGTTTTTGTTTTTAGCAAACTGGGTATAGGTCATGTCATTTATTGAGGTGGTGGAGGCTAGAGAGGAGTTGGACTGGGGAGGTGGTATCAAGGCAGGAGTCAAGACTCAGAGTTGGCCATGTTGAGGTTAAAATTCATGGTAGATATCAGTATGGAGATGTCACATGCCCAGCTGATTTGATACTATAGTTTAAAGAATAGATCAGAGTTGGAAATACATATGCTAAAATATATGTGTATACAGATGTATCTGTGTATACTGTATATAGATGACAACTAAAGTACCAGGATCGACAAGTTTACTTTAAGAAGACAGCATGGAATGACAAAATCTGAAAAGTCCAGGACTGATTATTAGAGAACTTCATCATTTGGAGGTCAAGTAGAGGAGAAAGAACAAGGAAAAAATACCACGGAGTCACTAAGAATGTAGGATAAAAATCTGCACAGTATAATATCACAGAGAACAAAAGAACAGAATGTTTCAAGAAGGGAGAGGAGGTCTGCTGTGTCAGCTGTGGCTAAAAAGTGAAGCGAGAGACAATGTTATTGAGTTTAGCAACATGACCTTGTAGGTGACCTTAATGAGATGCTTCAGAAGCATGGTAGACAGACATTGGATTGGAGTGTACTGAGACATGATTAGTAAGAGAAAAAAAGGACAGAAAGAAAGTTAAGTCAAACCTTTTAAAGGCTTTTGCTTTGAAGCAGGGGGAAGAAAAATGGATAGTGGAGAGAATATGAGGTCAAAGGAGATACATATTTTTTAAAGATATAAAATTCTTCACAGTGTTTTTGCATACTGATTAGATGGCCTAATAGAAGGGAAAAAAATTCATTATACACGGCAAAGATACTATTTTATAAGAGCAAAATCCCAGAGGAGACAAGGGAAGGTGGGATCCAGAGCACAACCGGAGAAATTGGCCTTTGGTAAAAGAAGGAACTCCCCCTCCATTGTGATGGGAGGGAAGACAGAGAGGACGGGCACAGATACAGGCAGATTTATAAATTCAGTGATAGGAAGATGGAGAACCCTTGCTGATAGCTTCTGTTGTCTCAGTGAAATAAGAGGTATAATCATTAGCTACAAACGACTAGGGGCAGGAACTGGACAATTTAGAGAAGAAAGTGTTAAATAATAATTTTGGAAAGTAGGAAATTGAATTTATTAGGAAACATAAAATAATTTCTTGGCAAAGTGGAGTGTCATGTGATGTTTGTTGTTGTGATTCTAATACAGTACCATTGTGTGATTTCTTCCAGCAATATTAGATGCTCAGATACAGATGCAGATAATGGCAGAAAGCTGTGTTTGAAACTAGGTCAGGATTTTTCTGGGGGTCAAGACACTGGAAATATTTATGAGGCAGTGACTATAATGATGGACCATGGAATTAAAGCCATAGAGGGAAACAAATGAAGCTCAGAAGACAGAAGACAGTAACAGGTGGTGAAAATGTGAATGGGCCAGTAAAAATCATCATGAGGTGGTGGAATTTTAAAATTATATATTTGAGTAAATGAAAATTTTAGGAGAATGTACTCAGAGTAAGATACCTGTATGCTAGGTGAAGGAAGTGGCCTATTTCCAAATGAAAACCAGAACTGGGACATTATGGGAGTGGAAAACTGAGAAGAGGAATAAGAAAAGATTATTGGAGGGGATGAATTCAAGGTATTGAGACATCAAGGTATTGGATGGGTATTCACATGATGTTGACATCACTCAGAAGGATGGTAGAGAAGAAGATACCTGTGTTGTCAATGAATGACCCAACTTTGATGAATGACACTAGTGAGAAGGTTTGATGTGTGGCATATTTGGGTGGCATAATGAATTAGGGTGTTTAATGGAACTCAGCGAATTACAAATGGGAAAACAAAACATTAATCACCACTTCCTGGCCCTGAGACACATAGGATATAAAAAGAAAATTAAAAGCATTCATTAGGTTGGCTAGAATCAAAAAAATAAGAAATAGCAAGTCTTGATGAATATGTGGGAAAAAAAGGAACACTTTGTGCACTGTTGGTGGTAATGTAAATTGGTACAATCACTAGGAAAATACTATGAAGTTTCCTCAAAAAAATAAAAATAGAAATATCATAAGATCCAGTAACTTCATTAGTGGGTATTTACCCAAAGAAAACAAACAAACAAACAAAACTAATTTGAAAACATATATGCACCTTTATGTTTATTGTGGCATTATTTACAATAATTAAGATATCGAAGCAATCCAAGTATCCTTGGGTGTTAATACCCAAGTATTCATCAATAAATCAATAGATAAAGTACCCCCCCACACACATATACACATAATGAATATTATATAGACATAAAAAAGGATGAGATCTTGCCATTTGAGACAACATGGATGGACCTAGAGGGTGTTATGCTAGGTGAAATAAATCAGAGAAAGACAAATACCATATATTTTACGTATGTATAGAATCTAAAAAAATAAAACACATGAATAAACAAACAAAAAGCAAAATCAAACCTGTAAATACAGAACAATCTGATGATTGCCAGAGGAGAAAGGTTTGGGGGTGGGGGATGGACGATACAGGCTTCAGGTTATTGAATGAGTAAATTATGGGGATAAAGGGCACAGCATGGGAAATATAGTAAGTGGTATTGAATGCCTTGTATGGTGACATGTGGTAGCTACACTTGTGGTGAGCATAGCATCACATATAGACAAATTGAATCACTATGTTCTACACCTGAAACTAATGCAACGTTGTGTGTGGACTGTACTCAAATAAAAATATATATATTTTTAACATTTTCTAGGGCAGGCTGGTGAAAATAAAAAAATAGTGTGCTCAGGGTACATTGAAATTTAGCTATAGCAAGGTGAAAGAAATATTTAAAAAGAGATCGAGGGTAGAAGAAAGTTTAGTGATCATAGATACAGGGTTTTACAGGACACATTCAAGCATTAAGGAAAGAGTAGAGAAGCAGAGATTTAGCAAATGCACAAAGAAAACTGAGGATGAAAATTGGAGTGATATGATCTGGGAGGTTTGCTTTTTTGCTGGTGGCCAAGATGTGGGGTAAGATGAAATTTGTCCTGAGAGCATTAGAGTGGAAGGAAGGCTAGTCCTTTTTGTCTGTGTCCCTGAAAATTTATCTGCTATGGAAGGTTTGGTACTCTCCACAGGAGTAGATGGCAATGCCCTGGCTTTGGGATTGCTGTTACAGGCAAAGGATGTGGAAGCCTGTGCATTCCTGACTTAGTTAGCATCAGTCTGGGTCATGCTAAGTCTGGTGAGTCCTCTGAAATAGAAAATATGTCATTCTTGTATCAGCAAATACGTATAATCTGTGCACACTCAGAGTGGATAAAGGTTCCCAGGCCTGCCAAGGTGTGCTTTGAGCCTAATTGCTTATGGTAAATTCCCCGTGCTTGGTGGCAGGGCCAGCAGTGAAGGGGTTGGACTGTCATGAGTTTCTAGCTCTGCTGAGCTTTTGACAGCCTTGTCTCATTTATCATGACTTCGGTCTACTTTACTGCTATTTGGTAAAAGTCACAGTCTCCACACTACTAAGGTTAATAAGGGTAGAGAGTGGGAAACAGCTCTTATATACAACTCACGTCATTATACTAACAGCTTTAAAATAACCTCTTTAGAGGGTAACAAGCACTGGCCCAGGAAAGCCATTTTGCTGTTATCACATCATATTTAAGTAGAAATGGTGCTGAATTTGGAAGTTAGATTTCTTGTATCCTAATCTTTTTGCAGGTGAGGAAGCAATGGCTATGTGACTTGCAACAAAAATGAAACTGGTTAATAATTAAATACATGAGTGCTTCGCTGTTCTTTTAGTGTATGCTACAGTGGCTGGTTGAAGTTTGAAGAGATGCTGAGAGGGAGTTCATCCTGATAAAAAAATTTAAAAAAATAAAACTAGCTCATTATTAAGGTGCTTCATAACTTGATATTTTTACCATAATCTGAAACTTGTAGGCTAATCAAGTTGATCTTGTGATTATCCCAAATACTTGTTGAACAACTAATTTGAGGGAAGCTCTACCTGCTGATACAATATTAAATGTGACATGTATCTTGACTTGAGTGAGCTCACCATCCAAAAGATACTATCAGTTGGCAATTATAAAACTGTAACCACCTACGTTGGAAGAACAAGGAGCCTAAGCTTGGGATAGGGTTTCCAGGCTGACCTCACAAACAAGTGGAGATCTAATAAGCATCAGTAAATAATCGTTAGAGACCTCTATATGAAATTAGAATTTTAATTTTTAAATTTACTATTATAATGTCTGTCTAGAAACTGAGACCTTTGGTGACCTCTTAGTTGCAAGTTAACTGTAAATAAGCTCAATGTATTGGTTTATTATCTCTTTGGAAGAAATTAGATTTTAGAATTAATTATTAAATTAATTATAAGAGCTACTAAAATAAATTACTTAAAAATTTAAAACATGGTATTGTTTTTTCTATTCTGTTTCAGTGGGTACATGTATTTTCCTATCTTCTATAAATACAAGAAAAATAAATAAGCCAAACTTAAGAGTGTATTTGAGAAGTTGCCAGACTGGTTCTGCAAAAACCTTTGGATAATAAAAATAAAGAGGAAATATTTTCAGTTTGGGCTTTGACCAATGTAAATTTTCATATTCACATGAAATGACTTTAGCTCACCTCATCTTTTATCTACTATTCCTCCCTGAAGATTTAACTGCTTTCAAGAATGTTGATGAGTCAGTCATCCAGCAAATGCTTTTTTTTTTCTTCTACTGAGTATAAAGTACTCAGAGTATAAAGCTCTGAGTGGCCAGCCAGACAGGGGCCTCCTCAATCTTACAAACACAAGGACATGACCAATTACAAGTTAATACTACATATAGGAAAAAAGTTTTTTCTAAAATATTTGTGATAATTCATTGGCCACCTGCAGACCTTCATAATTCTTTGTTCATCGTCCAGTTTTTTTCTGGACCAGATCCCACTTTAGTATAATAGGAAAATTCCTGTTGGCATCACTTCACCAGCTAAGGTGAATAAAGTTCAAAGATAACATACTTCTTACATAATATATTCTAAAAACCCCCAATTAGCAACATACTGGTCTCACTAATGGCAAAGCAACAGTAATATCTCATTGCATTTGAACTCTAGAAACCAGGAAATAAAGACTAGTACACTACATTTTCATCACTTTTCCCTTTTGTCATTATCTGATCAAACCAAATAGAGTACTTCTATTGTGTTATAGTTGTATAGATGTAGAGGTGTTTTAACTGCCTTTGTAAATTCATATTTTAGTATAACATTTCACTTTTTTGTGCTTATGCGACCACCTATGTGGTCATGTTTTGTTGTTAACTTGCAAATATTAGGAGTGTCCATTCTTTTTCTTCCTTTTTTGAGTAAAAATAATGTATAGCCTTACCTCCTGTGCAAACATAATGGTATTTATTTATTTATTTATTTATTTATTTATTTATTTTTATTTTTATTGGAGTTCAATTTGCCAACATATAGCATAACACCCAGTGCTCATCCCATCAAGTGCCCCCCTCAGTGCCTGTCACCCAGTCACTCCCACCCCCTGCCCACCTCCCTTTCTACGATCCTTTGTTCGTTTCCCAGAGTTAGGAATCTCTCATGTTCTGTCTCCCTTTCTGATATTTCCCACTCATTTTTTCTCCTTTCCCCTTTATTCCCTTTCACTATTTTTTATATTCCCCAAATGAATGAGAACATATGGCTTTTCAAAAGAACAAATCAAATCGATAAAGAGGGAAAAAGTAAAAAAAAAAAAAAAAAAAAAAAAAAGTTTTTTTTCATATGAAGTAAAATGCATAGGTACTCCCTACTCCTCAAGGAATATTTCTATGTATTTTGTAATTTTCAGTCTTTATTTCTTCTTACAGCTTATAATTTTCGATGTGTATCCCTGAAAAACGATCACACTGCATATGATTACTTCAGCAGATGTGATTTTTTTTTGTTCCATGTCCCCTCAGATGTATGGAGCACAGCTTGCGGTCAGGGCAGAACTGGGCAGACAGAGCCCTGTCTCTGCAGGTCTCTAAGTGTACTCCTGTCTTCAATTAGGGAACACACCACATCCAGATCTGGGCAAATTACCCTGGCATATTTCGCCCTTTTTTTTTTTTCTTTCTTTCTTGCTCTTCTCCTCTTTTTTTTTTTCTTTTTCTTCTTCTCCATTGCTCTTACTATTTACCTTTTATCCAAATTCTTTTCTCCCCTAAGCCTCACCCTGTGTTACAGTAAGATGATGAGGATAGATATGAAGCTGTGGATTGTGAGCCAAACCCACTATTCAGCCCTAGTTTTCCCCTTCACAAAATTTCAGGGAAAGAGATGGGATCGTGGTTACATAATTGACAGCATTTATAATCTGGCCCTAAGTCTTGAGATATATTAATAAATCTCCAAACTCTCACCTTAGAGCTCAATGTAGAGTTTCTAAATAAAAGATAAAATATGACATTTATCTGGCTGGAGTTGAGAATTTTGGTTTTCATGGTTGGGAAGAAATGACAATCTGAGAAGATTTTTTTTTAATGCTTTCATTGACAGAGACTGGATCTTCTCTTTTTGTCAGCTGGGAAAATGCTTACGTAGTATAAGGCTCTCTTATGAAAGAAAATAATTTGTTAAAGATGTGTCCACTTACATTTTGCCTACAGATAGCTGGCACATGCCATGAAAAAGAACAAGAAATCATTCTCAGATGTTCCCTTACAAGTTTTCCAGAGTCAAAGGCTACCATTCAGCAGCTCCTCAAACACTTAGAAAGTCTAACTAGACTTCTGGGAAAAGTCTAGTTAGTCTCTTGAATTTTGAACTGTTATATGTGACACCAGGTGTTATTTGTAACTATCATGGTAAAATGCTATTTGATGCACTTATTAATTAGTGCATAATTGGGTGGTTCTCTTCAACTGCCAGCAATCAATCAGTGATAAAACATTTTTTAAAAGATTTTATTTATTTATTCATGAGAGGCAGAGAGAGAGAGAGAGAGAGAGAGAGAAGCAGAGAAGATACAGGCAGAAGAAGCAGGCTCCATGCAGGGAGCACTGGACTCGATCCCAGGGCTCTAGGATCACGACCTGGGCCAAAGACAGGTGCTAAACCACTGAGCCACCCAGGGATCCCCACAATGATAAAACATTTCTGACAAAAAAATCCCATGTCCATAATTGAGATTGCCCATGACCGTGCCTCTTCCTTAAGAATTCACAGATGGAAAAAAAAAAAAAAGTTCTTCTGCTCCATAAAGTTAGCACAGTAGGAGAGTAAGCTAATTTCTTTGCCCTTTCTTGGTTGGATAGTCAAGTTTCTCTATGGTTTGTATTTATTTGAATGTCTTGTCAGAGGAGTTTAAAGTAGAACCTTCTGTCTTAAGACTATTTCCTCAAGCCTTTAAAGATACCTGAGGAACCTTTTGTGGGTATGTGTCAGCTGTGTCTTCTTTGAACACTAAGAATGAAAGTATTGCTACTAAGCCACCTGATGTTGTAGGGCTTGTTTAGCTATTCCACAGAAACAAATACACATGCAGCTATAGCAGGATTGTATTTAAATGGTACTTTTTTTTATTAGTGTATTCCATTCCTTTCTTTGTGTTATACAAGGGCTACCAGTTGTATGTCAATTATCTTCTATTATCTCTTGTTAAAAATTTTGTGGGAATAATTCAAATTAGCTTTCATTTGTTATGTTCTCCTGTTTTAAATAATTTAAATTTCATTTGTGGTATCTTCAGACAATATGTTATAGTTAAAAGGGGCATTTATAAATGACACCATATGCCAGTGGTAGGAAAATAAAACACTGTCTTTACAGAGAATACCAATTTATTGTTTTGTTAAAATCTTGATTTAACCACTTGCTTTTTTGAAACATCAAGAATCTCTAAAGAAATAATAGTTTTAATGAATATTAAACAATAGCTGGTACAGTTTTACTCTTTATAGAACATTTAATAAGCACTAAGATTTAGAAACAAAAAAAATGTCTTTTAAAACTGGAAAACTGATAGAATGAAAGGAACATGGGCTCTAGGTAAGAATCTATCTTCACAGTCAAGAGGATGAGAATTTGGACTTGGCCTGTGTAAATAGGCTCATTTCTGAAACTGACACTACACTCATCTTTCAATATAGATAGGCAAGGAAGAGTCACCAAGGCTTGAAGAAAACCAGCTGGTAGTATTGCCGCCATATTCAGCTAACAAGTAAAACCACCACAATGTATTTATCTATCTATGCTCATCAAGAAGTTAATAGTTTGCATTAATTGATACATATCTATCTTAGGTTAATTATTACAGTCATTAAAAAGAATATGGTATATTTTTGTATATTATCGAAAGATAAACAATATATATATTATCATAGAAAGATAAACAATATATATATGTTTTTTATTCAAGTACCGGTGACATACAATGTTAGTTTCAAGGGTACAATAGAGTGATTTGACAATTCTGTAGACAATTCTATACATTCTATTATGCTATGCTCACCATAAGTGTAGTCCCCTTCTGTTACAGTACCAATGACTGTAATCCCTATGCTGTACCTTCCATTGTAAGCATCTTACTGACTTCTCTTATAACTGGAAGCTTGTATCTCCCACTTCCCCTCACCCATTTTTCCTGTCCTAGCTCCCAGCAACCATCAGCTTGTTCTCTTTGTGGATCTGTTTCTGCCCTTTTTGTTTATTTTATTTTTCAGATCTCTGGTCTTTCTCTGACTGATTTCACTTAGCATAATACCTTCTGACTTATTTTGCTTTCTCTAATTTATTTCATTTAGCATAATTCCCTCTAAGTCTATCCCTGTTATTGTCACAAATGGCAATTTCTCATCTTTGTTATGGCTGAGTAATATTTCATCACACACGCACGCGCACACACACACACACACACACACACACACACACTCTCCCAGTACAACTTCTTTACTTATTCCTCTGTCAGTGGACACTTGGGTTGCTTCCATATCTTGGCTATTATAAATAATACAGTAAACATAAGGTTGCATATACCTTTTTAAAATAGTGTTTCCTTTGAGTAAATACTGAACAATATATTCTTAAACAGAAAAAAATTAGAATACTATAAGGGGAAGATCTTATTTTTGTTAATAAAAGAAAAACAAATTCATATTTACAAGTAAATTCTCAGTAAAACATCTGGAACAGTGTATATCAAACTCTTAACAGCAGTGACCCCTGTGGAGAGGAGTAGATGGGAAATGAGGCTGGGATGCTGCATGATGGGAGGCCTCATGTTAAATTTTGTGCAATTCCTTGTCATTTGGATTTATTTTTAGGAAAATGATATATTCACATGTTGATTTTGAAAGTAAAATATAAGGAATATTATTGAAAATCACCAAAATCATTAAGTTGAATTGTCAAATCACTCTAGAACTTTTCAAAAAGAAACTAAAAGTTCTTTAGATGCTAAACTTCTGTCTATGAGATTGCACTAAATTTTTTATTTTTTTTTCTAGCCTACTTTACTTTCCTAATTACAGAAAAACATGTTTTTGAGAAGAAAGGGAACATATCTTACTGAATCCACTGATTGGGATCCCACAGTGAACCTTCAGTGCTCAATCAAGTTATTACATACTTGGGAAGAAAGTGACACCACATGGATGTATGTAATAGGACCCAAAAGAATTATCTAGAAAACTACCATAGCTTGTCAAAATATCTGGGGAATGAGACAGTGACATTTCCTCAAGTGCTCAGCCAGAATCAAGGATTGGAAGAAAGGGACAAACTTAGAGGCAAAGGTGGAGACAACATTTAAGGAACATTCAGGGGAGTGAGATCAAGACAGATGTAACACACAATTGATAAAGCATTTTGGAGAAGCTAAGGGGAAAAAGACAAGTTGTGGTAAATTGTGAATGGACCTAAAAACCAGATGTAGAATTAGAGTTGCCAGAAAGGATGACAAGTGGTGTAAACGTCAATGCAAAACATTAAAGTGTCAGGGCAAGTTAGGGAGAAGTGATAAAGACAACTGTGCACCTCAAGATTTGAAAGCAAAAGTGGAATATACTAAAAGGATTAGGGTGGAGCAAACTAAGAATGATACTTTGTTCCTCTGTGTTTTTCTGCACGTATCAGTGTCATCTGTACCTTTTTCTCTGCAGGTGAGCTTTCATGGACTTACAGTCTACACTGCCATAGATGGTCACTGTCAAAACTCCCACTCTGCATGGTGTAGCCCCATACACAGAGCTACCAGGTTCCCTTTCACTCAAATCTGTCATTACAAGGAGGGATAAATCTGATCAGCCAAACTTAGTTCTAGAATCCATCCAATAATCTACCAGTGACAAGTAGTAAGCAGCTGTGTGGTGCTTTCACAACTCGTGTTGATTCATTTAGTGTGGGGATGCAGTTCCCACAGACAGTGGAGGGTTGAGTTCCTTCTCCATCTATTAATTGTGTAACTATTAACTATATAATAGCCCCTGTGGAGATTTTCCTTTGGGGACTATTATCGGCAAAAAATATTGCCAGGAAATATTTTATGACAAAGCATTGGTCCCACGGCACTGATGACACCAATTCACCATGAGTAATCACAATTTTTTTCTCCCCTAGGTCCTCTGGTGTGAGAGAAAATAAGAATGAATTTTAGTGAAAGGAAAAACAGAGACTTCTGTCTAATCAAGAAGTTCTGAAACCAATCTTGGGAGTGTTTTCTAGTTCCCTAAGGGAGCCTACCCTTTCAGTCATGGCTTTTTGCACCTTAATACTATTTCAGTGTTGTAATCAGCTGATATCTAACAGGCTTTGATTGTTCCTTTCCATCCCTGTTTTACAAATAGAAAAGCCAAAGCACTTTGGCTTTTTCAAAGTTTCAAAGTTTTTTCAAATTTTCTCAAAGCTACATAAAACAGAAAAATGGATTTGAATCAATAAATGTTTGAGTATAATGGAAAAGGCTCCAGTACTAGAAGGGATGCCTAGAAAAGACAAGAAGTTATACACCATGAGAAGTGAACAATATAAAACTGTAATAATTATGAAAGATAGTAAACAAGCCCTGAATTGGACAATAAACCTTTGATTAATGGGCAAGTCAGTTGTATAATGATAAATATTATAAGTTCAGAGGAAGACAGACAATATCCTAAAGATTGGAAATGCCCAACAATTTATGTAATCCCAGATAGAGGTATTCTCACTAAATTGAGAAGTTAGAACAGAGTTTGTTGTATAAGGAAAAATAGCTACTGTTTATAGACTCTGCCTTCTAAAGAAGAATAGAACTCCAGGAAGACTAATAAAAACCAAAGCTAGGATATGATTGATTTTAAGCAGCAAAGGGTTGGTATAGACAAAGGGCAGAGGCAGAATCAGAACCAAAATGGGTTACAGCAAGTCAAAGTTATAAGGAAGCAAGAACTCTAATTAAGGGAAAGTTGTATAAAATGAAAGGTAAGAATTAGTGAACTGAAGGTAGCAATGCCAAGTAAGCAGATCTGTAAAAAGAATCCATAGAATAGAATTGAGCATTTAATAATAATGATCATTCCCTATGTTTATGATTCTCAGATCCATAGATATTGCCTTGGTTCCAGAGCTAGCTATCTTCCATTTCCTGACTGTGAGATCAGGTTTATGAAATCTTTTGATTGTGAACTTCCATATGATTCCACTACCTTTATCACTTCACGTGTCTTTACGGTGATTTCTATACTGACCTGAGTGAGTTTCAGCTCTTTATAACCGGAAGAGCCCTAGAATAATGAATGGATATGATCACTGTCTTAGCTTGGCCTGCCATAACAAAATTCCACAGACTGTGTGGCTTCTGCAATAGAAATTTGTTTTCTCACACTTCTGGAGTTAAAAGTCTGCAATAAGGTTGCTAGTATATTCAGTTTCTGGTGAGAACTCTTTCCTGGATTGTAGACAGCTGCTTTATCACTATATTGGGGTGGAGAAGGGAAAGAAAGAGAGAAAGAGAAAGAGAGTGTGTGCAAACTTGTAAGAGCACTGATCCCCTCACCTGTTCTCCTTCCAAAGGCCCCAGCTCTCCAAATCATCAGATTGACGCTAGAGCTTACACATTTAAATTTGTAGGGGTCATATTTCAGTCAAACTCAGGCAGAAAAAAGAAAAGTTAAAGAAGGCATTGCATTTGGAGACTGGGTAGCTAGAAGAATATTAATGTTGGTGACAGAAATAGGGAAATTATAATGAGTCGGTTTAGATTGGATAAGCTCGGTTTTAGATACAAGTTTTAGTTATGTTAACTTTGAGGTGACCAGAAGCAGTGAAATACAAACATTTAATAAATCTGGCGAGTTTGTCATAATGTGTCAAGATGTGTCCATTTTACTCATTTTTAGCCAGCATTCACTGGGACTTCTAAATCTGAGAATCTAAAACTTTCCTCAGTTTTGGAACATTTTGTTTTATTTACATGTTCTCGTTTTAGTCTCTTATTCTCTCTTTCTAGAAGGCCTATTGTCAAATATTGGAATCAGTCTCCGATGTCCTTTGGCTTTTCTTTAATTCTTTCTATGTCTTTGTATTTTTAACTGCTTCTGTGAGGATTCCTTGGTTCGTTCTAATTTGTCCCTCAGCTGTGCCTATTCTTTTATTTGGCTTGTCCATTGGGATTTAAATGTTAATGATCATTCTTGTCATTTTTTTCCTGAAAACTAGTCAGTTTTTTGTTATGGATGTTACAGCTGTTTATTTCCCTGGTGACATTAATTATACTTAATCTAAATTCTTGAGCAGATTTTTCTGTTAATTTTGTTTCCATATGTATTAATATTTATTACCTGTTTTTCATAGTGTTGGCTTTCCTGTGCACTCACCTTTGTAAATGAGATTTTTTTGTTAGCTCAAGAAGAGATTTAGCTCAAGAATGGTTAAAGAGCATGAAGTCCAGAGCTCCATGGTCTGGGCTGTGACTTCACCTTTCTGTGCCTCAGTTTTGTCATGTATAAAATGAAGGCTATTCTATCCCTACCTCACAAGGTTTTTGTGAGAATTAGATGATGAATATATACAAAGCTTTTGGAAGGCAACCTACAACCTTACCCCATCCCTCCACTCAGTAAGTATTGAATTTTAATGTTAGGAGAATAATGAAATGTTTAGTATCAATAAATAATAGCTTTTAATATTATGTGACTACTGAAGCATTTTACTGTAGCCAGGCCCCAGTGATTCTATGAAATGTTAGGCTGTTCTCCTGGGCAGTGGTATACTACTAGTGCTCCAAAGGGGTGGGTGGCGTCTGGAGATGAGGATGGGAGAGCATGATAGCTCATTCTCATGCCAAGTGTGTGTGTATGTATGTGTGGTGTGTGGACTTGGAAGACTACCCAGCTACTCCAGTCTGGTATCATTACTTTCCACCTTGTTGGGAGCATGTCTGCCAGTCTCTCTAATTTCGTCATTTCTAGAATTTTATGATGAGAAAGTGAAATGGAGCTTGTGCTCTGACCCCCACCAAGGAGATCTTCAGTGATTGTCCTGAATGTGAATTGCAAACTGTTTGACAAACAACTGTGTATATTTAACATATCCTCTTCTCTGCCATTAGGTCTTTAGTATTTGCCCCCTTGTCAAAATGGTCATTTTTAATTATGGTTGTGGCAGGTCTACAGAAGTGTTATAAAGATAAGATCTTTGTTTCCATTCTCTAGCATATGGTACATGGCTATAGTGTTTAAATATATCTATTAATACCATAGAGTATAGATTTTTCCTTGTGAGCTGAAGTTTTTACTCATAGATTGAGATATAAGAGTTGGGAGCAACTGGAAAATGATTTAAGTTCTTGACCCTTTGGTCCTCATGAAATGTTGGAAATGAAATGTTTCTTCAACTGTTCCTTAACCAAGCTGTTTTACTTGTTTTCATGGAACCAAATAATGCCTTTAAGGGAAGAAAGTAAGCATGAGCAGATGAGAAAAACACAGGCACCTAGTCATATGTACATGCTCCCTCCACATTCCAGAAGAGAGTTTGCATAGGAGTTTGGTAGCACAGTGGCAATAGCCAGAAGCACTGTCATGTGAGTGGACTCCATTTTCCAAGCTGGGTGCCAGTGACGCCTGAGCATTTTGAACAGATGATGTATTCAGTGTTTTAGTGCATGCAGGGTGATGACAGTGATGCTCTTGTCTACCTGTTACAGAGCTGTCATCATGGGAACAGGTCACCAACACTAAGAAATGACTTATGATAAAAATGATGCCAGTAGAAAGATGTAAAAAAAATGAAGAGAATTAATATTGATTTTCTTTTCCTTTTGAACGCTTAAGTATTAATGTTGCCTCAAATTTGATGGCTTATTAAGATTCTCCTTAGTGGAAGAGGGGAACGCCTATAATGCCCTAAGGATTGAGGTTTATGTGATATGCCTTGAAAACCTCATACTGTAATTTCTTTCCTTTGCACATCCTAATTTCTCTGGGTTGGATGCAATTCATTGACCCAGAAAGTATCTGATGGCATTGATTTGGCTCTTAAACAAACTCTCTGACTCAGCCACTTAAAGTTCTGGTTTATCAGAAAGTTTAAAAAAATTGAAAAACTTGAGCAATTCATTTGACAGCTCTCAGTGTTCAGTTTAAAATGTGTTGCCCTTTTGTTGAAATGACAGCATTCCATTTATTGTGGCTCCCATCTTTGGGCTCTTTTTCTTTTGCTTAAAGAGCTTTGATAGAGTTGGGTTATAGCACAGTGTAAGAAAAAAGGAAATTTCAAAATTTCCTTTGAAAGAAAGGGAATTTCAAAAGGAACCAAAGGTAAATCTTCTCTGATCCCTACAAGAAAAGCAAGGATAAATGGAAGCTTGACTTTCATAATTAATATTTTTGTTTTACAGCTAGTTTCTGCTTCAATCAATTTTAAGAAAAGAACCTAAGTGTACATGCCTATTACATTCTGCTAAAGTGAATATCATCCTTTGTATATAGGTGGCATTGCATACAGTAGTATAGTTTAATAATTTGGATCATGAGTAAAATCCTGGCTTAAACCCTTACTAGCTGAGTGGTACTGGGCAAAATCCTTAATTGTGCTGTGACTCAATGTCCTCATGATAAATTAGGAATAATATTTTTATCTGTTTGATATGATTGTTAAAAAAAAAACCACATGAGTCAATACAGCAAAAGCATATAGAACAATGTCTACTACATGGAAGCACTCTATATATGTTTTTGCTGTTAGTGTTTCCTTTAATGGAAATCGCCTGAAATTTTGGGAAGCTGAAGTTCTTAGACTTCATGAAATGAAATTATTTCTTAAGCTCTTTGTAAATATATCCTATGGTTATGACATCATGTGTCATAATGTAATGATTACTAAGTAACTTCCCCAATTCCTATTAAGAAGCAGGATAATTAAATAATGATTCTTCTTACTAGTGTCATTGTTTTCTGAAATTAAAATATTTTCCCTTTTTTGGATGGCTCAGTATAAAAAGTACCAAATACATGATGCGCTCCTTTTGGAAGGAAAATATTATCCATAATCCCATAATAACAATATTTGTCATTAATAGCATAGCTCAGTAATGCTCTTTGTAGTATTTTAATTCTTTTTTTTAGCAGAAAAATCACATTAAATTTTTACATTCATTGAATGACAATGCCCTGTAATGTAAAGATAAAAAGACTAATAGTGGAATTGTCTGTAATTCTTGGTTTGCTTTTTGTGTCTTCTTCAGCGTTAACTCTTTGTTGATGAAAATATTCATACCAAGATGTTTAGCCACCCCCTCAATTTGAACATACTCTAAACTTAAGTCCTCATTTATGTTTATTTCCCTCTGTCTTCTCCCCCATCCCTCCCCTTGCTCTACTGATGAGCACAAATATGCACACAGCACCTCTGCTCAACTTCCTTGTCAGATGTACCTTTGTTTTCCTCATCACCAATCCCAAAGATTTAGTCATATTTGATTCACAACTTCTCTTCATTCATTTGGTAGGCAACTAAATCTTAGTGGATCTTCCTTTGAGTAGGTCTTGTTTATATTCCTTCTTTTATCCTAAACTTCTGATTTTCTTTTCCATACAAACACTGTATTTAACAGTCTGGGTTTATTGATCAAATTACTTTTTTATTATCAGTTTTATATGCAAGATGCTCATTGCTTTAAAAAAATGTTGCATTGGCTAATTATCTTTTAGGTGTGGGTAGACATAAAATGGACACAGGAATGAGGAAAATCATATCATCATATCATAAAATTACATGAGAAGAAGTTTAGATTAAATGGCTAAAAGTACTTCCCTGAAATGAGGTAGATATTAATTTTCTATTTATAGCTACTAAATTAATTTTCTGTGGCTGTGATAATCTCTTTCACAAACTGGGTGCCTTAAAGCAACAGTAAGTTGTTTTATCACAGTTCTGGAAGCCAGGCTTCTAAAGTCAAAAGGTCTCTCAGGAGCTCTAGAACTGAATTTGTTCTTCGCCTCTTCTAGCTTCTAGTTATTGCCAGCTTCCATGGCTTGTGGCCACTGCTTTCTGCTTTATCTTCATGGGGCCTTCTTTTCTCTGTCCTTTTATCTGTGTCCTAAGGACACATGAGTTAATTTTATGTGTCAACCTGGCTAGGGTCCGATGCTCAGTTGTTTGGTCAAAAGCTAGCCTAGGTATTTCTGTGTAGGTGTTTTGTAGATCTGATTGACATTTACAATCAGTTGACTTCATGGTTATCCTTAATAATGTAGGTGGGGCCTCATGGAATTATTTGAAGGCCTCAAGAGCAAAAGCTGAGGTTTCCTAGAGAAAGAATTCTACTTCAAGAGTGTAACATAAAAGATCTGCCTGAGTTTCCAGCTTTCTGGCCTTCCTTCCCAATTTGAGACTCAAGACTGTGTTAACTCTTACCTGAATTTAGAGCCTGCTGTATGGATTCAGACTTGCCAGCTTCTACGATTGCATGAGTCAATTCCTTAGAATCTCTTTCTCTCTTTTTCTCTATTTATATATATTATATTGGTTTAATTTCACTGGAGAACCCTGACTAGTGACTAATACAGGACCCAACCAGATAATTCAGAATGATGTCATTTCCCAATGCTTAATTTAGTTAATCTGCAAAGACCCTTTATCCAAATAAGGTAACATTCATAAGTTTCAGGAACATGATGTGAATATATTTTGGGGCCATTTTTCTGTCTACTACAACTACTCTGTAAATTAGGAATTCCTGCTAGATTTTAGGACTTACCACAGAATGTTACCAAGTTTCTCAAGAGGTGAAACAATTTTCAAAACAATTATCCATATAAAATTAATTTCATTCACATCAAAGAATAAATATGTATGCCAAAGGGAACTTATGTCACAGTGAAGAAAATTGTAATGTGTAGTGAATTGTAGCTTTAAAATTCATGTGTGTATCTGTATTCATTACTTAGAGTCTGAGCCACACTTTAAAAAAAAAGAAAGTAACTTACAAGGACATCCATCTTTCTACAAACTAGAAACCCACTTTCTAAATATTAGGCCTAAAGGTTAGCACATATGATATTTGTTTTCATAATTTGCGTATTTGACAGAGTTTATGAAGAGTTTTTTTTTTCCAGTGAATAAGTTTTTCAAGCTCCTTATATATCAAACTGAAATAAATAATGACCATATTTTTAAGGTATGTATTAATTTCTCTTACTGTCCAATTTTTTTTAAAAAAGCATGTTGAGAAAATACAGATTTTTTTTCAGATAGAAGTCAGTGCCTAAATAAAAACAGATTTTTCCTTAAACAGATTTCCTTAAAATAATAATTTTATTATTCAGTGGGTAATAAGTAAGTAGCTCCTAGGTTTTGTTGAGTGTGGTTTCTTTTAGCATTTTTTTCTTCCTCGCATTGCAAAATTTCTTAAGGTTCAACAAGAGAGCATGGTCTTTTATATTAAATGACTACATCTGTTTTTTTTTTAATTTTTATTTTTTGTGATGAGGATGTTTAAGGTCCACTTTCTTAGCAACTTGCAAGTATGTGATACAGTGTTATTAAGTATAGTTATCATGCCTGTAAATTATATCCCCATGACTTATTATTTTATAACTAGGAGTGTTTTTTTTTATTTTTGAGTTTATTTTCTCACCTTTTTGAAACAGCATAATTTTAAAAAATTATTATACGCAAAAAATCTTAGCAATAATTTGGTGAATTGTCTACTGGCCTGAAACTCATAAGGTATTTGAGGAAAGAGCTGAAAATAAAATACCAAAGTAAGAACTCTCAGCACAAATGACTGAGCTGCATGATTTTAAAATAGTCTTTGGAGCTCTACTTTCATGAATACTTAGGCGCCAGTTGTCCAAAGTTCCACGATGTTGGATGTGTTTCGGTAGTACAATTTCCATTGTACTAAAGCAGTTTGTATCCGATTTACTATTGTTGAAACATCTCAAACAGACATTCGTGTAGGAGTTTTGTATCTCTATTCGTTCTTTCTCCTCAATTCCTCTTGGGAGCCTGTCATTGTTATTGTTGTATTAAATATGTGAATAGGGTATCCAATCTTTTTCTAAAATTACTGTTTTCATTTCCTGGATCATTAGGGTAGTGAATGCTGACTAGGAGGTTTCTAACAGTAAATTACTTGAAGGTAACTGTAGAAGAAACCATCCTAAGTGTGTCTATTCCAATTCTATAGAAAGAGGAGTTACGGAAGGCTTGGCAAATTAACACGGAGGTGTGCTAAGGAAGTCTTAGGTAAAACTGACTTGTCATCTGGGCTGGAGACAATTTCATGTTTAAAAATATTTCCATCACTTGCCTGTGAGCTGATAGATATTCCTATCCACTAGTAGTGTTAGTAATCATTTTTAGGTATGCATATTGTGTCAGAAACCTGCCAGGTGTTTTTACACATTCTTTCCTGTTCCTGCAGCAGGCCCATCATGTAGGTATAAGGCCCAATGTACATGGAGAAATTAAGGCTGACATTAGGTTACAGAATTTGCGCATGATTATCCAGTGGCTGAGCCAGGGCTGGAGGTGAGCCCTGTCTACTGTTCCAAGTCTCCACTGGCCATCCGTTTTGTGTTTGGAATAAAGGAGGTGGTTTTGAAATGTTCTTTACTTGCTCGAGGCATGTTTCAGAAGCAAATCTACAGTGACACATGTTAAGAATTTAGAAAACAGTTCAAATAATTTTACTTAATTTGGGAAACAGATGGGAATCTTGTCCACTATTCATTGACTTCACGTTTTACATAATGAATATACGATGTTTAAATATGCATTTGCCTGAATCTTCACCTAGAATCCAATCCGAGAGCGTTCCCAAGGGCAAGGGCTGCTCCCAGGATTCTCCCATGTAATGTGCAGGGACTAGAGACTTAAGTCCAAATGAAGTTATTACCATGAGAAAAGAGAAAAGCTGAAGAGGTTATGAAATAATTGTGCTGCATAGGAAACACTGCTTCCCTTGCCCTTCTTCTGATGCCGCCTTTGTGTTAAGTTTAAGGAAATGCCTTTCTGAGTAGCTGCCTAGGGGGAATATTTTTATTTTGAGCAGTCAGGGATTCATGTATATTTTATGCTTTGCATTTATCATTTTTGCAAGAGCATTGTCTTTTTCTTCTCCTCTTTACTCTGTGTAGAATGATTTTCTGCATAGGCTGCGAACAGAACTTGCTTTCTGTAACTCATTCATCTGGAAGAAGTCCATTATTTTGCTACTACTGAGTCAACAGATGCAAATGCTTCAGAACAGTTGAATTTATTTAAAAATCTGTTGTGTTTTTTTTTGTGATGGTTGTTTGGGTTTGCCTTTAAAATAAGAACTTAGTCTTTGTTATTTTGAAAGAAAAAGTTCACTTTGAAGGAAGAACTCCGTTGCTGACTAATAACAACTTTGACATTTAAAATTGGCTTTAAAGTCCTTTTTAAACAATGCTTGAATATTCATTGAAGAATTAGTAGTAGCTCTCAGCTCTCTGTCTAATGCTAGTAAAAACAAATAAACAGAAAACAAGCTCTGTGGGTCAGTGGGTCTTCATCTGTTTCTCTTCCTAGAAAATTCTGATTACAGAGATTTTAAGGCACTTCATGTAAAAAATAAAGTTGCTTGTTGGTGGTTGTGTGGCGTTCATTTAGTGACTCATAAGTTCACTAAGTCACTCCGTAAGTGGCAAAGTCATTATGTGACTCCCCTAGGGTAGTTTCTTGTTCTTGGGTGCATCTGAGAAACTGTTAGAGATCACGGACTACCAAAGATTGTCACTGAGAACCTTACTAATTAACTTTGTAAATCAAGAAAAGCTGGTTAAGGATAAGATACCTGAGTTATCACTACTATTAAACCCCAGAGTAAAAGAATCAGAGAACGATGTACTTCTAGACTCACAGATGATCCATTTTATTAATATGTTCCTAAATTTATTATCTGACATCATTGTTTAATCACGGCTGTTCATTGACTTTTCCAGTTTGGTGAGATGCCATCTTACTAAACTGAAATGTCCCATTCAAAGAGTGCCTTACCTTGTCATATTGGTTCGTGGCTTAAATTTTCCTAATTCTAAACAATTTCCTTGTTCAAGCTGCTTCATATTATGCTAAGATCTCCCCAGTGTTTTTTCAGTTGTATTGTATTAACTCATTGTTCCCAAACACATACTGGCTTCTACTATGGAAAATAAACCAAAAATTGGACACACCATGCCCTGAGACTGCACAAACCCAAAAAGTTTTCTTTGCCCTCATGTCTCTTTACTTCCTCAAGACATCCTTTTCTGTGTTTCTGTCAGAGGTTTCTTCTAATCATTACTTCCTTTTTTCATTACTTCCTTTTTAATATCCCTATTTATATTTTTCTTTCTTTTATTACATTTTAGAGAATATTTAGGTGATTATTGAGCTCCTGATCAAAATTTTCTCTTCATATTGATTTAGTACATGCTTCTACTAGGTATTATTTTACAACACTCTGTGTATAATCTTTTGCTACTCCCCAGAGTGACAGAGCATGATGTGGACAAAGGAACCTCTTGGTCAGCCCCTCTTCTTTTGAATAAGAGAAATAACGAGCCTAAAAGTTAAGTGACTTGTCTGAAGGTCCACACCTAATGAGCAACAGAGATTAAATCTGAACTTAGGACCCCTTCCTGTAAAGTCTGATATTATTTCTATACTGCTCTACTCTCAAAATGGAACTTGAGTGTTTGGTACAGTAGGGCTTGACCACCCCAAAAAGAACAGGGGGGAAAAATACCAAAGCAGAGCTTCCCTGGCCACTCTGAGAATTTCACCCAATCCTCAGGTAGGTAAGGCCTTACTGGGTCTACTTTCTGTTTATCATTTGTATTTACCTTGCATAAGCACTTTGACACTTTTAGATGATTTTCATTGTATAACTTTTCCCTGAAAAAAATAAGGAGTCAACTCTGTATGTAGGCTTACTTTCAGGAGAGGGAAAGGCCTAAAATGCAGGGCTAGACACCCCTCATGGTCCTGACACTTTTCCACACTGTTCAGGATCCAGATTCTGTCACAGGTTTATGGTGGCTACTTCCAGAAGGGTGTCGTTTCATCCAGTGCCAGGGCCATTGCTAGCCAGACCAGGGTGCTAGGTTCCTTTTCGGTGACTTACTAATAGAAAAAAATGTGCTTTTTATAACGGTGTGTAAGAATTTTGTGACTTAACACTTATGTTTGTCATCCTGGTTTCATTTAATTTTTATTGTTTTAATATGCATTTTGTACAATACAAGTTTAGTGGCTGTGAATGGCAAATGGTTCTTTACTGAAGTTGTCACATTACCATTTGCTAAAACTCACAAGTAGGGCTTTCCTGAAGCCTTCTCTGAATCCATTGGCAAAATTTCTCTTATGGATCTAGTCTTTTGTATTCTGTAAATACAAAAATCTACTAATTTCTGTATTTTTATTAGGAATGTTCTTTATTTCTGTTTTATAATATGGTTTGAAAAATTGAAAAATTGGCATATCCTTTACAAATATAGTAGAATGGTTTGCACACACTGGGCACTCAAATATTTTCTAAATGTATGACACTTCAAGATAATGAATTTTTGTTTTCTTCCCTACTTTTTCAAATAGCTGTGAAATAAAAGCATGGGTCTATAATATTTCTGTAAAACAAACTTTTGGGGACAGTAATGTGCATTTAGAAGAATTCGAGGAGGGAGATGGGAAGGAAACCAGTGTATAACTAGGTGAAATAATGTCATTTTAGGTATGAGTTTGGAATTATTTATGTTCTTTAGATTTGACCTCCACCTCACTCCTTTTCCCTTCCATGCAAAAATCTATGGCACTCTAAGACTAAATACATTATTTCAAAGTGTCATTTTGTTATGTGATTATTTTCTGCTGACATAACCCATAAATTCAATAGGATATTTGCCACCCTGACACCCCATGATGAGCATAGAAACTTTTTCTTGAGATTTTCTTCACATTCATTGTCATTTTGAGATAGAAACACATCATGGTGAGTGGTGAGACAGAAGGCACTAAAGAGGTCTATACACAAGACCCTACAAATGGGCTTTTACTTTGGGACTTACTGTGGCTAGACCATATTTTGTCAGTGAACACACTAAGTCAATATATTGATATTGGTAAGCAGTCTTTTCTTGGAACAAAATAAACTCGCTAAGGCTGACACCAAAATGACTATTTATTAATTAGAAATATTATGTATGGGATCCCTGGGTGGCGCAGCGGTTTGGTGCCTGCCTTTGGCCCAGGGCGCGATCCTGGAGACCCAGGATCGAATCCCACATCGGGCTCCCGGTGCACGGAGCCTGCTTCTCCCTCTGCCTGTGTCTCTGCCTCTCTCTCTCTCTCTCTCTCTCTCTCTCTCTGTGACTATCATAAATAAATAAAAAATTTAAAAAAAAGAAATATTATGTACAATGGGGCACCTGGTTGGCTCAGTTGTTTAAGCGTCTGATTCTTGATTTCAGCTCAAGTCATGAACTCAGGGTTGTGAGATCGAGCCTTGCATCCAGCTCCATGCTCAGCAGGGAGTTTGCTTCTCTCCTTCTCCCTCTGCCTCTCCTGATGCTCTCTTTCTCCCAAACAAATAAATACATCTTAAAAAAAAACATTATGTACAATATCAAGTCCAACATATATACATCAATGATCACTACATTCTTTGCCAGTGCCTGAGATGCTGAATTATAACAATGGTGGTGACTTACTTATACAGTGAGTAAAAAGAACACTTAGTAGAGGGACATTAACATTAAAATGACTAGTATATCCTGCACTGAAATGGAAAGGTACAAGAAGATCCACACTATTAAATATTTTTATAGGGAACATGAAATATGAAGGTGGTAAGTTGTGTGACTGAAATATTTAATATCATTAGGATCAGACTGTTATATCCTCCTTCATCCATCTATATTTTTAAGGATATGTCTGCCAATTACAGAGCTATGATGGGACATTCTTTTCTCTGGATTTTTTTGTTTCATAGCTTCTCACCCTGTATTTGATTCTTTTAGCTTTAGTTTTCACACTTCTAACTTAAAACTGACCATCTTCATATCCTTGCCACGAAGGACAAAAAAGTTTTTCTTTTTTCTAAAAAGTTTATTGAGTCCCCTTTTCTATATTATACTATAAATGCCAAACACCCTGAAAATGTGAGCCAGATGCCTCCGGGGGAAAGGCATTCCAGGCAGAGGGAAAAGTCAGAGCAAAGGCCCTGGCTTATGTCTGGATTATTCTGAGAATAACAAAGGTTAGTATGGTTAGTAGACAGTGAGCAGGGAGGGAAGTAGTAGGAGATAGTGTGTTGAAAATACCCTACTGAGGCGATGCAAAAAGATGGAATCCATTAATCCATGGAGGATTATAGTTTGTATTAGGGTAGTAGCAGAACAAGTGGCAAGAAGTGTAGATCTCCCATTTATTCGACTGTACATGTAGTAAGTACAGAGTTGGATATATTTATAGATATATATATTTTTTTTAATGAGTGACTCAAGAAAGTGGCAGTAGTTTAGGGTTAGTAGTTAGGCTTATTATTATAAGCCTTATAATGAACCATGGATTTTAAGCTAAGTAAAAAGGGAATTAAGAGCATAAGCAAAGTAATGATCAGGTCAATCAATTCTTGGTCCTACAGGAGTTGAATAATTATGCTGATACCAGAGTGAGTTGGAATGATAGCAAATGATGGTAATAGAATGGGATTATGAAAACTAAGATTATGGATGGGTTGCATTTGTGGTTAATAAGTTAGAGTGGAGCTTGAGTGTGAAGACCTGAGGTAAAATAATGATAAGATCACTACATTATTAGAGGTGAAGAGGATTTGAGTGGCCAGAGTACTGGAAGGTTAATTTTTGTGGATGTGGATATTACAAAGAATTATGACAACTTTGAGTATATTTAGAGAAATTCAGAAGCTAAAATTTTCAAGGATTGAGGGACAATTTTCTGGAGTTACCATAGTTGACTGTGACAAGGAGATATAGTAGATATGATTTGATGGCAGTAAATTCACAAGTGGGTGTTTTTTTTGGGGGGGAAGAGAATTATGTGCAGTGGCAGTTAAGACACCCACCAGACTTCTATACTTGATGATACTGAGCTTTTAGGAAAGAAAAGAGCCACTCCTTAAGAAGGTCCCAGGAAAAGTACCCTTGTGGGAGTGACATTAGGCAAGGAGGTGAAAGAAATGTTCAGGGTAGAGGTTGAGAATATGTGCAGCTATGGGTGTTGCTGTATCTGCCTTTTTTAAAAAAATCAATTGTGGTATTGGAGACATAGGGTGTATTTTGTTCATATTTGGGTTCCAAGCATCTGTCACAATAAAGCATGGTTGAATGATTTAATGTTGTATAGGTTTTCCCAAAATAATTGAGCACAATTTTGGAAAATAAATCTCAGCCATAGTTTAGGTTTGTGAAAGTTAATGTTTCTCAGTCTATAAATAAATGTCCCAATGAATAACTGGGTACTTGGCTCATAAATGTCCAGGCAACTGTAAATGTATGCTCTATGTAACTATTTAATATTTAAGTTGCTGACTCCTCTTCTCACCCTTTCTTCAATATGGCCTGTTTTCATATTGAATTTAATTTCATTTGTAATTCTTTATTGGTTTTCCAGCCCACAACTAAGTGTCATTATCATACACAGAGCACCACCAGTTCCTGTTAATTAGCCCTATAATTGCAAGTGAAGGAATTGAATACACTTGAGTTTCCCATGAAAATTAAAAAATAAAATGGAAATCCACTAATTGCATATTTCACTTTCACAAGATTTCATAATTACTGAAGCATCTCTCTGCTGCTTTGAATTGATGCTTCTGACTATAAATTATGGTCCAGGTGCTCACAAGATAGGCGGTCTTCAGTTGTGCCAATTTCCTATTTGTTAGTAACAAATAGGAAAACAATGTGAGAAAAATACTGCTCTCTAATATGAAAAAAACTTATGTAACAGAATTTCTGTTTCTTTTCCTGACATGAAAATCTTTGTCACTTAACATCCGTTGATGTTTATTGGGAGAGACATAGCAGGGCAAAAGGGTGCCCAACACAAAAGTCTGGTTAGAAAATAGGAAGCAGGTTCACACCATACTACTTTTCTTAAGAACATAGTCTTGAATAGTATAATTCTATAAAGATGTTTTCTAAAAGCTTTCATCAGTTATGGTGGTATGTGTCATTTGCAATCAATTTATTTATAGTCTAGTTCAAAGATCTGATCTTTCACTTTAGGTGAGCTGAGAGAATGTGTTAAAAATAACTAACACCACTCTCTAAATGCTAGATACTGTGCTAAACACTTTCTATATATTATTTCATTGAATCTTTACAAAAACACTATGAGATGGGAGCTATTATAAAATCTATTTTACACATAAAGAAACAGAATCCAGAAGTAACTTTCCTATGATCACGAAGCTAGTAGGTGTCAGGGAGGCATAATAGGCACACTGAGGCAAATGGCTGAACTACCCCCTGAAGATGGAGTTCCTCATAAACAAGCCATTGAAGTAAGCTATGACTAAGTCTAATGATTTGCTAAAGATTGTTCTAAGTCTTATATACATTCATTCACTGATTTATTTACTGACTAGAAATGTTATATTGAGGAGTGCCTGGGTGGCTCATTCAGTTGAGCATCTGCCTTTGGCTCAGGTCATGATCCCAGGGTCCTGGGATGGAGCCCTGGCTTGAGCTCCCAGCTCATTGGGGAGCCCGTTTCTTCCTCTCCTTCTGCCCCTCTCTGCTGCTCATGCTCTCTTGTGCATACTCTCTGTCTCTATCTCAAATAAATAAAATCTTTAAAAAATACATATTTTATTGAGTGCTTATTATGTCAGTACCAGAAATGACCTTGAAGATCAAGTAGCCCAACTATCCTTGTACCCTCTTGCAGTGCTGTACTCCTCATACACACTGAAGCCTGTTAAGTGGATTATCCACAAAGATTTTTTTTTTTAGCAGGAAATTGGGTACAAATTTTGTTATGCAGATTTATCACAAGAATGCACATATCAACTTAATAGAGGCTCTTGTTTCCAATAGAAATTCATTGAAAATACATGTTAAATGAATGAAATGGAGATTTTTCAGGTTAATGAAAATGCTTAAATGCATAAAAGTAGTTATTAGCAAAACTGGAACCAAAACCAGTGGTGTATAACTTCCAAGTGAGGTTTCCAAGAAATGTTCAGTACAAAAATGGAAAAACTACCCCTCTGATTTGCAATATCCTCTAAGAAAGATTAGACCAGATATACTCTAAAGAAGTGACTTTGTAAGTAGTTTGTATACATGACAAGGAACACTGCTTATAAGAATGCATCTATTCTTGGGGCATCTGGCTGGCTCAGTAAGTTGAACATGTATGAAACTCTTGACCTCAGGGTTGTGAGTTTGAGCCCCACATTGGGTGTAAAGATTACATAAAAATAAGATCTTTTAAAAAAATTAAAATTAGAAAAAGACTGCATCTTTTCTTAAAGCATCTAAATTTTAGTAAATATAGAACAGCAAATATGTATTTATTTTGGAGCAGGTTTTTTAAAAAAATTATGTACAATTTGACATATACCTTAACAATATTTAATTTTTTAGTCTTTGGGACTTACCATGAATTCTACCTCAAACTTAAAATCCTTTTCTGTGATTTGTTCTAAATTTTCTTCTTAGTATCACAAACTCTAGGGGTACCTATTTTTCTGTAGGTCACTAGAACACCTCTTTGTCTCACATACATACAGTCTCTATGGCATAATAGACTATCCAAGTGAGCCTTTTCAACCAATCTAGTTCTATCTTTCCCCACAAATGATGATAGTGAGAAGAGGATAAATTAGATATTTGCAGTGTAAAACCCTGGAACTCTTTCTCTTATTCATAAGATATTTTCCCTTTTTTTCTCAGACCTCCCTCCTGCCATCAGTTGCAGTATTTTTCTGCAGTCAGATATACATTGTTTCATAGATAACATATTTTCTTTACTATAGTCTGTTTTTTTTTTTTAAGACTAAGTATGGCTGAAATGAGAAAGATTCTTTTATTTTTTTTTTAATTTTATTTATTTACTCATGAGAGACGCACAGAAAGAGAGAGGCAGAGACACAGGCAGAGGGAGAAGCAGGCTCCATGCAGGGAGCCTGACATGGGACTCCATCCTGGGTGTCCAGGATCAAGCCCTGGGCTAAAGGTGGTGCTAAACCACTGAGCCACCCAGGGATCCCCAGAAAGATTCTTTTAAATACTTAAGTACTATCTAAGTAAAATTTATATGAGGATTTTGTACAGGAATGCTGGGTTCTTTTATGTCATAGTCCAAACTATGACAATACCTTAAAGATCAAGTAGCTCAACTATCTAGTTTAGCAGCTTTAGACTATTTTAAATCTACAATATTCATAAATGAAAATATTCACAAAAGTGAGTTTTCTTTAACCTTAAGCTTTTAAATCAATTAGACTGAGAACTACTTTATTTTTTGTAAAGTTAAAAAAAAGGGGGGGTACAAACACTTTGTACATGTTTTGTTTTGTTTTTAGTGCTCTCAATCTTATTAACATTTTCCTATTTTCTGAACAGTCAGGCCCTTTTATTTTTTTTTAAGATTTATTTATTTATGATAGACACAGATAGAGAGAGAGAGGCAGAGACACAGGCAGAGGGAGAAGCAGGCTCCATGCCGAGAGCCCAATGCGGGACTCGATCCCGGGACTCCAGGATTGCACCCTGGGCCAAAGGCAGGTGCTGAACCGCTGAGCCACCCAGGGATCCCCCAGTCAGGCCCTTTTAAAAGGAAGTTATCATCTCATATTTGGTAATAACATCTCTGTGAACCCAAGACCAGAGACTAAGTACATTTATTTTGTTCCTTCAACCCCCCACTCCATTACTTATATATTCTTTAAGTTAAATGTCTTGCAAGTGATATAAATTGACCCCAGTGCACTTCAGCATTAGGAGAGATTTAATGAGAAGAGACTGAGTGATTTGTTTAGTTGAAGAAATCCTTGGATAACATGGATATAAATAAGGCAAGAGCAAGGATAATTCTGGATGCCACAGCAGTAGGAAATACTGCCAGTTTACGGTAGTTGAATGACGATGACTTCCAAATTTGAAATTCCTAGGAGAGAGAATCTGAATGCTCCAGCTTGAATCAGGGTGTTTACCCTGGGTAGGTAAGCTCTGGTCAGAAACGGTTTTAGAGCAAATATACTGTTAATCATGAAGGGTCGTTTCCATAGGAAGGGGAATAGTGGTAAGTGGGCAGCCATCTTTAGGAGTATTTGCAAAAATTGTCTATATTGGCTTCCCTCAAAAGGAAATGAGAAATTCCACTCAGTTTAAAGCATTTACATACACACACACATGCACACACATACAGCAATGGGAACACGTATTTACTCTACTTAGGATAACTTACAGTGTAAACCTTTATTAACATTCCATATTATTTGCATTCTACAGTGATTTCTACATTTTGTTGATTTTATTCATCTAGAGCTTAAAATTATCACTTGTCAGAAAACAAGTTTTTTGAGACTTTTTTATTATTTGTATAATCAATTCATGTTTATACTTTCTGAAAGAAAAATTATAGTTCAAATGGGGGATAAAGAGTGATTTTTATGGGTAGTTCAGTAACTGGTATAAAGTACACTTGTTAAGGACAGGGATTTAGTTTTATTCAATTTAGCATCTATAGCATCTAGTACCAGACAGTGTCTATTACCAGTCTAGATAGAACTCAATACTTACTTTTTGTTTCTTTTTTTAATAGATTTTATTTATTTGAGAGAGAAAGTGTGCGTATGTGAGGAGGGGCAAGAGGGGCAGGGCAGAGGCAGAGGGGAAAACAGACTCCCCATGGGGCAAGGAGCCCAATGTTGGACTTGATCCCAGGACCCTGGGATCATGACCTGAGCCAAAGACAGATGCTTAACTGACTGAGCCAATCAGGTACCCAATAATTATTTTTTGAATGAATAAATAAATGGGGGAAATGCCCAAAGAATAGGCATACATTTTATTCTATTTGTAATCATGGGCAGCCCGGGGAGCTCAGCAGTTTAGCACCACCATCAGCCCAGGGTATGATCCTGGAGACCCAGGATCGAGTCCCACGTCAGGCTCCCTGCATGGAGCCTGCTTCTCCCTCTGCCTGTGTCTGTGCCTCTCAATCTCTCTGTGTCTCTCATGAATAAATAAATAAAATCTTAAAAAAATAATAAATGTAATCATGTTGTCATAGGAAGTCCATATTCTCTTTTAGGCTCTGCAGAGTTTAATCACCTTTAAATCAAGTTAGCAGAGACTGAAACATAAGTACTAGTTAGCTCATTGGAGGGAGAATGTTATTAAAGTGGCAGAAATGAGGGCACCTGGGTGGCTCAGAGTTCCTCTGTCATAAAAAAAAAAAAAACAAAAAAAAAAACTACCTTGGATATTTTTGATATTTCAATAAAAGATGACTTTATTACCATTACATCTATGGTATTTTCATTTAGCATTTGGCATTTCTCTTAAATTTTTAGAGAAACATTAATATTTTGTGTATGAAACATTCTTTCTATATACATGCACACATATCTGTATGTATATTATCTATTTTATGGTTATAGAATCAGAAACAGAGATCACAAGTCTAAGGAAAAATAATCAATAATAGACATAATGGAAAATTGGATTTTATAGTTATGGACTGTCATACCAACATAGCACATCTTTGGGACTTCAGAAGGATCTTTTCATTGAGTATGAACCTGTGGGAAGTACTATGTATGCAAATGTTTCTTTATGAAAATCATGATTTTCATGAAGAGCTAATATATTTGTTTCTATTATCTCATTGGGATTGTTAATATGTCCTCATTGTCATATAATATTAAAAGAAACAATAGCTACTGAACTAATCAAGCAAGTTGAGTTCTTCCTGGAATGGATTATATTGATTGAATTATCAGGCTGCTTTCAATAGTGAAGGTGGAATATCTGGTTTTCAGCCAGGATTAGGGAACAGTAATTGAGTAGCAGAGAGAGGTGAATGAATCCTCCAAATTCAGGTTTCCTTGCTTCATCATAGTAAGTTTTTTATTTTATTTGCTGTCTTAAAGTCATCAAATAAAAAATATTCTAGATACAAACTTACAGTTAATTATAGGAGTCATAATGCAGTTTTGAAATGATTAAATGCAATTGATTTTATTGAGGTTGAAACTGAAAAATAATTTTAAGGTCACTACTCATTTATTTGGCTAAAGGCTATGTTTTTGATTATTTATTACAGCCTTAGAAAAATAAATTCAACTTTTACTACTTTGGTAAAATATACAGCTCTTCAGTACCGTTGAAATGTTAATAAAAGTAAGATAAATCTCAGCAGTGTTAAAGCTGTCTTTAGCAGCCAAAATAAAACTGGCTGGGAATAAACACAGCAAAGATAGTCAGATTTTGAGTGTTTTCAAACTCAGATCTGTTTTATTGGTGTCTTAGTAAAAACTGGAAGTCACTTATATTTGATTTATTTTCATTTGTAGGAGGAAGGGTTCTGAGGTTTCATAGACCTCTGTCATATGTCACTGTGTTCATATATCCATATGTCTCTGCCTTTTAGCTATACATATATTTTTTCAAGATGAAATCACCTTAATAGTTTGAAATTCAATCTGATACCCAACATTGTCAGTAAATCAATGCAGTGTTCCCTTATTAAGATATAGGGAACCTCAAAAGCACTTCTGTTGTTTTTTAACTACTTGGAAAATCATTAAAGGCATATTTTTATAAGTGTGTAACAGAAGTAACACATGTTAAGTGAAGTATTGACTAGGGTTTTTTGTGTGGCCTAATCTTTTAAGTTTAGATGTTTACATGGAAATGAATGAAGGCTTTCATTGAAAATTAATTTTCAAACTTGATATTTATCTTTTGTCATTAAGAAAGTTGAGCCCATCCTCCGAACAGTCTGGACATGAATGAAATGAGTGAAAACACCCACCATGTCTGTGGGAGAAAACTAACCAGCTGTATTTCACCCTGTAGTACAGGACAACGGTATCGATGTATAGATGAGTAGAAAAATGTTAACATTGACAAAATTGTATTGAAATAAATGCAATAGAATCCCCACCAAATTTTCATGTTGATATTGTATATAGTGTGCCAAGCATATTCACATTTATTTTTTATTCTCATAATAAACTTATAGGAGAAATGAGATACAGAGATTTGAAAACCCAAGTTCACAGAACTACTATATAAAGTGCAATCAATATTCTCCAAGTGGGGAATCAGACTTTTTTTAGTTCACTTGATTTTTGTTTCCTTGTTTGTGTCCTGATAAAATATCAACACATTGGACAGTCTAACAGTTCTTCAGCCAGAATTAAGCTATCACCTCTTTTCTGTAATGGTGCACTACCTCATAGAAGATGTGGTACACATAGAAGTTTTGGATGCAGTAGGTACTGAAAGCAGTTGGAGGCTTTGCTTTTATACTAAATAAGGAGGAAAGCTGGATTTTTGAGAATAACCAGTAGGAGTTAAATAAATAACAATAATCACAATAATAAGAAAAAATCTGAAGATAGGGATTACTTATCAGGCTGTTTAAGTAGCCACATGACTTCAGGTGAGCTAACCTGAGCTTCATTGTTATCATTTGTAAATGAATTAAGAATTCCTCTTTTACTGGAATGTTGTCAGGGTGAAATGGAATAAAGGACTTTGAGACTATAAAAAGTCTAACACACGCTGAGCTGCTATACCATTTGTTTTAAAAGCACTGTTATTTTTTTTTAACAACATCAAAATGATATTAGTGTATCTACCTTAAATGTGTGTAAAGTATTTCAAGCCCAGTGATACGCCCAATTCTATTTTCTCTTTGCTTTATAAGACAAAATTTGAACATTCCAATTTTTTTGTAATCTTGAACCTAAAATTAAAAATAAAAAAACAGAAACCACTCTGCTTTAAAAAAAAAAAAAACATTCTGGTGCTCAGAACACTTTAAAACTAATTAAAATACAGTGATAATGCAAAAAGCAATATAAAATTCAAAGAGAAAGGCTGTATTTTTATATCATATACTTTAGTGACTTCAGCTTGCATAATATTCTTCATTCTATGAATAAACTCCTTTTTGAATATGCTGTAGTTTCCTCTCTGTTCTTTTTCTCTTGATTTCTTTGGACTCCCAAGGTGGACCTGTTTCCCTACCTATTCATTAGAACTTTAATTTCCCAAGTGGCTGTTATGCGAAGACCTTTTGCCATGCTCCATTAAGACTATAGTGACAAAATGTATAAACCTTTATCTCAAATTGCTTAGCATATAGTAGGATAAAGGTTAATCAGTTAGAGATACATATTAAAATTCAAAATGGAAAGAATACAGGAGTGTGTTGGGGTTTCCATCTCTGAGGAAAATGGGGTCAGTGGTATGAGACTAAGTAAGGTATGTCCCATCTTAGGTCCTTTTCATATAGGCCAGCATAATTTATTTGTATTACTTGTGATTGTTTCTTTTGCTATCCTAGTACCTCGGATTCATCGATATATACCTAAAATTGTCATGGTTTCCAAAAAATATTCTTTCTATTTAACCTGATTTTCCTCTTTGTTTGAAGGACATCATCCCTATCTTGGCCATAGAGGCTTAAAGTCTTTGTAATCTTTAACTATTCCCATTCTTCACATCCAGACTCCGTAAGAATAGGATTCATGCCTTTTTTACAACTGTGTTTTGTCTGCTGCCTTCCTGGTTCTGGCCTTGCTTTGAATTAACTACTTCCCACTTTATGAAGGCACCCAATGCCATTGCCCTTCTGTATCCTTGCATATCTATCTTCCTCCACCTGGATTGCCCTTCCTCTCCAGTTTCTTGCTAAGGGCTATAAACCGCTGACTCACATGCAACCTTGTACTGTCCTCTTTTTCACCTTGTACCTTTGCATCTGGCTGCAGAACATCCCACTCTCCTAGGTAAAAGCGAATCCTTTTTTCCAAATCCCATAGCCCTCAGTTTCTGTGTTTGGTGGGTCTCTTCCATGCTACACTGCATTATAATTATTTGAGAACATTCTTTGTTCCTTAACTAACTTTAAAGGCACGAAAGCAAAAAGGACTGTTTCTTTTCATTTGGGTATCCTGAGTCTTGTGGAGTAAGATAGAAATATATGCTTACGCATGAATGAATGAATATATGAATGCATAACCATAGATAATTTCAGACTTAAATGGTTTAACATTTTCTTGAGATTAATATTTTTGGAAATATTTCTACATACGCACTTTACAAGTATTCTAAAGAAATATATGTATATTTAGATACATACACTCATAGGATTTTACTTTTTTTACTCTCAGTATAAAAAGCATGTCTTCTTCCTAAGAATGCCACATTATTCCTGCTAGGATTTAAATGTAACATAGTTGGGGGTGGAGTGTAATAATCTTTCCTTGGAGTTAAAGATTTTAAACTTGGAAAAATAGTGACACATATAGGTAGAAGACATCTATTTTGCTGGAAGTAACTTAAGGCCTGCTTTACAAATTTTTAAAATTCTACTCATCCTCCATATACCCATGATGCTGGAATTTGTTTTGATTTCAACAAGATAGTGAGAAAGTATAATAGCAACGTCTCTACCTTCTAATTTGGAGTAGCTAGATGTTATAACATGGCTCAAGTAGAGCAAAAGCCAAAATGGGAATTTTAAAGGAAGCTCGCAGAATAAACACGGAAGTTCTCATCACCAAAGTGTTGATCCAGCAACATCTGTATATGCTGTATATAAAAAATATATGAAATATAATTAATTTTCTGTACTATTCAGGGTAGTATGTTTAGGTCAAGGTAGGCAAGAAGAAAAATTGGAAAATTCTTTCTTAGTGTATATTATATTTTGTTTATAAGCAGGTATGCTATACTGGTAAATAAAATTTAAAATTGTCACAGAAGTCTGAATATCAACTGAGATCATTCAGAAGTGCCCATATTACCCATTAAAAGGTCCTATAACCTTTAAGTTCATGAAGCCTAATTATTGTGTCTACCTTTTTAATTAATCTAGTAGTTTTAACATATATACATATGCATGTATGCACAAACATGCTTATATATGCATATATATATCCTTGCTAAGTTAGAAAATAAACTGAAGAAAAATTTTCCCTGTTTTATTGTAAAAACCGACAGAAACCTTCTAGTAAGACTATTTCTAAGGAAAACTTAAAATGAATATGTAATCATAACAGCTAACATCTTTGAGTGCTTCTAGTCATGGTGCTAAATAATTTATGTGCATTTTCTTTAACTACACTCTAACACTTTGAAGTTTTGAAGTATTACTTCCATTTTATAGATGAGGAAACTGAGATAAAGAGAAATACTTCATCCAGGATGAAGTAGCTTATGAATGATTATAATAGGATTTTAAATCAGGCCATCTGACTCCATATCCTACATACACCATGATGGAGGACAATCCATACAGCATTACCTGTTCTGTCCTTCTTGCCTGAATCAGAAGTGCCTCCTTGCCAGCCTACCAGCTGGGGCTTCAGAAACATGAAATATCATTTCCATAATTTTTATATGCTCATCATGCTGTGATGCAGATAGGCTGCCACATAAAGAAACACATATTGGGATCCTTGCAGAGCTGCCCCATCTCAGTGATAAATCACTCTGGGATTAAACAGGGATTCAGTTCTGAGATTGTTTTTAAAAGTTCACACATCGGTTTTGTCACCAATGGGGTGCTTTACTTTTTTATCAGCTGTTCAGAAACCATACGTATTGCTTGTACTTGTTGCTCTAAGACAGATTGCTCCTTAGCCACTATTATAGAAATAGGAACAATGTGTTAAAGGCCATTTGGATAGAGGATGCATAACTGGACCTTAAAAAAACAGAATGCAGAACCCAAAAAGAAATTCCTATTGACTTCATCAAATCAGGCCTGATTGTTTTACTCAGTGCTTCAACCTTTCTTGATGCCCAGCTGCCATCCAGAGGGGAGGGAGGAAGACAGGCATCTGTCTGGAAAACTGCCATGCCCATCAGGGTGGCCTACCACGGCTTTGGAGGATAAGATGGATCCACTGGTACCTGACCCCAACCTTGTCTTTCCTGGTCAGCCTCTTTAATCACCTACCCCTTTGGGCTCACTTGTCCAATATACTGTAGTCATCAAAGCAGAACATGAAGTACTGAGTGAGATCCCTTTTTATTCCAAATGTCATTCTGAGGATTGATGAGAATACGTTTGTGAAAGATTCTAGCAAACACCAATGAAAAGGATTGCCTGCATAGCAAGAGCTGCTCTATTTGAAGCAGAACACCATGCTTCTCTGCTTTTATCTCTTATTTCCCTCTGAGACCCCTGACAATATTCATCCTTCCATTTCCCCCAGCTGGGACATAGATGGTAAAGAGGACAAAGTTCAAAGTTGAGGTGAAAGCTACTTTCCTTAGATATTTATGTCTGACTCGTATAGCTATCATCTCTTCTAAGAAGAGTATTTCCTCTCAAATATATGTTATGCATCTAGAGATGTACTTAAACAAATGGAAGTTTCTTTTTTTAAAAGACTTGAAGCCGCATCTCACAACGAACACTTGTTCCTGGCTGTGGTATTTTTAATTTTTTGGCATTACGGTAAATTTCAGACTGCATGTGGAAAACAGAATGTTGTTTTGTTAGGTTTAAAAGCAAATATTTTTGCTCCTTGCATTTATGACTTCCATGATGTTCTCATATGTAGAATGAAATCCTGCTCCATATTCTATAGAAAACAGTTTTAGAGAGAAGCAGAAGAGGATCACAGTTAAGAACACAGATACAAATCTTTCAGACTTGGATTCAAAAACTGACGCTTACTAGCTAGCCGCCTGACTTCAGGCAAACAGCTCAATGTTTATAAATCTTTATCTTTTCTTCTGTAAAAATAGAATAGGAATCCTACTTGCTGCATAGAGATGTTATAAGGAGATCAGGTATTCATATAAAATACTTAGCACGTTTTATTTTTTATTTACTTTTTAAAAGATTCTATTTATTTATTCATGAGAGACAGGGAGGTGGGGGCAGAGAGAGGGAGAGGGAGAAGCAGGCTCCATGCAGGGAGCCAGACGTGGACTCGACCCTGGTCTCCAGGATTAGGCCCTGGGCTGAAGGCGGCGCTAAACTGCTGAGCCACCCGGACTGCCCCTTGGCACAAGTTTTAAATTAACAGTCATTACTGATGATGCTTATGTGCTTTTAAAATATATATCAAAAGCAAAGAAGCCTATGGGTACAGAACCAGTACATGAATGTACATGAATGAAGGCTGGCTTCCTTCTAATAATCCAAGTGGTGTTATGAAGCCATTAAATTTATTTCTTGGTTGTTTTTGGCAAAATCATAGTTGGCCATACTTAGGGAAATACTTTTAACCCTAAAGAAATACACCTAAATGTTTAGACACATACCCTTACACATATACATAAAAACATACATATCTATCCATCTATCTATGTATTGTAGTGCTGGTGCCAAAAGGAACAAAGTTTTCAATCCATTTATAGCTCTGGGGCCAAGATGATTGGCCCTCAGTTTACTCATCTGTACAATTAAAAGTTTACAGTAGACAAACTCCCAATTTTAAATCTTTGACATTTTTAAATGTATCTTTTCTTTTTACCTCCAGATATAGTTGTATATAATATAGTTCTATAATATTAACCATTCACTGAAGAGGCCTTTCCTTACCCTCCCACTAGATCAAACCTCTATTATACACTCTCATTGCACTGTATACCCATTCCTATGTATGACCAGGATGTCTCCACTAGTCTGTAATTTCTGTAATATCGATTCTTCCCACCACCAGCACAGTGCCTGTACATAGTAGGGCCTTCATCTGTGTTGATCCTGGGACTATTTTATAACTGGGCCGATTTCTGTGAGTTGCCACCTGAAGCCCACTGGAATCTGTTTCTTCTCACAGTTTATTTCTGCAGGCAAGGTACTTTGTCACAAGAATATTATTTTGTTGATAATATGTTGGCCCTGTTCTTAGGATATTAGGTAAAATCTGGGAAAGTAAAATTTCAGCAATTATTTAATGTAATCCTTGGAAAATAATCAAGACCAGAAGTCAGCATGTGCTAAGCTGAACAGATTGGCTCCTTTAAAAAGGACCATCTGCATTGTTTCATTCCATTAATACCTAAAAATTATGGGTAGCAGTCAGGCAGAAGAGAGCTGAGTGGGTCCAAGATGCTTCACTTACTGTGTGATCTTAGCCAATCTTTTAGATTCTCCAAGCTCCTGGTTTTGAATTGAACATTATATATCCCCAGGGCATAGTATAAAGATTAGATTAGATATGTTGCATAATACCTCAAAACAGCACCTTGTACCCAATCTGTATTCTTTTCCTCTCTTTTCACACATTTGCCACAACTATTTAACAGAAGAATTAGGGGAAAAAATTCCAAGTTATTGCTCAAACTTGAAGTTCTCAGTTCTCTCTACTTATATGTGTTTAATCAAAAGGAAACCTGAAGACATTCTATATGGAACCTAGTATTTCTCCTAGAAATACCCATAGACTGGTGCACATTACTGGAATACGTGGAAAATTATATTTCTCACCTATGTCCAAACTAATGGAAACTCAAGTGGTAGCGTTAGTAGTCTCTATTGGAGGCTCGTGGAGTTAAGATGATGATGGTTACTTTTCAAAAGCCCAGCAGAAATGGCATTAAGAGTAGACTACTGGATTTTTACTTTTATGTGGAAAAAAGTCTTGATTTTTTTTTAAATAACAAGTTATTGATCATTGCAGTATGATTAATTACATTTTTTAAAACATGCATTCTTGGGCAGCCTGGATGGCTCAGCGGTTTAGCACCGCCTTCAGTCCAGGGCCTGATCCTGGAGACCTGGGATCGAGTCCCACGTTGGGTTCCCTGCATGGAGCCTGCTTCTCTCTCTGCCTGTGTCTCTGCCTCTCTCTCTCTCTGTGTGTGTCTCTCATGAATAAATAAATAAAATATTTTAAAAATTTTTTAATAAAATAAAATAAAACATGCATTCTCCATAGAAAAATCAATACAAGGGATTTGGGATATGGCAAATTTGAGAAGCAGTTGCTAGTATGTTTAATTCAGAGATAGATCCAAATCACAATGGAGTTTATTTCAAATTGTATGTTTTATCTAATAAAACATTTTCTTAAAATGCTTTATCTTTGGTACTGAATTCTATAAAAGGAATCTCTCCTATTATTATGAGAGCTTATAAATAAATCTCATTAGTGCTAGTCTCTAAAGACTCTCACCAAAGTCCTTGTCTACTGATTTTTAAAAAATGATTGTTTCCCTGTTGAGCATGTTGTGTTTTATCCCCAAAGATCATGAATGGTTGAGTAACAGTGGGGTCAAGGGTGAGAATTCTCTTGTTTGGGACAAGTTTATAAAAAGCCTTCAACAGCGGCTCCTGGGTGGTTTAGTTTTTTAAACATCAGACTCTTGACTTTGGCCGAGGTCATGATCATAGGGTTGTGAGATGGAGCCCTGTCAGGCTCTGCACTAGGTGTGGAGCCTGCTTAGGATCCTCTCTCTCTCTCACTCTGAAACCATATTCCCCCTTTAAAAAAAAAAAAAAAAAAAAAAAAAACCAAAAAAAACTTTAATAAGCATATGATAAACTTTAGTTTTTCACTTACAGAAGTGGGGTATATTTAATTACTCTTATATACTTGGGTGGCAGCACTTCTGAGATCCTGGACAACTTTTTAAGACTTTATTTTTTGAGAATGGTTTTAGGTTCACAGCAAAATTGAGAGGAAGGTAGAGACTTCTCATGTACCCTCTGCCCCCACATATGCACAGCCTCCCCCATCCACATGCTCCACCAGAGTGGCACTTTTATCACAATTGATGAGTCTACATTGACATATCATAGTCACTCAAAGTCCAGAGTTTACACTGCAGTTCATTCTCCATATTGTGGCTGCTATGGGTTTAGACAAATTATAAAGATGTATATCTATCATGATAGTATCATACTGTCCTAAAAATCTTCTGTGCTCCACTTCTTCTTTCAACACTCCAACCTTGGCAATCACTGACCTTTGAGAACTTTTTTTTTTTTGAAGAAGAAGGAATTGTATTTGTCATAGAAACAAAAGTGGCAGAAATAAGGAGTTTCAATTATATTCAGTGCTGCAAGTTCCCAGTGAATACAGTGTGGAAACATAACTCACCCAAGACCTAATTATTTATCTCTCTTTCCTAATGTAACAAGAGATAGTTTATTCAAAAGTACTATTTTGTCTCCTTTGAGTTACTTTATTTTGTATTTGAGGGTTGATTATCAGTAAAGACCATTCATTTCTCAATTCCTAATCTTCCTACATATGTACTTATGCAAGAACAAGCAAATTCTGGGCTGTCAAGTCATCTTTTTTCACTGGATCCTGTTCTATTATTCTTAAAATGTTTCTCTGCTATGTTAGCATTTTATGGAAATGTATGCATAGGAAAATATATCCTATCTTTCTTTTTCCTCAAAACTCATTTCTACTGCCCTAAGGCTACCAATTCCATGTTGTAAGCAGATATTATCATTTAGCCATAAATATGACAAGAAAAATAATAAAATCATTTTTGATCATCATATGTAGTAGCATCTAATTTTTCTGGCTTTATCAAGGAATTACATGATAAATATAAATGAATGTTTTAGATGATAAAGTATTATTTCCTTAAAAGTGCTTTTTTTATTTTAGTAAGTTTTTTCCAATACATCTTTCTAGAATGCATTTATAGTTGTATGAATTCTTGAAATAAATTATTCCAAATACCAGCAAACATTTTTATGATGAGCAAAGATCATTATCAGAAAAAAACATTTTTATTGTTTTTTTATTTTTTCTGTACTGAAACACCTAAGAAAAGCTGTTAGGAAATGTACAGTTTTCTACATTTTTATCAATAGACTTCTGCTGGTCTTTCGGCTTTCTTTTTACATTTTTTCTTTTTTAATTGGAGTTTGTATTCAAGTGTGTTTTCCTTTCTCTATGAAAAATGCATTTTGTCAAATAGCCTTACTATCTACTCCTCATATTTACCTCTCTTACCTTTGATCTAAGCAAATAAACTACCTGTGTTAAGCCAGTTGACATAATTTAGCCACAACGGAAGTTTCCTATAGTCTAAGAATTTTTATAGTTTCCTTTTTTTAAAAGATTTTATTTATTTATTCATGAGAGACAGAGGAAGAGAGACAGAGACATAGGCAGAGGGAGAAGCAGGCTCCATACAGGGAGCCCGACGTGGGACTCGATCCTGGGACTCCAGGATCATGCCTTGAGCCGAAGGCAGATGCTCAACTGCTGAGCCACCCGGGCATCCTGATATAGCCTCTAACATAATTTATGTTAGCTCTATGATATCTTGCAGAATGCCCTTTGTCCACTTACTTCTGGGCTTATGATTATGTTCCAGACACCTGAAATTGCTGAAAACTTACCCGCTTCAACAAGTTGGAAATTCTTATATCATACTTTTAAATACGAAAATGTAACACATATTGTTAATCAAACAGTGATGTGGATATGTGGAATTAAAGCAGCCTTGAAAATGTCACAGACAGATTAAAATGAGTCACCTTATTGTCATAAAATGTGTATAATTGTGATGATTTTTAACTCAGAGCATTTTTTGCATTATTTTATTCCATAACAGATAACTCTTTTTTTAATAGATTAAGCATTACATGACTAAAAGAAAAAATGCTGCCTTCCAGTGGGTATTACAGTTGTGTATATCAATAGTTTCAGTATGCAGATAGTATAAAATATGTTCAGTTTCAGAACCTTGACTTTCCAGTATCCCTGATCTGTCTGTGACAGTGGAGACACAAGTATTAGTTGAAAAAGATTTGCTGAATTGATGTTAGAGGAACAGGCATTACCAGAGTTGACTGTGCCTGTTTGATTTCTTCTCATCTATTTTTTGAAAACTGGATTCCTGTTACTTGTGTGTGTATAACTATATACATTTCTCTCTGTGCAGATATGTGTAAGCAATTTGGTAAAGGAAATATAGAGCCCTGTAAATTGGCAGCCATGAAGTCCTGATGATAAGGGAAATGGAAGCTTATTATTGTCAGCATGTGTCCAGATAACAACTGTGGACTAACAAGATTGTTCATCCAATATTTACACTTCAATGTGACAATGCAGTTGTAACTGCTTTATTGAACTAGCAGAACACAATAGGGGGCATGCATCTTTATTCTTTCATGCCACCATCTTTCCTTCGTGCTCCTAGCTAAAATTCCTTAGGGTCCCCACCACTTGTGCATTCACTCCAGGAACTAAGTGATTTTGTTTTTCAGTCAGTAAGAAGTCCATTCCAGCCTAACATCAAAGCTTCTGTCTCTTACTAGTCTGCAAGTTCCTGTCTTCCCCTGCCCTGGCTTGCCTTAGCTTCTTCACTGTTTCCCTCCTCTTATACTCACCTGGCTGCCTATGCTTTGGAGAGTTAGGCAAGGCGGCAGGGGAGAGGAAAAGATGAGGCTGGTACGGTGTCTGTGTCCTGAGACAGACATTTGGATGTGTCCAAATGCCATTTTTTTTTCGTCTGTGGTGCTTTTGTGGGTTTCTCTGAGAACGCTTCATTGGGGTCTTCCAAGTCCCTGCCATGCTGAAGCTCCCTACAGTGCCTGGCTGCCAGTGATTCCCATCTGGCCGCCTCTCACATGTCCACATGGGTGGAGTCACTTTCAGGTAAATGCAAAGTTGACTCCCTTCTTCAAGGGGTCACCTCTCTTCTCCCTCTCACTGTTATGCTCTCTCCTCATTCTGCAGGCTCTAGCAGGTCTTTTGAGCGTTTAAACAATTTTAGCTGTGTATTGATACCAATCCCTGCATCCTCCAAACTCTGAAGAACCTGTATCACATTGTATTATCCACCCGTTTCTCTACCCAGTGGTTACATTCACTGTCCATGGATGTGAATACACAAAATTCATTTATTCAGGTGCACAGATTTCATGGAATTGTTTCCACTTAAAAGTGCCATGTTCCTCCAATGTGGTATCACCAGTAAGAGAGACGGTGAATGAAAAAGTGCCTCATCTCAGATTGATGCTTCCTAAATGAAAATGAATTTTTTTTATGAGGTTAAAGGGGAACTTACTTTGCTTTGGGCTGTGAAGCAAGTGAATGAATTCATGGTTTGAAGCATGTTGTTAGTATAACCTGCTAGAAGCTGTCTGTCTGACACGTGCATACTTTCTTCCCTTTCCCTTTTTTTCATTTGGGATGTTCTATTTATGAAGTATTTATAATTCCTGTTTACCAGAAATGAATTTGGACCATTGCCAAAAGTACCAGGTCTGCAGTTCCTGAACTTAAAAAAAATTTTCTTTGCTTTTGTTCTGTTTAATTATGTAGGCTTTTGCTTGCCTTTTATCAGGACTGTGATTCAGTCCTTTTAGTGTGTAATTATCCCAAGTGTCCTTGATTTGCTAAAGTGAGAATCTCTGTATTTTTGTCAGAAAGCAGAATGTTGTTCTGCTTTGGAAACTTTGTGGCATTTTGTTTTCAGTTATACCTTTGTGATCCTGAATGTAAACACACGAGGTTGAATTCCTACTTCGTAAAGAGAATTTATCTTGAAATAAATTAACAAACAACAACAACAAAAGGAATATTCCAAGCATTCATTGCCTTACTTGCGAAACAGCTGTGATGGCAGGAATAGGCCAACTGATCCTGTGAAGATCCTTCTAGGTCTGTCCTGTAATGCAGGATAAGAACATGAATTGCTGGGGGAAAAAATTCACTTCTTTAATTTCCACATTCTTTATAAGATGATAAAATTTCATAAGGTTCATAGGAACATTAGACGTTATAACAGTGCCTGAAATAGGGGACATGAAATGAATGACTGTTCTCTCTAAAAATGCATTATGTTTGTTAAAGAAAAATATTACTTCTAAACTGTGGTTGAGGGATCCCTGGGTGGCTCAGTGGGATCTCTGGATGGCTCAGCGGTTTAGCATCTGCCTTCGACCCAGGATGTGATCCTGGAGACCTGGGATCGAGTCCCACATCTGGCTCCCTGCATGGAGCCTGCTTCTCTCACTGCCTGTGTCTCTGCCTCTCAATCTCTCTCTCTCTCTCTCTCTCTCTTTCTCTCATAAATAAAATCTTTAAAAAATAAAATAAACTGTGGTTGAAGGAAGGGATTTTTTTTTTTAATTCCAACTTTATTGTCTTCTTTGCAAAGCTAATTGACATTTCCAAGTCCCCCAGACTTCATAAGGTTAACTAGCCTGGGGTTTGAAATGGAATCCCATTAATCGTGGCAATCCTTATTTTGCTGACTCCTATCCGTGTCAGGTCACCAGCACTGGTATTTGGGAATCCCCAGAGAGGGAAGGCTCTCATTTGTTCTCATAAACGAACACAGTCAGTAGCTATCTGGAGTCTCTCATTTGCTCCCTTTCTGCTCCTACCACTTTGAGTGAGGTCTGTTGCTGAATGGTGGAAAAGCCCCTCCGTGTTTTGGATCCTCTCCCAGCCCCTGTCCTGCTGGATTCCACTGTGGCAGACACCCTAGCAAGGCGGAGGAGCCTGTAATCTTTTGAAACATTCAAAACACTGTGGCCCATTCTGGTTCCTTGCATATGATATGGGAGAATGCTTTCTTTCCCTCCTGCTATATTTTATCACACAGTAGAGAAGTAGGGGTTTGGGGGATAAATCTGAGTTATCTGAGTTGCAGATGCCTAATATGGTAAGTGCAGCAGCCCTGCTTTACTAGTAAGCCACACTTGCATAAATTGGCTAAAACTCACGGTGACTGTAGCATAGTCTTAAGCTGAGACCTCTACTTAGAGTTTTGTTCACTGTAAAAGTAATCCTGTATCAGGGAGAAGAGGTCCCCAAAACATCTGGCTTTGGAAATCAACAGGACTTATGTCCAGGGGATCCTGGGGGCCTATGGGGATATAAGATACTTCTTTAGAGGAGCTCACATGCAGAGTCATTCTGGGACCCAGTGCAAAGGCAGCACTTAAAGAGATGACTGTATAATATGTGAAGGACATTCATGTGCTAATCTTAAAGTGACTGCTAGAGGGGCAGGGATGGATTCGGACTTTTTGTGGGGGTGGGGACATTGGTGAGTCCCTTTTGTGCACTCTCCTTCTGTCTTGCCAGTGCAGGCAAGTGTGTACAGAGACATGGTCTCATTACAGCCACAGGCATGATTTGCCTCTAGCACTCATTTCTGGACTCCTGAAAACCACAAGTGTGCCTCAACTCCAATGTGCTTTCCTGACCTCTTAAGAGCTGTGGTTGTATCCTGCTCCCACTGCTCTTCCCTTCCATCATTAAAGTCACAGTCATGCCCTGCCCCAAGAACTGTCCCACAGTTTCAGTGAAGCCTGCAGGCAACATAATTCACACAGGGGGTGCCCTTGGTCTTCTGGCTCCTGTGACCAGAAAGGCTTGTGTTTCTGGGCTCCACGGGATTGTAACAACCCAAAAGACTACTGTGGGCAGGCTACCACAGCTAGGGCACTGGACAGAGAGCAGACTCAAATACACCACCAGTCTGCCTGTGAAAAAAAAGTCCATGTACTTGTACTGCAGCTTCAACCTGAGTGACAAGCTTCAGGTTTGCCACATACTTAGAGGCTACAGAGGAGCTCGCAGGGAAATGTCATCTTTGAGCCCTCCTTTTACATTACCATAGCTCACTGGTAATTTTCAGAAAGGAGTGTATACACTCATCTAAAGCACAATTTTTGCAAAAATCAAACTGTGAACACCTCCCTAGATGTTCTGGTCTGGAGTTCAGCAGTTTGCAATTATAACCCCACAGGGCTGTGTATACTGGCATGCTTTAATAGCTGCTGCTTGAGTATCTGGGTTCCAATCGGCCTGAGACTATGTGATGACTGAGATTCTCCCTTTGGGGTACTGACAGGCCTAGTCATATCCTCAGCAATTGGGACCTATGTATCAGGCTGCTTAGATAATCACATAGGTCAAGAGACAACCAAGAGCTAAAGCAAGGTTGAACAATGAGGCTCATTTCCTACAGAGGTCTTCAAGACTGGGAGAGGCAGCTCTTTCACCTAATACACAGAAACAAATAGTCAAGCAAAATGAGGAAACAGGGAAATATGTTCCAAATGAACAAGAAAACCTCAGAGAAAGACCTTAATGAAATAGAAATAAGTAATCTATTTGATAAAGAGTTCAGAGTAATGGTCATAAAGTTGCTCACTGAACTTGGGAAGAGAAATAGATGAACACAGTGAAAACTTCAACAAAGAAATAGAATATAAAACAAAGTACCAAAGAGAAGTCACAGAGCTAAAGAATACAATATCTTAATAGAAAAAGACACTAGAGGGGTTCAACAGGAGACTAGATAGAACAGAACAGACCAGTGCTGGAAGAGAGGGCAGTGGAACCTGTCTAAACAGAGCATAAAAAAAAAAAAAAATTGAATTTTAAAACCTAATGATAACTTAAGGGGCCTATGGGACACCATCAAGCAGAATAACATCCACATTATCGGGGTTCTAAAAGGAGAAGAGAGAGAGAAAGGGGCAGAAAACATACTTGAAGAAATAATGGCTACAAGCTTCTGTAACTTGGAGAAGGAAACAAACATCCAGATCGAGGAAGCCTTAGAGAGTTCCATATAGGATGAACTCAAAGAAATCCACACTAAGACACATTAAAATTAAAATGTTAGAAGTTAAAGATGAAGACAGAATCTTAGAAGCAGCTAGAGAAAAACAACTTTTTGCATACAAGGAAACACCCATAAGTTATCAGCTAATTTTTCAGCAGAAACCTTGCAGGCTGGAAGAAAGTGGCAGTGCTGAAAGTAAAGAAACTTCTAACCAAAAATACCCTATTCAACAAGGTTATCATTCAAAATTGAAGGAAAGAGTTTTCCAGATACGCAAAAGCTAAAGGAATTCATCACCACTAAACTGGCCTTATAAGACGTGTTAGAAGGAATCCATCAAACTGAAAAAGAAAGGCACTAAGTAATAATAAGCAAATATATGAAAGTAAAAATCTCATTGTTGAAGATGAATATATAGTAAAGGTAGTAGAATAACCACTTATAAAGCTAATATGAGAGTTAAATCAAAGGTAGTAAAATTAACTGTAACTACAATAACTAGTTAAGATATACAAAAATTAAAAGATATAAAATATTGCATCAAAAATAATATGGGGGAGCATAAATGTAAAGTTTTCATAATGCATTCAAATTAAACAACTATTAACTTAAAATAGTATGTTTTTTATATATAGGCTGTTATATGTGAACCTCATGGTAACCAGGAAATACTTACAAGAGGTATACAAAAGTTGAGAAAAAATCTAAACATAACACTAAAAATAGTCACCAGACCATAAGGAAAGACAGCAAGAGGAGAAGAAAGGAACAGAGTAATTATAGTAACAGCCAGAAAACAATGAGCAAAATGACAATAAGTAGATAACTCTTCATGATTACTTTAATGTAAATAGACTAAATTCTCCAAAACACGTAAGGTGGCTAAGTAGATTAAAAAAAAAAAAAAAAAGACATCCATATATTGCCTACAAGAGACTCCCTTCAAATCTAAGGGCACACACACTGAAAATCTGTGGCAAAAGATATTCCAAACAAATGGAAATGGAAAGAAAGCTGGTATGGTTATATTTATATCAGACAAATAGACTTCAAAACAAAGACTATAATGAAAGACCAGGAAGGATAATACATAATGATAAAAGAGTCAATTCTACAAGTCTATAAGAAGATACATTTATGAATATTTATAATATTAACATATTAACAAATATTAAGTATTTATAAATATATACAGACCTAAAGAGAGAGAATAACAGTAATACATTAAATAGGGGACTTTTTTTACCTTACTTTCATTAGTTGTTAGATCATCTAAACAGAAAATCAATGAGGAAACATGGACCTTAAGTGACATATTATACTGATAAATTTGAGATATACAGCACATTCCGTCCAAAAGCAGCAAAATACACATTCTTCTCAAGAGCATCTAGAACATTCTCAGGGATAAATCACATGTTGATCTACAAAACAAGACTCTAAATTTAAGAAGGTTAAAATAAACCATCTTCTCTGGCCACAATGGTGTAAAACCAGAAATCAATTATAAGAGGAAAACTAGGGGATTCCTGGGTGGCGCAGCGGTTTGGCGCCTGCCTTTGGCCCAGGGCACGATCCTGGAGACCTGGGATCGAATCCCACATCGGGCTTCCGGTGCATGGAGCCTGCTTCTCCCTCTGCCTGTGTCTCTGCCTCTCTCTCTGTGTGTGACTATCATAAAAAAATTAAAAAAAATTAAAAAAAAAGAGGAAAACTAGAAAAACCACAAATGTGTGAAAATTAAATAATATGCTGTTGAATGATCAGTGGGTCAATGAAGAAATCAAAGGGGAAATTAAAACATAACTTGAGACAAGTGAAAGTGGAAATGCAACAATCTGAAATCTATAGAATACAGCATAAACAGTTCTAAGAGGGAAGTTTATAGTGAGACAGGCCTACCTCAAGAAAGAAGGAAAATCTCAAACAATCTAACTTTATACCTGGAAAAGAAAGGAAGTTAGAAGGGGAAGAATAAATAAAGCTCAACATTAGTAGAAAGAAGAAAATAATAAAGATCAGAGTAGTAATAAATGTAATACAAACCTAAAAAGAAAAGAGCAATAAAACTAAGAGCTATTTCTTTGAAAAAATGAAACAAAAATTGAAAAAACAAAACAAAAAACAAAAATGGGGAAAAGACATCCTCTTCAGTAAATGATATTGGGAACACTGGACAGCCACATGCAAAAGAATGAAACTAGACCATTATCTCACATCATACACAAAAACGAAGTCAAAATGGTTTAAGAATTAAAAGTAACACCTGTAAGCAAAAAAGCTTCTAGCAGAAAATCTAGACAGTAAGCTCTTTGACAGCATTCTTAGCACTGCATTTTTGGATCTGACTCCAAAAGCATAGACAACAATAGTAAAAATAAACAAATGGGACTACAGCAAACTAAAAAGCCCCTGTGCAGTTAGGAAACTATCAACAAAATGAAAAAGCATTCCATTTAGTGGGAGGAAATATTTGCAAATCATATATCTGATAAGGTGATGATACCCAAAATATATAAAGAATTCAACTCAACAGCAAAAAAAAAAAAAAAATCCAGTTAAAAAATGGACAGAGGATCTAAATAGACATTTTTCCAAAGAAGATATACAGATGGCCAACAATCCCGTGAGAAAATGTTCAACATCACTAATTATCAGGGACATGCAAATCAAAACCACAATGTGATATTGTCTCACACCTGTTAGAATAGTATTATCAAAAAGACAAGAAATAACAAGCGTTGGCAAGAATATGGAGAAAAAGGAACTCTTGTGCTCTGTGGGTGGGAATGTAAATTGATAGGCCACTTTGGAAAACAATATGGATGTTCCTCAAAAAATTAAAAATAGGACCACCATCTGATTCAGCAATTCCATTTTTTTGGGTATTTACGCAAAGAAAACAAAATACTAGCTTGAAATTACAAATGCACTCCTATGTTCATTGCAAAATTATTTACAAGAGCCAAGATACAGAAACAAATTAAGTGTCATTGATGGATGAATAAAGGAAGAAGACATGGTACATGTTGTATATATACACACACAGACACACATATAAATACACACATATACACACCCACAGTAGAATACTGATCAGCCATAATAAAAGAAGGATTTCTTGCCATTTGCAACTACATGCATAGATCTTGGGGTTAAGTGAAATAAGTCAAACAGGAAAGACAAATACTGTACGATTTCACTGGTATGTGGAATCTAAAAGACAGAACGAAACTTTTAGATACAGAGAAAAGATGGTTGGTTATCAGAGGAGAGGGGGGTTGGAGTATGGGCAAATGGGTGAAGGGAGTCAATTGGTAAGAGGCATTAAGTAGACTATTGTGGCAATTTTGTAATATATACAAATCTCAAATTCTTATGTTGTGCACTTAAAACTAATATAGTAATTTTACCTAAAAAAAAAAGTATAGACTCAAAAGAACCACATCTTCACTATTTCTAAAATGCAGTGTTACTCTAATTCCTCAAAGAACTAAAACCTGGACATTTTTAATATGCCGAGAACATTTCCTGACCATCTTTCACTTTATATACTGGCCTTTACTGTGATCTGAACAGTTGTTATTCACTTGAATTTGGAATATTTTTGTATGTCTCTTGTTGGAAGACCTATAGATACAAACCTAAAACACTTGGGTCAGTCTTCTAGGAATATGCATAGTCTATAAGATGGCAACCACAGAGAAAAATTAAGATATACCATTGCATGTTATCTCATTTTTGAAGCACAACACTATTAAGTTTATTTGAATGATCAAACCACACTGAAGTTCCTTGGAACCATGGTTATTTAATAAAAAATATGTTTGGATGTAAGTATTAAATACTACTGCTCTCTTAGATTTCCCAATAACCTAAGAAAATATGCACAAGTGCTAGGTTACTGCAAAATGCTCAAACTTGCTTAATTATTACAACAACCTTGATAGTTATGTATTATAAGGTTTATTTTATGAAGAAGGAAACTCAGTGAGAGAAATAGTAGTTTGCACAGAATCACACATTGTCTGGCCCAAGGCAACTATAAAGTCTGTGCTTTGAACATTACCTCCTCTTCTTGAAGGAGACAGGACCTTCTCAAAGGTTGGGTTTGTTTTCATTCATTATTTCGTTACTAGTTCACTTGTTGTTCATTATTTCATGTATATTTTTGTAGCCACAGGTAGCAGGCAGCACACTTCGGGAAATTGCTTTGAGAAAAAGCCCATATAATGATAATCACATAATGATAAGGATAATTACAAGTGGTTTTTAATTTTTTTTTTTTTTGCTGATTAAAAAGTACTATGAAGCTCTTTTATTTCCTTTTCTGAACACACTGCCAATCACTTGCTTTTCATTCTACCTTGCTATTTATCCACTATTACAATAATAACAAAATCATATATCTTACACGAAAATGCACTAGCACACTATCCATGAGCCATTTTCTGTCAGCATCCTCCTCAGCGTGGCTCAATGGGAGTAGATATGGCAGGCTTTCTAGTGATCTTTGGCAGATACCCAACTGCTTTGTGAAACATGGTTGTCTACCATGTGGAAGAATAAAAGAGCAATCAGGTATTTCCATCCTTTTCTGTAAATAGTGATGCTGAAGATTCCAAATGTAAGCAATCAAAGAAAGAAAAATGAACAATGACCAAAAAATCCATGGTGTAATTTTTTAAGCTACTTAGATCCAATTAAAGGCCAAATCTCAGTACTAATGTTTGTTTAGAACAACAGCAGTTTATACTTTACAGATAAGGCTTTGTCTCTTTTGACTTTGAGATTCATTATTATTATAACATGCTTGAGATGCTCTATTTAATTCTAATTAATTCCAAATCATATACCAGGATAATTGAAGCAAAAGTCTGCTTTGGTCAGGGCTTGGGGGGAAGGGTTGTTTATACAAAGGTAGTTTAGAGAAATTTGGGGAATAACGAAAGTGTATATAAGTTGTGGAGATAGAAACACAGTTGTACATTAGTCAAAGTCTATAGAACTGTACACTACAAAAAGTGGATTTTACTCTGTAATTTTAAGAAATCAATTAAAGATGAGGGGAAAGATAGAATGCAAACTGTGTCAGATGAATCTAACTAGACTACATATGAACCATGTGACCGCCACAATGAAGGGAATGTGACGAACTTTGGAAAGCAGAGCTTTGACTGGTTACTAGAAGCTGAAGACCAAAGGAACTATATATAAGCTCTAGAATGAAGTTGTTAAATTTGTTTCTCACTGAAGTATTAGTAAGGAATTCTGGAACTAATTTATTTTTATACTGAGGTTGAACAAATAAGCAAAGATATCATAGATCATAAAGACCAGGTTTCCCAAGATTACAAGAAGTTGCAAGAGAAAGGTGAGGCTAGAGTGGCCCTTTGGTACTGGATTGTGGGCAGAAGTATCAATATGAAGGCATAAAATATACACAGAAATAGATACAGGAATGTAGAGGCTTGTATAAGCATGAGTTAATACAAATGCATACATTTCCCAGCTCTCTTCTGTGAAGGGGCTAGAATCAATGATTTCCCCAATAGCAATAAACACTGAGTGCCCATGTCTCTGTTATTAAATCCCATTTTACAGTAAAGAGAACTAGGGGTCGGGGTCCTTGGAGAACTGACTGGTTCTAGAGTTGAAACTAGGAAAACACAAGAGGAGTATTCAGCTTCTTCTGATGCTGGAAAGTGAGAAGTGCCAAAAACAGGAGATGGGAGATGAGGCCTATGGCAAGTAGCCCAAGAACCAACCTGGAGGAGCTTGAGCAACAAAATGATAATATTATATTACCTTATAATCCAAGAAAATGGATTATAATCCAAGAAATGGATACAGCCACGAGCCTGTACAGATATAAATTTTAAAATAAATAATTAATTAATTAAACAACTCTCTCTTGCTGAAGAATTCCAATTATAAATGTAGAAGGAAGCACTGCATTGGAAATACCAAGTTAAAAACAGAAAATCCCCATTATAATCCTACACTCATGGAACGCCTGGGTGGCTCAGTGGTTGAGCGTCTCCCTTCAGCTCAGGGCGTGATCCTGGAGTCCTGGGATGGACTCCCACGTAGGGGTCCCTGCATGGAGTCTGCTTCTCCCTCTGCCTATGTCTCTGCCTCTCTCTCCGTGTGTCTTTCATGAATAAATAAATAAAATCTTTAAAAAAAAAAAAAAGAATCCTACATTCATGATCGCTGCAGGCAAGACCCACCAGTGGATATTAAAATTAGTGGGCAGAACTTGAAGTAAAAACGGGAGATTTGCATAGTCTCAAAGTACCTCCGTATAAAAATGTTTAATAATTACAAGTGGAAGAGCAGTGTGTTTCTAGTGGGCAGTCTCGGCAGCCACCATCTTAGCCAGTGTTAGCATCACTCTCCAAATGATCATAGTCAATGACCTGATGGGATGCAAGAAGAAGGATGCATCCATGTGGTAGCACTCCAGATAATACGTAATCTCAGTTTTATCATGAGGAAACATCAGACAAAACTAAACTGAAGAACTATCTACAGGATAACTGACCGTACTTTTCAAAGTTCTCCAGGTCATGCAAGACAAAGAAGCTTGAGGACTTGCGGTGATTAAGCAGGCATAACATCTGAATGCAATAGGAGATCCTCAATTGAATCCTGGAACAGAAAAATTACATTACTGGAAAAACTGGAGAACAGAAAAAGTTCTGTTCTCCACTTGAATTAATGGGATTATATCAAAGCTCTTAGGTTTTGTAAGTCTTCCATGGTTACATAAAATGTTAATAGAGGGGAAGCTGGGTAAGGGTATATGGCCATTCTCTCCACTGTTTTTGCACCTCTTTTGTAAGTGTAACATTATCTCAGAATAGAAAGTTAAAATTTTTTGTTTGATTTTTTTGTACCAACTATTCTTTCTACAGTATGATGTATAAAACCTTTGCTAGCCATTTTTTTAGTGTCTTTTTAAATGAATGACCACTACGTCTCATTAGAAGCAATTTAAACATCTCTCATTTGTAGCAAAATTTAGCGTTTTCATCCCAAGTATGATGCTGGTTCCTTCCAGATGGTCTTAACAGGGAGAAGTACTTAGAAGAAGTGCCTTGGCTGAGATATGAATTGTCCACAAGTTATGATTTTCATTCTTTTCTCCTTATAGTACTAACATTTTTATTGCTACTTCTCTTTCTCCTATTATAATTTATAGTCTAAAATTATTTTTACATTTATATAGCATTTTTTACCATACTGCTTTCAAGAGTCTGTTTTTTTTGTTTTTTGTTTTTCTGTTGTCCTTTTGAGCACACATACACATGAAGTAGAGAAGTTTTCTTCAATAACTTTGTGACTTACCTGTAAAATGCTAAGAAATTTGGAATTATTGATTATCCAAGGAATGGTAAGTGGCCAGACAGAATGTAAATTATAGTACAACAAGCAGTGTACTCTCCTCTCCTTGCAGAGTGGCCCCTTCAGAAGCCCTAGTCACCAACTATATTGTCATTTTCTGAGTGGGCATTTTTAATAACCCTGACACCAGCTCTATTAAGTATATCTCATATTAGGCTACCCAGAGCAGCCAGTTAGCCAGTTTGGACAGATAAGACTCGGAAAAAGACTCTCATCTCCCGTTTTGTCTCCTTCTGTGAGCAGTCCCAGAGAGGATCAGTCTAAAGACTGACTCCCATAGCTTATTCTTCTCTTCATTCATGGGGACTATACCCTCAATGACCTAATCATCTCCCAGAGGAGCCACCCCCAAATATCTTCACATTGAGGATTAGCTTTCAATGTAAGAGTTTTGGAGGAACACAAATATTCAATCTATAGCAGAGGCTATTGGTGTAGTCAATTTACAGAACATGAACATTTCAATTACCTGAAGAATCTCTCAGATTGTCTTAGCCACACCTGCTTCCCTCCTGCCCCACCCTCTCCTTAATTCCTGGCAACCATCAATCTTCTATTTCTACATGCACTTAAAAAATTTATAAAGGGAAATTGATTTACCCGTTTCCCAGTGAAAGGCAGTTTTTCTCCTCTAACTTGGAGGATAGATAGCACCACATTTATAAACTATCTGAAGAACGTTGACTGTCAAGTTGGGTATTGGTGAGAATTGATATACTCATGGTTTGGTGGTACATTCAGGAGGCTGAGCACTAAAGCTACCAGGGATCCAATGATCACTCTGCGTCTTACTGGCTGTGTGACCTTAGACAACTTGGGAGACTTCTCTAAGACAAAGTATTCTTACCTGGAAGGGTGGAGGGAACAAAAGGACAGTTATGCTATGTACCTTAAAGTGCTGGAAAGAGAACTACATGAGATAATTTAAGTAAGTTACTTAACATAGCGATTGGTTATAGAGTAATCCTTCTGGAACTATTACATGGTGTAGGTGGCTCTGGTCGAGTTCAGAAAGCAAAGGAAAGGCAAGTGACATCTGAAAACCCAAATCCTTAATTCAACGTTCACGAACTTGGGAGGAAAAGAAAATCAAATTTATACAAGATTATTCACCAAAAGGAATCATTATTAAGTATTCAGAAAGTACGAAATTATCTCCATATACACCATGTCTGCTGAGTATGGAGGCCTGCAAAAATTAAAAATAGATTATTGATCAATATTTTAACTTTGATTAACAGAAAGCAATGGTATTCATTTTTCATTTTCTACAATCAGAACTTATCCATTAGTGTCTTTGAAGTTTTTTTGACTATATTAGAATTTCCCCTTCAAAAAAATTCCTTTATTTTACAGTATGAGTTTGACTTTGCCTTGCAACACAGCCCTAAATGTGCACCTGGACAGATTAAAATTAATTCTTTCCTAAGCCTGCAGCTGTCAAGAGTATTTTGGTAGAGCACTATCTGTAATTGGTATAACATATTGATAAATCAACACATTTATTTCCCCACCCTTCGGTGAATCATGCAGCTGTATACATCTAAAATAAACCTTATTTTGCCTCCCACAAATTGGTTAGAAGACTCTCTGCTAATGTTTCTTTAGCACTTGATAAAAATGGAATAATTAAATTGAATCGTGTTTAGTTTTGTTTTGTTTTTTGTTTTGTTTTGTTTTTTTCCTTCTGGCATTTCCAGTGCTCATTTTCAAGCAGGTCTCTCTGAGAAAGTATTTTAAAGGCACTGCTATCCTTTTCTCCATACCTTCTTTGGCATGCTGGTAACAATATGGTGGCAAATAGATATATGTCCTTTGTTAGTAATATTTCTTTTAACCAAAACTGGACCACATTTTACTACAGATGCCAGGGATATAGTGGCAGTGTGAAGTCTTACATAATTCTCACAATCACATGATTTACCAATGACAATGAAATAGGAATTCCTCTACCTTTATATGAGAATAAATACATTAGTTCACACATAAGTGACAGTGATTCTATTTTGAATGTAACATTCTTTTTATATGCAGATCATTACCTGTAAAAGCTATGATGAGCATTCTATCTTCTCATTTTCTTTTATGCCTGCATGAGGAGATGTCTGTATAAATTCCACTTGTAAACCTGGAATTGGGTCAGAGGCAAATGATGAAACATTTCCAGGGAAATCCTCTTTGCACAGATTCTCAGGCTACAATCATGATGTAAACTGTGGCACATATCAATCTCTTAAAGCTAATCTCTGCCAGATTTTTAGATCTGACTGGTGAACATGCAGAAGCTCTGGTACAGGCTAAATCAGGCTCCGTCATAGACTAGGCACAATCTAGTGAGATGTCTCACCCATAATAAGTCCCTGGGCGTCTCCATTTATTCTTCACTTTATCTGAAATGTGATCATAAGTAATAGACAAAGTTTTGCAGGGAGAAACTTAGAAACTACTTACTGTATTTGGGAAAACATTAAGGATTGATGGGAGAATGTTTTTATAAGCACAAGGACAAGAGGTGGGCATATTTATAGGACAGAGATTTTAAAAAGCTTTTAATATACTCTCTTTGAGGATTTAGACTTGTAATCATTTATATGTTTTATGCTTATTTATACCTAATTATCAAATTACCTAATTGTCAGTTAATTATTGATTCTTCTTTGGATTCCATGTAAAGCTTGAATAGAAGAGTCACATTTAGATCCCTTACTGATAATAGTTAAATAAAGTAGCTGCCATTGTTTGAGTGCTTTTTATGCTCCATCTCTGGGTTAAGTGCTTTGCATGAATTGAATCATTGAAACCTCCAATAAACTTAGGAAGTTGACATTTCTTATAAATGTTATAGTAAAGTAAATTGAGGCTGAAATAAGTATCATATGCAGTTGTAAATATTTGGGAACTTGCGCTTTATAAATTTGTAATTACTGTCTCAACACTTTTAAATAAATCTTAGAAAAGGTGCAATTTGTTGATTAATTGATATAATCAGCCATCAGCTGTACCAGAAATGAAGAAGCTCACCTCAACTTTGCCTTGAAATATAAATGTTTGACTTACCTTATCTGATCTAAACTTCTCAATTTCAGTTGCTCCAGAGTATAAACTATCTCCTTGTATCTAAATGTATTAAACAGTCTCTGAAGTGCTCTTTAATTGAAAGGGAAGCCTGCTAGCAGTAGTCTGAAAGCTAAAGTATCTCTGAAGAGCAGGCAGTCAATGAACTATTTTTATACTTCATGTCCTCAGTAGTGATCACACTGCTGTAAACTTTTAAAAAGCTCATCCAGTGGTTTTGTTTTGTCAATTTAATGCTGTCAAAGAGTAATCTCAGCCAGACCAAATAAGTGCCATCTTCTGCTTTATCACTTCCCCCATAGAATAAGATGGTATATATTACTCATCATTACCATCCATTCAACAAGTATTACAAGCTTATGAGAAATACTGCATGACACAAAAGTTTTTCCTGGAAAAAAAAATCATCAAAAAGACATAACCATATCAATCACGTCTACATGATATTTTTCAAATTATATCATTTTTAAAGGAGAACTAGATAAATATCTCAAGATAGCTCAAATAAGTCGTTAGATTTAGAAATTCGCATATAGGTAGGTAGTTCAGTCATTACATGATAAAATGGACATTGGGGGATCAATCACAATTGATTTCTTTCAGTATTTTTATTTAGGAAGTAATTGAAATTTGCTTTTGGTTAAAAAGTAAACTGTATTTTCTGTGTCTTTCTTCAGCTTTTAATGAACTTTCTCAAAATCAGTTGCTCCCTCTTGCATTAGCTTTAAAGAAGCAGAATATTTCTTTTTTTTTATTTAAAGATTTTATTTATTTATTCATGAGAGACACAGAGAGAGAGAGGCAGAGACACAGACAGAGGGAGAAGTAGGCTCCATGCAGGGAGCCCAACGTGGGACTCGATCCCAGGTCTCCAGGATCACACCCTGGGCTGAATGCGGCGCTAAACTGCTGAATATTTCTGCCCAGAAGCAGAATGTTTCTAAGCATTGTTTTGCTTTTGCATTTTGCTTTTGCATCCAGCTTGCAGTGGATGTTGACAGAAAGACTATACTAAAAAAACAGCATTGTTTGTAGTATTATTACATACAAGTATTTTCTTTCAGAAGCTGTCAATGATATTTTTTCCACAAAGATGTTTGGTTAAAGGGTACAGACTTCCAGTTACAATATGAATAAGTTCTGGGGATCTGATATACAGTATGATGACTATAATTAACAACACTGTACTATATACTTAGAATTTGCTAAAAATAAGATCTTACTTATATACTAGTACACACAGGTACTTAGGTGATGGAGATGTTAACTAAGCTTGTTGTGGGACTCATTTTGCTATATATAGCTATATCAAATCATCACATTGTACATCCAGTGTTATACATAGACTGTATCTCAATAAATCTGGAAACAAAAATAAATACACACCCATCCATATATACACACACACACAAAGAATTGAGCGCATTATCTCTCACAAGTTTGAATTCCAATATATATTCCTTGTGTTTTATCATTAATATATTAATTTTAAATCTTTTAAAATTACTCTTTTTATCATCAGTCTTGAATAAACTGTAATCAAACAACAGTAAAATATTTACTTTTATAAATCATGTCATTTGAAATCTCTAATAAATCAATATAATTGAAAATCTCACTGGGAGTTCACCATTGAGAAAGATTCTCTTTTTACTTTTTAACCACTGTTCCTCTACAATAAAAGAACAACAAAAATTCAACCAGTGAGCAATATTTTCACTTGTTTTATAAGTAACCATGTTTGCTTTATAGTCTAGAGCAAGAACGAGATGATGATTTCAGTCTTCAATGGGGCTAGTGTCCTTGCTGGTATTGAAGCACATGCTTGATATTTTATCTGCTAGATGTAAGGGCATGATTAATAGGATGAGATAATGTTATTGACCATGAATAATCCTTGAGTCTAAAGCTGAAGCACATTTATGAATATGGTTTCATTGGAATTTAAGCTCCTACATATTGGCCTGGTTATGTAGAAAGAATATGGGAATGGGTGCCATGAATCTTCTGGCTTACATTATTTCAGAAGTTTATTCTCTCTTTTGAATGAGTTTTCTTACCTACATGTTTTCCTAGCTCCCTGAGCAAAAACTATATGATGACTTGAGCATAGAGTTTAACATGAGGATGAAAATGTTTACCAAGTAATGTGAAGGGCAACAAAAGGGTTACTTAATTGCATAACAAAAAATGAATCACAAGCCCTCCTGGAAAATTAGGACTACTTAGCTTCCTTGTGCCTAGATGCAACTATGGATTCAGCCAGATGAACATATGGCAGAGACTAATTAAGAGATTCCTACTGGGAACAAGCCATGCACCTTCAGAGCCATTTCTAGAATGTTGAAAATTTCTAGCAACAGCATACTCTGTGGTCTTGTTTAGCTTTCTGGCCATATTTGCAAGTTGTGTGACAAACCTACTTATGCAGGAGACGAGCTGTACACAATTTAGAGGTGAAGGGATCTGTGGAATTATCCCTGTAATTAATATGTTATGAAGATTATATTAGAATTATTCCAGTTGAGAATCTACTTCTATGGTATTCTACTACATTGAGAGCAGAAAGTAAGATAATTGTACAAAGGCTAAAAGTACGTCCTATAAAGTTTATATAAATGTTCCCTTTCTGAGTTGCAATTTCATTATTTTTGTAATAATCTCCTTTTTAAATTCTGGTCCACTCAGGTTCCACCTTTTTGCCAAGCATACTCCAGACCTAGGAAATTGTGTAGCCTTGTGTAATCAGATATGCTAAAAGAGAAAAATCTCACTGTTGAAAGAAGAAAATAGATATATAGTGTGTATATATGTAAAAACTTTTTTTAAATTGAAAATGAAATATCTCTCTTTATGAACAATCTTAAAAGTACATAGATACTTAATACTGCAAATAAGGAATTTTTAATGTTACACATAAATTTACCGGAGGACATTGGCTTCTTATATACAGGCAAGACTTGCTTTTTGTATTTGCATTTCACTCTCTTTATAAAATACCATCCTTGTTCTGGCTATCCCTGGCTTTGTACATGCCACAATGCACATTTCTAAAAGCTGATAAAGATACATTGTTCGCTCCATGACAATACATTAATAATGGGGTTGCCAGGAGTCTGTTATATCTTAAAATGACTTATATCTGAAAAGCAGCAGCTTGCTCTAGAGAAAGAGTAAATATGTGTTGATGGACTTTAAATTTAAGCATTCCTTTTTCGTAAATGACCAAATGCATCTGCTCTGTTGGTAGTTAAACTTGAAAGCACATTTTTAACTTCAGTGGATTTTTTTAAGTTGATTTTTGTTTCAGGGGGTTTGCCTTTTATTGTTTATATCACCAGCCCATAAAACCCAGCAGAGGCACTGATAGCTTGATTATTGAGATTAATAAAAAAAAATGCTTCTACAATATTTGCCAGCAGATTAAAATTGAAGCTGTTGATTAAACACATATTTCAGCTTATCTCCGCTGTGGTGATTTCTTATGGGAATCTTTTCTCGCTAAAGAGCTCTCTCGCACATATATACGAGGCTTCCAGAGTGAATTAACACTCTTGATCAAATTAACTAAATGTGTTTTCAAATACCACCTTCCATCAAGGTAATGTGCTTTGTTTGTGAAACACAGTGAAACTCAAAAAGAAAAATTGGAGCCTTGCAGGCTATGGGAAAAGATAGCCTCTTTTCAGGAAAGACTTCATACCAAAAGCCATTGCAGATGTGCAGAGGTCCTAGTCTCCTAGCATGAGTGGTCAAATAAACAGAGACAAGGAAGAGCAAGTGGAAGAACAACGCTTTAATCAATGGCTTGGGGTAGGGTGATGAGGGCATTGGGTTTTCCAAGACATCTTTTTTATGATTTTATCATGGTGCTAATGTGAGACAAATAAGAGGTCAGGCTCTGAAATGCCTCCAACCGATGGGGGAGTTTTGATGAAAAATGTCAGGTGTATGTAAGAAACGATTCTTTTTGTTTGAGCAGGGTGGTCTGAGTAGTTTTCAGGGATGATTAGGTGACAATAATGTGGCTATCAATTGGAAGTGGAAAATGTGAATATAAAATTAAGACAACGTGTGAGCACTTTCAGCCATATAAGCCAGTGCTCATCCTTCCTAAGGATGGATGTTTGGTTTTTTTTTACTCCTTTTCTCTTAAAAATAATTTGATCTGTTTTGTTTTTTAAATTCTGCATATGAGTGAAGTCATATCATGTCTTTCTCTGACTAATTTCACTTAACATAATGTTCTCTAGTTCATCCAAGTTGTTTTAAATGGCAAGATTTCATTCTTTTTGATAGCTCCGTAATATTCCATTATATATATATATATATATATATATATATATATATATATATATATACACACATACACCATGTCTTCCTTATCCATTCATCTGTCAATGGACATCTGGGCTCTTGCCATAATTTGGCTCTTGTTGATACCACTGCTGTAAACTTTGGGGTACATGTGCCCCTTTGAATGGGACACAGTATGTTTGTATTCTCTGGATAAATACCTAGTGGGTATAAATACCTAGCGGTAACTGGATGATGGGCATTAAGGAGGACACTTGATGTAATGACCACCGAGTGTTATATGAAACTGATGAATCACTAAATTACCTCTGAAACTAATGATATACTATATGTTTATTAAATTGAATTTAAATTTTAAAAAAATGAAAAAATGAATAATTCTATTTAAATTATTCTTTTGAAAATGAATTCCAAAACCTCAAGGTACTCTTTTATTTCATATACCTAATGTTTAGACAAAGTAATTGAGTCTCACTACTGGAGTAGTTCATTGAGATACAATTGGTCTGTGGGTAAATGAAGTTAGCCATTCATTTAATATTTCATGTTGAAATTTGCACTGTGGCAAAGTTTATAATTCTCTGAGTTAGCCCAAATCCAACTATACACAAAGAAGACAAATAGATTTATTACCAACATCAAGAAAGGCCTGCATGTAGTAAACATTTTTAGAATGAAGTGTCATGGAATTAAATGTAACTTTTAATCACATGTGCTGTTTCATTCTGAAAATTGGTTGTGGTTATGCTGTCGCATTATACATGTTCCATTACAGTAACTACTAACTAGGTATTTTAAAATTGTATTTACATTTATAGCCTCCTGACTGGTGGAAATTCTGTTAGAGTTCACTAAATACCATCTGGAGTCTTTACTTTCCAGAGGTCTTCCTAGCATTGTCATGAGCATTGAATTATCTCTAGATGATTTGCTGAAAACATCAAATATGAAACAAGTTATTAAAATAAAGGTGGACATCAAATTATTCTTATAAAGCAGTATGTAGGAATTCAAGTATTCTCTTCTGCAAGTCCCAATGATTGGTACTTATGTCCATTTATAAATGTGTCCAATTGGATTTCCCTAGCATTACCTTCCTATCTTCCCAGAAGATAGGATATTGTTTATTTCCTTTTAGTGAGCAGAGTTTTTGGGGTTCAGTTTTGGTTTTAGACCATTTTCATTGTGAATATGTGAAAACTTTTCTCTCTGATTGAGACTTTTATTTAACCTCTCAAAACAAACCCAATAGAGTTTAGATATGAAAGTAAGAGTCTCAGGCTGAAAAGTAACTGCCATTTCTATTATTTTACTGTTCCACGTGATGCATTTAATTAGCCATATTGGTAGGAATTTTATTCTGTTAGTCATATGAAGAGACAATGCTTAGCTTTGTAGTAATTTAAGTGGGTGTATTATACTGTCATGCACTTAAACCTTTCTCATTAAGTCACATAGTTTCAGTGCTTTTGAATAGTGTACAAATGATCAACTTTATCACAAAACCCTTTACTTTGTGTTTAGGGGCTATTGCTTCAAGCAATACTGAAGGAGGTCCACACCCCATGGGCCAACCAGTCAGCAGGAACAGTTGCCAGACACTTTTCCAAACTCTGGGGATATAGCAGGAAAGAAAATAGATTGAGTCCCTGCCTTCAGGCAGCTTTTATTTCTGTTGCAGGGATACAGATAAGTAAACCCATAAACAAATGAATACATTTTAGGTGGAAATAAAGTTTTATGAAGGAAATTAAAGCACCGTGAGAGTGAGAAGGGATTCTTGGCAGGACAGTATTGAACACAGTTTAACCTGTCCATGATATGACTTGGGATCATCTATTATAAATATTCACACTTGTATGACATGTTGATATAGTTATGTTTGTCACTAAAGACAGATTTATAATCTCAGCTGTCACTGTTCTGGGAGTAATGATAACTACCTCAAACTGCAGCACTTACTGTATTATTACTTTATGAAAGCCTGGAAATTAGCCTGGTTAGAAAGCTCATAGTAAGAAAGAGTCAATCTAGCTCTGCATGAATACTGGGTATGGTTGATAATTTTAGCCTAAGCAGTTTTTATATAATATATGTTCTGTAATCTCAGTGACCTCTTTTGTTTATGCTCTGGTTATGCTTTGAAGAGTTGAGATAGAATGAAATCTAATTAATTATTGTCATTTTGTCCCCATATGGGTGCATTTCTGGCTTTACCATTGAAGGGTCCTAAGTCTTTTACTAAAATATGAGTAACTAAGGTTATTAACATGGTTATTAATATTAATAAAGTTATTATAATATAGCGTAACTGATTAAAGGTGCTTCCGTTGATGTAGGTTTTTTTCAGAGAAAAATGACTTTTTACTTTTATAACTTGTATTATTTGAATTGGAGCCTTCATTCTTTCATCTTCATCTGTAAAAGCAGATAGAACTGATCTGAGTTGCAGTGTTACCATCTAAACCTTATATAAAGGGTAAATTCTCCTGACCTTCTTCAGAATGTTACCATAGCTAATGTTAATAATAGTAATGTAGAATTCCCACTAGCTCAGCAAAACGAATAGTATATGTTTAAAAATCAAGGTGACTTGCTCTGAGTCCCCCCTTACTGAATAATTAAGTATTCCTTAGAGGGCTATTATATATCTCTATAAAGGAAATGGTACTGCTATTAAAATAAATTTGAAAATAAGTTGGTTTCCTCCTGCTTTATACATACATATACCACTATTGCAAACATGTTGTCAGCTTAAAGAAGAAGTATTAATGTTTTATCTTATGTATTTATATTAGTGCATATAATATCCATTAGACATTTTTGTAGGGCAATGCAGTCTATGTAACATACCGTAGTACAAACAAGTAGCTTCTCCTTTGGCTAATTTGTTTTAAGTGGTAATTTCCCATTTACCTAAGATTGGAGTTTTATTCTTTCAAGAATAATACTTGTAATCAAAATTCTGTAGAACGATAGAAAAAATAAAACTAGCACTTAATCTAGGTTGTAATGCATTGTCAAAATTAAAATAACACAATCAGGGCAGCCCCGGTGGCTCAGCAGTTTAGCGCCACCTTCAGCCCAGGGCCTGATCCTGGAGACTTAGAATCAAGTCCCATGTCAGGCTCCCTGCATGGAGCCTGCTTCTCCCTTTGACTGTGTCTCTGCCTCTCTTTCTCTCTCTCTCTTTCTCTCTCTCTCTCTCTCTGTGTGTGTGTGTGTGTGTGTGTGTCTCATGAATAAATAAAATCCTTAAAAAATAAAATAAAAACACAATCATATGTATATGAGGCTGCAATGTACTTATGTGAAGTTTGATGAACAAAGAGATTGAATTTATTGGTCTTGTTTGGTAGATGAGATAAAGCTTTTAAAACATTTGGGAGAATAACCACATTGATACTAGAGGCTTTTCTTTAGAACACTCGCATGCTATTTATCAACCAGAAGGAATTCCTAAACAGAGGCATTAATAAAGCATTTTTATCCAGAGGTATTTTTGAAGGTTTATAAATGGAATATAACATCTGTCAAATACCCAGAATAGTCCTAGTATATAGTATCCATTCAATGAAGTAAATATTAGTTTTGTATTTTGTCAACACTTTCCTCCAGAAATAAGCCCCTGTAACTTAGAGCATGGGTATTACTCATTTTACTATGCCTTAGCCCTCACATTTCTGGGGCAGAAAGAAGATTGTAATCTACCACAGTTATATTCTGTAATTTATATTAATAGTTACACCATTCTTTGTAAATAAAATAAAAAAAATAAATTTCTAATGGAAATAGGCATTAACTTGTGCTTTGGGTGCAAATCTCTGAGACTTTAAAACTATCAATTAATTTATTCTTATGCAAATACAGACTCACTACAATTAAGAAATCTATTTTGCTTACAAAAAAAACCCTCTTCAGTGTTTGCTTATAAACATCATTCTAAGTGTCATGGATTTCCTTTAAATTTCACTAGAGAGGCACAGACATAGCATATTGTATACTACATTTCCAGTAGAGGGTGATCTACAATTGAAAGTAGTAAGAGAAGGTTTGAAAACACTGGCCCTACCAATGAGAATGGAAATTCTTGGTAGAACGCTCTGAAATAAAATATTTTAAGTAAAAATAAGAGAAGATAAAATTAATGCCTTTGGAGTTAGCTTCAGGAAGGAGTATTCTACACGTATACAAAAAACGCAATGTTGGAACTTAAATAGGTTAGTGAAGCATTTTTTTCCTTCACTTCCAAATATCAGTTCAAATTTTGTTCTCATCAATGTAGAATATGAATAGAATTTCTATCAGGGCTTTTATCTTCCTTTATTCTTTAAAGAACAAAGTTTCTTGCTCTGGAGAGAAAAAATTTTAAAAATGAATTTTTGCGGGGATCCCTGGGTGGCTCAGCGGTTTCGTGCCTGCCTTTGGCCCAGGGCGCAATCCTGGAGTCCCGGGATCAAGTCCTGCGTCAGGCTCCAGGCATGGGGCCTATTTCTCCCTCTGCCTGTGTCTCTGCCTCTCTCTCTCTATGTCTATCATAAATAAATAAATAAAAATAAATCTTTAAAAAAAATAAAAATGAATTTTTGCACATAGAGTATTTTGTAAAACAATATACAGATAAATATTGGGAGGTACTGAGAAAGAGGTTGGAATCTGACAATTACTACACTTTCTCAGAGCTAGATGCTGTGGGAGGCAGGTTTCATGCACTATATCATTTGGTCTCCACCATCTTGTTTGGTCAAATAGAGATTAGTTAGGTACTAGGCAGTAGAGGAAGGTGGGTTAGAGAATGGAAGGTTCACAATTGCTTGGAATACCATCAGTTATCATTTGCTAAAGAAAAAGGCTTTTAAGTACTAGAATTGAAGATTCCAAACATGGGATTACCCTAATGAAAAAACATTGAGAGAGCATGTATATCGATAGCAAACCTTCCTGCTTCTGAGGTGTTTTTTTCTTTTTTTCCTGGAGTTTCTCTGAAAGAAATTTCCAAAAACCTTGTCTATGTAGTGATTTGGAAAACTAGCCTTGGCTTCTGGTGAACACGGGTTGGATCTAGTCAGCATTGTTTAGTTTCAATTAAACGACATGTAGTTTCCTGACAAAATTCTGACTCAGTTTCTGCCTTTAGTCAAAACCTCCCCCATAAAGCGTTGCATTTTACATGCAATGGATACCTAAATTTAAGATTAAGGAAAAAATATATCCCCATCTGATTTGCTTCATCTTGCTACCATGCCCATTGTAACACGCAGAGAGGGAGCATTTCTCAATAGAGAACTACTGCTTCATAAGAAATATGTTCTAACATTTCTCAACAGAGAACCCAGGTAAGCCACAATTGAATCTGTGGCTTTCATTCTGCCCAGAGGGTTTTATGCTGACATAAATGAGTATGTGAAGCTTAGTCCGCATAAGATGCCTTGAGGAATAGAGAGATAGTCTTTGTAGTGGATGGACACTTAAAAGCAGTTTTTTTATAGCTTAGATGCAAAATGCATTCAATTTGTTTTCTACCTCACGTAAGAAGCATTCCTTTTTATATTTAACTAATTTGGGGATTTACTGAATCTAAATAAAATATGTAGCATTATAAGAGATCTTCAAACTCTGTGTGTAGTATATCCTTGGAATCTTCAAAAGGAGTATTTGTAGGGTCTTTAGAAATATCCAGGCTTGGGAGTATAAAAAATGTTTGGACAATCTGTGCTTTTGTTAAGTATTGAATTTTTGCTATGAGTAGCTGCTTATAGCTACCTTTCAACTATCAGTGACATTTTATTTCTTGCATGTTGCCTATTCCATACATAAAATCTCCACATTTTTATCATTAGAAACATGATGTGTGACTATGGGGAAGTACTGCCCGTTGGGCAAGGCTCCAGTGGCTCCAGTCCAGTTCACCAGCCTCGAGGCATGCATCCTTCAAATCTGTGTTTCAGTAAAGTACATATCCCCATAGCTGTGGATCTTCAGGATGAAAAACTGATAACGTTAAACCTTCAAATGCCAAGAATCTGCTCTACTTTATTTTCACTTGTGTTGCCAAGATTGAAGGATCGCCTCTTTAATCAGACAGGTGTTTAATATTCTGTACACGCCAAAGTGGAGTGTCTGAAAAGATACCTTTTATAACCCTGAACAGATAAGCCTTATTTTATCTTAAGTCCTTAGATACGTCAAGTTCCAGATGTTATTAAGTTTGTGAGCATCTTCTACAATCAGCCCAAGCTTTTAAACAGCTCTGTTTAAAACAGTAGAGCTTTGCTGTATTCAGTAGAAAATTCGTTGTGTTGATTGACAAAGGATCCCAAATATAACTGTTGTATTCTAGAACCATACCATTTTTTAAATGGCAAGTCACTAGTTTCCAATCCTGACTGAAAACTAGAATGTCTTGGGGGAAATTAAGGTATTCTAATGCCTAGGCTTCAGCCCAAATCAAATAAGTTAATAAATTTAGAAAGCTTCCCTGGTGATGTTAATAGTCCAGCAGGGACTGGAACCATTGGGTTAAACTGATTTCTTTCAGCTATCTGGAAATAAAAGCTGGCAGAGCATAAGCAGGTAAAATAAGTTGGCTGTATGGGTAAAATATAGCAGATGCAACTGATTGAGAACGATTTATTTATTTATTTTTAACACATGTATAGGACCTACTAGATGTCAGGCAGAATGTAAGTGGTTGACTCAACCCTAGTAATTCCATGAGGTCTACACCAACTCCTCCATTTACAGATGAGAAAATTGAGATAGATAACTTCCTCAAGTTTCTTTACCTGGTGAGGGGCTGAGCCTATCTTCAGAGTCTATGTTTTCGGGGTATTTTTGTTTTTTCTCTTATTCATGAGAGACAGTGAGAGAGAGAGAGAGAGAGAGAGAGGCAGAGACACAGGCAGAGGGAGAAGCAGGCTCCATGCAGGGAGCCCGATGCAGGACTCGATCCCGGTACTCCAGGATCATGCCCTGGACTGAAGGCGGCACTAAACCGCTGAGCCATCCAGGTGTCCCCATAGTCTATGTTTAAGTCATTGGTTCTCCAAGTGTGGTCTCTGAATTAGCTACATTAGTCTCATTTGGAGTCTTGTTACAAATACAAATTCTCAGACCTCATCCCTAGAGTTTCTTAAACCTACTATGGAACCTAAGAAGTTAGATTTCTAATATTCAAGGTGCTGCTGCTGATCTGGTTATAATCTGGAAAATCATTGCACTATGTTGCACAGTCTCTGTACTTTGTCTAGCTATGCTCCAGGATAGAATACTCTTTTTTAATTATGGAGCAATGTAAGTGTAAAAGTCCAGGCTTCAATAAAGATAAAATATTTTTGTTACTCAAAGTCACCTTTATTTATTTGGAGAGGTGTAGGCTGGCATTGTTTGGAGTTGATAAATTGGTGTGTAAATTGCACAAGCTGCCACTGAGTTCTTGATTAGAGACGGGGAAAGCAAAATTAAGTAAACAAAAGGCATGGAAAGGAAAACGACATTGTAGATACAGGATATCCTCATTTCACTATGGTTTTGGCCACAGTCCAACTCTTTCCCCTTTTAGGTGTTTTGTTTCATGCCATCCTTCCTCCATTTTCCATTGGCTAAATAATTCAGTGGTTAGCAATATAATGCAGAAAATTACTATTATGGCCACATTTGTAGCTGATATTTAGAGGCAATTAGAAGTCACATTTTAAGCTAGTAGTATTAATCATTTGTTTTGCACAGCTGTGCTGGAACGAGAGATGTATTATATTTGGAATTCTATTTTCTTGAGTTCTGCTGTAAAAGTGATGTAGTATATATATATATATATATATATATATATATATATATATATATGAAAGAGGAAAGGGAGAGGGACAAGGGGAGAAAGAGAGAAAGAGGGAAATTTTCTGTAAAGAATATGAGACAGGATATCAGCTAATATAGCAGGGAAGATAACATATGATGAATTCATAGATTATCTCTCCGGTAATATTTCAGCTCCAAAATGTTAGTGTTTGTGTAAAAATCATTCATAATATCCCAATATATTTTTGTCAGAGCTTGGATCTTTAGTATGCCCTTGTCAAATACAAGTGAGTTTCGATCTCTGTAGGAATGTGTTTTCAGTACAGTCCTGTGTACTTAATTACCTCTCAATCAATAAATGTCACAATATGTATTTAAACTCAGAAGCAAAATAAAGCTATTAAAATAACATTTTTAATTCATTCAACAAAATCCTGTTTTCTATTATAACTAGTAATCCAGAATTAAAAAAAATAAATAAATACAGACCTAGCAGTGAGAAAACATGGATACCCTTTTATTCCTTGACTTGGCACAGAGTAGGCATCCAGTGTCTTGCATGATTCCTTTGTTTGACATATGGCTCAGTCTCTCCATTTTAATCTTCAGTCTGATGCATCCTAGGAGTTGCAGGAGTGACAGGCCTGCAGGTGAGACCACACCATCCAGAGCTGTTTCACCAACCATAGCTACCAGCAAATGGAATCATTTTTGTAGTGCTTTTTTTCCAGGTACATAAAAATCAACTATTTTCTACAAAAATTGCTCCATCTAAAAAATAACCATTACAATGCAGGAAAGTGCTAAAAATACTATTAGTGGAATCAATAAGAATTAGATACATAATTCCAGAAATTATATTCCCCTTTTGCTGTTGCCATTGTAAGAACTGCATTATCTTTTTTGAATGTGGAGATATAATGCTACCCCTACTGTTTTATGTCATTTACATCATTTTGTGAGACTCACCTTTTGTTCCTATTCTTTTCTTCATCATTGCCATAAGTGATTTGTGTGAGCCAGACTAAGAAAACATTATTGTAGGTCTGAAAACCTCAGATGATAGTTTATCCCAAATGCAGTTATTATAAACCTTATTTTTGATATTTTCATTGTGGTTCTTGATACTGGCTTATGAAGACAGCAGAACAGAAACCTGGGGAGTATTTCAGCTGGAGAATTATGATTCAAGTTGTTGCTGTGATGGTTGCTGATTTGGAAGAGAAGGCATGGGAAGCATGTATAATAAATGAGTAAGTCAGTGAAGGCCTATTGAACATTGCTGTTCTTCTGGCCACTTAAGAACCCAGAGCCCTTAAGGGAGATTAGAAATGTAAAAACATGTCATACTTTTTAATCTCTGCATACTGACAATAATTTTACTATCCACTTTATAGAGACATCATAGTAAATATGTAGTGCCATGGAAGTGTTTGATAAACATAACGATGAATAAACCAGAAACAGATTCATTGAAAGCTTCTTTGAGTGGTGTTCCTGAAGCACAGAGCTTTATCTTTTAAATCGTCCTTGCCGTTTTCAGAATATCTGCAAGTCACTCTTTAGGTTTTGCTCCCTTTAGCTGTCCTTTACGATATCATCCTGCAGTACCGGGCTGAGTGACATGATCCTCCTGCTGCCTTTGCTTGTACCTGTTTCCCTTCCTTTCCATTACCTGCAGGAACATCTGTCCTTAGCTGACTCCTGAAGATGCCACTCTAGTCAAGAACACTTCCCCCTAAGTTAGTCCCAGATCCGTCAACTCTCAACGGGATCTGTAGCTATCATTTTGGAATGTGCAACTGACATACTAAAACCCAAACAAAGATAACAACATTGTATGTAGAGTATGATCACAACTATGCAAAAATATAAATATAAATATATGTATACATGCAGGAAAAAAATCAGCAAATATTACATAAGGGTTTATTGACTTTTAGGTGACTTTATTTCTATTCTTGACTTTTTTACAAATCTTACACAATGAAAGATTGTAATGTAAATGGGGAGAGGATTTTTTTTTTTAGCACCACCCTCCCACCCTCACATAAGAAAGGTTTTAGGTTTTTCTTTTTCCTTCCACGTTTTACTTCCGAAATACAGAAGCCACAGTCATTTTGTGAGCAAATATCCAAGTTTAATGTTTTGGTGGCAATACATTTGTATTCCTAAGTTGCAAAATTAGATCTAAAAAAGTCACTTCAAAACAATGCATGAATTTCATATTTTACCAATTTCCATCAAGTGTTTTTCCATGTTACCATTTTCTAGCATTTTCCCTTAAATTTTGTATCTCCAGAGTCCCATACATTACAAAACCAGATTCTTTGCTGCTTAAGATACTACTTGAACTTGAAGGCCCTGATCATTTTACCTGAGCTAGAATATGACACTTCATGGCTTTTCTTTCCTCATATCTCTGAAACCAATGATTCATTCTTTCACTTTGTTCCTGCAGCATCTTTTACTTCTGCAAGGTCTTCTGCCCTGATCTGTCAATACATTATTAATTTAGGGCTCAATTATCCATTTCTTACTTGGATTATTGTAGCGTTGTCTTTGATGACTTCTTGTCTATGCCCAACCATGTTTGTGAATTTTGAACAACTAAGAACAAAGTGCATGTGATCATTGGTGCTAAAGAACAGTTGGACTGAGCTCAGTCAGGTTACATGATGATGCTCAAGACAGAACAGCTCTTTGAAAAGACAGTGTCCTGGATTCTTGCTCCAGACAAGTAGCCTTGGGAAGCTCAGAATGGCTTCATGTCAACATTCTGTTACAGTGGCTCAAAGAGGCCTTTCCTCCTCTTTCCAACTTGTCTCTCCCTACTGATGGTACAAGAGGTTCTCATTTCTCATCTACTGGAGGCTTTTAATCCTCAATTCATTAACTGTCCCAAAGTGACCCAGCCTAAGTGCATCAGTGCCCCTTTCTTCTCCACAATCTCCCTGGTGATTCCTCCATTTGCCTCCCGGAATTCTTTTTGAAAAACCTTTCTGGGAACTTTTAAGATATTTGACCCAAATAGCAACAACAACATTTCCAGCAGTAAAAAAAGGAGGGTTACACTCCCACAGCCTTAAGCAATCATACTAATTATCCTAGAGGACTTCACAAAAATGTGACAAGGACAGAGTGCTAATTGTAATGTTCACTCTCTGACATAGTCAGGCTATAAATACTGCCTTCTCGATCAGAGCAAGCACCATGCTTTTAAATATATTCTTGAAATAGGTTTGTCACTTTTTATATTCAACATTTTATTCTTCTGGTGTGTTTATTCCTTTGGGCTAAACAAGAGTCCATATTAATCAAAGAATGGGAAGATTGATGGGCAGAATTAATCCTATAACTTTAACAGGCTGCACAGGAAGCTTAATTGGCACATGCTTTTCTTTATTCCTGATGTAATAATGGTCAGTGTACTTGGCTGTGATGAATTGCTCCACCTCTGTGGGCAGTTGGCCGGTGCCAAGTGAAGTGATTCTTCCTGATTTCTTCACTTCCCTGTTCCTTCTGAAGTGGAGAGTTTCACAACCTGTTTCAATCACCTGAGATCACAGAGAGCCTATATATGCCTGCTGCTCATAGGAATGGCAGGCTAAAGTCAGCACCAACAAGTGAAGATCAGATGATCCACTTACTCAGAATTGATTCTCCCAACAACTCAGTCAGCAGTAGGAGGGACCTGACTGACTTGCCCCAAGTAGAAATCATCTTTGAGTTTTAGCTTCAATCATTTGACTAAAGAAAGTTATTGCAGTAAAAACAGAATCATTGATTGAGTAGTAAGTGTTCTATTTTTGTAGCTTATAAAGAAATTTGGCATCATTTCGGGGGGGGTCAGGCTACTTTTTGAAGGACAGAGGCGAGAGATGAAAAGGGAAAAGAGAGCATTCTGATTCTTCCAGTGTATCCCTCCCTTGCCTAGCAACCTCTTGTCCCTTAGTGGAGCTGTATGGGAGCCTGTCAAGGAGAATCCCATGGCAGAGGGCGCTAGAAAGCAATGAGATGCCTTTATGAGCACCCTTGTAATGAGCATAAGGAAATAGTGGACATGGAAGAGCAACAGTGTAAATATGCCTTCAAGATGCTCAGGAGCCCGGACGATGTGTCAGATCCTAGTAATCTCTACACTAATGAACCATGCAGTCATGGAACTTTGGTGATAGAAGAACTGTTGGAGACAAAGCCTTCCAATACATTTAAATTATAACCAGTGAAAACTGATTGAGATCTCTTGGAAACCCCTTGAGATCTCTTGGAAGAGCTAACAATAAACAGCCCATCTTCTATAACACATACCATACATCTGTTGAACACTGATGTTTCCAGATCATTTTTCTTGATACTCACAGTGATGCTGCTGCATTCTCACAACATTCTCAGCATTAATAATTAATCTTTTAGCTTTGTTTCCAACATATATAAATCAGGGCATTCATCATGTTTTAAATGCAGGTAGACTTACTAGAACAATTAGCATTTGCCAAGTTGTTTTATCAGTAAACCAGGTTATTCTACATAGACAATTAGCAGGATACCTAGGATTACTACATATATTAATAATCATGATGCACATTGACTTTAGGCTGTTTTATATGGAGAAGATAAATTGGAGCATGTGAGCTTGTGCTACAGAGTATGATACTTTTCAGCAGCATTTTTGTAAATTACCATCAATTTATTTTCTCTACATGTAACTGAAAAAGGAAGAATTGTGCCTTTCTTCTAATGGAAGTGAAATTTTCTTCCCTAAATTACCCTGGGTAAAGCACTTTCCTAAGTAATTCTTTAGCTAAGTGTCCATGAAATAGGAATGCATGATACTTTTTGTGTTCCAGGTGTGTTATTAAGTGAGACTGCAGTCATGAAGATCCTGCCAAATTTCCCTTCTTCTTCTACAGATGGAAAGGAGAATGATGACTAAAATCCCAGATTGCGTCATTTAATGTCTCTATCACCAGAAGTGAGCATACAGTTTTCTTTCAACTGAACACATCTTAAAACGAAAGGGGACATTGTTAATAATTACTCAGGAGTGATAGATATAAACAAAGAATGTTCTGGGGAATCAGGAATTGGGATCCTCCTATTTTTGACCCCTAGACAAAAACATCAACCCCTCCCATTGTACAGGTAAGAAAACTAAGGTTTAAAGAGGATATGTAATTTGCCCCGATGTCATATTTAGCAATGTCATATTTAGCAAGTGAAGTGTCCAAGAGTCCAACTCCAGACTGTCTGACTGCAGAGCACATGCTGTTTCCTCTCTACTTTATTTCCATGCATTCAGCTGTTCCCAGGTCTTTTACACAAACATGCCATTTGTGGCCATGACTGCAGGAATAAGGGTTGAATGCTTGAGGAAAATGGAACTGTGCTAAATACCCTAGCTATTACTCCATATGGTTGGTTCATGATGTGGGGATGTAGCATGTGAAATGCCTTTGAAGGGTCTCAGACCTCATGGATGAGCTCACTCCTGCCCACTCATATGCCCTCTCCAGCCTGGAGCAGCACTGGCTCCTGGATTTCCATTTTTTTTTTCCAGGCTTCTGCTTGACATATTCAACCTGGTACTCTCAACAGAAGGAGTTCTCTTTCCATGGTGGAGGTTCATTGCTTGTACTCTTAACACATTGTTTATGACGTTTTCTCAATTAGAAAGCACCATTCTGCCCTTTCCTGCCTGCTACCTGCCCATTTATATGGAGAGTCTTCCAGCCTTGCTCCTTGGTGACCTTCACCTCCTCCAGGGCTTCGTTACCTCATGCCTAGATAATTTTAGGGACTTCCCTCAAGTATCTCTGCTGTTTTTTTTCTTACATTGCTAACCTGATCATCATCCTGAAAACCAAACCTGATCATTATCACAATTAGGCCTATTTCTATGCTGTTCTCTGTTGTCTTTAGATAGCATACAGTCTTTCCAGAATAATATATAACTCATTCCTTAGAGAGGAGGGAATATCAATCTCTCTTGAAAGAGGGACAGAGGGGAGGGACGGAGGGGCAGAAGAAAAAAAAAGTCTGTTTCAAGGACATACTGTACAGCACTGCTGGTTGCACAGGTCACCCAGTTGCTTGGCTCTGGCCTGCATGCTGCTTTCCAGAGCCCTGACTCTAAGCACATGGATGAGACTGCCTAGAAGAAGAGACTTCTTTTAATTTGCACAAAAATTCCTCCAGTTGCCATGCGCCCATAGAGCTTCCTCTCCCTGGAGAATCTGTATCTTTTAACAATGTGCCCAGCAGCTCTGCTTGAGCTGAACGTGGCCCTGACTGTCTCCGCTGAGAGACTGTGTATGCCCCAGATGGGGGCCACTCTGCTTCATAGTACTTCTCAAATGTTTATGTGAATATGAATCACCCAGGGTCTTGTTAAAGTGCAGGTTCTGATCCAGGGGTCCTGGGTGCTCATGCTGCTGACTCACACTTTGAATAACAAGGTCCTAAACTCTAGGCATGTTCTTAGCATGTAGTAGGAGCTCCATAAAGAGTCCTTGACTAGATAGGAAAATAGAAGGGAGGGAGAGAGGAATGGAGGAATGAAGCCATATTCCATACATATTGGAGACCTAAAGTTTAATTTTTCTAATTTAAGGAAAAAAATGCCAAGTAAAGGTAAAATTATAGAGGACAATTGTAAAGATTTTTTCCTTGGGTAAACTTTTTTTTTTCTTTTTTTTTTTTACTATGGAGCACCAGACTATAAATCCATTAAAGGAGTTCTCTGTGTTTTTGCTCAGAGCTCCCCTGTAGCCCTAATCATAGAGCCTCACCTCCATGGTAGCATAGACATATATAGATAGAGGGGCTCATCCCATTTTAAAGAATTCTTGTAAAATATTTGTGTGTTGTGACATTTATGTAATTTTTTAGGAATTTAGGGCAGCAATCTTGTTGAATTGACTTGAAACCAATCATTTCAGTGTTTACTTGTCTTCCCTTAAGGAAAAACAGAAAGTGTGTACTTTGTCATTGGTGATGGACAAGCCATAAGAGCAAACACATTTTGTTTTGTTGGACCACATAAGTCTCCTAACTGCTTATCTCATTTTGTAAATTGGGAACCAGGGACTGCTGAAAAGGATGAGTCTGGGCCTCATGGAGCCAGCATTGAGCCCCAGAGCTTCCCCCCTGCGCACTTCATCCATCTGGCATGTATTTATTGAGTGTTTACATGTGTAAAGGCCAGGTACCTGAGGTAGTATATGTGAGTACCTTGAATTAGGGTGTCCCCAAACTCATTTTTCATTTTTATTTTTTTAGAATTTATTTATTTATTTATTTATTTATTTATTTATTTATTTATTGCACATGTGAGCAGGGGCAGGGACAGAAAGGGAGAAAATCTGAAGCAGAATCCACTCAGTGCAGCGTCCAACTCAGGACTCAGTCTCACAACCCTGAAATCATGACCTGAGCCAAAATCAGAAATCAGACGCTTAAACCAACTGAGCCACCCAGGTGCCCCCTCAAGCTCCTTTTTCAGTCTTTAAGTCAGTAACATATGTGACTTGCCATGATGCACATAAGTACATGAATGAATAAGTCATTGAATGAATGAATGAATGAATGCATATATACATACATAAAATCACTTTGTGATAACTGCAGATACACACATTAATCTATTTATTGCTATTTTTGCTGTTTCCTCCAGTCTCTGTCATAGACCATATTTCTTCTTGGAGTTGAATTTAAACTTTTTTTTTAGATTTTAAGATAAGATTTGAGCAAAACAAAAGATTGGTCTCATCTGAGCAAAACTATTGCTTTACATGCCTCTTTACTTAATGATGAGTATCATTCCACACATGATGCCTTTCTGGAAAGAAAACAAAAATGAAGTATACATTTTTCTACAAGCCTGGGGCAAGTAGTACGACAGCAGCACTTATTTTTCTGACACCAGTGTCTTCGAGAAAGTATTTGTGTTAGTTTTTAAAGACAGGCATTCTGACAGTTCCACAGTCGCAGATAGGCAACAGCCAGTATTTGCCGCTAGGTTGGGGATACTATGGCTTACTTTGCTTCCAAAAATGAATAGTGTTTTCTGGAGAAACTGATGAATATTTTAGCCTACCTAAATATACACCAATTGAAAGGAAAAAACAAAAATGATGTTGCTAGACAGGAATAAGTTTGTTAAAGCATAGTGTGCTTTCCTTTCATTTATAAATGTTCTTTCATACCGAAACATATTAGAAGCAGTATGTAATGTGAGAAAATTACAGAAGGCATACATTTCTGGTGTCTATTTGTTCTCATTTCAGTGGTCGAAAGAGGTGATGTTGACCGACCACATAGCAATATTTCTGTGAAATTAGATGCCATCCCACCTTTAGATTTCATGTAATTGGAACAAATGTTCTGGAACCCATACTACTGCCTTTTCTTGAATTGGTGTGATCCCTACCCCATAAAGTGAAAAAAAAAAAGTTTAGTTAAAAAGCTTAATAGCAGAGAGCCATCAACTAAAAACATTTCCATCCGATATTTATAAAATAAATGATTAATTTTACAGAGTTGCCACTGTGTTAAAAATAAAATTATAGTAACTTGAAAACATGTCTTTTGAGCCTCAAAGTAGGGAGTCTGAGAAAAAGAATAGGTTTTCAATTTACTGTTTTCAGTCTCATGAATACGTTGGTTTTTCAAATGAGCTTATAAGAGCACATTAGCTGCTGTTATTTTCTTTCTCTCCAATTCTCAAGTGCCAGGGCACAGAGATACAATCAGTGCCCAAAATAGTTTATAACAGTGGTAACAAAATTAATGTAAGAGCAGTGGGGGAAAAGCATAGAACGGATTGAAAAGATCCCGAAAAGATTTCACGTCGTAAAACAGAAGACAGAATTTGCTGGATAGCATGCCTTCAACAAGATGTGTGCCTAGTGGCAAGACAGCATCTCAAATGTTTGACATAGCCTGTCTGAGCAAACCTCACTCAGCCTGCATGGTTCAACATGCATCCCGTATTTCCCTGCCATGTTCTCTGCGCCTAAATCCTCTTCATGGGAACAGATTACTGAGAATGAACCAACAGTAGAAATCCTTATAATCTCATCTACAAAAATAGGTGAAACAATGTTTGTGTCTTGCCAGTATGTTGATGCTTCCATTTGCTAGAAAGTTATTTCGATAAGAATACCAAAAACATGCCTGTTGAACTCTTCTTTAAAAACGCAGCTCTTTAAATTTGGTTCTATGTGTGATTTCTCACTATTCCTAAGGCTTCTCTCTCACATTTTGCTCTCAATGTCAGCAAAAACTGTAGCCAAGAAGATGCTTATTAAAAAATAAATGGATTAAATATCAGTCATGCCGCATTGCTCTTCTTTTCACTTTATCCCTGGAGAACAAGAGAGTAGGGGTTAGAAATGAAATGCTAAGCTATAAATAATAAAATTGCAATATAGAGATGGTGATGAACTCTAACTAAATCTCTAATTTAAGATAAGAATGGGAAGGGGAGCAAAATTTAGCCTCTTGATCCCTAGTCTAGTCCCAAAGCTGTACAGGACTGTGACGGTCACTTGGGAATGGGCAGGTTTGTTTGCCTTTGAATCTGCTGAATCGATGGTGGCAGAACCCAAAGCAAGGAGATAAGTGATCCCAGAGAGCTGCTCTTGTAAAGGTGTGCTACTGTCTAAGGTTTCCCTGGGTAGCGAGCCTGAATTTTATATTTTATGAATTTGTCTCGTATGATTGTGAAGACTGGCCTCAGGAATGTCATCCCTCACACTCTATAGCTAATGAAATTGAGCATAGTTAATTAGGAATTTAAGCTGACAGTAATTTCCCAGCATCAAAGGTGCCTCAGTTCACACATTTTTTTTTTTTAATGTATTTGATATTGGTCATTGTGATACTTTGGGTTTAGCTTTCTCACTGTGCTTTGTCAGTTGCTATTCTAATTAATAATCACATTTTGAGGTTGCATGAGAACTGATTTCATGTCTGCCTTTGGTGTGGTTCTTAACAATTCAGAGTCCCTAACATGATCTGGGGCTTAATAAGTATGTGTGTATTGATTTCCTGCTGAATGGCCTCTATTGGGCTCATTAACCTTCCCGGAGAAAGAAAGACCGATGGTTATTGTTTATATAGGTTGAATAAAGAACGTTGGTTATTAGGCTGTAACATTAGATAATCTTGCTGCTCCGCTTCCAATTTCTTATGCAGTTTGTTGAGCTTATATTTATAGTCATTACAGTACTAACCCTAAATCAATGAAGACATAGCTATGCTTGTATTGAGAACGTCCTAATAAGAATGATGTCCATCTGTCTTTTTCACCTGAGGTTACAAGATTGGCTTATAATTTTGTTATAAGGAAGAGAGCGAAGGATAGACCCCACTCTGTAAACCTAAGAGTGCATGTTGATCTTATGATTTTATGGTTTTGCTCTGGTAGGCTAAAATGTGAATGGTTCGATCATTAATATTTCATTTCTTTGCTTTTTTTTTTATCATAAAATCCAATGTTAGCATGACCAGATAATTTGATCATACAAACCAGGACACTTGGCTAATAAAAGAGGCATTTTTATAATTAGGAATGAAAAGTACAGTTGGGCTGTGCAAAGTCACCTTGTCATTGCTGGGTTGGGTTTTTGTTGTTGTTTCTCCTAAAGCTGTTATTTCACTTGTGAGCCACCCTTGCCTGACTTCAGCAGATGCCAAAAAGGGCCTTGCTGTGATTCTGTTGCTCATGGCTGTGTAGCTCTGCTAATGCTTTCTGGCTTTGCATCAACTGGAACATCTTTCAAAGAGATATAAAAGCTGTATCTATCTATCTATCCATATATGTATCAGAGAATCTCATCTGAATCAACTATCAGCTTTATTTTCCAGGATCAACATACTATGATAGACAAAAATGCTATAGCATGAATAAGTATGACTCACATTTTAAATTTTTTTTGCTTATTTAATATTTTATTTAAATTCAGTTTGCCAACATATAGTACAACACCCAGTGCTTATCTCATCTCAAGTCATATTTTTAATTTTCACATTTTTCTCTTGAGCAAATCATCATGGACTTAACGTTTGTCTAAATTTCAATCTGTGGGTAATTGATTATATTAATATTTCCAAAGTAAGCTTCTGTTTCATGCCACACACTGTGCCAGACACTTTCCTACATTATCTCTAATTATTAAAACAACGCTGCAAGCCAAGTGTTCTATCCCCATTTGAAATCTGAAGGAAAAAAAAGAAGAGATATTAAGAAATGTGCTTAGTCAGGTAAACTGTAGATTCTGAGTTCCAGCTATATACCCTTGCTCTTCTACTAAACCCTATTGTCTCTTTAATTTATGATTACCATCAAGTCTCTAAAACTTAATTCTATTTTACTCTCAGCTATCGGACAGCAGTCATTTTGTATATCTCTATGAATAAAGTATTTTATTTTGGTATTACTTATACCACTGTTAAGTCATAAATTAGGGAAACCAGACAGTCTTAAAATTAACAAGTACTCAAATTTAGGTAAACAAGGAAATGCTGTGGGTACAGTTGTTATCACAGTATTAGCTGCTTAAGGGTTAAGCTGTTTCTTGTGTTTTTTCTCCATGAAGATGAACTAACAAAGTTTTGTTCTATTCTAAAGATTGGTTCAGAGCGTGGGATGCTTTATTATGATTTTACATTATTAGTGTTCTCAATTCTATAAATATATGCTTTGAAATATAGCAGTGAGGTGTAATTCCAGCACCTTATCAACCAAGAAAGGAAGTATGTACCTAAATTATTACCGCCACACTGATAATTTGCAACTTCAAATTATTCACAAAGTTTGAAAGAAATATATCCCAACTTCATCTTTATGGAGCATTTAATACAAAAAATAATGTTTTTAGCTTGTTTGAAGGAAATATTTCCAGTTCTAATAATGAATGCATACTGAGGAATGAAAATACCAAAATCCAACACACACGCACACAAAAAGTGCAATACTGAAAAATTCTGCTCTCAAAGTTTAGCAAGATTGAAAGATTTTTACCGAACAACCTTATTTCTCATTAAGGGAAAGGCATGGGCTAATGTGTGTTGATGAAATAATGAGGGTTTTTTTTTTTTTTCTTTTTTTAACCCCCCTGCCCAGAGAATACTCAAGGCAAAGTTCTGGCTGTCCTACCTGGCCGCTATTCTATGGAGATATGCACAGGCAGACACTTATCTGCTCTCTTCCAGTGATGCATATCTTAACTGGCCAGATATAGAAAAGTCCTATGTATCAAGTTTCCTCAAGATTATCAATGCCAATTATGGGGAGGGTCCACAAGAATGCTCGTTGTATTCTTCTCTGCTATTTAATATGCCTACAATATAGCACTTACAAAAGATATCATCAGTTTAGCTCAGATCTTCCTTTGACTAAAAGGCCATCTCAGATTGGGTGGATCATTGTTTGACCATCTTGAATTGTGGCATCGCTCTAAAAGAGTTGGTTCAGCAAGGGGCTCTCTACTCATGGTGTGCTACTGGTGGTATGTAGTTAAGTGTCCCTCAGCTTTTAAGTGAGCAAAGAAATGACTTTGCATTGTCAGATATACAGCCCACTTACGTGACACAAATTAATTTATGACACACAAGAATTTCATTATCCTGTTTACGAAGCCAGATAGAAGAATGATAATCTTCCCATACATGGTTATACATGTGCTATTTACAAAACTAATAAAATGTTATGCCTTTAACCTACTTTTGAGATGCAATGATATAAATATGCATAGATGTTTAGGAAAACAGGGTGCCTGGGGGTGGTTCAGTCAGTTTAGGATCTGTCCTCAGCTCAGGTCATGATCCTGAGGTCCTGCATCGGGCTCCCTGCTCAGTGGGGAGTCTGCTTCTCCCTCTGCCCTTCCCCCTGGCTCATTCTCTCTCTCTCTCTTTCTCTCTCTCAAAAATAAAATATTTTCTTTTTAAAGAAGCTTAGAAAAATAAATATTAAAAAAATTAATTTTAAATTTTATCATAAAACATTATAATGGAAAGAACAATGGGCAATTTATCAGAAGCTCTAACTCTGGAGCTGTCACTGCCACCTGCTAGGGATGTGTGCCTGTAGAAAAACTGCAGGGTCTGAGCCTCATTTCCTTTGTAAGTAAAGTGCTAGTGGCTACACATTTCACATCAGAGTCACCATGAGCACCCAGTGAAGGAAAGCACATCACAGTGCTTCCCAAGTTGTAAAGTGCTATATACATAAAAACTGATATTATTAAAAATATTTCGTGTGACATACTTTTCATCTGAATCTTAAGTAAAACAAAGTTAGCTCTTGATGGGAAAAATACTATCACAATGATTGTTTTAAAAACCTTAATTTCACAAATTTCTACACCAAGAGAATTTTAGAAGAAACTAGAAGTAATCTAATTATCTTAACTGTAACTTTCTAAAATATTTATTCTTTTAGAAAATCAGAGTTTGTAAACAAATGGTCTAAATATATATTTTAACTTGAATGACTTAAGTTTGGACTGTCAGTGAATACCCATCCTTGTTTTCATCCTCTCATGTTTTTTTTTCTTTCTTTCTTTTTTGCTTTCTTTCATTTTATTTTTTCTTTCTTCCCTCCTTCCTTCCTCCCTCCTTACTTGTATTTTTCTCCCTTTCTTCTTTTTTTCTTTTCCTTCCTCTTCCTTCTCCTTCCCTTACTTTCCTCCTCTTCCTTTTTCTTTTTCTTCTTCTTTCTCTCCCTTTCTCTTTCTCTTTCCCCTCTCATTTTGCTTTCCTAACATCAGACCCAAATGCAATTAGGGATATAGGACTTGTGCTAGTCCATGACCAGGAAGTTAGCTACCTGAACAAAGTTCACCTGGTCACCTTGCTTTTATACTCTTGACAGGATTGCATTCTTTGTGCATTTCTTACTTCCCGGTTCTTTTGAACTATCCTCTCCCAGAATTCCATGCCATGTAACCATGTAGAAATCTATATTCTTAAATGTGTGGCATGTACCTGAAATTCTAATATTTCCTCCCTAGATCTCACAATCTCTACGATGCTATAATCACTTTGTCTTGGGTTTCTTGTTATTTTGTTAATTCATTTCTCCTCAGTAGCCAGAGTTAGGGTTCACAAGAGCCTCTCCCCACAAGTCACATGTCCTCCCTGAGACACTAAGATTCCTCCTGGCCCTTGACAGAGGCTCACAGAAGATGACCCAGTTGTTGACATTCACTCCTGCACACTTCCTGCCCTTCCCTTGGTCTGAGATATCAGAAGTGTGTCATATTTTCCTCTACTACCCCTAGGCAATTGGAGCTTATCCCTGCAGTGATCAGAATTCTGTTCCTTTCTCTGTCCTTACATGCCTGTTCCCCAATCCCTTCACTCCTCAGGTCCACAAATCTCCACGCAGATGTTCATATTTTTTTAAGAGGTATTTCTCTGACTGGCTTCTACCAGAAATTGTTTCTAAAAAGTAATGCAGGGGATCCCTGGGTGGCGCAGCGGTTTAGCGCCTGCCTTTGGCCCAGGGCGCGATCCTGGAGACCTGGGATCAAATCCTACGTCGGGCTCCTGGTGCATGGAGCCTGCTTCTCCCTCTGCCTATGTCTCTGCCTCTCTCTCTCTCTCACTGTGTGCCTATCATAAAATAAATAAATAAATAAACAAATAAATAAATAAATAAAAAGTGATGCATATTGTCATATCATGTGTCTTGCCGTCCCCACACCAATCTCCCAGACCAGTTCTATTCTCATGATACTCCATACTCTCCGTATCTCCTGACTGTTCACTGAAGGTTTCTTGGAGCTTGTTCTTCACCCTTCTTCCTTTTTTATCTCCACATACCTCCCTAAGTAAAACCATTTCTTCTCACTGCATGTACTGCCCACTTTTTGCTCATCGTCTATTCACACATCATTAGGCAAGGCCAAACACGGTTAGGATTACATTCTGAAATATCTCCCTCAAATCTACTTCCTCCTGGTCTTCTCCACCTTAGGAAATCACTGAATGGGTTAAGTTGATGAAAACTCCAGAATATTCTTGGATTTCTCTCTTTATTTCCCTCAACATCCCTAACATATCCTCATTTGGTGCATTTTTCTATGTCTCTGTACCACTATTGCCTCCTATTTGGGACGTGTGCAGTCTAGCCCTTTACCTTTTTTTTTTTTTTTTTTTAAAGATTTTATTTATTTATTCATGATAGTCACAGAGAGAGAGAGAGGCAGAGACACAGGCAGAGGGAGAAGCAGGCTCCATGCACCGGGAGCCCGACGTGGGATTCGATCCCGGGTCTCCAGGATCGTGCCCTGGGCCAAAGGCAGGCGCCAAACCGCTGCGCCACCCAGGGATCCCCTCTAGCCCTTTACCTAATCACAGCTGTCTTCACTTGGCTTTCCATGCAGCAGTAAAGAAGCACCTCTACAGTTATAAAGCAGAATATGCAGCTTGCCTACTTAAAACCCAGGAATGATTTAAATTGCCTCTTGAAAACAAACAAAAAAGTAGCTTTACCAAGCCTAAGGTAATAACCAATATTTAAATGTTACTACAGCCACCCCATGAGGTAAGTATTAATTGATAACCTAATAACCTAATTGAATAGAGAAGGAACCTGAGGTGCAGAGCAGGCAGGAAACCTATGCAGTACCCCCAGTAATAACTGGTGAATCCAGGATTAAAACTCAGGCAGCTGCCTCCAGAGTCTCTCTCATGAGTGCAGGTTGCTACTTGCACAGTTGACCTGTTCAACCTGACCATATCCACTAGACCCCTAAGCTCCACAGGAGCTGTTAGTCAGCTTGGTTAATAGCTATGTCCCCAGACCCTGGAACAACATGTGTACTTGGGAGGCAAAGTCTAGATACCTGTAGACTTTGTACTTGGTGATCCCTCTACCTGGACACAATTCTTAATTGTACCATAGAAACAGCCCCCTTGGGATCCCTGGGTGGCGCAGCGGTTTGGCGCCTGCCTTTGGCCCAGGGCGCGATCCTGGAGACCCAGGATCGAATCCCACGTCGGGCTCCCGGTGCATGGAGCCTGCTTCTCCCTCTGCCTGTGTCTCTGCCTCTCTCTCTCTCTCTCTCTCTCTCTGTGACTATCATAAATAAATAAAAATTAAAAAAAAAAAAAAAAAAAGAAACAGCCCCCTTACCTTTATGATCTTACCTAAACTGTGCTCCTTTTTTCCCAAAACACCTCCCACAGAAAAGGCCCTCCCTGGCCACCCTATTTATAATAAGTCCGATCTGACCTCATCATTCAACTAATTTCCTTCATATTCTATATCTCAATATGAACTTAACGTTAATCAATTTATTCTTTTCTTTTGTACTTACCTGCCAGAATGTCAAATCCACAAGGGCATAGACATTTTTTTTATTGCAAATCTAGTGTCCCTCATAGCAGACATTCAAGAAATATTTATTGAATGAATCAACTTTCCATTTTCAACTTTAAGCTCTCTTTATCTTTAGAGACCTCAAATAAGCATAGTTATTCCTAAATTCCAAAGATATTATGTCATTTATTATGAGACTCATTCTGAGCTGGGAACTAGAGATACACCATTCTGAGAAGCTTAAACATGGTCCTGAGCCTCAGAGAGCTCACAGTCTATAACAAGGAGAAATATTAAAAATAACATACAAATAAATGGTTATAATGTGATATAAGATGATGAGTTGTTATAGAATAACCCATCATTCTTAGTCTCTTAAGCCACATTGCCAAAATCTAAGTTGATATAAGTAGCTAGACCTTTCATTTTTAATAGGCCTGCAATATATATATATATATATATATATATATATATATATAATATGTAATATATAGTATATATCCTAGATAGATACTATATATTCAGAAAGACCTTGTTGGATCTGAACTGTAGACTCCTCTAAATCTTTCAACAAGAAGATTCCCTTTACTTCTGTTTTGACCTCCTTCACAGGACAAGTAGTGATTTCCTTTGCATACCCTATTGCTTGGTGATTCCTGCTGTTGTGAGCTCTTTCTCAAGCTCTGGCTTCTGCCACAGCAGAAATGACTTCACAACTGCCTAGACTTTTCTAGAAGATATACTTTCGCTCATTTCTGTTCCCCTGCCTTGTTCTTTTTCTCCACTCTTTCTTGTAACTCTGTATCAAATTCTTTTCTATACAACCTTGGTCCCCAATGCCCCAAAGATCCAAATTTCACCCTCTGTCTACAGCATCTCATTCTCCCACTATAATGAACTTATCTTTACCCTTTTTCTGGTTGAATTCTTCAATAATCTATCTTAAAAACTGAACACCAAATCTTTATTAAAGGGATGGGAGTGTGTGTAAACTATGTGTATATCTCCCCATGGAAATATCAAAATAGCCAGTATAGCAGATAAGATTTACAATGGACTCAGGTCCATGATGAGAAATTAAACATGAAGGAGAATTATTATTTTTATGGCAACTAAGACATTGTCCTAGTTATACTGAAGAGAGTAGGAAAATAAAGCAAAACAAAACAAATAAAAACTTCATTAGGCAAAGTTTACATCCTTTTTTAAAAAAGATTATTTATTTATTTGAGAGTGAGATAGAGAGCACATGCATGCTCATGAGCTAGGGAGGGTCAGAGGGAAAGGGAGAAGCAGATTCTCCCTTGAGCACAGACCCTGATGTGGGGCTTGATCTCAAGACCACAAGATCACGACTTGAGCCAAAGTCAGACACTTAGCCTACTGAGCCACCCAGATGCCCCAAAGTTTTCATCCTTCTAACATAACAGAGGGCAGTGTAGGTTTGTGAACATCACCAAAGTTCTTCTAAAATAATATTTGTAACTACTGATCATTTCTTTAGAAATAGAAGAAATAAATTAATGAGGGTACAATAATATACTCATCAAACAATTACAAAAGTTGGGACTTCGGCCTTCCCCACCCTTAAAGGATATTAGACATTTAATATGTACACTCATAGAAAATGAATTGGCTTAGGGTAGCAAGAATTGAGTTGATGGATACAAATAGTCCAGTGGTTTTCAACCGTGGGCGATTTTACCTCCCACCCCAGGAGACATTTGCCAATGAGACATTTATAACTGTCATATCTGGGGAGGTGCATCTGGTCAGTAGAAGCCAGGATGCTGCCAAACATCCTACATTGTGCAGGATTCCCTCCTTCACACACACATGCACACACACATTTGCACATTTTACAGGATACCCTCCTTCACACACATGCACACATGCATTCACATTGTTCAGGATACCCTCTTTCACACACATGTGCACACCCATCAGACAATTTTCTAGCCCCCAAAGCCAATATTACCCAGGTTGGAAAACCCTGAGATAGCCTAATAGAGGCCACAGAATCAGACTTCTCTCATCTTTCCCAAAAGACATCATAAACGTTACAGTTAATATTTTCTAAGCCCCTTTACTAGGTACACTTCACTCAGAAAATCTTTATTAGAAATTACTGTGAGAGTATAAAACTGTGCCCCTTATTGACTCTTTCTGTAATATAGGACGTGTCAAACAAAGGTAGTATTAGCAATGAGTCCTGGGATTTTTATGTAAAACATTATATAGTCATTTGCCAATTTACCAGAAGTTCCTCTTGGTAGGTGTAAGAAAGACTCGTACTCTCAGCACTGGGTCAAGGGCAAGAGTCAGAAAGTTTTAATAATTTTGCTCCCATTAAACTCTCAATTGTCTATGAGATAATTGTTCAGATTACTTGTAATATAATTTTTCTCCCCCTAGTCACTGTTGGAATTGACCCCTTCCTGTGCATAGATGTGTATGACTATTGGGTGGCCTTGGGTGTCATCTGGGACATAATTTATAATTTTATCTGTCAGGAACTTGGAATTAATGGAATATGATGATTTTTACTATATTTTGAAAAGTAGGTTTTTTTAGAAGAGGCTAAACATAGAGATTAGTTTATTATGTAAAAAGACAGTCAAAATGTCTATGATAGCCTGCCAACCTGAAGGAGAGAAGCAGTGAAGGTTGCTTCAGGTTTGCTCCAAAATCTATATTCTCTTTATTCTGATTGCTTGCTTTCTACCTCATGCTTAATTCTAATTCTTGATTTCCAATTGTTTCATAAAAGGAATACCAGATTCTTATGAGTAACAACTCTCATTAAGCATTAGTGTCACTATCTGAATGACATTTGAGAATCTACTTGATGCTGTTTACTTAAGGTTTTATTTAAATTTTCCCACTAATATTCTTTTTATTGAAGTATCATTGACATACCATGTTATACTACCTTCAGGTGTGCACCATATCAATTCGGCAGTTCTATACATTAGTGCTCACCACAATTAGTGTAATCACCATCAATGTTATTATGATACTCTTGACAATATTCCCTATGCTGTACTTTCCATCTCCATGACTTATTTCTGTTGTAACTCGAATTTTGTACCTTTTAATCTCACTAATCTTTTAAACATATTCCCTTGTTTTTAAAGAGGGCATTGAGGTTTATGGTAGCTATATTGCTTTCCTGGGGTCACAGAGCTTATAAGGAGCAGATTTGTATTCAAACCCGGGTTTGTCTGATTGAATATACAGACTATGATCCTAATTTCCAAGGCAGTACTATACCAGCATACATGGTAATTTATTTAACATTTAAACAATTTAATTTGCTTTATTTTTTTATTCTAATTGGTAAGTCATAGTTTTATGATAATTTTAGAAAGGGAGCCTTAGAAATTGAAATATGTAATACACTATTTTGGTAAGGCACAAAAAGGATTGGGATTATTACTTTGGCATTGACAGGTAACAGTCAAGAATGTAGCCTTGTTCTGAATCCTGTTGATATTCACCAATTGTAAACTATAATTATGAGCTTATGTGACATTTTCCTTACATATGTTGAAGATATTTACTTTCTTGCAAAGGGCCTTCACCTGCTGAGGAGAAAGTTAGCTGAGCTTTAAAATGCTATTCCTAAAAATCATGATATCATCTTAAAATCATAAATTACTATTAAAACTACTGTCCTGATCTATTTAAGATCTTCTGATTGAAGATTTTAACTAAAACAAAAACAAAAATTCCAATTTTGCTTGCAACATTTGCCTGCACTCAAAATATCATATAACATTGTTTTAATGTAATTGCAGCACAGAGTTTCCTTAAAACAATGTGAATAATTAAATTGTACAGTCATCTCTGGTTTTATTTACTAAAGGGTTCCTCCACATTTTGTGAGTTTTTTTTTCTGTGATTATTATGTGGCACAAAAATCACACATGTGGGTAAAAATTCGTAAGCTGCAAAAGGATAAGTAATGAAAAATGTTTCTAATGCCAGACTCTTAAAGTGCATTCTCCAGAGTCACTTCTTGGTGAATTTTAACTTTCCAAAAAACTTACTAGCATATAGATAGAGATAGGTATAGATACAGATACACACATTTATACTTACATAAAGACATATTCATGTACTTATATGTATGTGGTTTCTTCTTTCTGACTGTAAATGTGATGATATTATATGAAAGTATTATATTACTGTATATATGTACATATAAATATGTATTGTATTATATAAATAGTTTACTTTCATTTAACAATGTCTCTTAAAACTTTAAATTTCTCTGGACACCTAAGTAGCTCAGTTGATTAAGCCTCCAACTCTTGATTTTAACTTAGGTCATGATGTCAGGGTCCTGAGATCGAGCCCTGAGTTGGGCTCCATCCATCCACAGCACAGACTCTGTTTGAGATTCTCTCTGCCCCTCCTCCTTCCCTACTCACACATGTAAATAAATAAAAAATAAAAAAATAAATAAATAAATAATCTTTAAAAAAAAAAACTTGAATTTTTCTTAAACTTCACACTAACAAATACAGACTTACATCATTCCTTTCAAGGAGTATAAAATGAATTGATGTATAGGTGTTGAGGTTTGTCTGTGGGAAACTAGGGTAAGAAGCATTTTAGCTGTCTGAAATAAACTTCTGATTCTTTTTTTCACTTATTTTCATTGGTTTAACTTAACATTGAAGCTCATGCCAGTCTTGTTCTTTCACAACTTTTTACACTTTCAAATTCAATTATGTTTGTTGCTTGTTGCCATCATTTTTCTTCACCTCCTCATATCACAAAGAATTGGTTTCCCTGTCTGTCAAAACTGTCACTGAAATATTGTTCAGAAAACTCTCAGACTTTGCAAGTGGTATTGAAGTTGTTACTAATTTCTTTGGAAATAAGGTAGCATTTCTTAATAGAGACCATGTCTTGATTATATATTTCTTAATAAGGGTAAAAGACAGAGAATTATCTTGCTACCCTCATTAATCTTCAGACTTAGAAGAAATTTTTAAAAAGTTTTTTTTTGCCTTGTTTCTATAACTGTTTAGAGACAATATATGGTCAATATACCAAAATTAAGAACAACAAAAATTTTGTTCCAAACATTTATTTAAGGGTTTTCATTTCCTAGATATTATGCCATGTCTTCAGAATTCACTAAGAAAAGTTTTAGACCCTTGCCTTTAGTAAAGCTAATAAAGGAGATAAGCAAATGGATAGAAATAATGTGCCATGGTGTTGTATAGTCAATGTGTGTCTTGCTTTTGTGAGAATTAGAAGATATTAATGTAGCCAGGTAAGGGTCAGTGGAAGGCTTCACTGAGAAAGCAATGCTTGATTTCAGTCTTAATGGCTGAGGAGATAAAGCCACAGAGAGAAGGGGTTGGGGAAGGCAGAAGGAATTAAGTCAGTCCAGGCAAGAAGCAGCATAATATACTTGAGAGACTTAAGTAGTTTGGTATAACTGGAATGTACTGCATATGTAATGGCTGCAGAGAAATCCCAGAACAGTCATGAAGCCTCCTGCCAAGGAGCTCTGAGCAACTGAAAATTTGAGGGAGCAATACCAGTGGATTTTAACTCTGGCAGCTGTGTAGCAGATGGAATTGAGAAAGAAGAGAGTGGGCCATTTCAGAAGCTACTGAAATAGTCCAGGCAAGAGCTGATGAGACACAGACCTAAGTACTGGCAAGGATGATGGAAAAAAAAAAAGAGAGAGAGGTTGAGATTTATCTAGAAATTAAACAGAAGGGCTTAATTCACTCCTGAGTCACTCAACAAGAAGCTACTCAGGACCTACTGACTAGTAGGCTCTGCCTTAAATCCTGAGGATCCAGGGAGCATGTGAAGAAAACAGGCACCATGGAAGAGCAATGTTACTCTCTGTGCCTCCATGGGAGTTTATATTTGGTGCCATGAGGACCAGGGGAGAGAGTCATGCTTCTGTCTCAGAACTGCCAGCATTCGTCCTTCTACAGTCTTGCCTGTGAATGGCATGGAAAGAAGTCAGGGAACAGATCCCAGAGGCCTCACATGCCTCATTAAGAGTTTGGATTTTGTCCATTAGGCAAGGAAAGCAGTTGGCAGATTTTAAGCCAGATACGCCTTTTAGAAAAGTTTACCATGAAAATTGTGTGGAAGACAGCTTGGAGGTGGGACAAGACCTGAGGCAGGAAGAATAGTAAAAAGACCAGTTGAATAATTGAGGTGAGGTGACAATGCTAAACCAATGGTCAGAAGAAGAGGAAGAAGCAAATAAGACTGGTGAGTGATATCCAGTTATAAATCAGAGGGGTGAGTAGAATAACAGAGTTTAAGATGACTTCCAAATTCTGGAATGGGCATCTGGGTGAATGGGGACAGGAGCACCACCAGATGGGTTGCACTGTGCAGAAGAAAATGTGTTAGGTTTTGGTTCTGTTGGGTCTGAGGAACCTATGGAAACACCCAAGTAGAGAAGTCCAATTGGTGGCTGAATATATGAAGATGAATCAGAATGTGCAGGAAGAATGTGCTAATTGAGTCCCAGAGAATTGTTTTTAAGATTTTATTTATTTATTCATGAGAGACACAGAGAGAAAGGCAGAGACACAGGCAGAGGGAGAAGCAGGCTCCTCGCAGGGAGCCAGATGTGGGACTCCATCCCGGGACTATGGGATCACGCCCTGAGCCAAAGGCAGGCACTCAACTGCTGAGCCACCCAGGCATCCCTAAGTCCCAGAGAAATTGATGACAAACTTCTAAGAAACTCTTTCAGTGATGGGCAAGGCTATCTGACCTCCTCTAGTGACCCCTCCATGGCTTCAGTCCTATAGAAAGTGTTCTGTTTTGCTAATAGCCCAAAACTTCATTCCCATTTAGAGCCATTAAACTATAATATTTTTTTCCTACAGAAAATGGTTCTCCTTGATGGCTGCTTCCTCAAAGAAGACATCTGTGACCAACCTGTATTAGACAGCCCCTAAAGTAAATCCCTGTCGTCTCAATCACATTCCTCCTCTTTTATTTTCTTCATGGTACATAGCACTATGATTTTGATTGAGCATTTATTTGGCATTGCATTGTCTCTCTTAAATCCCTGTATCTTGAAGCACATTGAAATAAGATCTTGGCTATCAGTTTTGCTCAGATTCATGCCCAAGATATAGTAAGTGCTTGAGAAATAATATGAACTACGAAAGAAGGCCAAATTCCTTTTATCAGGTGTTTTCATTTATATACATGGGATATATAATTATTGGTTTTATTCCTAGTTTCATCTCTTCGTGCATTTGCAGAAAGAAAATGACAATGGTTTATGTTCATACATCTTACATATGATAAAAACATGTAGTAATACCATGTATTACTACAGTACTGACCTCCAAATATTTTATAATTAGATTTCATAACCTAAGTGGAGATTTTAGTTATTTTTAGGTTTTAAACAGAATCTCATTTGTAACACTTAAGCCACACAAGTTTTGACAGTTCATTTCCAAAAGAGATTAAATTTCATTTGGAATCTTTTCTGTTTTTATGTTATTTTATGCACCAAAATATAGATGAAATTTATTTAAAATATGATTCATAATAATAATACAAATATTTTTAACCCATCATCCAACTCAAGAATTATACCATCATCAATAAGTGGGTTTGTGTATTTATTTCTTCTCTATAAAACCCTCCTACCTCAATAATATCAGAGATCATCTATTTCCTGCTTTAAAAAAACTAATTCTATCATGTAAGTTTGTATGCCTAAACTATATTAACTAATGAGTTAACTGATCAGTTAATTATGTTATTGAGTTTTATAAAATGATGTCACACGATATAGAACCTTCTGGGACTTGGCGTTTATCACGGAGTGATACTTTTCTAAAGATTCATTTATATTATTTTGCATCATTATAGCTCATTAATTTTTACTGTTACATAATGATCCATTATGTGAGTCTATTACAACTTACCTGTAAGTCTTCTGTAAGTGAATTAATTTCTTTCTTTCTTTCTTTCTTTCTTTCTTTCTTTTTTTTTTTTTTTTTTTTTTTTGGTTTCTTTCAGTTTTGATTTCAAGGTTTTTCTTGAAGTTGTTTTCCTGTTGCAAACAGTACTGGGATGAATATTCTTGACAGCCTGCTAATACCAGAATTCTCTAGGGTAGTGCTTTCCAAACTGTCTCTGCTGAATAATCAAGGTTTTTTGCTTTTTTTGTCTTATTTTCAATATTCCAAAGATTTAAAATATCCTGTGTAAAAGACAGAAAAGACAACAAAAACTAACTTGTAAAAAAAAGAAAAAGGACATAGAAGCCATGCCTCACTTTTTGGGTCAGATTTACAGAGGTCAATTACTCTATCACATTGCTGTCAGTTTCAACGTCTGTGCCTATCTTTTTTTTTTATTTTCATTTTATTTTTTTCATCTTGGTTTGTATACTCTGATCCCTATCCTCTATTTTCCCCTTCCTCCCCCTCCCCCCCACCTCTCCTCTGGTAATCATCACTTCTCTAGAGTTAAGAGTCTCTTTCTTGCTCTCTCTCTCTCTCTCTCTCTTTTCCCTTTACTCATTTGGTTTGTTTCCTAAATTCCACATCTGAGTGAAATCATATGGTATTTCTAGTTCTCTAATGAACTAATTTCACTTAGTATTATACTCTCTAACTCCATCCATGTCACTGCAAATGGCAAGATCTCATTCTTTTTTATGGCTGAGTAGTATCCATTGTGTACATATACCACATCTTCTTTATCCATTCATCTATGACACTTGGGCTGCTTCCATTATTTGGTTGTTGTCAGTAATGCTGCAATAAACATAAGGGTGCATGTATCCTTTCCAATTAGTGTTTTTGTGGGATGCTTGATTACTCAATTGGTTAAGCGTCTGCCTTCAGCTCAGTTCATGATCCTGGGGTCCTGAGATTGAGCCCTACTTTGGTCTCCTTGCTCAGCAGGGAGTCTGATCCTTCCTCTCCCCACACTACTTGTGCTCTCTATCTCTCCTTCACTCTCTTTCTCAATTAAATAGTATTTTAAGTTTTTTTAAAAAATAAAAATAAATTTAAAAAAAATAATTAGTGTTTTCATATTTGGGAGTGAATATCCAGTAGTGCTGTGTGCTGTTCCTGCATCATAGGATAATTCTATTCTTAAATTTTTGAGAACCCTCCATACTGGTTTCCACAGTGGCTACACCAATTTGCATTCCCACCAACAATGCACAAGGATTGCCCTTTTCCACATCCTCACCAACATTTGTTGTTTCTTGTGGTTTTGATTTTAGCTATTCTGACAGGTGTGAGGTAATATCTCATTTTGGTTTTGATTTGCATCTCCCTGATGATGAGTAATGTTGAGCATTTTTTCATGTTTCTGTTGGCCATCTGGATATCTTCTCTGGAGAAAGGTCTGTTTGTGTCTTCTACCCATTTTGTAATTGGATTATTCATTTTTGGGGTATTGAGTTTTATAGGTTCTTTCTGTATTTTGGATACTAACTCTTTATCAGATGTCAGTTGCAAGTACCTTCTCCTGTTCAGTAGGTTGTCTTTTAGTTGTGTTGATGGTTTCCTTTCCTATGCAGAAAGTTTTTATTTTGATGAAGTCCCAATAGTTTATTTTTGCTTTTGTTTCTCTTGCCTCAGGAGACATATCTAGAAAAATGTTGCTACAACCAATGTCAAAGAGACTACTGCCTTTGCTCTCTTCAAGAATTTTTATGGTTTCAGGTATCACATTTACTTCTTTCATCCATTTGGAGTTTATTTTTGTGTATGATGAAAGGAAGTGGTCTATTTTCATTTTTTGAATGTAGCTGTCCAGTTCTCCCAACACCCTTTGTTGGAGAAACTGCCTTTTTCCCATTGGATGTTCATTCCTCCTTTGTTAAAGATTAATTAACCACATAATTTGGATTTATTTCTGAGTTTTCTGTCTTATTCTATTGATCTATGAGTCTATTTTTACACCAGTACCATACTGCTTTAATACTGCTTTATAATATAACTTGAAATCTGGAATTGTGATTCCTCCCATTTTGTTTTTCTTTTTCAAAATTATTTTGGCTATTTGAGGTCTTTTGTGGTTTTATACAAATTTTAGGATTATTTGTTCTGTGAAAAATGCTGTTGGTGTTTTGATAGGGATTGCATTAAATCTGTAGATTGCTTTGTGTAGTGTAGACATTTTAACAATATTTTTTCTTCCAACCCAGGAGCATGGAATGTCTTTCTATTTCTCTGTATCACCTTTAATTTCTTTCATCAGGATGTTTTAGTTTTCAGAGTACAGGTCTGTCACCTCTTTGGTTAAGTCTATTCCTAGATATTTCATTGTTTTGGTGCAATTGTACATGGGATTTTCTTAATTTCACTTTCTGCTGCTTCATTAGTGTATAGCAGTGCAACACATTTCTGTATGTTGATTTTATATCCTGTGACTCTACTGAATTCCTGTATCAGTTCCAGTAATTTTTTGTTAGAGCCTTTAGGTTTTCTATATATAATATCATGTCATTGGAATATAGTAACAGTTTTACTTATTCCTTACCAATTTGGATGCCTTTTATTTCTTTATGTTGTCTAATTGCTGTGGATAATAATTCAGGTATAATGTTAAATAAAAGCATTGAGAGTAGCCATCCTTCTCTTATTCCTGACCTTAGAGGAAAATCCCTCAGCTTTTCACCATTGAGTATGATGTTGACCGTGGGTTTTTCATACAAGGCCTTTATTTTATTATGTCCAGATACGTTTCCTCTAGACCTACTTTGCAGAGGATTTTTATCTTGATGGATGTTGTACTCTATCACATTCTTTTTCTCCATCTTTTGAAATGAGCTTATGGTTGTTCTCCTTTATCTTATTGATGTGACATATTATATTGTTTTGCACATATTGAACCATCCTTGCATCCTGGGAATAAATCCCACTTGATTGTGATATATGATTTTTTAAATATATTATTGGATTCAGTTTGCTAATATTTTGTGGAGGATTTTTGCATCCATGTTCATCAGGGATATTGGCCTATAGTTCTTTTTTTGTGTGTGTTGTCTTTGTTCCATGCCTTGTCTTACTGCAGACAGTGACAAAGTTTGAGGACACAGTTTAAGAGGCCCTGCCCTAGAGTATAGTCTTAGAAATTGACTTACCATAGGGTAATACTTTGCTCTGTAGTATAAAATTGTGTCTAAATCATTATCTTGAGTTAACATTGACAGTGGCAGTGTTCAGGTTCCTCCATTGTCTGATCATCACTCATACTTTCCTTCTGGGTTTTTACTACTTGCCAGTTTGGTAAACATAAATGATTTTTCATTGAGGTTTAACTGCATTTCCCTGATTACTTTTACAGTTGACATCTTTTCAAATTATACTGCCCATTCATGTTCTTCTTATGTGAATTGTCTGTCTTTTCCCTATTTTTCTACCGATTTAGTTATAATATATGTGTATACCATATGCTAAACTTGTGTCAACTGTATGTACAGTAAATATCTTCTCCCAGGTTGTGACTTGCCTTTTCACTTTAAAGGAAAGTTTCTTTTCATCAAAAGATATTCATTCCTATGCTTCCTCACATTTTATGAGAAAACATAAGATATAGATGGTATCGTAGTTATATCTATGCAGTCCAGTAAATGGAAATTTTGGGCATATGTGAAGAATATTAAGGTAAGCATGATAAATTCTGTTGAACAAATGAGAATGCCTCGGCTCAAAGACAGAACAAAGACAGAATTGAATGGGTCCCTGATATATATACATACATACAAAAATCTTTTTAATTCCTTTTTTCACTTGAAAATTCAAAATATCAGGGAAATGGGTAATACCACTATGTCAGATACTAGTGGATAGATACATCACAAAATCACAAATTAGGACAGTGAATGTATTGTATAAATTAAAAAAATTGGAATACTCATGGAGTCATGAAGTCTTTAAGACTTAGATTTAAAAGATACAAAAAAAAGTTACAAGAAAAAAAATTAAAATAAATAAAAATAAAAGATACAAGAGAAGGCTGTAGAACCAGTAATAAATAACATGGGTTGTTTTTTTTTCTCTTTTATCTTTGATGAAACTCTTCTTTCCAATTGACAGGTTGTTTTTGTCTTTCTAAATATTCCTAACATTTCCTCCTCAAAGATAAGATGTTAGAGCAGGAAAAAAACAAATTCCTGCAGAGAATGTGAAATCTGGTCTCTGAAAGACAGCACTAAGAGAGTATCATTAGACTTGTTTATTAGAAAGTCTTTTAATATGAATATCCTTTTGAAGAGTCTTGCTAATCACCCTGAGTACAAGTTTGCTTTTTTCCTGGGTGAGTGGCTCCATTTCATTGGCTATAATAAAGCATTAACCACAAATGGCATGTGCATTCTGAACATGCTAAAGCATTTTTATGTTTTGCTGGTGAGACTTAGATTTGCATAGCTACCTATTTTGTAAGATAAATTTGTTTTTTCTTAGTACTCTTCTCCCTCAATTTTGAAAATAGATTAATTGCTTACAGTTAAGCTTCATCTTAGCAACTGATGAACTATATCATGTATAGCATTATGTGTGAAGGAAATATACTTTGAGATTTTTAAAGTAATCCATAATTACATGTTAGTTTTGAAGCATAACTACACTGAACAACTGAAATTATGTGGGGCCATGTGTAAAAATGTTGGTTAGTGTGGTTAATATAGATTTCTTTAATAAAACATGTTCAGTCTTCAGCAGTATTTATTAAACTATCCCTGTATACAGGCCTTTGTGTAGACACAAAGGAGACCTTAATTCATCAAAACTTAACTCATAGAGGGGAGGAAAGAAATATTGGAAACTATTTATTATATTTTGATTTTTTATGTCTTTCACTGAACAAAAAGTACTCTAGAGTAGAAGAGTGCACAGAGTATTTTCTAGGGACTATTTTCAAAGACAAGAATAAATTTTTACTAAAAAACTCACTCATTAATAAGGGTATATTATTTTGATGATCTTTACATATATCTAACATGTGAAATGACCTTGGTTTGTATGTAACTTGTACGTAAATGGTAGATACTTTTATGATTAATCACCAAAGAGTATTCCAGGGTTGGGAAAAAGTAGAGAGATCCACATATATTGTCTCTGAATTAAAGAGTTTATTTCAGTGCCAAAAGTTTAAGAAGCCTGAAAAGAACTGATATACCTCCAAAATTCTTAGGTTTTTCTTTTTTTTTTTTTTATCTTTCACTAGCTTCAAACAATACTTAATGTTCAAAATTGTTAACTCCTTCATTCTTTCTGCATTTTTCCTTATACATACCCTGTATCCAACTCTCCTCTTCAGATAAACTGATTTTTTAAACAAAAATCACTGTTCTCAGTATAAGGTCTCTTTCTATTTGAAAGTCATAGACATTTGGGTCTGAAAGCAAAATTAGAGTCCGTAAGTGTTGCTGTAGACCCTGCTGGCACACAAGCAGGGATGGAGAATTTGACACATCCTGTGGTTTTCCTTACTATTTCCTTACACTCAAAATATGTCTCCCTACAACTCTTCCCCATCATCAGTCCTGTGAAACCACATAGAAAAGGTTAATTCTTCTTCTAACAACTCTTCAGATATATGAAGATTATCGTTACCCACTAAGTTTTCTCTTTTCCAACAATATTTCAGTATTCTCAGTATTTCTGCTTGTTCTTGAATCATTTCACCATCCTCACCATTTTCCCCAAGGCGCTCTATTATATGGATGAACAACTTAAATACCAGCAAGAATCAGGATGATTATGTGAATGTGTGAATTTGTCTAGAAGGATGTCAGAAATGTTGCACACTGAACATTTAAGAATGTTACCATCCCATAAGAAATATTCTCTCTTCTTTTTTATTAGCATGTAGTTAGATCAGTTGTTTTCCCACCTATAGTAGAAACAAAGTTAGAAGAATATATCAACTTTCCACATAAATCTGCCATATGAAAAAATACAGCAATACAGATATGATGACCAGGGTCTCTGACATTCGGTTACAGTTAGGGAGACAGTAGGTCACCCAGCAACTGTAACATCTGGAGAGAGAAATCACACACAACCTGAGGCATCAAGGACTGCTCATTTCTGGTAGAGGTTTGCCCAATGGCAACATGGATCCAGCATGTTATAGCTTCCACCTTCAAGTCAGCCTGGATATTCAGTTTTTGTTTCTTGTTTGTTTGCTTTTTTGCGTGAAATTTTCTAGTTTTAAAAGTTACTGAATGTAACAAAAAGAAAGAAAAAAATCCCTGTGTATCAAACAAAATCTCTAGCCAAACAAAATACATAAATGCATCTGTAGGCTAGACATGGCAGGTTTGTAACTCCTGCTTACCAATCACTGCTACAGATGTTGTTTTTAGAATTGAAGCTCATTTGGCAGAAGTGTGGAGCCAAAGAGGCACAGCTGGGCTGAGGAGGCTCACACAGGCTGAGCCAGCACCAGGTGTCGGGGCATATCTAGATGAGCCACGGGCAGCATCTCTTTAGGAGTCTGGCAGCAGGCAGTGGCCAGAGGTAACATAGGCTGTCAGCAGCAGCAAGGAGGTCTCACAACTACCTGAACATAGACTTTATCTGAAGGGCTCGTGGAGGACCAAGGTAGAAAGGCCCCAGGGGAGCACGGGTCATTGGCATAGCTTAAATATAGGGAGTTCAGGGGCAGCCAACCAGGCAGAAAATCTGAAACTAGCCCCAGTTTATGGTGCACAAGTAGGTCATAGGAAAGGTGAGATGGAAAGCAGACAACAGAACAAGAGCAGGCAGCAAAGCTGACTAGATGCTGAACTATTAGCCCATTCCTTACACTCAGAAATAGGATTGGTTCCAGAGCTGGGAATGAGGCTGAACCTGTGGTAGGCAGAAGGTGAGGAGTGGGGTACAGATGAGAGTCTGGAGGACAGGGCAAACAGGTACATTGTTACAGAGACAATTTTATTCTTTACCTAAAAATCCTAGGATTAAAGATTATTTGAAATATACAAATAGGTGTATGCATCTTCCCTTTCATTAAAGTAGAACAATGATGAAAGAAAAGAAAACATCTAAAATACTGCTTCAGCCAAGGCTAGAGATTTTATATATATCATAAGATATATAACGTATATATAAGATATATATTATGTGTAATATATAAAATCCCTGGCCTTTATATGTTATATATTAAATTGCCAATGTATGTAAATTAAAGCCTATATATGTATATTTATATTCCTAAAACAAAATTTCTTGAAGAGAAATCTTTGTATGTAAAATCTCTAGTATACCTCCTTGTTCTTTCTCTCCTGACTAAGCTTTAAAAAAATTATAAGTGAAATTTACATTAGGAAATCAGAGATCCTGTAAAGGGATGGGTATTTAGGGAAAGGAATCCTGGATCAGAAATCTCTATGGCTGCTGTAATTCTAAAATTTTTCTTGTATAACTGTTTATCTTTTCCTTAGGAACTCAAATCAGCAGGACTGTCACACCCTAGCTATTTTTGAAGGGAATATGCTTCAGAAATTATCCAGGGTTAATTATATGCAATTGTCTATTCTCCAGAGATAGACAGAAAGGGGATCCTAGGAACTTTACAACAATTGGTCATCACTTTCATCCACCCATGTGGGTAAGAACCGAAATATAATGACCTAAAGTTAGCTGATTTTATAATTGCTTGCAATAATGATAATCCTCATAAGATTCTGAAATCAACTGTATGAAAAGAAAAAGAAAATAGCCTAAGGAAAAGTCCGGAGGGCGGTACTGTATCATTGAGCTAGCTTGCTAGGGTGCATGGTATATATTGATGCTTAATTAATATTTGTTGAATGAATGAATGTTTCACAATATGCACCGGTGGCTTAAGGTCTTCTAAGAGAAAGATAAATGAAAGTTCATTCTTAATCTGTACTCATGGGAGATGCATTTTTCATAAGAATGATCATTAATAATACGATTAGCAGATTTTATTTTATGGTGAAAAAACTTTCTAAGGTGAACATTTGTTTATGTTATTTTTACCTGCAGATCCAAAAAGGCTAGATTTATACATATTAAAATATAAACTATTAAATGATAGTCATAAATTTTTAAGGAACTATCTTTGGGGGAGTAATCATATGTAATATATATAAGAGATCATTGTAGCCAATTTGGCTCCATTTCATAATCGTTGGCACAGATAATATAGAGATAATAGAGGCCACATAGGAAATAATCCTTTCATCTGATTTAGCAGTCAGCAAGAGATTGCTAAAACAATGATGAATTGTGAGATAAGGATATATTAATTCAAGCGCTATACAGTTCCTGTAAGGTGGACCTGAATCCCTTTTGTTCAAGTAGAACAATTATGAGACTATCAAAAGAAATCTTTCCAAAACAGTGGTTCGGCCTAGGCTAGTAATTGATTGAATCAAGAAATTTCCTTGGGCAAGACATGTGGGAAATAACCTTGAAGAGAGAAGTAGAGATGAGAGTAGGTGATGATATTTCCCATTTTACCAGGTTCAGAAGCTCAGAACAAGCTATGCCAGCTTCATCATACTTTAGCAGGATACTGAATTCTTAGGGTAAGTTCCGGGTTAGAATGCAATGATAACCTTACATCTTAACACCGAAGCCTCGGTAGCTGGTACAGCAAAAAGCTGTTAATCATAAGAAATGAGCATTAACACTTTGTTAAAACATCTAAACAAAAGCAATTTTTTAGAGTAAGAGCTGCTTTATATTCAAGAGGTTTTTTTCTGTCCTGCTACTGGGAACATGCAGCTGCCCTCTGAGTCATAACAGAATATGAAAACTCTGCAGTTGCACTCTGATTATTCTGTATTTATAATAGGGCAAGGAAAATTCACAGTAACCATTAGGGGTGCTGTTATAATAGATGTTGACTATTGTGGAGAAACTGGGAGCAAAAGCTAATATTTTTAAGGCTTCTGTCTTACTAGATTGCTTAATAATGTGATTTAATTTTTTTATTTTTAAAGATTTTATTTATTTATTAGAGACACAGAGAGAGAGAGAGAGAGAGGCAGAGACACAGGCAGAGGGAGAAGCAGGCTCCACGCAGGGAGCCTGACGTGGGACTCGAACCTGGGACCCCAGGATCACGCCCCAAATTGACGGCAGCGCTAAACCACTGAGCCACCAGGGCTCCCCAATAGTGTGATTTTAAAACAAATTTTTAGCAAATGATTATGTTTATAATAAACCTTACCTAAAAAGTACAACTACTTTTCATAAAATTGAACTATCAGGTCAAGATCAGTGACAGACTTCTTGAATCTTTTTTTTTTTTTTTAATTGTTATAATACTGTGGGTTTCACATCACTAGACTAGAAATCAGTATTTTCTGGGTTGTATTAAGACCCTGGCTCATATGGCCAACACGTAAAGCCACAGATCGAAGAGATGGGGATCTGAGAGTACTTTGAAACACATACACACACACACAGTGATTTCATTTATTTAAAATAAGTTATGACTCCGCTAATAGCTATGATTTAATAGCTATTACTTGGTGACTCTCAAACATTTATTCTCTAATGTGAGGATCTTGGCCTTTTGTTTATAATTTTTCTTTTCTAATTGGAAAAAATTAAAACTTTGCCTTTTCTAAAATGTTGCTTTTAGCTGAAGAGGCAATAAAATACTCCAATATGATTAGGTTTGAGAAAATTATTTTGAAGTATGGCATCAAAGTCAACCTGGGTTTTTTTAAAGATTTATAGATTAGAGAGAGATAGCATGCAGGAGTGGGGGGATAGAGAGAAAGAATTTTTAAGCAGGGTGCTGAGGGTGGAGCCTGCCACAGGGCTCAATCCCACAACCCCATGAGATCTTGACCTGAGCCAAAACCAAAAGTTGGATGCTCAACCAACTGACCCTCCCAGGTGCCCCAAAGTCAACGTGTTTTTTAAAGAGCTATTGATGGTGGTAGTATTATTGTAGGTATTAATTGTGTAATATCAAGAGATAAATCATCAAAACCTTTTTTTTTTTTGAGGCTGTTTGTGAGCAAAATTCCTGGCTGCTATGAAATGTGTAGGGAGCTCCTAGGACATCCAGTCAAGTCCCAAATCTCTACTTTCCAAGGGTAGAAAATTGATGTCTTTCACTTTAATAGCCTTACTGGTGAGTTTTCAATTGTATTTGGAAGGACCCAGCTCCAGGAAATAAGGCAAAATCAAATGAACCTTTGTGAGTGGAGTTTAAGATTTCCCATCAATCAGAGCATAGAAGATGGCAGAAAGAGACAAGAGAGCCACAGTTAAGAGACAGAAATATTGTACCTGGAACTGATTCTACATTCATTCTTCTCTGAAAATATGGAAATGTGTTAAGACTTTAACTTTTTCTCACTAATGTGTTTGCTAAGACCTCTGTGTATCTATCTGGAAAAAAATCCTTAATTATAACAGAGAAAATCTTTATAGATAAAAGTGTAGTGATTGCTTAGTATGAAGAGCTAGCTACTTCCTTCGGACTATTTCTTCTCTCCGATCATTATCACAGCTGGTCTGATGGTAGTAGTCTGAGTTCATCAGTTGGAACAAAAAGAGAACCCTCCTCTAGGAGTTAGATAAGTATGAGAATGGTTGTAATAGGAAGACATAATACTAAATTTACCAGGAAAAATAAGTAGAACATTCAATAAAAAAAAAAAATCTTAAAAGACCCACTGACTAAGATACTAGAGTTCTGAGACAGGTCAAATGAATAGTTGCTGTTTGAACTTCAAATATATGAATTCACATGGCGTGTGCTCTTTGATTCTAGTTTTTTGTATCTAGTCACTCAGCATTACAAGAGTCAGTATGCTGTTATGTGGAGTTATGGTTTGTTCACTCTCACAATATATATTCATTCATTCTTACTGGTCAGTTCAGATTTGCATGCAGTTTTGAGCTATTGCTACTACTGGGGGCTATTATATACTTTTACTACTATGAAAATGTTTATACATGCCTTTTGGTTAACATATATACACATTTATTTATTTGTTTATTTATTTATCATACCAAGGAGTAGCATTTCTGGTCATGGGGTCTACAAATACTTCGATATATTGGATATTCCCAAACAATTTCACAAAATGGTTGAACCAGTTTTAAATTCCCAGTGATAGTGAATGAAAATATTACTTTCACATTCAGGAAGACTCACATCACAAAATAAACGTCAGAGAGGCACTTTACATTCCTGTCTTCTCCTTCTAAGTCTTTCAATCCTGGGTGTATAGACATTGAAGGGGTTGATTTGTAGGTTACCTGTAGGTCACGTTAGTTCAAGATGTTTTTATTCCATAGAGGTAAGCTAAAAATTATTCAGAAGTGCTTGCATGTTTACTAATGGAAAACCTTTTAATGACTTTGATATAAATGATGGTACTTTATATGTATGTTCCAATAATGGAACACAGAAATATCTTTCTAAAACCTCAAAGGGTTTTCCCATACTGTTTTCTCATGACAGTACTGCCTGCCCCATTTTCACATGACACAGCTGAGACCTTATGCAGTTAAAAGATGAACACTTTTGTTTTGGGAGCATCTCTCCACATCTAAACCTGGCCCAAGATTCAGATGTTGAAAGTCGAGGTTCCTTCTTCCCAGCTGCAGACACAGGTCTGTGAGCCAATAGTTGAGGTGTATATGAATTATGGTTGTATTAGCTGAGCTTTATTGTTTTCTGGAATTCAGTACCACTGCTAATTTGCATGAATGCTTTCTCTTCATTTATATATTAGTATCCTTTTTGTAAAAAAAATGAGAAAGCAAATCAGTGAAAGATTAAGTGTCTTGTTTAATATTGCTAGAGGGTGATATTCCATTTCTCAAGTTTCAGTTAAAATGTCTTGGACTTCCACAACACTGAGGATTTTAACTGCACATGTAATGGCACCTTATTATAACAGCTTATTATGTTAAATGGGACTGCTTGAACATGCAAAAAATAAGAACTGCGTTTTGGATGAAAAGCCTGGTGTACTAAGGGTCAGATCAATTTCCAAGAATTGGGCAGAGTTGCTGCTGTCCATTTATTGGTAAAAACACGAGTCTCTGTGTCCAAGTTTCTTTAATAAAGTGAGATGTTACAGTAATTTTTAAATACAAATTATGGTTGGAATTTTTGTGCAATCATGAATGATACTTATGAACCTTTTGAAATAACTAGCTTTAAAAGTACATCATGAAATTTTATATGCCTTATGATTACAACTATATACAAATATACAGAAAAAGATTGAAAGCAAGTTTATAAGATTATTAATAGTGACTCATGTGATTTTGGAAACAAGGATATTTTTATAACTTCTTTATAGTTTCCAAATTTTGTAAATACGTATTCATTTTTTAAATTTTTACTCAGCTCATTTAAACTAAAAACAAAAAGGAAAATAAAACAACACAACAGTTCACCGATTTCTTCCACTTCCTACCTAATGCTTTTACAACCACCAATATGTTCTGTAGATCTGTGAGCTTGTTTTTTTGGTGTTTGTTTGTTCATTTTAGTATTCTGCATATAAAAGAGATCACACAGTATTTGTCTTTCTTTCTCTGACTTATTTCACTTAAGTGTGATATCCTCAAGGTTCATCCATGTTGGGCAGCCTAGGTGGCTCAGTGGTTTAGCGCCACCTTCCCCCAGGGCATGATCGTGGAGACCTAGGATCGAGTCCCACGTCAGACTCCCTGCATGGAGCCTGCTTCTCCCTCTACCTGTGTCTCTGCCTCTTTCTGTGTGTGTGTCTCTCATGAATGAATAAATAAAATCTTTAAAAAAAAAAAAAGATTCATCCATGTTGTCACAAATGGCAAGATTTTTTTTTTTATTGCTGAGTGATATTCCATTGTATGTATATGCTATATCTTCTTTATCCATTTATTTGTCAGTGGGCACTTAGGTTGTTTCCATATGTTGGCTATTTTAAATAATGCTGCAGTGAATATGGGGGTGCATATACCTTTTCAAATTGGCATTTTTTTCTTTAATTAATACCCAGAAGTAGAATTGCTAGATCATAGGTATTCTATTTTTTAACTTTTGGAAGAATCTTCATACTGTTTTCCAAAATGGCTGCACCGATTTACTTTCCCACCAACAGTGCACAAATTTTCCCTTTTGTCTTCGTTCTTGCCAGTATTTGTTATTTCTTGCCTTTTTGATAATAGCCTTTCCAATGGGTGTGCGGTGGTACTTCATTGTGTTTTTGATTTGCATTGCCCTAATGATTAATGATGTTAAATGTCTTTCCATGTACCAGTTGGATATCTGTATATCTTCTTTGGAAATATGTCTATTCCGATCTTCCCATTTTTTAAATCAGAGTGTTCGATTTTTTTGCTATTGAGTTGTATAAGTGCTTTGTTATTTTGGATATTAATCCCTTATCAGATATATGATTTACAATTATTTTCTTCTATTCAGCAAGTTGCCTTTTTGTTTTGTTCATTTCCTCTGCTGTTTAGAAGCTTTTTAGATTGATGCAGTCCCACTTGCTTATTTTTGCTTTTGTTGCTTTTGCTTTTGATTTTATATTCAAAAAATCATTTCCAAGATCTATATCAATGAACTTAACTGCTTGTGTTTTCTTCTAAGAATTTGATAGTTTCTGGTGATATTAAAGTCTTTTATCCATTTTGAGTTTGCTTTTGTGTATGGTGTCAGTGATCTAGATTCATTCTATGGAATGTGGCTGTCCATTGTTTTCAACATCATTTATTGAAGAGACTGTCCTTTCTGCATTGTATATTCTTGCCTCGTTTGTCATAAGTTAACTATCTATATGTTTTTGAGCTTTCTGTTTTGGGGCATTGATCTATATATCTGTTTTTATGCCAGTACCATACTGTTTTAGTTAATGTAGCTTTGTAATATACTTTGAAAGCAGGGCACTTGATGCCTCCAGCTTAGTTCTCCATTCTCAAGATTGTTTTGGCTAAAAAAAAAAAAAAAAAAGATTGTTTTGGCTATTTGGGATCCTTTGAAATTCTATACAAATTTTAGGACTGTTTGTTTTTGTTCTGTGGAAAATGCCATTGGAATTTTGACAGGCATTTCAGTGAATCCCTATATTGCTTTGAGTAGTCTAGATATTTTAACAATCTGTGAGCATGGAATATCTATCCATTTGTTTTGTCTTCTTTAATTTCTTTTAATTAATGTTTTGCTGTTTTCAATATACAAGTCTTTCACCTCTTTGGTTAAATTTATCCCTGGGTGTTTTATTTTTTTATTCGTGTAACTGTAAATGGGATTGTTTTCTTAATTTCTCTTTATGATAGTTGGTTATTAATGAAAAGAAACACAATAGGTTTTGTTTATTGATTTTGTACCCTGCAACTTTACTGAATTCATTTGTTAATTCTAACAGCTTTTTGATAGTCTTTAGGGTTTTCTATAGATTATACCATGTCATCTGCAAATAGTGACAGTTTTACTTTTTCCTTTCCAATTTGGATGACTTTTATTTCATTTTCTTGTCTGGTTGCTCTGGCTAGGACTTCCAATGCTATCTAAATAAAAGTGTGAGAATGGACATCCTTGTCTTGTTCATAATCTTAAAGGAAAAACTTTCAGCTTTTCACCGTTTAGTATGTTAGCTATGGGCTTGTCATATATGACCTTTGTTATGTTGAGGTATATTCCTTCTATTCCCTCATTGTTGAGATTTTTGTCATAAGAGAATGTTGAATCATCTTGTATCCCCAGAATAAATCCTACTTAGTCATGATGAATGAATCTTTTAATGTATAGTAGAATTTGGTTTGCTAATATTTTGTTAAAGAATTTTGCATCTGTAATTTTCTCTTTTTGTAGCATCTTTTTTTTTTTTTTTTTGGTTCTGTTATCAGCACAATGCTGGCCTCTAAAGTGCACTTGGAAGAGTAACCCTCTCTCTTATTTTTAGCAGAGTTTGAGAAGAATTGGTATTAATTCCTTGAATATTTAATAGAACTCACCAGTGAAGGCATCTAGTCTCAGAATTTTGTTGTTGTGAGCCTATTGATTACCAACTCCACTACTCCAATTACACCACAATTCCACTACTCCTTGTTGCTAATTGGTCTGTTTAGATTTTCTGTTTTATCATGATTCAGTTTTGGTAGATTATGTTTTGACTGAATTTATCCATTTCTTCTAGGTTATCCAATCTATTGGCGTATAATTCTTCATAGTAGTCTCCTGGTCCTTTGTATTTCTGTGGTATCAGTTATAACAACTCCTCTTTCATTTTTGATTTAGTTATTCAAGTCCTCTCTTTTCTCTTAGCGATTCCAGCTGAAGTTTTGTCAGTTTTGTTTATCTTTTCATAGAAACAACTCTTAATTTCTTTGATCTGTTCTATTATTTTTTTAGTCCTTATTTTATTTATTTCAGTTTTCAAGGTAGACATTGATAGCTATGAACTTTCCTCTCAGAACTACTTTTGCTGCATCCCATAAATTTTGGTATGTTACACTTGATGGGATGAGCACTGGGTGTTATGCTATACGTTGGCAAATTGAACTCCAATGAAAAAAATTAAAAAATTAAAAAAAAATTTTGTATGTTACATTTCCATTTTCATTTGTCTCAAGGTATTTTTTTTTAATTTGTCTTTTGACTTCTTTGACCTACTGGTTATTCAGTAGCATGTTGTTAAATCTCTCTATATGTGAACTTTCCAATTTTCTTCATGTAATTAATTTCTGATTACATACCATTATGGTCAGAAAAGATACTTGCTATGATTTCAATCTTCTTAAATGTATTAAGAATCATTTTGTGACCTAACATAAGATCTTAGAAAATGTTCCATGCACACTTGAAAAAAGTATGATTCTTTTGCTTTAGATGGAATGTTCTGTAAATATTTAAGTCTGTCTATTCTAACATGTTGTTTAAGGCCAATATTTCCTTATTAAGTTTCTGTCTGGATAATCTATCCAGTAATATAAGTGGGATATTAAAGTTCTCTACAACTAGTATATTATTTTTCCCTTTGGATCTATTAATATTTGCCTTATATATATTTAGAGTGTTCCTATGTTGGGTGCATAAATATTTACAAATGCTATGTAGTCTTGTTGGATTGACCCCTTTATAATTATGTATTATCTTTCTTTTTTTCTTACTACAGTGTTTGTTTTAAAGTCTATTTGATCTGATATAAATATAGCGACTCCAGCCTTCTTTTGACTTAAGAATTTAACTTTAAAGTAAAACAAACAAAAAACTATAGAAATTATGGTATGCTAGAGAAACTTGAAAATACTATTGATAAGCAGGGACGTGAGAGAAGTGTTTAGTTAATTGTTATGAATTAATAAGTCAATACTTGATGATATACTATCAATAGAATTCTAATGATTACATGATATTTAGAGCTGCAGCAATCTCAGAAGGATTACTTTTAGCCATAGTGTTAAGAGCACCGTGACCTTTCATGCTAAGTGTGCTCACTTACAGGATAAATTAGGACCTCAGTCAGAACTATAAACTGCATTAGCACTTCTGTTCTTAACTAATGAAAAGCACATTTGAAGTAGCACTGGATCTGCTCCAGTGATTAATACCATGGATTTTCCATCTCTTCTGAATCTCTAAGGAGGAATAAAACTTGCAGCTATATTGGTTTCCCCCTCTGTGTTTTATGTAACTTAAGGCTCCATAAAAAAATATTTCCATGTACCCTAGAGGAATAATAAAAGATTTTCTAAAAGAAATCTTGTGTGTGTGAGTCTGCCCTTCCCCCAGTCACCCTTAGATCCGTTTGCAACACCACACCAAATTGGTTTCACAGCTTGACAACTAATACAGAAACATTTCACAAGCTTACAATGTCTGAGAAAAAGAAAAGGAAACTCTTTAGTTCATTGTCATTCAGACCTCCACAACATTTTTCTGAGACTATGGGTGCCATATTTTGTGTGATAGGTTAAAGAATGCATTGGAATGTGGATGCCAATTCATCCTGACCCACCAAGGATTTGCAACTTTTTCATGCACATTCTCAGTTTTATAGGTGTCCAGAGAGGAAAACTCTAATCAACATTATAATTTCAGGACTGAGAATGGCTATGCAGAATGCCATCATTCCGAGCCTGCAAATACCTCTTTTTATGAAAAATTTTGTTGAGTCCTTTATCTGACTGATGGTTAATGTGAGACAGAGGACCAACTTAAAGTTCAGAAAGCAAGTGTTGGCATGCTTGATTCATTCTTCTTATATTCACTCAACAAATGGTTATGCAGTGCTCCCTCTGTGCCGGGTGCTGATCTCAGTGCTGGGGACATGGTTGCAAAGAAAACAAGCAGAAATTCATCCCCTCACAGGCTTGTAATCACTTGCATTATCACTGTGGATACATCTCAGTTTTTAATTCCATGAAGATTCGTTTGGGCCAGATACTCAGTGCATGATTAGCCCAGCATCCTTGAAAAAGTAATTTTGGAACCACTTGCATGAGAGTCACTTAGGACACCTTTTAAAAAAAACATAATCAGACTTTCTTCACACAGGCCTGGAAATCTGCATTTTAACAAGCATCCTCTTCCACCCTCACTAGCTATTTTTTAACCCTAATGTTTAAAAACCACCAATCCAAGAAGATAGATCTTATGTTAAGTGTTCTTAATACACGCACACACACACAAATAATAATAATAATAATAATAATAATAATAATAATAATAATATAATAGTAATGGTGAAGTGATGGAAGAAAATTCTAGGAGGTAATGGATGCTATGTCTGTAACCTTGATGGTGATGATGATTTCATGGGTGTATACTTATCCCCAAACCCATCAAATTGTATACATTAAATATAGACAACTTTTTACCTGTCAATCATACCTCAATTCAGTGGTTCCAATTTATTTTAATTTAACATTTTTAAAAATAAAAATAAATATGAAGAAATAAAAAGCAAAATATTTGAGGCCACAGTAATTTGCAAACCTTGTGACCATTACCAAAATTGTTGACTTGCCATGAAAGGTGTGGTCTTCCTATTCTAAAACTCTGTATTTGGAAAGAAGCAGCTGCACACTTGACTATATTAATGATTTCCAGAGCACATATTAAAAACTAAAAAATGCGTAACAGCATGTTTTAATACCCTAATAAATTTCATCCTTTTTCTTCTTCTGGCAATTTTTGTAGATATTTTTATGTTGAGTTTCTTTTTTCCTTTACCCAATTTTACCCATTTAAAATTTTTCTTATCAGTTCTATGAGGGTGAGCAAGAGGGGGAGAGTTATTTAAGTTCCTAATCAATGCTCTTTCGCTAACATTGGAGGTAAATAAATAATTAAAAATCACAGATGGAATACTTACAATTAAAATTATAGATATAGGAATAGAAATAAAAGTTTCCTTTAAAAGCAGCAAATAAAAGAATCACAGCTGTTGTTTAAAACTGTTTTGGGAAGAAATATGAAGTCAGCTTGATTGATAATGTTTAATGCCCTTTGAACATCTGTTAAAAGCTCTTTCATTTTTGGTAATGTAGGGGAGGAAAAATAATTTCCTATCAACCTTCCAGGTTCTTGACTAAGACCACCCTCCACAATAAAAGACAGATTTGTAGGAGAAAAACAGAAGTTTAATAACATGTATACTTCCTGTATACATGGAAGAGACCCAAGAAAACTGACTAACCTCAAAATGGCCCAAGCTAACCACCTTAAATACCATCTCCAGCAAAAGACAAAATAAAATGTTAGGGGAGTAGTTATGAGAAGTTATTAAGAAAAGCACAATAAACAAAAGTAAAGTTGTTAGGAAATTTAATTCATTGCCTCTCATTGATGAATCACCAGAGATTTAGTCATTTTCTTCTTAGTATGGAGGGAGACATCTTTACAAATGGAGATTTCCCTTATAAATGTGAATTTCACTTATAAAAAAGAGTATATTACACTTGGTTTTCAGAGCTTCTCCTACATCTGATGTGTCTTTAGAATAAGCAGCTCAAGATAATCCTTATGCCATAGAGGCATACTTTGGGGTAACAAATTCTGCTCCCCTTCATTAATTTCTAACAAGTAAAGGAATTATTATAAACTTTTTGGCATAGCATAAGCAATGAGTTTATATTCAGTGAAATATTATAAAATCATTTTATATGCATTTTCTCCATATCTCCAATCAAAGACATATCACATAAAAGCAACTACTCATGAGCAAAAGTTCTTTTTCAAAAAGATTTATTTATTTACTTATTTGAGGTAGAGAAAAAGAGAGAGAGCACATAGAGGGAGAGGGAGAGAGGGGAGCAGACTCCCCACTGATCAGAGCTCAATTCCAGGGCCCAGAACCATGACCTGAGCTGAAGGCAGACGCTTAACCATGTGAGCCACCCAGGTGCCCCTAAAAGAAAGTTCTCTACATTTTTTGCTCCATTTTGGTAAATGATCATTTTTAAGAAGAAATCATATGATGGCATTATTCACCAGCTGTTTAAAGTTAAGCCCATTAGTTCCCTATGTATATTCTCCTCCTAGTCATCCTGAACTCTGATATTTCATCCAAACATCATTCTCTCTCAAGCCTTTAGGTTTTCCAAGTTTATTTTTCTGACCTGGAACATTTTCTCCCATTATCTCTCTTTTTTATTTCATACCTCTTGATCCTTGAAACCTCAACTCTCATCCCCATTTGGAAAGCCTTTTCTCATTGCTCTGGGGAGTTAGTCCCTTTTCCACCCACAGCTCCCTGTATGCAGGTTTCTACTTCAGCACACATCACTTTGTGCTTCTTCATATTGTCTGCCACTGGAAAAGTCAAAGCCAGTCTTCTTATAGTAGAACCTCCATTGTGAGGCTCCTGCCCAGCCTCTGGTGGATTAATATACTCTGAAGTTTCAAGTAGAGGTTGCAAACTTTAGCCCATAGCGGTGTTTTATTTTGTCCATTCATGATTGATTGGTTGGTGATTGATTAATTGGTTGATTATACCTAGTATTTGAACATTAGGTGATTGCACATGCCATATAAATCTGACTTTCTGGCTATTTCTAAAAGTCAGATCTGGCAACTTCAGGCCCAACAGATTGGAGCTTAAGGAATAGTTGTCCTTTATTTATTTTTTTATAAGATTTTATTTATTCATGAGAGACACAGAGAGAGAGAGAGGCAGAGACACAGGTAGAGAGAAGAGCAGGCTCCATGCAGGGAGCCTAACGTGGGACTCAATCCCAGGACTCCAGGATCAGGTCCTGGGCCGAAGGCAGCGCTAAACCTCTGAGCCACCTGGGCTGCCCAATAGTTGCCCTTTAAAGTAGGACAAATACCTTTTCACCTAATCCCCTTAATCCATTTGCTCCTGACACTAATGGAATTTATGTACCACCCCTAATTTAAATCCTAAATGCCTTAGACTTGAGTGCAAAATATCAAATATTTGATCCAAGAGTATCTCTATATTTCAATAAACCCTCATATGTTCTTACTATCCCCTTTTAGAATATCTCAGAGCTTTCTTAAAAAAAAAAGAAAGAAAATAAAAGATTTATTTATTTATTTGAGTGAGAGTGAGTGAGCAAGGAGGGCAAAGCGAAAGGGAGAAAAATCCTCAGAAAGACTGAGCATGGAGCCTTAGTGGAGCTCAATCCTGAAATCATGACCTGAGCGGAAATCCGGATGCTTAACCGACCAAGCCACCCAGGTACCCTGTCTCAGAGCTTTCTGAAACAACATGTTTCTCTGTGTCTATCCTGACAGCCTTATAAACAAAAATAAACTCACGGGGTTTGCCAGTTGGGGTGCATTGAATTGAATACAGCTCAAGGAAGTGTTGAAATCAAAGAACTTTATTACTTATTACAAGTGAAGAGACAGGGAAATAGCACTCAAAGCACTGTATTTTCCTGGGATTCATAAGGAAGCTTTTATTCAGTGTACTGGGGACAGGGACAGGGAGTTTCTACACACTGAAGGAACATACACGTCTTCTGTTAGGCACTCCAGTTCAATTGCACATGCCTAGTATGTCAACATGCTAGCACATATATCACACATATGTTTAAAAAATGGCAGAAAACACCACCCAGAGGAAGAGATCTTTGTATCATAATGACCTAAAAGTGGTATCAGGGCAACCCACGGGGGCTTCTGTTAAGGTCCTCAGCTCCAAACCATTTGAAATTGGCTCACACAAGGGGCTTTCAGGCTAAACACTTAGCTGGGCGTTTCCTTGGTAGGAACTGCAGGTTCTGCTAAATAAAACACATTTCTTTCTTGCTTTTGTCCCTTCCTCCTCTACGTTCCTTACTAATAGCTTTCGGGCCTCTGATTTGGGTAATGTTGTGCATCCTAGCTAACAGCATTGTGATTATTTGTACATGTCCAGACACTGTTAGCTCTTTGGGTTGAAAGTTTGTCTTTTTCATTTCTGAATGTTATATAGCACATAGATGTTCAATAAATAGTAAAGCCATGTCTCATATTATTGTGCTTCACAGGTACTGTATTTTTTTTTTTTTTACAAATTGAAGGTTTGTCACGACCCTACATCGAGCAAATCTATCAGCACTAGTTATCCAATAGCATTTGTGACACTGTGTCTCTGTGTCAATAAAGTATTTTTTAATTCGGTATGTACACGTTTTCATAGACATATTGTACACTTAGCAGACTCCAGTATAACATAAACATAAGTTTTATATGCACCAGAAAACTAAAAAGTTAATTTGACTTGGTTTATTGCGATATTTGCTTATTGCAGTGGTCCGGAACTGAACTTGCTGTATCTCTGGGGTATGCCTGAAATGTGTTAATTAAGTAGCTTTGACATGAAGTGTCTATGGGGTATTGCTGTATAATTCTCAGATTAAATTCTTTTCTATTCAATATTCCTATTTTAGCAGAAGAAATTAAAGTTATTGTTATGAGAATGAGATAAGACAATAGAACTACTAAGGGAGCCGGAGAGCTTCCTGAGGAGACAGAATTGCATAGAAATTGACTCACATTCTGCTACTAAAACTTGCTTGCAGATCCCTTGGGGGTCTTGTTAAACTGCAGCTGCTTCTTCAGTCTATACAGGGTAGGACCTGAGAATCTGCATTTCTAATGCGCTTCAAGGTGATCCCTTGAACAGCAATGGCAGCATATTTGGTTCCGCAGTAGAGAATCTGGTGTTGGTTAAGGGTGTCCCACCCTCTCTGGGACACATTGTAATCTGAAGAAAGGGCTGTGGGAAGCATTTGCATGAGTTTACTTAACTTCGGCTTTAACTATTCAGTGTGCCAAGAAAACGGAGTACTGGACTCTGGATTAGGAGTTTGTAGTGAGCCAGTAGATTCCCTGTGTATGGTATATGGGACCATTACCTATTTAGGAATCCCTTACTCTGAAAAGAATGTTCATATAAAAGAAGGCCCCTTGATTTCAGTTCAAGGGCAAGCCATCTGGCCCTCTCCTTGCGTAGTCATCAGGCTAATAGTGCCAGTGGCTTCACTGGAGAAAGCATGGAATGGCACTTTAAAATCTGTTCAGGGGCCTATTTTTAGACTCTGGCAATGCAGGAAGGAGTGTTTATTTCATGTTTAATGCAACCTTCTTCAAACTAAAAATGTTTCTTTTCCTCTACTGAGTTTCTATCAAGTCTCCCAAGAAACCCTGCCAGCTTTGCATATCCCTACCCTCTAAGATGATTAACTGTTTAAAATTGAAAAGCCCTAAAAATGCAAATCCTGCCACAGGCCCCTGTTGGGGTAAAAAGACAACTCAAATAAAACGTTTCCAGATGGTTTAGGCATTATGTTCTTTATATTCTCAAAGCAAGGGAGGATTCCTAAGCTGGACGAGTAAGTAAAAAGTCATTTTGAGGAATATTTAGCAGCTTTTTTTTTTTTTCCCCAGAAGCCTGTGAAGGCCGCAGTGTAGTTCCTGGGGTACCATACATTAGTGACATTCTGCTAAACAGCTGTTCATCTTGGGTACGAGCTGCCTTAGCAGAAGGCTAGGATGGCTCATGTAGTCTCTTGTTTTTGAATCGTTTACACTCTTAATCTATTTTGCAGTCTCAAAATGTTTTCTTAACCTGACAGTTTAGAATTTGAGAGCAAGCTGTGTCTGTTAATCCAAATCAATGGCTCTATTGCATAAGAAGAGAGCAGTTATATACCTTTATTAGTAAAATTGAGTCTTTAACAGAGAAGAATCTTGAGCTGTCAGATTTCTAACCACATACTACCTTGATTCATTTTCCTCCTGAGCAATGCAGTCGCTTCTCCTTCTGACATTCCCTTAAAGTATATCCTCTACCTTTTAAAAAGGGAGACATTCGAGTTACTGCTTATTTGCGCCTTTCAGTCACAAAATCTATAAAAATTGTGTTGCTTCAAAATAGAGTACAAGCAGGAACAAGTCTGTATTTTGAGCAGGTGTAAGGTTGTTTATTTGGTTTCCCACTTTGAGCAAGGCGAGGCCATTTTAGCATCTAGGGCATGTTAATCCCAAGGTGCATTTGTCTTCTGTTGAATACACATATTTAGCATTTAAATAGCAATTTGCATTTTCGGAGTGTTCCATGAACATTAATTAGCAGGTCTTCACTGGATGCCCATAAGATGGTCAACATCATTACTGCCATTTTCCAGATCAGAAAAATGGGATGGTAGAAGCTGCAGTTTTGGAATGAGGAAATAGCGAGTCAGAGGCAGCCGGGAACGGACTCATTGCAGCAGCCTGGGAGTTCAAACGTATGGCACTCTCCTGACCATGAGTGCCCTTCCACCCAGTGCTCAGAGGGCTCTTTAAAAAAAAAAAAAAAATTATTTATTTATTCATGTGAGACACAGAGAGAGGCAGAGACACAGGCAGAGGGAGAAGCAGGCTCCCTGCGGGGACTCTGATGCGGGACTCATCCCAGTACCCTGAGATCCAGACCTGAGCCAAAGGCAGACGCTCAACCACTGAGCTACCCAGGTGCCCCTCAGAGGGCTCTCATTATTAGTAAATGCAAAAATAGTTTTGCTTAAGCAGCAAAAGGACAGATCAAAAGGACAGATTATTAGAAAGTTTAGTTGTTTGCTACATGAACTAGCTCATCTTATGTGTCAGCAAGCTGTGTCATGTGGAGCACTGCTGACTGAAATTGATGAAGTTTTGGAATATAGGTGAGGTCCAGAGCCGATGACCAAAACCACAGAATACCCACCTCTGGGACCTCGTGGATATTGTTTTTAATTGCAAGGAAATACTTTTTATTTAGCAGCTATTCTGCATGCAAATAATCTTAGAATATACAGACATCATTGCTTGGATGCCTATGAGGAGGTATTATCAATTGTTTGTGGATTTAAGAAACAAAGGTTTATAGGTTAAATGCCTTGTCCACATCACTTAGCTGATTCGAGGTGAGGCTTAAGTTCAGACACAAGTTCATGAGTGGTTTGCTTGTGGTCCCCAAATGTGCAGGCGATGTGAAGTTAAGTGTCAGTCTGGAGAGAGACTTTTATTGACAAATTACCCAGCATCAACTTCTGTCTTCTTCTTATCAGTGGCTCAGGTGAAGGCAGAAATAGCGAGCACATCATGCTTAAGAATCTTTGTAGATTAATAGCATAAATGTTAGTTAAGAGAACAAGGATACACTAAATTTTCAAAAGGCCAAGAGAATGAGGCAAATCGAATGTTGCGCCAATCAGGCCATGTAGAAGTGCTGCTGAGTGTTGAGTCTGCCTTATTATACTTTAAGAGTGTTAAAATCCAGCAGAAATGTGTTTAGAAGTGACTAATGTGCCAATAGGATCTATTTGGGTTGCATAGCAGCAGACTCAATTGATCATAGCTATCTTTTACCTGAAAAGGTATTTATTGTGTGGAAGAAGGAATAAATCTAGGTTTGGCTTATGTGTGAAGACCTGATTGGTTTTATGAAATGACTCATGAATCAGGCAGCACCCATCTACCAAGTAGAGAGGCACCTTGAGGAGTTGTACAAAACAGAAAGTTTTTGTAAAAAGAGGATTAGGGCAAGAAAGTTATTAGCAAAAGAAAAGGATTGCTCCCAGAGACCCTGCTTATCATGCAGATTACCTCATCTTTCCTTGGAGGATGGAGAGGACCTAAGTGACAGATTCCTATGTAGGTACTGATGGAAAGAAAAATTTTCCTTACTTGACCAGTCAAGGCCGTATTTCTGGGAAAGGTGGAAACTGCAGTTAGATTAGGGGTTAAGCCCTGGTTTGGTTAACTCAGTCTAAGTGACACCATTTTAATCCTTTGGTTTTGGTTTTTGGTAGGCCCTAGAACACTACATGGTAAAATTAACACCAGTGGTTAAGAGTTAAAGGGCCAAAGACTTTGGTAGAGAAAACTTTTCCAACAGTCAGCTATGTCCAAGCAATAAAGCATTTAACCAGTAAGGTACCAAATCCCAACCATTAAAGTCCTTTGACTGGTATGGTGAGTGGTGGGAGCATGCCTTTGGAGCCTGATGTGTCTGAGTGTGAATCTGGAGTCTACCATTTCCTCTGATACTTAATCTTGTTTTTAAAAGATCAAGTAACAGCAGGTCTACCTTATGTTACATTTCCTCGAGTACTTCATAGCCAACAAGAGCACCTGATAAATATTTGATGTCAGTTTCTTAGTTTAGAGGGATCCAATGGAATGAATTTGACATCAAATGGAAGCTTAGACAAGATGTGCTTTAAGGGGTTCACCATTATGCTCTAGGTAGCCTTTGATTTCTTAATCAGGGAAATAAGTCTTGTAAGTGGTGATATTTCATAAAGTACAAATGAGTTGAAAGTTTGTCCCAGAGTTTTTACACCATGTCTCTCAACGTATTACTGAAGTATAAAGAGAAAATTGTGGTCAGGGAGGTTTTCAGTTTATGTTTTAAAACAAACTCCTTAATTGTGTATTACGATGTTTCAAAGCATGTTTTACACAGAAGTTACACCTGAGACAACTATAAATTTAGTTATAAGTACTTTTACATGTTTCATCTTCTCTTATGTATCCTTTCAACCCTTTCCATTGATGCATCATGAATAAATGGAATGAAAGCTTGAGTGCCATATATTAATTATGTGATATGAATTTTCTTTGTAGGAATATAAATTAAATCTAATAACTTTAAGCAACCAAATTAGCACGTCAGTTATACTTAGCAATTTTGTACACATGAGCAGAAGTGTGAGTGGTGAGACTTAGGTTATTGGTAGTATTTGAAAGAAAGGGCAGGTAAGGGCAGAGATGGGCATCAGTGATTGCTGCAGATCAGCCAAGAAATGCATCCAGCATAATTGATTACTGGCAACACTTACCATGGAACGGCTTCTTGGTAGAAGTGCATACCTAATGTAACGTGGAACATTTCCAACTAAAGATCCCTAATCATAGTTTGGTTTTGTTGTTGTTATTGTTTTGGGTTTTTTTGCTTTTCAAAAATCGTCGGCAGAATAGTGGTTTGAAAAGAGTTTGAAGGTGTCACCCTGGTTACAGAAAAAGGAGGCATATGTGTTTGAAGATTATCTATTTTGAGATTCATTAGCACCATTTAAAGACAATTCCATCTTAGAACATGATTTCTTGTCATATCTTGCATTCCAGTTTGGATCTAAATCTGGAACAGACTGAGTTTTTGCATCCTATTTTTATTCATAGAAAGATTATGTAAATTGGAACCACAGATTTACTCATTTCAACCAAGCAGAGTTAAATTGACAGCAAGCAAGTTCCCTGACCATCTTATTCCCAATACTTGCCTTACTTAAAAGTAGTTCCTAAGAAGTCACACTATAGGCAGCCCCTCATCTTCCTACCACTAATCCTCCATTCTGCCTGTGTCTGCACCCCTTTTCCTCATCGTATTTCACTGTGACACGAGCAAGCGTCTTTCTTCCTATCAAAGGCTCATCTACCTCTAATGCTTTGGGCCTCCTTTCTTTCTCAGATGCCTGTCTCCTTCCCTTTCTAAGTGTTTTCTTTTTCCTTTCTTGCTTTGTTCTTTCAAAATCTGTCGAACAGTCTGCTAAGCACCTACTCTGTGCTGTTCTGATGTCTCCCGCATTTGGAGATACTTGCAGTCTCTAAGTTAAAGAGTTTTGATTCTTTCATTATCACGGAGGGAAGATTCATGGAGACCTTCTTTCTCTCTCTCATTAAGTACAACACCTTCATGGTCGTTAGAAGGGACCTATATATTTCTTTCAACTCTGTGCCTCCTAAAAGGAATCTTCAGTTGTTAAGAAGGTTCTAATCTGATGGTGTTACTCACTCGGCAAAGAGGGTGAAGGTAGAGGATGAGGGGAGTGGTCAAGAGAGAGGTTTCATCACAAATGCAACCAAACATTTGGAGGGAATACCAGGAGACAGCTCCAGAATGTGGAACAAAGTTTTCTGGTCCTTTTTATTACTTTCCAGGAGCTATACACTGTGGGCTCCCAGTGATATCAATTACTACTTCTCTTTATGGTGAAATACTTGTTTTATTGTGTGCTTACTGTATGCCAGATATTCTTCTGAACATACTGTACATACTGATTACTTTAATCTTTTGACCATAAAATTTTCCACATTTTACTGGTTAGAAAACCAGAATAAGGAAATATTAGGGGTGCTTGGGTGGCTCAATTGGCTGAGCTCAGGTCATGATTCAGGGTCCTGGACCAAGCCCAGCCTCGGGTTCTGCACTCAGCAGGGAGCCTGCTTGGAATTCTCTCCCTCTCTTTCCCTCTGCACCTCCATCCCCACTCATATGCCCTATCTCTCTGATAAAGAAAACAACAACAGCAAGAAATATAAAGTGATTTATGCTGGACTGTATCAAATAGAGCAGGATTCAAGCTTATATCAGGTAAAGCAGATAGTCTACTACGAAAGCCAGCTCTCTCATCCCTGCTGTTAAGATTCTTCATAATCTCTTTAGGAAGACAACATAAAAAAAGTCTCAGCAAAACATGTCTTGCATTCCCACAGGCATATATACTCAGTGTCTTTGGTATGCCTTACTTAAAAGAACACACAGGTAGAATGTATTAATATGAGTTTTTTTCCTATCAAAGTAAAGTCCCAAAGTAGCAGAAACAGAATTCTTGGGATCCATTTGGGGCTTTTTCCTGTGTGTACCCTGTAATGTGTACTCTTTTCCCCTATGAAGATTTCTTATCTCATTCTTCAAGATAGGATCTAAACTATCCTGTCTTAAAAGAGAAAGAGAGAGTGGGTAAGGTAGTTTTCTTCTAATACTTACTTTTTTGTTATCAATTTTTTATTTACATTCTAGTTAGTTAACATATAGTGTAATATTGGTTTCAGAAGTAGAATTTAGTGATTCATCACTTACATGCAACACCCAGTACTCATCACAAATGCCCTCCTTAATCCCTATCACCCCACCCCCACCCCTCCAGCAACCTCAGTCTGTTCTCTATCCTTAAGAGTCTATTATGGTTTGCCTCCGTTTTTTTCCATCTCCTATGTTCATCTATTTGATTTCTTAAATTCCACAAGTGAGATCATGTGATATTTGTCTTTCTCTGACTTACTTTGTTTAGCTTAGATGCTCTATCCATCCATTCTGTCACCAATGGCAAGATTTCATGCTTTTTGATTATTAAGTAATATTCCATTTTATATATAATTTTGTGTTTTTACATAGATTGTTGATAATTTAAATGTTTATTTGTGGCTGTGTTCAAAATTAGGAGTCAAATTTATTTTTCCTATATTATAGACAATTGTCCTAACAGCATTTGTTGAATAATTTATGCTTTACCTACCTATTAGAAATATTACCTTCTTATTATTAGATTTCTTTATATATGTAGGACTGAATTGTTCATTCTGTTCTATTGATCTGTTTGTCTATTCTTGTACTATTGCCACACTACTTAAATTACTCAAAGAAATGTGATGTCCTTCTTTTCAAGACTTTTTTGATTGATATTATTCAAACACCATAGATATCTTAGGATAAGCCTATCAAGTTTCAGTTTTTTTTGAAGTTGATATATTTTCTGGAATTACATGGTATTTAAAAAGGCATTTTAATAAATTCTGATTAGTTAATGAATTTGTAATTGATATGACAGTTTTTAAAGAATTGCTTCCTCATTCAGGACTTTGATACATTTTCTAATTTATTCAGTTTGTGTTCTTAAATTCTCTTTAGTAGCAGCTGTTATACATTTCTTATCAGGGTTTTTCAAGGGACATTATAACATATTATAAAGTTGGCATGGTTGTTTTGTGAAGGATATCACTCAATTACATAATTATTACAAACTTGTTACAAAAGAGTGCTCATTGCATCTTCTCACCACTTCCAATTTAGCATAATGCTTCTGAATTAGAATTGAGTGATTTTAATTCCTTGGCATGTAGTTTAATTATTTTGTCTTACAAAAAGATCCAAACAAATTATTTTAGGAACTCAGAAATAAAATAACATCTAATTTGAAAGCATCCTTAATTTTCCTGATAAAAGAGAGTAATAAGAAATCATGAGTTCTAAAGTAAATTACTAAACTGAGTTTTCTGGTCTGTGTTAACTAACTTACTAATTTAATGTCCTTCCTTGCTATTACTTAAAACTTTAAATTAGATTGTGAAAACATGGTTAAAGAAATATGAAAGCAATGATAATTCTAGAATGTGTTTTGTTCAAATGATAGTATCTATTCACCCTACCCAAGATTCTCATACACTATTATCCCACTAAGAATTACTGATCTCAATTGAATAACATTTGATTTTTTACTTGAAAAATAGTTGAAAAATTAAAAGTACCCTTGGGTAATGTTTCAAATTTGTACCAGAATGGACTTTTTATTTAATAATTATTTTGTCAACTGATTTTACTCTTCAATAGAGTTTTTATTTTTAAATATGTCTCTGGATAATGAATGTCATTCCTTGGTTTGTTGGGGCATTTGTAAAATGTTAACATTTAACCAGAGATACATATTTTCTATATCTCTTCTTTTAAATCACTCATTTAAATAATGTATCCCATATATAAGTATATTTTATTTATTTTTTTAAAGATTTTCTTTATTCATTTATGAGAAAGAGAGAAAGAGCATGAATGGGAGAGGAGCAGAGGGAGAGGGATAAGTAGACTCCCTGCTAAGTGGGGAGTCTAACATGGGGTTCAATCTATGATCATGAGGTTATAACCTGAGCCAAGATTAAGAGTTGGATGCTTAACCAACTGAACCACCCAGACACCTATATTTTAATGCTTTCACATAACTGTTCTCTGACCTTCACACTGATGTACCTTTGAATAGTCAATGGTTTATTCTCCCTAATTAATAAGTGAGAAAATTGACACAGACAAATAATGTGCTCTTCTCACTGTCACATAGCTGATCAGTAGACTCCCAGTCCAATGGTCTTCCTTATAAAATCAACTCCTTCCTATATTCCTTTTTAAAAAGCCATAGAACCAACTATCAAGATTCCTATCCTTGTTTTTGTTTCTGTTTTTGTGTTTGTTTGTATATTACTTCTCATTATGCTTTCTACAAGTGGCAGTTCATGTCAGAGTTATGAGGAAACCGTAATCTTGAGAGGTGATGGAAAAGTTACATACAAATTATAGTGTGGATCTCATAGTAATACAGAGAGAATAAATTACAATGCCACAATCAACTTGGATCTAAACTCAGGTGATATGAATATAGCAATATTGTGCCTTCTCTGTGTAATTGTAATTACTTTCAAGTTTATTTTGTCATCAAACAAGCAATTTTTCAATCAGTGCAGCCTGTGCAAATCAGCACTCTGGTATATGAATTATTTAATTCATTTATCATGCATTTCTTAATGCCCAGTCCCACACTGCTGGAAAAAAAAAAAAAAAAAAAAAAAAAAGATCCAGAATTTTAAGGAAAGATTACGTGGAAAGCAAATACAATGATAATATCTAAGCTAGTTCTTATTCTCAAAACAAAATTTGTATGTGAGAAAAGTATAATAAACCTGTTAGTGATACACATGATTTTATTTTATAGAGAAATGGAAAATATTTGCCAGAAATGCATATAAAGTATACTTTGTGCTTGGTTAATTTTTCCTTCTTTTTAGGTAACTTACATGACTATACATAGGAAATGTTTGTTTTGACAAAGATGACATTTAAGCAGAAAGAGGATAGCCTCACTTTTTATTTTCTTCCACAAATGGCAAATACTAATACTGTGGGATTCACTCCCAGTTGATCATTACACTTTTTCCCTTCAACTTGGGGTCTCAAAGAGTTGTTCTCATTTGTTCTAAAATCTACTCTAAGAATATTTTTTTCCTAAAACAATATATCTCTTTTTCTTTCTCACTAAAATCCTGATCATTTAATCAGACTTTGTCATCCTCAGTTATCCCAACACTAGTCATAGTAAGGTAAATGAAAAATTTGTTAGATAGTATCTTTGCCAAAATAAACTTACAACCTGTGGATAGAGAAGGATCAAAAATAACTAAATAACTAATTAGCTAAATAAATTAGTATAGATCATAGATCTCTATGCTATCTCAATAGATAGTATTGATCCATCTCAATAGATCGATCTCTAATTAACAAAAGAAAAAAGTAGAAAGCCAAGTAGTATAGTAAACACCGAACTACATGATATAGTGTGCTCTGTGATACCTTGCAAATAGGGTTAGCCTGCCCTGGGATTGATAGAAGATGCATCTGTGTAGTGGAAATTTAGCTGGAATTAAAGGATGAGTAGCATTTGAATTGGCAGGGCTATGCAGAAAGGGCAACCTCAGGTGATTGAGAACAGTGATTTTCAAACATTTTTTTCTCTTCTTCAGGACTTTTTTCAAGTAAAGTATTACTTACAAACCTGATAGGTACCATCTCAAAGCAGAGCTGCTCTGAATGGAGAGAGCAGAGTCCTGTTAATATGTCCTCTTGGTTTCTCCAGAACCTCTGGTTTAGCAAATTCAAAATTATTATTTATATTTCCTTTTACCTATATCTTCTTTGACTTCTGTTAAAGCTTGCTTGCTTTATTTATTTATTTATTTATTTATTTATTTATTTATTTATTTAAAAGATTTTATTTATTTATTCATGAGAGACACAGAGAGAGAGGCAGAGACATAGGCAGAGGGAGAGGCAGGCTCTCCTTGAGCCTTATGTGGGACTCGATCCTGGAACTCCAGGATCAGCCCTGAACCAAAGGCAGACGCTCAACTGCAGAGCCACCCTGGTGTCTGTATTTTTTTGTTTTAGAGAGAGAAAGAGAGCCTTTGGAAGCAGCAGGGAGAGTCAGAGGGAGAGAACCTCCAGCAGACCCTGAGATCATGACCTGAGCTAAAACCAAATGCTGAACACTCAACTAACCCAGGCATCCCAATCTTGAATTCTTTGATGTCTGAGCCATTGTGGAGATATTTGGAATAATTCAGACTTGAACCATAGTCCAAGCAGTAGAAGGGGAAGAAAAAGATAGGATAGTTCAGAAACGCTTGTGAAAAAGAAATATAATGTTTTGAAAGGGGTGGTGGGAAGTAGAAAAAAGTATTCTGCTTTGTTGCTGAAGTAATGAGTATATATATATATATATATATATATATATATATCAATAAGAAAAACAATGTATTAGGTAGGGAACTGTGAAATCTGGAGAAGAAATTATGTTTGCTTCTTTGTTTTACTATGTATATGTTTTGGGTTTTTTTCCCCTTTCATTATATCCTTGTGCTGAGTTGAGTTTTTCTTTTTTGTGTGTGTGTGTTGGGTTTTAAAGCAGAGACTTAAGGACCAAATTTATACCAGTTGGATCTTTAAGTGTCTATCTTTACTGAAAATCTGGAATCTACTCATAGATGTGTGATGTACATCAAGGCTGTCATCTCCAGACGGCCCTGCTCCTGCATCATTTCTAGCATATCAGGCACTGGAGAAGAGTAAGAAGGCAGCCTGATCCTAGCCTTCAGAAAACTCTCAAATTTATTTTTAGATGAATAAACAAATGCTAAATTAAAACTGAGTTAAATAAGTGGGACAGAATGGCACCTAGTACCAGAAGAACATATACGAGTCCTGAACTAGTCAGAGAAAGAATCCATGAGGCAGTGGTATTTAAGCTAAATCATAGTTAAAGAGAAGAAACAGAATTGAGAGCTTGGAGAATGTTCCAAGGAGAAGGAAGAGCATGTGCAAAGACATAAGGGGAGAGGAAGTCCATATGGCTGAAGCATAGAGGGTAAGAGGTAACAGAGAAAGTTGGATAGAAATACATTTCTTAAGAGTATTATTATTCTAAGAGAGCATTGGATGTCATCAATGGGGAAAAAGAAGAATCACCTGATCAATTTTGGGTTTTAGAAAGATGATTACTGTTGCTTCATGGAGAACTGTTCAGAGAGTGGCCAGATGAGATGTAGTTAGACAGGTGACTGTTGCAGAAACACAGAGAGAATTCTTGGTATCTTGGACCAGAGCACTGTCCTGAAGATATAAAGAAAAGAATCAAGATTCAAGAGACACTTAGAAGATAAAACACACTGCAACTGGTGATGAGGGTTAAAAGAAAGTAGTGACGGGTTAATGATACATTAAGGGTAGTAACTCTTGACATGGCATCATTATTGAGCAAATCACTCTCTCAATTCTATGTTTGCTTTTTATTTTATCATGGTGCTTTCAAAACGGAAATATTTTAATGTACTATTAAAATCTATTATTTTTGTTTATATTTTTGTTTATACTTTTGTTTTTGCTTAAAAAAAGACTTCCCCACATGCTTAGAAAATGTAAATGTTTATCTACATTTTCTTTCCATTCTTTTACAGTATTTTTTTCTTTTAGTGGGTGTGGTTCTAACAGGATCTAGCTCTTTAATACATCTGAAATACATATACACATATATGTACATACACATCTGTAAATGGACAGATGTAAATGTAAATGTAAATTTACAGATATATGTGCATATGTATATGTATATAATGTATTCAGTATAAGATGTGAGTAGGGAAGGAACTAAAGACCTATTTTTTTCCTTGTAAATAGTTAATTGTCGTATAACCCATATATTAAATTATTACTCAAGTCATTTGCCTTTTTTTAAACTATTTTCACATTTCACAATGAATGTTCTCCTGAGATTAGCCCTACAAAATATGTATATATAAATATATATATAAAATTAGGCATGATAGCTACATGAAAATTTTGAGTGAATTTAATATATATGTTAAATATATTATATAAAAACTTATAACATATACCATAAACATCTGGTATAATATGGTACAATATTACCATAATATGGTATAATACCATAATATAATGCTATGATATGGTATAATAATATACCATATATTTATGGCATACCATATATTTATATTATATATTATATATCAAATATGAATTAATATATAATATATAAAATATGTTTTAAAAATAAATAAAATGTAATAAATATATAAAATATAATGACATATAATACAAATATATATGAATTTATATATATTATGTATAATATATTGATATATATTAATTAAATAAAAATAATAATACATTTTATAAAACATAAAAGTAACACTGTAAGCATATGTAAGACAAATTTTAAATGTCCCCCAGTATTGGGAGCAATAATGTTGAAAACAATCAGACAAATCCAAAAGCTAGTGAGGTTTGGGAGTGTATACTGTTGCTTATTTATAAAATACAGCTTTTTTAACTCATTGATTATGCTTACTGTATTTATATTCCTGAACTCTCAGTCATTTTCTCCTTGGAATTATACCTTTGCCTTTTAGGGCTAAAATAACTCAGTTTTTATCTTCTCAAGCAGAAAAAAAAAAATTAAAGTTCTTTTAACCCATTTTGAAAGATAACCACGTAAACATGAAACCCAAATTATCCTTTACTCTTTTCCTAAAGCTAATGAGTACACTGTGAAACTTACGGGTCTCATAAAATGATTTTATTAATTTTTAATATAAATTACCCCTTCCTATTGTGGACAACTTTATATGTGAGAAATGCAGGTAAGCTATACCCAGTCTGCAGTAAGCAAATGTCATTGTAATTAGCAAGGTCAAAATGACTCAAATCATTGTATTTTCATTTCTAGAAAACTTGACTTTTAAAAAAATTAGGCTTCACTTATTCTTAGCACCATTTTGGAAACACCTACCTACTAATTAGAGCTGTGATTCCTATCCATTCCCACAGCAGGGCTGTGCCCATGCAGAAGTCTACAGCACTATAATTAGGAATTTTCTTCTAAGAAAAACATTATAATAGACATCTTCCCATGCTTATGTTATTTTAATTGGGTGTTTAGCTCTAGGGATCATCATAATTTATCATAAAACTTTAATGTTAATAAAATCAGCTGGAAGGAAGCACTACTTATCTCCTTGATTACACCATAAGGAGTAGGATCTTAATTTGAGTCTTTCTTCTTTTTTTTTTTTTTTTGAGCTAGCAAGAGCAGAGTTGTAAGTGGATCAAAGGATCTAAGTGCTGTAACACAATATTCACCAAATATTATCTATGACCCATGTGAAAGAAAAACTACCCAGAACAGAGTTAAATGGACCAGGAACACTTAATTCAAAACTATTGCAATATGAAGAGAAATTGAACTCATGTACTGCTGAAATAAAAGGCAGGAGAGTGTTTAATCACTAGGGTGAGCTAATGAAAAAGTCCTGGAGGACTTCAGCAGGGATGTTGGTCAATGTTACGAGGCTACCTGTGTTTGTTAATGGGTGCTTCTGGAGTTTGGGCTCCCTCCCATGAAGACTGAGAGATAGGGACCCTTTCTTCATGATTACGTTTCCGAAGGATGGTTTCCAAGTCCTTGAGAAAGACATTCCTGGGTGGTAAAACTGGCAAGAGGCTGGAAGATGATTTCCATCTCAGAGAAGCAGAGGAAGAAAATATAATAAAGATTTAGAAACAAAGTTTCTAAATACAGTACACGCTCCTAAGAGAAGGGCAGTCAAGAACCTACAGTCTGGAAGAAACCTGTTTAAGTTTAGTCAAATTGAGGGGAGTGTTAAGGCCATCTTGGTCACCCATGGTTGGACTTCCAGGTTTTACCTGATTATCTGGGAACTGATCTACAAGTTGGACCAATCCCTTCCTACAGGCAAATGATACACAATCTCACAATCTTTAAACTTTATGTATAACTAAAAGTTGCTCACTAGTAACCTACCAAATTAGATATAATGGGAATATCTTTGCAGTCTGCTTTAGAGTGCAAGAAATTTCACCATCTAAAGTTTACTAAGCAATAATATAAAGACACGTATTTAATCAATGACCATTCTACCCTGAGCGCACACAATCTCACCTGATCTCAGAAGCTAAGCAGGGTCAGGCCTGGTTAGTACTTGGACGGAGGAGACACATACTGAAAACTTATTCTATACCAGGTAATGTTTTTACCATGTTTTATATAATGTAGAAAATAGTCCAATAGCTCCTCTTTTTCCAGAAGTTGTCCCTTGTCCTAGGTCACCCTGGGAATGGAAGAGCAGATCTCAAAACCAGGCCGGCAATTGCAAAGTCAGGATGTTAGTCCCAAATAGACATGCATGAGCACAAACTGTGAAAGCATGGCAGAGAAACAGACAGGAGAGCTTCCCTTTTTTTTTTTTTTTTTTTAGCTCTCGTATAAGTGATTGAAATGCCCCTGAAAGCCAGTCCTGACTTCTCAGCACTACAATTCCTATATAAACCATGGTTCTGTTCTGTTTCTTGAATGCAAAACTATCCCGTCTCCATACGGGTGGAAAGACCTTTCTTGTAGCATTGCTTTTATTCTCATTTACTGTGGTCTCCCAGCAGCACTTCATTTATGTGTGCAGAAATTATTAATGTGACAGAATGCAGGGTGACTTAGAATCGGTTTAGACTCCTACAATCATTTCACATTCCAGTGGCACAAAGCAGAAACGATGATGGGTGTCCTCGACCTTTCTCCCTGCTTGGATAACTGCATCAATTACGGAAATAGTAAAGAGATGTATGACCACCATCAGTCATGGTACGATAACACTGGACTGCGAGTCACTACTTAAGTAAGATATAAAAGCTTTAAGATATGTGCCAAGTCTTCTACGAAGATATTTACTCTTGTGTTGCATTTTACTTTTTAACTCGAAGAAATGTTTAGAAGCCTAGGAAATACTACAGCATGCTGAGAATTTTCTATGAGAGGATTAAAGTTCTTACAGTAAATGTTGTGATCCCTGTTTAGGTTATCAACTTGTTTTGGGGGCAGTATGTCAACTTATTAAAAATTAATTATAAGTATTTTACCAAGTATTAGGCCCAGGCTACCCTGTGGGAACAGGTCATCTAGAAAGAAATGCAGTCAAGTAAAGCAACAAATACAATATGGTATAATTAGTTTAGTGGGCGCCTATCAAAATTATACAGCTCTTTATGAATCTATATATTTAGTGCTTATCTCCTTCACTGGGCAGTTAACTCCATGAGGGCAGGGACCATGTTTCTTTTGTTGCTCTATCCATAACAGCTTATACGCTTTAGAAACTCAATGAATATTTTTAAATGAATGAAAGAAATATTTATTTTGCAAGTAAGAGAGGCAGCCAAAAGGTCGGGAAGGCAGATCAGGAATGATTTGGCCAGGGAAAATTACTGAAAGAAATTGTCATATTTTCATAGAATCTATTATGTTGTCTTTTTCATGTTTTCAGTGTTTATATTATTTGGATCCCACTAGCTTTCTTGAGCATCTGCCGTACACATGGCAGTGCATTGTGCTGTCTAATCTAATTGATCCAGTAAGACTGTACTCTAAATGTACTGGCAGCTGAAGTCAATTTTATACATAGTGAATATGAAGTTTTTAACTCTTAAATCTTAATAATATAATGTCTTATTTTCACTTCAGGCTATATTTGAACATATACCTTCTACTGACATAAGAAACTGGTATAAACCAATTAACACTGAACAATGCAGAACGGCCCTCCTTCTATTTGTTGGAAGGTCATCGAGTTTTAGCTTCTATCAAATAGCATTCCAAGTTGCCCTGAAGGTTACTATAGGATTATCAATGATTATCACTAAAAATTGTCATGTAGCCAAAAGTCCATTATTACAAAAGTGTATGTCATTCTTTAAATAAAATATCATAAGTTTGCCCTGTCAAAAATTCCAAAATAACAGAAGTAAAACCAGTGAATCACCGGAATTAGAAATTAGTAAAAGTTTCTTGTGCATACACCAACTGGGAGCACTCAAACCAAAATATAGAAAGAAGCTCAGGGGTATATTTTTATAAAGGAGCTTATGTAGTGGGAAGGCAGTGACTGTTTATTCTTCAATGATTAATTATTAGAATATTTTTTAAGTGACAGGGCATCGTTCAGTGGTTACCTCATATCAATTTTGGGAAATAGTTCAAGTTTTGCTTATGGCATATAAGGGCATGAGCAAGAAATGACCCAGATCTAGTTAGTCTTGCCCAAGAAGCTCAATTAAGTTTTGTTTGTATGCCTAACTGGTTTTGTCAGCTCAGAGAATTTTCAGGGCTGGTCACTGTTTGTTTTTTATTTTAACAACCCCAGTCCTTATCTGCCCCATTTTTCTGCCTTTTCCATTAGTGGATTGCATGATGTCTATAGAGAATTAGAACAATTGTGATAAATCTTTCATGAAGTTAAATGACTGGTTGCTTGAATTTGGGAAAATGGAAATAAAAAATTAGCAGCAACAAGAAAGACCATCTTTGAGTTTAACTTTAGCACCTTTAGTTAAGTAGGACTCTTCTTGGAGTTTGAAAGCTTTCATAGCTGGAATAAAACCCATGAATTAAAAAATAGATCTTTCCCTCTTTTCTTATTTGGAAAGTGAGGTATAACTTTATGCATTATCAATGCCATGATGAAGTCAATATATTTCCTCCAGTGGTTGCAACACATTCATTGATTGTATTGATGTCTTTCAAAATTGTATGGGAAATACTTTCCTTACATATTCTTGTACAAAGGTCTTCAAAGACTAATTCAGAAGTGATAACCTCCCTCCTTCCTAATGTCTGTTATTAGTTATGATGTGACAATTAAATCACCAGTGAAAGGAGTAGTTAACTTATGTTGATGTTACATGAATGAATGTGTGTGCATGTTTGCAGAGTGGCAACCTCAAAAATCCCTTGATGAAATTCCCCTTTTCCTCTTGTCTTTAACAAACTGTGAGTAGGAGAAAGGTTTAGGAAAGCATGGATGCAAAACATTTATTTGACAGTTTACCAAAACTTTTAAAATATCTACAGAGGAAGTGAATTGTTTAAGTTTCAACAGTTCCACTATTATCTTAACTACATATGGTCCCTGACTAATCGTGGATGCATCAGGCTAAATCAGGCAAATAGATGAGCAGCCAAGTTCAGTTATCATTAGTTTAGTTTTGTGTTTTTGATGGTGGTATTATTTTATTTATAACAGAGTAATTTTGATATTTGGATTTCTTTAAACAAACAAGTAGTTGGCGCACTTGGCCGGCTCAGTTGGTAGAGCAAGCGACTCTTGATCTTGAGGTCATGAATTCAAGCCCCATGTTCTGCATGGCATTTACTTAAGAAAAACTGAATAAAAATTTAAAAAAATAAGAAACTAAGAAGTGATTACCTGCCATGATACCATTATAAACTAATGTCTCATTACCTTAGTGATTTCTTTCTGATTTTAAATCTCTTTGATATTTGCCTTGGAAAGCATGTGTTCAGAATTTCCCTGCTGCGGTATCTATATCCCATGGTAATTTTCTGTGTTGTCTGAAGTATTTTTAAACTGTAGAGAATATATACTGCTGAGAAAACTTCACCACATATAAAAGTTAGTATCTAGAAGCTATTTTCTGTGTTGTCTGACGGGTTTTTTTGTGTTTTTTTTTTTTTTTTTTAAACTAAAATAGCTAACAAAATGAAATGTAACAGGAAGAGAATTACCAGTTTTAATGATACAGACTGCCCATGGGATTTCAATCAGGATTCAACTAGCTAATTAAACAGAGGCAAACCATACAAAGCATTAGTAAGAGCTGAAATGAAAATGTATCAGATTATTTATGGCAGGATTCTTTAGGTTGCCAGTTAAGCTACACAACTAAACTACCTGAAACAGAAGAGGACCTACTGTCCTTGGAAACTGGAAAATCTGCGAGAGATCTGGCCTTCAGTACTGCTCAGTGCTGTGTTCATTGTTATCAACAGCATTCAGTTGTTTCTTATATCACTTATCTGCCCTTGTGTGGGTGTCAAGTTCTGCTTTTCTTTCTATAGAATTATAATTGTGCAAAATGTGTACCAATGGCCAAAGGGAATCATTTTTGCTATCAAGAGAGATCCTGCCCATGAATGAAGCTAATCTGGAGTAAACCATTTATAACAAAGTATATTAATTGGCCACACTGTGACTTGTATTCCTGTTTAGGAAAGGTGAGGATCATGTGAAATAAAAGGAAAAGCAAAAATTTTTTTTTACCGGTTTGATCATGTTTAAGTATACCATTCAATAGTGACTTTAGGTACTTCATATAAGTGGACTCATACATAATTTGTCTTTGTGACTAGCTTATTTCACTTAGTACAATGTCCTCAAGGTTCATATATGTTGTAACATGTGACAGGATTGATTTCAAAAGGAAAAGACATCTTAAGGGTTTTTAAGTTACTTTAAAAGGCTATCCAAGAACACATACCCTCAAGCAACTGAAATTCATGAAATAAACATAAAGAAAGTCTATGAGACTGACGATAGCTGGAAAATGCACTGCTCAGTTAACATTTTTTAAATTCAAGTTCATTTAGAACATTGGGCTTACCAAGAAAAAAAGACATCACATCTGCATCCTTTAAACATCCTTGCTGCTTTTAGTGTCACTTGGGGTGATTTCTTAAGAAAACAAAGAAATAAAATATTTAAAATTTTTTGCATGTCATGTTTTAGAAGATTATTTTATTTATTTTAGCGGGGGAGGGGCAAAGAGAGTCTCAACAGTAGATTCTGTGATAAGCTCAGAGCCTGTCTAGAAGCTCTATCCCACAACCCCAAGATCAGGACCTGAGCTCAAACCAAGAGTCTAACATTCAACCAACTGTACCACCCAGGCACCCCTGCATGTGATTTTTTAATTAAATCCTTTATTTTGAGACAGTTATTGACTTGTGTACTTCTGTAAAAATTCATATATATATATTACAAAGAAATTCCATATATCCCATAACAAGTTTCCCCCAGTGGCAAAATCTTGCAAAAGTGTAGTTAAAACATCACAACCAGGATATTGACTTTTATGTATTCTACTGATCAATTCAGATTACCCCAGTTTTCCTTGAATTTATTTTTGTGTGTGGTTATGTGTGGGTAGGTACACACATGTGTATTTGGTTTCATGCAATTTTATCAATGTTGGACACTGAATTTTTAGTTTGTGGATTAGATGTAGCTACTTCCAAGGTACTACTGTTTTCATTAATCTTAGTAGTATTAAGAATATTATTTTATGCTCCTAACTTTATGTGACAGACATATATAGATGATATAAGGAAGAGCATATCTTATCATACTTAAACTAGATCTTTGCATTCAACAACTTACTCAAGCTGTATCCTTTACGTTTTTGTCATTCACTCTATGCTTATAGAATGATATATGAATATTTTCCCCAAACTTATTTCTTCTCTTTAATATTTAGAATTAGGCACAATTTTTTTTAAGATTTTATTTTTAAGTAAGCATGTAAGATTTTGTTTTAAGTAACTCATTATGGGGCTCAAACTCACAATCCTGAGACAAGAGTCACCTGCTCTACCAACCGAGCCAGGTAGGCACTCCAGGTACAGTTTTTATTATGGTATTATCACTAGAGAAGTGGAAAATACTTTAAGAACTTTATTTATTATTTTCCCTTAATATTTGAAGATAATAATTGAGGGAAAATAATAGTGTTAATTTGAAAATTCACTGTTTTGCCTATACCTTCATATTTACTGGTTTTATAGAATAAAAAGGGAGATCATTAGGCATTTGTTTTAAGGGTAATAAGTCCCCATTTAGTTATGTAGTATTGTGTAAATCATAGAAAATATTTACAAATTACCCAACCCTTAGGTATACGTTTGCCATTATATTTTACACCACTTTAATGATTTATTGTTTCTTTTTCGCTTTCATAAATTATTCTATTTTGCAAAGTCTGTACTTCATGGAACAGGAATGTCTTTTTTCTACAAATCCTTCTTAATCTCATTTATAGGAAGAGATTCAAAGAGAATTTTCTAAGTTAGAACATCCTTTCTCTTAACAATAAATGAAGTGGCATAAGAGGAAAAAGAAAATACACTAAATTAAAATAGCTTCTTTGCACAAATAAAGTAAGGAAATTTTCTCCTTAACAGAGAAAAAAATTAATGTAACTATTTTCTTAATAGAGAACGTGAAAGATGTTCACAAACAGATGTCTAATAATGCCATGGACTCTAATTTCTCCTTCATTTCAACAGAGACTCCATAAAGACAATTCAGCCATTTAGTTCTTAGATGATAATCTGACGTCAAATTATGGCTACACTGAGCATATTTGAATTATTTTTAAAGGAAAACTTATGGTCATTCTCAATTGCTCACTTATTCATCTACACTAATAATAGTAAAAACAAAAAATACAGTAATAATACTTATTATCTCTTATTAATAGCAGTTACTATATACCAATTACTCTTCTAAGTAATTTCTCTAATCCTTTGTAACTATTTCTATCCCATGTTTTTAATAATTATTTATTTATTTGAGAGAAAGAGAGTGTGAGCTGGAGAGGGGCAAAGGAAGAGGGAGAAAGAATCTCAAGCAGACTCCCCACTGAGCGCAAAGCCCCACATGGCATTTGGTCCCAGGACCCTGAGATCATGACCTGAGCTGAAATATAGAGTTGGCCACTTAACTAAACACCAGGCACTCCTCTGTTCTATTTTTTTAAGCTTTCCTACTTTCTTTTTTTTTTTGAGATTTTATTTTTTTTTAAGTAATCTCCTCACCTAACATGGCGTTCGAACTGAAAACCCTGAGGTCAAGAGTTGCATATTCCCCTGACTCAACCAAACAGGTGACCCTAAGCTTTCCTACTTTCCATCTTTTCCATCCCTTACTGAGCTTTTCATGATGTCTCTTCTTTTCCTTTCCTTCTGATTTTGTTTTCATGTCTGTGATAGTTTGTTATTCTTTATTTCTTAGCTCTGTGAACTGACATTTCATTTCTCCATCACATCTCTGAGATATTTTATTTCTACTCTGTTATTTTCAAAGATAGAAGAAAGTGCTTATACTTTTAAAACACTTCCTTAAATGTTGCCCTCAGTTCCATGGCTTTTGTTTTTTGGTAGGGTCGAAGGGGGAGGGCAGAGGCTAGCTTTTTATGTGGCCTTTTTTTTTTATAGAAACTTTGTGTTAATCTGTACTGTGTTCCTTTTCTTAGAAAACATACTTATCTCTGGAAAAATTACTCTTCCCTGGACAAGCCCTTCACCATAGATTTATTTTGGCAGAGAGGTTTGTTACGGTTTTAGGCTTGCTAATTTCCTTTATTATTTTTTTTTTCTGTAAAGATTTTACTTATTTGAGAAGGAGAAAGAGAGAGAGCACAGGAGCAGGGGGAGGGGTAAACTCCCCACTGATCAGGGAGCCAGATGTGGGGCTCAGTCCCAGGACCTGGAGATCATGACCTGAGCCCAAGGCAGACGCTTTACCAATCGAGCCATTATTTGGCCCTCCCAGATCTCAGCTCTTGCACCCATAGTTGTCTGCACAGAATACATTTTACATCCTACATTATCAGGCTGTGTATTATTCCTGGTTATTTCTGTGGTTTTCTGTCCTTTGGGTCCTTTGCCCTGACATTGCTCTGTTTGGCCTTCTGTCCTCACTTGTTTCCAGATTACCCTGCTCAACCTCATCAGCTTTCGGAAAACATACGCATATTTTGATGACTATGTATGTATGTATTATTCCTGTCTTTTCATTTTAAAAGATGGAGTTTGCTGTATATTATTTTTAGCATTCCCTGTGTCTTTTAAAAATAGTATTATGGAGGGGATCCCTGGGTGGCACAGCGGTTTGGTGCCTGCCTTTGGCCCAGGGCGTGATCCTGGAGACCCGGGATCGAATCCCACATCGGGCTCCCGTTGCATGGAGCCTGCTTCTCCCTCTGCCTGTGTCTCTGCCTCTCTCTCTCTGTGTGACTATCATAAATAAATAAAAATTTAAAAAAAAAATAGTATTATGGAGGTATAATTTACATTCTACAAAAGTCTCCCCCGTAAATGTACATTTTAGTGGTATTTGGTGGTATTTAGTAAATTTTTACAGTTGTACAATTAACAGATCTAGTTTTCAGAGCTTTGCATTGCCCCAAAAGCTATTTTGTGCCTGTTTGCAGTCAACTCCTTACTGTTTCTTTGAAGATTTAATTTCTAAAATGGAAGTACCACCCAAATGGGGTGGAAATAGTTGAAGCACTGGAGTTTTTCGGGACACACTGATGTTAATTGCTGATGTGATTTTGTTGGTGTGAAATGATTTTTCCCTTCCAGTGTAATTCTCTGGAAGTAGCATGAAATCAATGGAAAGTTCTATAAAGAAGAAGTCCACCTATATTAGAGGTTCTGAATTATTTCAAACAAATATAATCTTAAAAGTAAATTTTACACTGTTTCTTAAGACAATTTTGCCTCATTCAAAATTTAATGTGATAAGTGACAAAAACTGGCTACTTATTCCAGTTGTACTTGTGATCTCTTATATCTCACTTGACCCTTGTTAAATCACTTAACCCTCATGAATCCCAGTTTCCTGAAATTTCCACAATTAATTTATCTTTCTTAAAGAAAAATGTTGAGCTTTCTTGTTAGAATATGCCTTAAGGGGCACCTGGGTAGCTTAGTGGTTGAGCGTCTTCTTTTGGCTCACGTCCTGATCCTAGGGACCTAGGATTGAGTCCTGCATCAAGCTCCCCGGAGGGAGCCTGCTTCTCCCTCTGCCTGTGTTTCTGCCTCTCTCTCTCTTTCTTATGAATAATTTTTTTTAAAAAAAGATGCTTTAATGGCATGTTTGATACATTGAGTGCATGTAGCCAAATTATAACTGTTTCCAAGCATTTCTAGAGATGAGCAAAGATGAAGCAGGCCAAGGAAAGGGTGCCACTCTCCTTGGAAAACTCCTAGTGAAAAAGAACAGCCTCAGGAGGAGATTGGCAAATCCTTGAACTGTTACTTATGCACAGCTATCATTTACTGAGTATTATATATATATATATATATATATATATATATAATATATATAAATATACATTTTATGGAACATTTTTTTTAAAAGATTTATTTATTTATTCATGAGAGACAGAGAGAGAGAGAGGCAGAGACATAGGCAGAGGGAGAAGCAGGCTCCCTACAAGGTGCCCAAAGCGGGACTCAATCCCAGGACCCTGGGATCACGACCTGAGCCAAAGGCAGGCACTCAACCGCTGAGCCACCCAGGTGTCCCTGGAGCAACATTTTAATATACATTGTGTTGGTTGACATTTTCCCTTTTATAGATAAAGAGGCAGAGATTTAGACAGATTAGCCAAGAAATGGCTTAGAAATGGTGGGACCAGTACTCAAACCCAGATCAGGCTTACTCCATAGCCAGGCTCTTAAGCATTCTTACATTTATGCTGTATCCTTAGACCTCCCTACATTTAAAAATAGAAAATTTGGATATGTTCTATGCTTTTCCATGGAGAACGTGATATAAATGCAAGACATTTTCATTAGTGAACCTCCTGGGTTGTGTATGAATACACTATTTTCAAGGATTGCCCCATCACTATCTTTATCTATTTGTAATATTAAAGTTATCAAATTGTACAGTATTAATCACTTTAATAGCACTAAAAGAGCAAAATAAGTCAACTTTACAGTTTTATCTGAGCATTGTTTCCTGTTTAATTTAGCATCGTCCCTTTTTCTTAGTACTGTAAAGTATGCCTAAAGAAAGAATAGTTTCATATAGCCAATACCTTTCACAGATAGTATAATTAGTAGTTCAAATGTGATCAGAAATATATTTTTTAACTTCTTGCATGCAAAGAAATAAAAATCTGGAAAACTATATAAAGTAAAATATTGAAAGCAATTTCAGGTAAAAAAAATACCACTGCAAATTATGGATTAAATTTCATTTATCATCGAACAGATGTTAAAATAAAAATTAGTATGTGTTTTGAAAAAAAAATATTGGATGCAGTTGAACTATTGTGTCTTGAATCAAGTCCAAAATCCTTCTCTAAATATCTGTTGTTATATTCTTCTGATAGTGATTTGAAAATGTGAGTATCTCAGTTGAAATACCAGAGATAAAGAATCTGCTATAGTATTGGTCTTATTCCATTAGAGTGACCTTCTTTAGGAAAACTTATGTGATTTATCTCCCTTCTTCTATGTCTCTCTCCCCCCCCACCCCTCCACCCACATATCCTCACATATTTATGTACATACATATCAGGAAAATCTCCCTAATTCTCCATGTATGTTTATCATAGTTTCAAAATAAAATCTCTTGTTAATTGGAGTATAACAGACAAACATATCTTAAGTAACAATTCAGGGAATGTTCACAAATCGAATACCTACCTGTCACCATGACCTACATCAACAAAAAGAATATTGACAGCACTTCAGAGCTCCCCACCCCGTTTCTTGAATTTTTTTTAAGATTTTATTTATTTATTCGTGACAGACACACAGAGAGAGAGAGAGGCAGAGACACAGGCAGAAGGAGAAGCAGGCTCCATGCAGGGAGCCTGATGTGGGACTCGATCCTGAGTCTCCAGGATCACACCCCGGGCTGAAGGCGGCACTAAACTGCTGGGCCACTGAGGCTGCCCCCTTTCTTGAATTTTTATTACTATTCTAAAAGCTAATAGTATAAGTTAGCTTTACCTGTTTCTGAATTCCATGTAAACATAATCAAACAAAATGTCTTCTTTTTATACAGATTGTTTCATGGTGAGATTTGTCCACATTGTACTATTTCAGTTATTTTAACTCACATACGTGAGTCATTTACCATTATGTGAATACACATTTATTTATGCTACTCTTGATACACATTTGGGTTGTTTTCAGTTGGGTGTTTTTTGAATGATGCTGCTATGAAAATTCATATATATATATATATTTAGGTGTATGTATGGATATATTTATATTGGGTATATATCTAAGAGTAGAAATACTAAGTGTAGAAATATTCACTATGGGAATGTATATGGTCATTTTAGTTGATAAATTTTCCATAGTGGTTGAACCAAGTTACATTCTCATCACCCATTTATGAGTGTTGGATATCCTGGCACAGTATTATCCATCTGTTTAGTTTTAGCATTCTTACAGATCAGTAATGTTACCACATTATAACTTTAAATTGCATTACCCTGATGATGAATGACCTACAGAATGTTCTTGTATGTTTATTGGGCATTTGCATATTCTCATTTGTGAAGCGCTAATTCAGGCGCCCCACCCCCCCATTTTCAGCTGGGTTTGTCCTTCTTCCTCACTAATATGTGCAGGTTCATTACATATTCTAGGTTTTAGACCTTTTTGGTAAACTCTGTTAAAGATATCTTCTCCCACTCTATAGTTTACCTTTTATAATCTCTTAATGATGATTTCAATGAAAAGTTATTAATTTTAATGTGGTCCAATTTATCAGTCTGTTTTTATATGTCATATTTAAGAATTCTATAGCTAACCAAAAGTCATGCAGGTATTTTCTTATGTTAACTTTTAGAAACTTATTTTATTTTTTTACTTTTTATATTTATATCAACAGTCTATCTGGGTTAGATTGTTTTTGTGGGCAAGGGGAGGTACAGGGCCAGTTTTTACTTTTTTCCGCATGAATATCCAACTGACCTTGCATTGCTGATGGAAAAGACCCACCCTTTCTCTACTCTCCAGTATCTTATTTGTCATAAATCAAGTGATGTTGTAAGTAATGTATAGGTTTATTTATGGATTATTTTGGTCCTTTGTTCTATTTGTTTAACCTGGTACCAGTATCATACTATCTAAATTTCTAAAGTTTTTAAATCATGATGTATCTTTTTAAAAATTTTATTTATTTATTTAGTTAGTTAGTTAGTTAGTTATGAGAGAGAGCATGAGCAGGGGGAAGGAAGAGGGAGAAAAGGGAGAAGCATTCTCCCTGCTGAGCAAGGAGTCCAATTTGGGGTTCGATCCCAGAACCCTGGGATCATGACCTGAGCAAAGGCAGATGCTTAACTGACTAAGCCACCCAGGCACCTGTGGTATGTCTTTTTTTATATTGTCTTAAATATCTTTGACTTTCCATTTTTATATAAATTTTAGAATCAACCTGTTAATATCAAAAGCCACATATTCTTCTTAAAAGAGTGAGATTGGTATTGAATTGCATTGACCTGTACATCCAATTGAAAAGAATTGGCATTTCACAGTATATTTTAAGCAAACATTTGCAAATATAATCCAGCCATATATAAAGAGGATTAACTGTCAGGATCATGATGGGTTTAGTCAGGGAATACAATGGTTATTTAGTATTGGAAATTCAATTAGTGATTCACTGTAACAGAAAAAAAAAAGACATCACATAATCTTCTCAATGGATGCAGAAAAAAACCTTTGATCAACTTGAAGTGTCATTCATGATAAAAACTCTTAACAAATTAGAAATCAAAATGAACTTACTTAGTGCCTTAAAGAGAGATATTGACAACTTCCTTTCTGTGTCTGGGATTGGAACAGAATTGTGCTATACCACCTTTAACTCAAGATCCTGGCCCAAAGTAAGGAAACTAACTCAGAATTGTTACTTCTCAGCTGACTTCTGAACAGTGGGAATCCCAAAAGACGAGAAGGGGAAGCTGCCAATCTAGAAGCTGGCACATTGTCATATCTAGTGTGATGTCTTAGCTCAAGTAGTGACAGAATCATGCAGACTCAAGAGAAAGGGGCATAGATCCCATCGCTCAAAGCGGGGCGTGTCAGAGAATCTAGCACCACTGTTCTTCCATAAATTCTTATATGTTAGGGATGCCCAGGTTGAGCGCCTGCCTTTGGCTCAGGGTTTGGTTCCAGGATCCAGGATCACTGGGCTCTCTCTGCCTGTGTCTCTGCCTCTCTCTCTCTCTCTCTCTCATGAATAAATAAACTTTTAAAAATCTTTAAAAAAAATCTTACATATTAGAAGCTAGTCATTTTTACAATAAAACTTGAGCTCTAACTTGGTTGGGATAAACTGGAGCTCTAGCTTGATTGAATAGAAAATAGTCATTAATTTACTTCCTTGGGTGTTCCTAGGCTGTAGTCTGCTGCTTTTCAGCATGGGTGTTGTTGTGGAAAATTTTGTGACAACTTTCATTCTTTTCCTGCTTATAGCCGAAGTAGGCTTTGTTTATTTATTTTGTTCTTTTTTCTCTTGGCCTCATGGCACACAGATATACATCTGCCTTTATTATAAGAAAAATATGTCCCTCAGATATATTTTACATATGTAATCTTTAATATATGTCCATGTATATTGCATATATATTCAAGCTTTTGAATGCATATAAATATATATAGTGATATATGTGTATGTATATATATACACACAACGATTTGTATCTCCAAACTTTTTTTTTTAAGATTTATTTACTTATTTTAGAGAGAGAGAAAGCATGCATGAGCAAGGGGAGGGAAAAGGAGAGGTAGAGAGAGAATCTCAAGCACACTTCGTTGAGTGTAGAGGCCAATATGAGGGTCGATCCCACTACCCTGAGATCATGACCTGAGCCAAAATCAAGACTCAGATGCTTAACTGACTGAACCACCCAGGCATCCCTATATCTCCAAACTTTTAACCTCTCTTTTATGTTTCCATTATTTCACTAAATTTTCTCAAGTCTCTTCCTCCTATGTTTCCCACAAGTCTTTCTCTTGGTTCTTGTAATGTGACTGTCTTTCATTTTATTTATCTTCTTTAAGCCCATGTTTTATTTCTCTTATTTTATGCATATTGTATTTTCTTTTAATTTGTTTGACTTGTCTATAACTTTTACTTGCTTTGGATATGTGTTCTTAAATTTGCAATACTCTTTTCTTCCTGATTCATTGATATTCTTACAGATATCTCATGTTGCTGCTGTGCTGCTGGTAGTTCTCCTTCACTTCTTCCTCCTCCTCCTTTTCCATCTCCATTGGCATGTCTCTTGAATGGATGTGATGGAGGTTTCTTTATTGACAGACAGTGAAGGAAGAGTCAGCTGGCCTTTTCTTTGAAGTGTGATCTCATAACTCTCCATTTTTCCTCATTCTGTTTCTACCTGAGATAATGAACTTGGTCTAGACTAGTAGAGAAAGTTTCTGGCTCATAAGGATGTCAAGCATGTCTAATTTTGGACATGATCCTTTAGATAAGTAGTGTTGATCAATATAATTTCTGTTCTACCTTACCTTAACAGGTACTTACTCTGTAAAGATTGCATATCAAAATGCTCAATAAAACTTACATCTTCACTGGGTCTGTCATTCCAAGCTATACAGCAGGATAAACCCTCTATTTTGGGAAACCCATGCTCTATCCACCCTGCCTCTCCCTTGCAATGATCCCTTATGGGATTTGGAGTATATTCAATTCTTATTTTTTTATGTTTTGGGTTGATTTCAAAAGGAATAGAGGGATAAAGATTCTTCAAAATATATGCTGGAGGTTACTGTGAAGTATTTGTGTATTACAGGAGATTGGTTTGCAGTGTTTAAGCATATGAATTTAACATTTTAAGACTATTTTCATTTATTTTAAATGCCAATTTTACAAGTCATTTTTGTTAGGAAATATCATATAATGAATTTCTATTAAATATTTTCATTTAAATGCTTTCATTTATTGCTTTATTTCTTTTTAAATTTATTCTAACATCTTGATTTCTCTTACTTTTCAGATGCAGCAACTGTTCCATGAAAATTATGAACACAATCGGAAGGGTTACATCCAAGACCTTCACAATAGCAAAATCCATGCAGCCATAACACTCCACCCCAACAAACGGCCAGCCTACCAATACAGGCTTCATAATTACATGCTCAGCCGCAAAATTTCTGAACTTCGCTACCGCACTATCCAGCTCCACCGGGAGAGTGCTTTGATGAGTAAGCTCAGTAATAGTGAAGTGAGCAAAGAGGACCAGCAGCTGGGAGTGATGCCTTCTTTCAACCACTTCCAGCCTCGGGATAGAGATGAAGTGATAGAATGGGAGTTCCTAATGGGAAAACTCCTTTATTCAGCATCTGAGAACCAGCCTCCTCGGCAGAACATCAACAGCATCCTCAGAACAGCACTGGATGACACTGTCCTACAGGTGATGGAGATGATCAATGAAAATGCCAAGAGTAGAGGACGGCTCATTGACTTCAAGGAAATTCAGTATGGCTACCGCAGGGTTGATCCCATGCATGGAGTGGAGTACATTTTGGATTTACTCCTCTTATATAAAAGACACAAGGGGAGGAAACTAACCGTGCCAGTGAGACGTCATGCCTATCTTCAACAGTTGTTCAGCAAGCCTTTCTTCAGAGAAACTGAAGAGCTAGATGTCAACAGTCTTGTGGAGAGTATTAACAGTGACACTCAGTCATTCTCCTTTATATCTAATTCCTTAAAGATACTGTCTTCTTTTCAGGGTGCCAAAGAAATGGAAGGGCACCATGAAAAGAAGATACACATTCTTGTTCCTCTTGTTGGAAGGTACGACATTTTCTTGAGATTCATGGACAACTTTGAAAAAACTTGTCTTATTCCAAAGCAGAATGTAAAGCTGGTCATCACCCTTTTCAGTAGGGATTCTGGCCAAGATTCCAACAAGCATATTGAGCTGATCAAAGAATATCAAAACAGGTACCCTAATGCAGAAATGACCTTGATCCCCATGAAGGGAGAGTTTTCCAGAGGTCTTGGTCTTGAAATGGCTTCTTCCCAGTTTGACAATGATACTTTGCTGCTATTTTGTGATGTTGACTTGATCTTCAGAGGAGACTTTCTCCAACGATGTAGAGACAATACTATTCAGGGACAACAGGTGTACTATCCCATCATCTTTAGCCAGTATGACCCAAAGGTAACCAATGGGGGAAATCCTCCCACTGATGATGACTTTGTCTTCTCAAAGAAGACAGGATTTTGGAGAGACTATGGGTATGGAATTACCTGTATTTATAAAAGTGATCTTCTGGGGGCAGGTGGATTTGATACCTCAATACAAGGCTGGGGACTGGAAGATGTAGATCTCTATAATAAAGTCATTCTATCTGGCTTAAGGCCTTTCAGAAGCCAAGAAGTGGGAGTGGTGCATATTTTCCACCCAGTTCATTGTGACCCTAACTTGGATCCTAAGCAGTATAAAATGTGCTTAGGATCCAAGGCAAGTACTTTTGCCTCAACCATGCAACTGGCTGAACTCTGGTTGGAAAAACATTTGGGTGTCAGGTATAATCGAACTCTCTCCTGACAATCCAGGCAACACATATTGCCTTTTTAAAGGGGAGTTTACCTCATTGTTGGTTGTTGTTATTTTTATTTTATTATTGTTATTTTTATTATTATAATTATTATTGTTATAATTTTATTTTGTTATCCTGGTCTTAAACTACTCTTGGTTGTCTTCCAAAGAGTGTTGACCTCAAGCAAGAAGAGTCTGCAGTTCACTGATATTTCAGATTTCTACTGAAGTCAATTATGTATACTTTTATCTATCTTTGTTTGAGATTGAGTTAAATCATGGCAATCAAATGACTTTTGAAGCTCATTCGTCATAAGAGACAGCTTAGAAGAATGTTCTCTTGGGGCTTAAAGATGCAATATCGACTTTTATTTTGTTTGTTAAATTCAATGTGATGCAAATATTTACTGGTGAAAGGTACCACAAAAGTGCTTTATGCTTCCTATGGGGAAGGGACTCTGTAACATAAACTTGAGTTTTGTAATTTATACAAGGACTTAAATATATAGACAATAATTTTCTTCATCTTTAGAATTTTTAACGTAAATGAACACTTATGATTGTATGTTTATTTTTTAAAAAAATGTTTTAAAAATTGAGGAGTTCTGTTCCACAGGCAACCGGTACTGGCTACCCTGGTCTTCTGACAATTATGTACTCCTCACAACTGTCTGCTATAAATGCGAACGAACTTTATTTTCTCAAGGAAATATGATTTAATTAAATATTCATGTACATTTTAGAAGCTTTATGAAACAATGTCCTTCATTTGCTGGCAAGAAGAGAAAATATGACAGAACCTGGTGATTTATAATAAAACACAGGTATAACAGTAATCTTTTTCAAAAACCCTGAAGAGGTTGTGTTGTTTCCTTTCAATCATACCCGATGTATTTCTTGGCAGTCATACTCATCAAAATGTGCTTGCTCCACAGACTTGAAAGAGTCCATAAGGGATTATGGGCATACTGTTTGTATTATTATGATTTAAATCCTGGCTGTCACAACTGATGAAAACGAGTAGTTTCTTTAGTTAAAACTTTACATTCCAGGAGAAACATTCTTCCTCAGTCTCTTCAGCTTTGTGATCAAACTCAACCAAGAACAGGTCAGAGACTGCCTTTAATTTGGGTTAATTTGTGTTTTCACAAAATGTGGCAGATTATACATACTGCTCAGAACTTTGATTTTCTTTTTTCACATAACAGGACTAAAATTTGCATCAAAGTTGACTTGAAGGTTGTTTTTGGAAATTGCTACCATTATTTGGAACTGAATGTCAGGAGGCCATAGAACATTTGCCTTAGTGATGAGTTTTGTACAGGGTAACAGTCTTTTAGTGAGGACATTTGGGGAGCCTCAAAAAAAAAATAACATTGCTTAATGTTGTGACAAATGTGATGACACTCTTCCTGACTATAACATATAATCTTAATAATGTCACATTCATTAGAAAGGAATTGATGGCACTTTTAGGCATTAAAAATCTTCTCAGGGCCAGCAATTCAGAATTGATCTCTGCTCTAACATTTTCTCAGCCTTCATAAACCTTTACGTTAATAGTTTATTTTCCTACATTATGTGGCTTACCTCTTTTAACAGTTTTTTTTTTTCCTGAATATATTAGCATGCAGTAAAGATAGTCATTTGGGAAGATCTACTGCAAACTAATAATTATTAATGATCTCATTAATGAAGAAAAAAAATGGCGGGCTGCTCTTTTCTTTACCTTAAGAGAGCTGAAAAACAGCCCGAGTCTTGAGGCAACTACCCAGGGATGAAGTGGCATTCCCCGTAATACTCGGGAAATTTTACCAATGAAACAAGGAAATGCAGAGAGGTCATCTGAACTTAATTTCATACCTGCATGCTGCCCTTAAACTAATGTAAGTGCATTTTTAAGTTATATTTTATAATTCTGCATTAAGCTTTCCTATCATTTTTTTTCAGGCACTGCAATATTTCCTGACTGAAAATTTATTGGAATTATACTAGTGAAATTGGGAGTGTTTTCCTGTCTTTGCAGTGTCTATTATTTAAAATCCCTGTAAGGCTGAAGGGTAATACAACATGAATCCAACCTGAAGCATCATATATGTATGTTCTTGCAGTCACCTTATTTAGATGCCTGTGAATGTTCTGTTGAAGTGTCACTCTAGTAATAATTCCATCTTATTATTGATCACCTTCTGTCCATTCACTACCATCCTGTGCATTTTACTTGCATTGTCTTTTTAAATGTAATTCTCACAACAGCTCTCAGAACATTGATATTATTTTCTTCATTTGACAGATACGGAAACTGAGGCCATGAATGATGAAGTAATGTGTCCCGAGTTCACACTCTTGGCATACTCTAGTTGAGATTTAAGCTAACTGTTATTTGAATCAGAAGCAACTGCCTTTCCACTCTAACCCAAGGCCTCTCCACTGTTTGGATACTGGAGAAGACAGTGGCAGCGGTCTAGCTGATTCCTTGAACATGTGTGATCCCCCATCCAGTTTATTCTGCTGTATGCTCATTCTGAGCTGTGCTCAATTGCCTGGTGTTTTACTCCATTAGAGCCTCTTTAGGCTTTTAATCTGTCTTCCACCACTTGGCTTGCTCCCTCTGTGTAGCAATGTTGTGGAGAAAGGTTTCTTCTATCTGCTTTCTCACAAGTCACTGGACTTCCGCCAGCACAACATACACTCTGCATTCCTGATGCCAGCGGCAGCCCTTATCTTAGTGGCTTCAGCCAGCTGAGTACAGAAGCTGTCCACAATTAGTACCACCATGTAATTGCTTGACTGTTTATATCATTTGACCCATACAGACTTGGCCTAAAGCAACTTTGCCAGAGCTGAGATATTTCTGAATCTAAGAGTTGAACCTATGGTGCCTTGTGACAGATGGGGAACTATAGGAATAAAATACCCAACTGTGTGGACCAATAGTCCAACCAAGAGAATAAATGCTCACTGGAAAGGTAAACTATAAAGCCCCACTGTTTTTAACATAAGGAAAGTGGAGCCCATCTATCTCCAGTCAGCAACCACATTTCTGGAATTTCACATGGTTGTATTTTCACATTAATCCTGGGCAGTTCCTTCTTCCAATAGGAGGACCCAAAAGATGAGGCTCCTTTCTAATGGCTCAGCTCACCAGGCCTGGTGAGGCCTCACCTAGGACAGAGTTAGGGAATGGCCGAAGCTAGACGTGGACCTAGAAAAAGACTGGTGTCTTCCCTCTTTACTTCTCTCTACCCAACAGAAAATATTTTTAAGAAGTTGAACTTAGCTGAATCTCAAAGAACCAGTAAAATAGCTGTAGCTCTTGGCCATACTGATGAAATTTATGTAGGAGAAAGAAGGCATCCACATGCTTGAATTCTGTGGCAGAGCTCCCTTTCTTTCCAAACTCCCCCATGCTGCTTTCTGAGTCACAGCAAGTCTCCTGCAAGCCCTGGGAACCTATGTTCTTACCCTAGTGATCTCTCTGAGAGGACACTGCTGATAATCTGGGGAATTGTGCACTTGAGCTCTCATTTGTGCTTGTTTATTGAAGGCATATCTCTTCAGGAAGTAGTCTGTGATTATGGAGATTACAAAGCACATGGGCAAAACAGCATCCTGAGGGACAGTAAAGATATCTATTATCATTTCATAGTGCTGCTGACTTGTCTGTTTTCCCATCTCCACTTTTATTAGCATCCTAATCATTGTCAAACATAGAGTACGTGCTGAGTCCAGAAGCCTTCTAGATCCTCAGTGTTTGAGCAGCAGCAACAGTAGAGGCAGACTGGGGGATCCAGAATAGATGCCAGTGCAGCTCTGCCTCCCTGTGCCCCCCAGCCTCGCTCAGGCGCCAGCTGCACTGCCAATGTAGCTTTGACAGATGGTGGGGATGATGAGACTTCCTTCAGTGGTGATTCATGCCCCCAGGCGGCGACACAGTCACATCTGCAGCAAGCAGCAAACCACCTGGCGCTGCACAAAGATGCCAGAATTTTCTAGTATTGCCTTCAATTTGACGTCCAATTGTCTGTTTCCCTCTACCTTTCTCATGTCAGAAGCTGCCAAGGGCTATGCCATATTTAGAATTCTCTTCCGTGAAGGATTTTATTTCATTCGATTTTGATCAATATGTATTAATGTCTGCAAGTTGATTTAAAAAGCAGAGATACTGGGTTTTTATTCTCCATCGAGCACAGGTATACACACTTGCTCTTCCATTACCAACTTCAGTCATTATAGGGTCAATTCTGATGGAATTGGTGGGTATAAGAATGGGAGGGTAAAAATTTATATAAAATGGACCTATTATATAAAAAGAGAGTCAACAGAAAAAAAAAAAAGAAAAAGTTTTTCTTTTCCTGCAATCCTTGCTCTAATCTGTAATGCTAACTAGTTAGCACATATTTATTGAGAATTTAAGAACAGTGCTCTCAGGTAGAACTCTTACAACTGAAATACGCATCACCTGAAAGCAAACCTTTTGCTACACTCAGGCCTCCTACAGAGCTGCTGTCCATTTCCTTATCAGATCTTTCCCAACTCCTATCCCCTAAATTCCCAGAAACATCACATGTCCTTATTTTATGCAAGTGGGGAGGATATGTATAGGCCGAACAGAATCCAAGATCTGTAGGTGAATTTCAAATACAGAAATAGGAACCTGCCTTGATTCTTATGTCTTGATTATGGGACCAGTTGTTCAACTTGACATCAAAGACAACTCAAGGCCAGAAGTTCATATAAAAGTGGAAATAAATACCACAGCATTAGGATTAATAGCATTCTGTAGATAATCTTTTAACTATTCCATCACTACAATCGGCCTCCAGTTTATTTCCCCTTCCCTCCCATAACCCATCGAAGTGGCTCCAAAGCCTCTTTCTAGAAGAAAAACCTTGATAGGTAGTTAAGTAAAATGTTAGAGGCATAATAACACGAAAATGGGGGAGGGAGAAACCAGTGCAGTGTGTATCCTTGAATTATTTTTTCACTTGCCTCCTAGTTTTCCTGCCATTCTAACATGCTGATAACCTACTTTGCTTTTTAATGTTTTGCTTTACTTTCTTTGCTGGTGGCTTCTTCCCTGTCTCCCCTACTTAGGAACTACTTGATATGAACTATATAAGCTTTAGACTACAGGTCTCTAGTATTGGTTTTGAGAAGTTACAATTGTATAAATCATGAGCTTGAAGGCTGAAGTTAACATACATGTTTCAGCTCTTTTTCAAGAGCAACCCTGGTCTATTTAAAGTCCACCAGAATTCATTTCTCCCCCTTGTTAGCCAATTGGAATTTCAAGGGCATGAATTTTACAAAGCCCCTTGCATATTTGGATTAGTAACTGAAAGAATTTGGAACTCTTTGATGCCCTCCAAGTACTTCCTATTTCTCAGTTAATCTCTCCAATATTAAATGCAGTTTGTGCTTTAATGCAAAAAGCATTGCATCAAAATATTTACTGAGCCAATTATTCATTCAGTTAAAAGAGATTTTATGAATAAATCTTAATATATACTTTCAAAACTTATTCTGCCTTTGCAAACTAAATTTATAATGAAATATATCAATTTGCATAAATCATCGTATTTTTCTGGTCATCCGTTGTTATATAGAATTTAAGAATATCAAATAATTACATGATTTATAGAGTTATCAATATGTTTCCCCAATATCAATAATATTCATATTTTCATTTTCTAAGAAGACAAGCAGAATTCTTCTAAGAAGGCGAAGACTCAGAGCTCAGAAGGGAAAGAAACTGTTACTGCTCACAATCACCCATCCTTTCTTTTACCCCTGACTCTTAGGCAGTGCAGTTGATTTAGAAAAGGGTCCCTTTGCCTCCAAACACTTCTGACATTTGTCACTTCATACAGGAAGCCATTTTTGATAAGGAAGGGGAAAAGTCAAAGTGATTTGACTTTTTATTATATAAAAATATAATAAACATTTTAATATTTATTATAAATAATAAATAATAATGACCTGTTATTATGACAGCAACCCAGTCTTGTTCATTTAGTGTTACTCTGCATTGCTACCTGGAAAACATCTCCTTTGAGTTTCATCAACTCTGAAGTAAGTACCATTCCCCATTTTACAGATGAGCCAAAAGGCTTCAGAGAGATTCATTTTGTAAATGTGGTTTTTTGAAAACTAGAAAGTGCTTTAGAAATGTCCAGATCCATCTTTGTTTTAAAATACTATTTAAAGATATTTAGTCTCCATTTGGATAAGATTCCACACTGACTTTTGAAGACCCAAGTTGTGGTTGGTTGAGTTAGGTTGTTATAAACTCCAAAAATAAACAAAATTTTGCTTATGTATGTATCTTCATTGTTACTTCTCTTCTTAAAACTCCAAGTTTTCCAAGCTTACTGAGAATAAAACCTAAACTCCTTACCTCGGCACCATGGCTGGCCCTGGTGCCCCACTCTCCTCCTGTCAGTCAGCTGTCTCCTCACTCACACCCTATTGCATTCTGTTCCCATCATACTGGCCTCTGCTCAGATTTTTTTTCTTTTTTTTTTTAGATTTCATTTATTTATTCATGAGAGACAGAGAGAGAGGCAGACACACAGGCAGAGGGAGAAGCAGGCTCCATGCAGGGAGCCCGACAGGGGACTCAATCCTGGGTCTCCAGGATCACACCCTGGGCTGCAGGTGGCGCTAAACCACTGAGCCACCCGGGGCTGCCCTCTGCTCAGATTTTTAAGCATGTCAAACTCACTCCCACACTTAGGCCTCTGCCCTGCTTGCCCCCTGAACTTGAACAACTTGTCTTTTGAGATCATCTCATGGCTTGTTCCCTTTTTGTACTTCAGGCTCACCACAACGGTCCTCTCTGGAAATTTCCTAACCACCAATCTTAAATAGTAATCTCCGCCATCCCCTCGAAGTTATTTTCCTTGACCTGTCTCTTTATCATCATCAGATAATCATTATTTCGAAAAAGCATTTCATATACCTTTGTCTGGTATATTCTGTTTGTGTGAATCTGGTATTTTCATGATTTCCTTTTTTATATATCTCTATCCTTATCTTCTTCCTCTCTAAATAATATGCTCCACGAGAGCAAGAGCCATCACTGTCTTGCTCAATACTATGCACCCAGGCTCTAGAAGAGGGCCTAGCTGAATTCATGCTCTGGCTCAGAGATCTCAGTGCTGAGAGCATGACCCTGACTTAGAGATCATTGCTTATATGAATTACTCAAGCTTCTCTCCATTTCCATCTTCTCTACCCCTATAATTACTCTTCATCCTTAATGAACCTTTTTCATTTATTTTAGCTCTGTGGGTTTCCACCTTCATTGTATTCAGTGTCATGCATCATTTTATCCCTTTTACTCCTCTGCCCATCCACCAGCAAATTTTTCATCTTTTAACATAAGCTGAATATTTGTTAAATACCTTGCAAAACAGGGCATTGGAGGGGGGGGCAGTGAGGTGGAATACCTTCCTCTTCATAATAATAGCAAAACACAAAAAAACCAACCCCAAGTTAAAAGAGTTTTTCAGGATATTGCAACGATACTATTATGGCGGTTCTTCCCTTTAAAAATTGTTTTTATTTCTACGGGCAACCTGGGTGGCTCAGTGGTTTAGCGCCGCCTTCAGTCCAGGCCATGATCCTGGAGACCCGGGATCGAGTCCCACGTCGGGCTCCCTGCGTGGAGCCTGCTTCTCCCTCTGCCTATGTCTCTGCCTCTGTCTCTCTCTCTCTCTCTCTCTGTGTGTGTGTCTCATGAATAAATAAATAAAATATTTTAAAAATAAAAATTCTTTTTATTTCCAGATTATGAAAGTAAACCATGTCTCAGGGTGTCACTGTACTATGACCTAATCCATGCTCTCAAATCTCTCCTCTGTTTGAAGTTTCAGATCAAAGACTGTGGTTTAAGAGGGTCTACACTTCTGTGCAATCTGAACAGCTCTGAGGTCCATCAGTGACCCCTGGGAACACAGGGGTCCACCTCATCAAGGGGTTTTGAGCAGATTTTGAGATTGATTGATCTGTGTTACCAAATCTTATAAGGTACAGAATTCCAGTGACTCCTCAAACAAAGATAACAGTGCTGATTAATTTACAAAGACATATTGGCTGGCCTCATTATTACCTTTTCAGTATTCAAAGCCTTTCTAGAAGCAAAATTCAGGAAAAAAGGTGTCTAGTAAGCACAGGTTTGGAGTTAATGGAAACAGATGATGACTTTAAGCCATGGAACTCTGGGGTATAAGCATCAAAGGACTAAAGCAAGAGCCTCCCTGGACCACAAGCCTTTATCTCACAAGGGTGGCTGTACTCACCCTTCCATGGGTATAGGAAATTGTAGACCATTCACAGTACACATTACTATTTTCCTTCTTCAGTCATAGTGGTGTTAGAATAAACTATCTAGTATCAGAGTGAAGGTATGGCCATTTTTTAGAGAGCAGAGTATTTTGGACTATTTCACCTTTGGAACTTATTAAATCATATTTTATAAAACAATATCGACAAGGGCAAACTAAAACCTTGCATTCTATGCAAAAGCAGTTATTTAAAAACTGCATTCTTATGAATGTGCATAAGTGACTAATGATCAGGCTAAAAAGACAAAAGAGAATAAAAAGAATCAGAAATTTGCAGTGCCTGAACTCGCTCCAATTATGCAGACTGTTTATTTTAACTGAACAACTTGAACTTTGTAAGTATATGGGTGCTCTGCAACTAAACTGGAGAAGCGGTACATGAAGGCAGCAACTTTTACGGTATTGGAAAAGTGACTAACCACAACTAATGACTAATGGCTAATTTATATGTTTTATCCATCACACATGTGAGTATAAATAAGACAGAATTGGGTTATACAAAAGGCGAACTATTTGAGGTCTAACTTTCACCTTGACCTTTAGTAACTCCAGATCACTTCTGGCTTCTTAACTGTAGGCAAGTAATTACCAAGCAGCTCAGGAAACTCTGGCAGTCTCCCTGAAATGATGGAGGTACTGTAAGAAATGCCACTTATTCTTGCTCCTATTCTAGCCTCCATGCAAACCATTATTCTTCCATCATGACAGCATGGCTTTGTGATGGATGTGTTAAATATGGTTAGATTACAGGTTATTTTATTTTGGCCTCATCATTACATTGACTCTGTGAGGTTTGGGGATGGGTCTGTGGTCCCAGAAACCACACAAGTTCAAACTATGTATTGGGACAAACTACTTCAGTGGTTTACTTCCATTCAAGTTTATCAAAACTAGTGAACACAAGGCCCTGTGCCAAGATTAGAGATGTGAAATTGGCAAAACCCACACCTCATCCCCAATAATCTTAGCCATTTCATGTAAGTAGGAGAAATCATTTTCCACTTCACTGGTGACCGTTTCTGCCCTTGAGATCTAATTGAGGTCCCGCACAGAGTATGGGGGTCTAGCTAAAATTGTATGCAATTTTATTTTTAAAATGTTTAATTTTTGTCTTTAATAATCTTTCCAACAAATACTACTGCCTTTTCCAACATATTTTATTTTTCAGAAATTATAGAAAAAGAATAAGAATAGAAACCTGATTAAGTAGACTCAGGGAGCTCCAAGCTCCAAACAGCTTTTACTACAGGGGTGGGGGATTTTACCCCATAGACCCCAGTCCTGTTAAGTTTTTACACCTATATTTATTTCGTGCTGGCAGAAGACACAAGGTATCTGGCTTAGAGAACATTCTGATTATTTACTTACAGGACATCTTGCATTGGTTTCCTATACTCCAGGCCCCGACAGGGCAATGCCATGAAAGCTAGATGTACCTGGTGTATGCAAGGGGCAGAGGTTAGTGTCACCAAAGATAAACTCTGAAATGATGGATCTCAGAGCTTTCATAGAATGCTTGGCAGGGTTTTCCATCCTACACTAAGGAGAAAGACAAAGCTTATCTTTCCTACAGAAACAAATTCTCTCTGAGGAAAAGTCTCTAGAACCATTGCCCTTGCAACCTAGACTCTTATTCCAGGGGCGATAAATCTGTAAATCTTTCTGAAGTATCTCAATTTAACTTCCATGGTGTGTGTGCCATTCTTTCATCCTTTGACTCTGGGTGCTGACATGTCTGCTCGGAAAGCTCTGACCACAAAGAAACATGACAATATTCACGAAACAGTGTCTCCTGAAACTCCAGGGTACTCACTTGTAAGATCACCTCTTAGTGATGTGACAGCATATAATGTGACATGGCAGTGTCTGGAGCCATCAACTGGTTTTCTATTGAGGTCCCAAAATAACCATACCTTCCCCCAGTCCCTGTTTCAAAATGCTTCATCTTCTGTTAGTCCTTGATGACCAGGGTGAATGAGCTTCTCCCCTTCTCATTCTTTTACCTGTCAATAATTATGAAATTAGATTTTTGAAGCCCCACTTTTATATTGATTCAGAAAACTAAAAGAAGCAATAAAATACTTTTTAAAAAAGGTAAAAATCGAAAGTGACCTTAATGTTTTTGTCTAGAAAACTTATAAACTTTCTCTGGAAGAAAATAATGCTCACTTGTAACAGGTATCCTTCTCTCATGGTTTACTTCGCATTCACTGGGAATTTTATTGTCTATGCAGAAATGTGACTTTTTTAATGTTAAATGTCTATGCTTATGAGTAAAACAGCACAAAACAATTTCATCCCAAATGAATGTTTAGATATTAAAGGCTTATTTTCAATTGGAATGAAATTTCAGCATCAGATTTTTATCTAACTTATCTTTCAAATGAAAGGTTTTATCCTGCGGAGATTAATGCATCTGCTAATGACAGAAGCATTTGTCATTTTTATGAACTTGACATCCTCTTCTCTCATCAATTCTAAACCAGGTCAAAAAGGCACAAACTGTTCTGCAGAAATTTTTAGGTAGTTAGAAATGTTGACACTTTATCATTGCTTGGGCGAAAATTAAAGAAAGGTGTGAAGAATAACAATTTTTAGTTACTGCTATTATTTCTGTAATCAAAAGGTGCTTTTTAGTTTAACATTCTCTGGGACATGCAAATTTCTGGCCTTGATAATTTAATAATTATTTTGTTATTTATCCAAATGCTCTACTGAAGCTCAAATAGAAGGCAAGATTGACCTTAGAAATATATCTGAAGTTTTCAGTAGATTCTCATTTGTTCTGATTAACTATTGCTACATAACCAACTACTCCCAACAGCTCTTGTGGCTTAGAGCAAACATTTTTTATTGTTACTGATTTTGCTGACCGGGAATACAGGAAGGGCTCAGCAAATACCCATGGCATCTGCTGGGATGGCTGTGGCTGGAGGGTCCACATTCAAGATGGTGTCTTCACAGACATGTCTGGAGCTGTGCTGCTCTTGGCTCTCTCTCGCCACGTGGTGTCCCATCCTCCAGAGCCCTCTTCATGAGGCTAGTGCTTCTTAAAGTGCAGTTGCTGCAGGATTGCTAGCTTCTTATGAGGCAGTTCGGGGGTCCAAGAACAAGTGTTCCGAGAGACCAAGGTAGAGTCTGGAAAGCTTCCTATAACCTCACTTTAGAAATCTGCCACATTCTGATTGTTGATCAAACAAGTCACTTAGGAGGGGGAATTCTGTGCTTCCTCTCAGTGGAACTAATTATAAAGAGGGGTGCCTGGGTGGCCGGTTAAGCATCTGCCTTCAGCTCAAATGATTCCAGGGTGCTAGGATCGAGCCCCGCATCAGGCTCCCCGATCACCAGGAAGCCTGCTTCTCCCTCTCCCTCTGCCTGCTACTCCGCCTGCTTGTGCTCTCTCTGTGTCAAATAAATAAATAAAATCTTTTCTTAAAAAAAAAAAAGAAATAGTTATAAAGAACACGTGGCCCTTCTAAGTCTATGATACACTCAATATGCTTAGAAATTTGCTTCATCTTCTTCCTCTCCTAAAAACTGGAGATTAGAGTTAAGGCAAGAAACGTTGACTCTTTTTCAAAGCCCAAAATTTCAATCTCAATATCAGACAAATTGAAACAAACAAAATGATATACTGAACAATAATGAAAAGGGTCAAGAGTTGAGTTTTTTTTTCCTCAAGAAGAAGGGAGGTATATTCATTGAAAGTAAGTTTAAAAAGCACTTTACAGAACACCTTTTATAAAGTTGCCTGTCAGTCTCTCACAGAGACAAAGGATTGCTAGCAGGCTGCAAATGACATGATTGGAGGATGTGTCAATCAAGAGTTTTGATTAAACAAAGCGTTCAGCATGGGAAACTTAAATCTCAGAAGAGCATGTTTACTTGGTTGCTTTACCTCTCTAGCAATTTTCAAGTGCTCTAAATAACTTGGCACTTTCTCACAGGTAAATCTAGCATTTTAACCAGTAGTTCATACAATAACCTAAAAAATAAAATCTTTTTACATAAAGGAATGATAGATCTAATTAATACATGTTTAAAATTATCTTGCAACTGAACAATATCATTTATACTCCAGTAGACAATACATATATGTTTTTTATAAATCTATTAATTTTTCACCATATGATTGATTCCTTGCAATCTGTCACTCTCTTCTGTACCCTGTTTGGTGTTCTGTTTGTTTTTTATCATCAGAACATATTTGATTTATACACATTTCAATACTCATGGAAATTTTTAACTTTCAATAATGAGATTTTAGAAATTATTTTTCTTTCTCTTTTCCATTGTAGTAAATCATCATCATCATCATCTTTTTTTTCTTTGTCATTGATGAATGGCTGCAAATAGCTGCTTGTTGCTCTGAAAATGATAAATAAATAACTGTTGCTAAATCTTTATTTCTCAGTATTCTCCCTTTATGCAGATGCTGGCTCTCCTGCTCTTCATAGTGTACATTGATTTAAAAAATGTTTCTGATAATTTTAGATACCTGTGTTCTCTGACTTTCCCCCCACTTTTTCTATTAATTTTAGACTATTAAATAGTTATTCATGCTATAAATGGTTTTGATGTGCCTACTTTACTCCTCTCACCAAGGCACTAATTTCTGGTCAGAGTTGATGAAAATAGAGCTGTTGCCCATAAAGAACTCATCATAGTCTAGTCAAGGACGAAGAAGAGCAAAAACCATTCATTGCAAAACACACAAAATGCCATGGTGGAGGAATGCATTGGAGATTCAACAGAGTCTGCAAATTTTCCTTGTGGACAAAAGAGAGTGGGCAGGGATTATCATCTCCAAAAAAGGCCAAATAAAGACCTTTACTGTCATACTAAGGACTTTGGAATTTATTCTGTAAACAAGGGTTAGATAATGACAAGAACAAACATGCACTTAGAATTTTTTTCATAACCAAATGTTAAAGCCTATGACCTTTATCTTCAATTTTGTGAAAATTTTCAACACTTTGTTTATAAAATTGTCTATCCATGCATGCATATATGTGTATGAAGTGTTCTCCCTTCCCTAGATCTTTCCATCTGAATGCATTTGCTTCCTTGCCTATCTTTCCTCACTTTTTAGAATAAATCCTCAAATATTTTATTATGAAAGAATTCTCCATTTGTTATTTATGACCTTCTTTGAAATAGATAACATGGGCTATGTTTAAGCGATACTTACATCTGAAAAGGATACAGGTTGAGATTACACTACAAATAACAAAAATAATAAATGTATTATATCTACTCATTTTCTAGCACTCTACTAATTATAGATACTTTCTCATTTTGCTCTATAATATTCTTACAAGGTAGGTATTATGATTATCTGTATTTTACAAATGAGCACACAGAAACTCAGAGGCTAAGTTACCTGGCCCAGATCCCATGGCCAGGAGATGGAGCCTCAAGGATTCTATTATAGGCACCAAGATTTTAGAGTATATAAACTATTTCAAATATGAGACCTCCCCCCCAAAAAAATTATGGTATGAGTAGCTGCTTAATATATGTTATCCTATATTCTGATCATTTCTAAGCAGATAATATTAACTATTTTGTTATTAGTTTTTTTTTATTTAGCCATGTAATCCTGAAAATTTCAAAAATCTCATTTTGCTCTAATAGCTAATGTTAAACTGTGCCCTCTTTTTATTTATTGCAATATAATTTGAATTCAGTAAAATGCACAAGTCTTAGTGTACAACTTGATGAATTTTTACATAGGTGCACACATACTAACTCCACCCAGATTAAAACAAATACCTTTTCTCCAGTAGCTTCCTCCTAATACTTTCTAGTAAATAGCTAACTGCATCCAGAAGTAACCATCTTTTTTTTAATTTAAATTTGATTTGCCAACAAAGTATAATACCGAGTGTTCATCTCATCATGTGCCCTCCTTAATGCCTGTCATCCAGTTACCCCATTTCCTCACCCACCTCCCCTTCTGCAACCCTTTGTTTCTAGAGTTAGGAGTCAGTCTCTGATGGTTTGTCTTCCTTTGTAATTTTTCCTTATCTTAAAACTCCATCACCATAAATTAGCTTTGTTCCCTTTCTGAATTTCATATAAACACAAATGTATAGTAGGTACATTTTTGAGTCCTGTGTCTTTCACTTGGTGTAGTATTTTTGTGATTTATCCATGTAGTTACATAGAGCAGTAATTTTGTTCTCTTCTGTATAGTATCCTATTGCCAGAATATATCACAACTTTTAATCAGTTGTACCATATAAGTGGATGTTTGAATTGTTCTCAGTTTGGAGCTATTATGAATAAATTTTTTTTGTGTATCATGCCCCTGTTTCCCACGGCCATGTATCCAAAGAATAAAATTGCTAGAACATAGGTATATGTTTAATCTTATGAGTATGTGCAAAGGGTTGTTCAGAGTGATTTACTATTTCACTTACACTCCTACCAGTTATGTGTGAGAACTGTTGTTCTTTACAACATCTCCAGTATATATGTCTTTCTAATTTTAGTTTTTCTGATTTGATTTTGGTTTTAACTTCGTTTTACTGATCTATCACTGGATCATGATGTAAAGAGCAGATTGAGCATTGCAAGAAAAACAACCCATTAGAATTTTTACTTCAGTTATTGAAGATCTAAACTGTCCCTTAGTTCTATTTTAGAATTTGTTTTTTCTCTTGAAGTGTCCCATCTCTTCGCAAATTACACCCATCTTTTCCTTTAAATTATTTAACATATTGTTAACAATTGTATTCAAGTTCTTGTCTGCTAATGGCAGGAACTGGCCTATTTGCAAGGCCCTTCTATTGACTCTTTCTCTTGATTCTGAGGCACACTTTCCTCTTTCTTCATAAGATTGTAATGTATTTTATTGTATTCTGAGAATTATGTATAAAAGAATATTGGAGACTGAATATGTATGTATGTTTTTTATTTCTCGGAGAGGCAAGCCCTTTTCTTTGTCCAACAGCTTGGTTCAGGGCTGTTCATTCAGATTCATCCCAGGATATGTTGGGCTGGAAGTAGGTTGAAGCTGTAAATAGATTGTATTCACCATGATTAACTCAAGCCCCATTTCCCTGAGGTGCCATCTCTTTGATATATTCACTATTTGCGTAGGGACAGGACTGGCAGAAATTTTAGATATTTTTAGTTCACCTTTAGATTCGACTCTAGATGGGCTGCAGAATCCAATTACCTTGATGATGCAGTATGTGATTTCTTTCTGTTCATCAGTTCCTCCTTTAATTTTGTTTTCTGGGCAAAACCCTAGGATCGAGGAGAATTAATGACTCAGTTGCTTGTCCTTATATTTGACTCTCTTGCAGATACAGTCTGTCCTGTTCTCAAAAACCCAAATGATTTCCTCTTCCTCAGGCAAAGCTTCTTCACTGTCCATTGCATCCCCACCTGTACTCAGACCAGGCACTGTTCTCTAACTATGAATACTAATATGACTCTGTTTACCTGTAAAAGGTTTGCTTTATTCTGAAATTCTGTCCATCACTACTTCTTTGCCAATTACAACAATCTGTTGATGGTAGAAAAATAGACCGATTTAAGTAACTCAGTCACGTCTACTTTAGAATTCAATCACTTTGGGTAAATATCCAATCCAATTCAGGTCCTCACTTCTTCTTTCTCATTCTTATTCCTTGGATATATACCTAGCATTTGATGTGCCATTTGCCGTCATGGCACTAGGAAATAGTTCTCCTCATATCCTCATAACTTTTGGGTTTTGGTTTTGGCTTCTCTTGAGGAGCAGCATCTTAAGTGACCCCTATCACCCCAAGTTACCAGATAATGCTAATGATTTGCAGACATCAGATCCTTATAATTTGTATCTTCTTTGCCCTCCTTATTCTCCCTTAGACATATCTCTTTTCCCCTTGAGGCTCTTGTCTAGTGCTTTCCATCATTGCTGTGGGGTATAAAGGGCTACAGGAATCTGCCCTCTGGACCATGCACCTAGATCACTCACTCAGCCATTGCCTGGGTACTGTTTAGATGCATATGCTTCTGAGACATAAGAAACCTTCTTAGAGTACACAAAGTGAAGAATAACTCTATCCATTCTCAGATTCACCTAAACCTATGTGGAATTTCTTTCAACCTGGCTCTGGGGATCTCAATCCATTGGAGAACAGAAGATGAGATTTCACATTTGCATCTCTGCTTTTTATTCTACTTTTTTCATATCTTTCTCTCCAAAATACCCCCTCTTCCCTTTATAATTCAACAAAAGTCTCCCTGCTTCACACTGGCAAAAAAACTGTTCTCAAATTATTATCTGGAATCTTTTTTTTATCTGGAATCTTTTCTTATTTTTTGGTTTATGTTATTAACCCAAATTTAGTTTTCTTGGCTTTCAAGATGAGGAGTCAATCGTGGAATTCAAGAAAGTCTTTTCTCTAGCTCTTGAAGAGTTTTTAAGATGATCATTTCTGTTAAGAGCTTAATTACCTTCTTTTTTCTACCTATATTTGCCTTTCACATTAATCAATGGATATACAAGGCTATTCTGCTACCTGAATCCTGGGGTCAGTTAATGATGCAAAGAAACATGAAAATGCGATTTATAAAACTTCATTATATATAGAGGTGCCTGGGTGACTGGGTCAGTTAGGCAACTGACTCTTGACTTCAACTCTGGTCATGATCTCATGGATCACAGGTTCAAGCCCCACATGGGGGGGCTCAGTGGAGAGTCTGCATGGAGATTCTCTCCTTCTGCCGCTTTCTCCACAGGCAGGAGTGTGTGAGCCCTCTCTGTTTCTCTCTCCAAAATAAAATAAACCTGTAAGAAAAATGAAACTTCATTGAATTACCTCTATTAGAGAAGTTTCTGACAGGAAAGAGATGGTCAAAGTGGAGAAATGAAGTTTTTTTGTTTTTTGTTTTGTTTTTGTTTTTTGGGGCAGGGGGAGAGAGACAGACAGACAAGATGTAGGCACACAAGTGCCAGAGGAGTAGAGGAAGAGAGAGAATCCTTAGCAGGCTCCATGTCCACCATGGAACTCCACTCAGAGCTCCATCTCACGACCCTGTGATCACAATCTGAGCCTAAATCAAGAGTCAGACACTTAACCAATTGAGCCAACCAGGTGCCCCATAAATGAAAAAAACTTTAAGGAAGGAACCATTTACTAGGTATGGACATGATTGAGGGAAGCCCATTAGAGGTGAAGGAAATAGGAATTACCATCTTTAGGGATCCCTGGGTGGCGCAGCGGTTTAGCGCCTGCCTTTGGCCTAGGGCGCGATCCTGGAGAACCGGGATCGAATCCCACGTCGGGCTCCCGGTGCATGGAGCCTGCTTCTCCCTCTGCTTATGTCTCTGCCTCTCTCTCTCTCTCTCTGTGACTATCATAAATAAATAAAAAATTAAAAAAATAAAAAATAAATAAAAAATAAATAAATAACTTTAAAAAAAAAGGAATTACCATCTTTAGGTAAAGGATAAAATAACTGGTTTTAAAGAAGAGAAAGCAGCTATGTCCTTTTATATAGCTATAGGAAATAAATAATTGTGTTCTTAAACCATAAGTACTTAATAGAGCTAGAAAGCAGTCTTCAAACTATGGGCATCATATTAAGATTTTAAAAGAGTATGAACATATGAAAAATATTAAGTGATTTATTTCAAGATGCTCAAGTTCTGGGGCAACCCAGGTGGCTCAGAGGTTTAGCACTGCCTTCAGTCCAGGTCATGATCCTGGAGACCTGGGATCGAGTCCCATGTCAGGCTTCCTGCATGAAGCCTGCTTCTCCCTCTCTCTACCTGTGTCTCTGCCCTCTCTCTCTCTCTCTGTGTCTCTCATGAATAAATAAATAAATAAAATCTTAAAAAAAAAAAAAAAAAGATGCTCAAGTTCTCCAGATTTGATGTGCCTGAGAAAATGCCTTCTTTTAAGTCCTCAAAGAAGATAAGATTCAAGGTATTAGGACCTGTGTTGGAATATTCTAAATTGCAATATATTGTGTAGTGGGGCAGAGTGAATGATGCCAATTTCCATTTAAAGATCTTGTCACTTCTCTTATCAGCTTTTCTAAAAATGTATTATCCTGGGGGAGAGAATTGGTGAGAAGCAGCTGTGGCCTTAGGTAGAGGAACACAGCAATTGACAAAGCAGGGCCTGGCACAGAGGAAGCTGGAGGAATAAATATTCCCATCTTTATTTCCTGATACTGCTCATTGCTATTGACTGAAACCTTCCAAAGGCCAGAGGACAAGTAGTATAATTGATGCAGTGTTTAAAAATAAGCTTTTGGGGAAAAGAGGCAGGAGAAAAGAGTAGAGTCCTAGGAGGCAAAGGGAGAACATTTGGTAAATATACCACTCCATTATTTTCCAAATTCCTTCTCAACTACTTTTAATGTAAATTAAGGGCAGTGTAATTCCTGATTTATTGTGTATATAATTTTCCCTTTCCATAATTTTTTCCTCACACAATTCCTTTTTTTAAGGAAGTGAGGTAGAAAATGAACTCAGTCTACATATTATTCTACCTATATATCAAGTGACTAAATTGTCTTTGAACTTTTTTCTTTCCTTCTTTGTCTTCCTGAGCAGTCACTATTCATTCTCTGAAATGCTATCAGTAATTATTGCATGGGTTTTAAAATATTGAATGAATGAATAGATGAATGAGAAAAAGAACTTCTTGCAAGCTACAGTCAGTCTTGCCAGGTCAACCACATTTCCTTCCTTTATAGTCTTCCTTTATTCTCTTAAAGAACCACATTTTAACCTCTACAAATACTTATTCCTCTGCATTATAATCATTGCTTTCCGTGTCTTTCCTCCACTACATTTTGAACCCTGGAAAGCAAAGACAGTGTTTTATTTATTTCTTGGGATTTTGCAGAGGACCTAGTACACAGTAGGTACTCACTAAAAGCTTATTGAAGTAATTAATTTGTTCCTTGTCTTCATGAGGAATATTTTACCCCTAATCATTTATAGAGTATAGCCTTTTTATATCTGCTCCAATGATCAACATCCAAATTGTTAACAACATATCCGTATCCAACTATTCACTTCTCCACTCCCAACATTACTCCGCTCTTTTGTGTGCTGTGTATTCTAAATGTTTTATATTTATTTCACTTAATCCTCAGCACAACTTTATGAGGTATATACTATAGTATTCTCATTTTTATAGTTAAATATGAAGGCTAAAAACCTAGCAGATCCATCCCTCAGTTATTAAGTAGTTGAACTGGTATTCTCTGTCTCTATAGCTCAGTCTTTTTTTTTTTTTTTTTTGAGATTTTATTTATTTATTCATGAGAGACACATAGAGAGAGCCAGAGACATAGGCAGAGGGAGAAGCAGGCTCCCTGCGGGGAGCCTGTTGCAAGACTGGATCCCAAGATTGCGGAATCACGACCTGAGCCAAAGGCAGATATTCAACCACTGAGCCACTCAGGTGCCTCTAGAGCTCACAGTATTTACCACTATGTGACACTACCTCCTATATTTCCTTATCACTCTGGAGGCACACGTCGTCAGATAGACAAATGCACCAGCCTAGGTATTTTCTTCCCATTTTTACAGCTCTTACTGTTGTCTCAGATGCTTGTTCTTGTCTTACATCTTTTGTGTAGTTTGCAGAAAAGTTCCAGTGAAGACTGATTGCGGCCACTTTTGTAGTCCCCGTTTCAGACCGTATTGCAGGGGGATCCTTTACACGGGACAATATCAAGTTGGCTTGGCCATACCAAGGCTCCACCGACCTGGAATGCCCCAAAGTCTAAGACCCGCGGGAAAGGTCCATTCCGTGCATACCCATGCCCTGAAGTTCAGGGAAGCTGAGATCTAGAACAGTTGAAGGGTAGTGAGGCATCAACCTCGTTCTAGCTCCTAGCCTACCTAATATCAGCTGTTCCTCATGAAGGCAGCGCTGGTGCGAATTCAAAAGTCTTGCCAGGGTAGAGTGGGAAGGGCTGGCCCGGAACCTCCAATAAGAAACACTCAGGGGGATCCCTGGGTGGTGCAGCGGTTTAGCGCCTGCCTTTGGCCCAGGGCACGATCCTGGAGTCCCGGGATCGAGTCCCACGTCGGGCTCCCGGTGCATGGAGCCTGCTTCTCCCTCTGCCTGTGTCTCTGCCTCTCTCTCTCTCTCTCTCTCTGTGTGCCTATCATAAATAAAAAAAAAAAAGAAACACTCAGGAAGCCCGGTTGCTGGCGAGGCTGCGAGGGGGCGGGGCCGCCGGAGTGTGATTATGCATATGCTAATGTGCATCGCTGGGGCGCCGTTCTCTGCAGAGTCCTCACCTGAGGGGGTTCAGAGGAGTCTGGATTCTGATTCATTTCTGCAACTCTTGAGGCTAACCAGGCATCTGCCATGGTCTCCACCCCCACCTGCACAGACTTTTATTCATTTTGAAGCCAGATCCTGGGACACTGCCGCCTTCATTGGTGAGGCCCATGGGTCTCCGAATGAGAGACACCTGGGAGTCCTGCTTGGGCAGAAGCCCAGGACCGGGTCACCAGCATGACCAAATAGGATGAACTGCCCTCTTCTTTGCATTCCCAGTATCCGATTCTATTGCGAGAGGGAACCCTCACCCAGAATGGTAGTCAGGTGGTTTGGACTGGCTCTGACCCCACAGTCTCGGAGCTCCCGTGGGCCCAGCCCCGCTGACACACTGCATACCCCGCATGCGCGTGCAGTTGGACGGTGAGCGCCTCTCCCGCCGTTGCACCACCGTCTCTTCCTCAGTATATACATCTATGGCCACATGTCAAGATACCTGGGACAGAGCTGACTGAGCAAATAAATAGTTAAGGCTGATTTGCCGGTCGGTAAATACGCGCAATATGATAGCACTAGCCAGAAATGATCTTGCAGTAAGTATCTCAGGGGTGTCCCTGGACTATAGTAAGGAAGTGATGACATCCTGTTGGCTATGTCTTCAGAAGCTATATCTGGAGGGCCAGGAAAAAAAAAGAAAAGTATGACTATACTCATGATTAGTGGCTGAAGTTTGGATGGAGCGGTCAGATAATTAGAAGGAGCAGTCTTTGAGGAGTAGGAACAAGATTTGACTCTGTTTTAGGTATGGTTTGTCTCTGAATGGGCTCAGAGTATAAGAATACATGTGTCCTGTCTGAATAGTCATCAAAGGCACTCTTTGCAGAAAGGCTTTCAATAATCAGGTGGAGAGTATGACACATGTTTTTGATGTCTGTGTGATTCTTTCCAGTTATCCTTAGTGCTTTGTTTGCTCAATGGTTTCATGAGATAAGTGGCCACAGTGGCAAAGGTGGGATTTCTACCTATTGTTGACAACCTGGGCTTTCCCTCAGCAAAGTTCAGCTGGGTAACCCCACTGCCAAGTGCCTCATCTACTAACCAGAGACAAAAACTGACCCTCTTTCCTCAAGTTAGGATGGGTAGGGTCCAAAAGGAACCATGTCCACATGTATGGGGCAGAAATTCCCCTCTCCTGGAATAAACATTTATTCCAGATCGAGATTTGTCTTTCTTAGATAGTCCTGAATACCTTATTTCCCATCATTGTAGCCCTTATGCTTTATTTTTTTTTTTTAATTTTTATTTATTTATGATAGTCACAGAGAGAGAGAGAGAGGCAGAGACACAGGCAGAGGGAGAAGCAGGCTCCATGCACCGGGAGCCTGACGTGGGATTCGATCCCGGGTCTCCAGGATCGCGCCCTGGGCCAAAGGCAGGTGCTAAACCACTGCGCCACCCAGGGATCCCGCCCTTATGCTTTAAAAAAAGAAGCTATTTTATGGTGAGAAAACAGGCTGATGCTTAATTCATTACACAGTGGTGCAGTGGTCAATAAATTACTTCAAGATGACAGCAGTTGGGTGACAACAACTTTCAGATTTGAGGTGCTGTCCCATAAGCTGCTCTATATGCTCTGAACCAGTATCTGATTCTTTTTCTTCACCCCCAGAGCCAGAATATAGTCATTAAGAGCATGGTACTTGTCACGATTTCTCTTAATGGCCCTCTTGTAAAGATTTTGCTTTCATTTTCTCTGTCTATACTTTTGATGATTTAGGATTTTTGGTTTCCAAGGCAAGAATGCTTTCACAAGGGTGCACAATAATGGTTCAGTTGACCTCAACTGCTGAGGCTTTCAGTTGACTACTGGGGCTTCTCCTGCTCTTGAAGCAATAAGAAGGGAGTTGATAGACTGTGATGACTGATCCCAGAGTGAATATGACTGATGTTATTGCTCAGTAGAGGAAGGAGAAATATGTCTGAAACTCAGGGAAATCTCAAGATGCCTTTTGGCACATCCACAATCCAGTTGAAAATGTTCATGGGAGTTTCAAACAAACCAATGATGACAATAATAATAGTAATAGTAACAACTATCAAAGCTCAGCCCCCAAAGGGTAAAAGATTTGAATCACTCAATTCTACCATCTGAGGTACATGGAAGTTGTAAATACCAACTATGACCTCAGTACCAGTTGAAGAATGAGCTGTAATAACAACCTGTGGTATTTTTGTTTGCTTATTTTAGTTTTCGCTATTTGTATATTTATTAATTTAATCAATCCCCCCCCCCCTTTCTTTTCTTTTTCCTTACCACTTAAATTTAAAATTTAGTTCTGAGTTTGCATTTTGTATCAGGGTATCACTATGACTAAATTAAGATTAATAAAAAATACCCACTAGGGTAATAGTCACAAACGGAATGAAGGATATATTTGGATATTTAATGAAGTAGTGGCTTGGTGAATGAGTTTAATTCAAACCAAATATTGAATAAGAAAAAGAGAGCCCTTTAAATGATGAAGCATGCAACCCATAATAAGGCTGTAATTTTCAAGCATCTTTATTTACCAGCTATCACACCACAAAGATAACTAAAGCAAAAATGCTAGTGGAAATTCATAATAGTCATAGGTGAATTCACATCCTTTGTCAGTTCATAATTGATGAGGTAGACCAATATATGTAAGAGTGCATTATATGATAAATCATATGGTTGACCTAATCAGTATGTCTCAAACAGAATACCCTGACAATAGAGAATACTATTTTTGTGTGTATTCCCATGAAACTCATACAATTGATTATTAGGACACCAAAGAACCTCAATAAATTAAAAAAAAAATAGAAATAATGTAGATCATACCGATTTACTTTTTAACCGAAATATTTTCTTTTGTTTTATATTCGTGTAACTCCCCTGTTTCTTTCAGCAAACATTTTACTGTTAAAATACTTAATAGAGGACTTGGAAAAAAAGAATGGAAATGCTTATGAAGAAATTGCTTCTGGCTGCTGCAGTGGAAAGAGTAGAATCAAGTTGTTGCATATTTTCCCCCTAGGGAATAAAAATAATACATTCTTACTTTTACTTAAAACAAACAGAACCATTTACAAATCTTTCATTTTCTCTTAATAAGCCTTCAGATCAACTCAGGCTAGTACTAACAAGCAGAACTTTCCTTGGGGAAAGATATTTGGAAAAATTATTACTCCATCCTATTTTGCTTCTGAATTATTTTATTCATTATATACCAGGTCTTAGAGTATTCTGGACTAAATTAAACAGGACTCAATTGTAAAGATGGAGCATACTGGTGGCTACTTAGTAAGATGAATCATGTAAAAGAAGGGTCTACTCAGAGGATCTGAGTATTTAGTATATTTTAAAGTTATTGATCACTCTCAACATTCTGGATGAACTCAGTGGACAGAGGATGTCTCCGTATATATTTGCTTTCTTCAAAATGTTTCTCCTTTATTCCTCTAAGCATATTCTCTCTTATAGAAACGTATCTTGTTTCTCTGCAACAATCTGCATTTGTTTATCCGTTCAATTCTTATGTGCTCATATTGGGGTTTTGCATAATCTCATTACTTAGAGATCTGGCAATGTAATATACAAAACAAATCAGGTGTGAATGTGAATTTCAGTGCAAATCTGAATATAATGAGCAACACAGAAATAGTATCAAAAGCTTTAGGAAGTCAGTCTTCCAGTGAATATTTAATGAGGACCTACTATGCATCAGCTGCCATTCCAGGTGCTAGAGATGGTGGACAAAACAAAGTATCCGTGCCCACATTCAGCTAGAGGAAACAAAACAAATAAAAAGCCCAATATGTCAGAGTACATTATGTGTTATGAAGAAAAGTAAAGCAGGGTAAGGAAGGCAGCACCAGAGTGAGCAGAGGTTGCTGTCTTATACCTGTAGCCTGCGAAGGCGTCTCTAATAAGGTGACAATTGAGCAGAGATTTGAATTAAGGATACACTGACACCTGATAGAAGAGTTTCCTTAGCAAAGGAAATAGTAAATGCAATGCCTTAAGGTGGGACTGTGTTTGACTTTGAAAGAAGGGCAAAGAAGCACATGTCGTTATAAAGCATCTGTGGGAGCGGAAGGTGGTGTGTGATGGACGTTAGAGCTTGTATAAGGCATTGTAAGATATAACGACTTCGGCTTTAGCTTAAGAGGTAACATTAATAACCATGTTGTTTAGATACATAATTCAGAAGGTAAATACCAAAAGGAGTGGCTAAACTAGCTGAAAGTAGTTTCCTATAAGAAGCAAAAAATGGGAGTGGGGTGAGAGAGAGGACTATTATTTGGGGCTTTTTTCAAGTTTTTATTTAAATTCCAGTTAACAGGCATATCTGTGTGGCTAGGATGATTAAGCATATGCTGTCAGCTCAGGTCATAATCTTGGGGTTCTGGGATTAAGCCCCATATCAGGCTTCCTGCTCAGCAGGGAGTCTGCTTCTCTCTCTCTTCTTCTGTCTCTCCCCCTGCTCATTCTCTCTCTCAAGTGAATAAATAAAATCTTTAAAATTCATTAATTAATTAATTCCAGTTAACACAGAGTGTAATAATAGTTTTAGGTATATAATTTAGTGATTGATCACATATACAAACATGACGTTCATCCCAAGTGCCCTCTCTAATACCCATCACCCATGTAACCCATCCTCCCATCTACCTGCCCTCAGGCAACCCTCAGATTATTCTCTACAATTAAGAGTCTGGTCTCTGGTTTGTATCTCTCTCTTTTTTTCCCATGTTCATCTGTTTTGTTTATTAAATTCTACATACTAGTGAAATCATATGGTATTTATCTTTCTCTGACTTATTTTGCTTTGCATAGTACTCTATCTAGCTCCATCCACATCATTATTGCAAATGGCAAGATTTCATTCTTGAGTAATATTCCATTGTGTATATACACCATGTCTTCTTTATACATTCATCAGTCAGTGAACATTTGGGCTCTTTCCATAATTTGGCTGTTATTGATAATGCTGCTATATATATTAGAGAGCCACATATCTTTTCAAATCAGTGTTTTTGTATCCTTCGGGAAATACCTACTGGTGCAATTGCTGGATCATAGGGTAGTTTTATTTTTAATTTTTCAAGGAACCTGCATACTGTTTTCCAGAGTGGCTATACCAGTTTGCATTCCTACCAACAGCGTAAGGGGATTCCACTTTCTCCACATCCTCACCAGCACCTGTTGTTTCCTGTGTTGTTGATTTTTAGCCATTTTGACAGGTGTGAGGTGATAACTCATGGTAGTTTTGATTGTAATGCCCTGATGATGAGTGATGTTGAGCATCTTTTCATGTGTCTGTTAGCCTTCTGGATATCTTCTTTGGAAAAAGTCTGTTCATGTCTAATGCCCATTTTTTAATTGGATTATTCGGGTTTTTTTTTTTTTTTCGGTGTTGAGTTTGATAAATTCCTTACATATTTTGGATACTATCCCTTTATCAGATGTGTCATTTGCAAATTCTTCTTCAGTTCAATTGGCTGCCTTCCAGTTTTGTTGATTGAATATTCCTTTGTTGTGCAGAGCTTTTTTATGTTGGTGAAGTCCCAAAAGCTTTATTTTTGGTTTTGTTTCCCTTGCCTCAAGAGATATATCTTGTGAGAATTTGCTACAGCCAATGTCAGAAAGATTACTGCCTTGTTCTCCTCTAGGATTTTGATGGTTTCCTGACTCACATATAGGTCTTTCATCCATTTTGAATTTATTTTTTTGGATGGTTAAGAAAGTGGTTCCATTTCATTCTTCTGCATGCTGCTGTCCAGTTTTTCCAACAGTGTTTGTTGAAGAGACTGTCTTTTTTCACTGGATAGTCTTTTCCTGCTTTCCTGATTAGTTGTCCACATAGTTGTGGGTTCATTTCTAGGTTTTCTTTTCTGTTCCACTGATCTGTGTGTCTGTTTTTGTACCAGTACCATACTGTCTCGATGACTACAGCTTAGTAATATAACTTGAAGTCCAGAATCGTGATGCCTCCAGCTTTGCTTTTCTTTGTCACAATTGTTTTGACTATTCAGGATATTTTGTGGTTCCATACACATCTTGGGATTGTTCTAGTTCTGTAGAAAGTGCTGGTGGTATTTTGATAGGAATTGCATTGAATGTAAATATTGCTTTAGGTAGCATAGACATTTTAACAATATTTGTTCTTCCAATCCATGGGCATGGAATATCTTACCATTTCTTTGTTATCATCTTGAATTTGTTTTATAGTTTTCAGAGTACAGATCTTTTAACTCTTCAGTTAGGTTTATTCCTAGCTATCTTATGGTTTTTAGTGAAACTATAATTGGGATTAATTCCTTGATTTCTCTTTCTGCTGCTTTATTATTGGTGTATAGAAAAGCAACAGATATGTTCGTTGATTTTGCATACTGTGACTTCACTGGTTTTATTTATCAGTTCTAACAACTTTGGTGGAGTCTTTGGGTTTTCTATATAGAGTATCATGTCATCTGCCCCCTAGTGAAAGTTTGCCAATTTGGATACCTTTTATATCTTTCTGTTGTCTGATTGCTGAGGCTAGGACTTCCAGTACTATGTTAAATAATAGTAGTGAGAGTGGACATCCCTGCTTGCTCCCGACCTCAGAGGAAAAGCTCTCATTTGTTCCCCATTGAAAATAGGTTTTTCATATATGGCCTTTATGATGTTGAGGTATGTTCCCTCTAAGCCTACTTTGTTGAGTGTTTTATCCTGAGTGGATGTTGTACTTGGTCAAATGCTTTTGCTGCATTTGTTGAGAGAATCATATGTTTCTCACCCTTTGTTTTATTAATGTGGTGTATTACACTGATTGATTTGGAAATATAGAACCACCCTTGCAGCCCAAAAATAAATCACAGTTGATAACATGAATGATTATTTTGTTAAGATACTCCTGGGTTTGATTGGGTAGTATTTTGTTGAGAATTTTACATCTAGGAACACTTGGGTGGCTCAGTGGTTGAGCACCTGCCTTTGGCCCAGGGCGTGATCCTGGAGTCCTGGGATTCACATTGGGCTCCCTGCATGGAGCCCGCCTCTCTCTCTCTCTCTCTGTCTCTCATGAATAAATAAATAAAATCTTTTTTTTTTTTTTTAAAGAATTTTACATCTATAGTCATCAGGAATATTGGCCTGTAGTTATCTTTTTTAGTGGAGTCTCTGTCTGATTTTGGAATGAGGGTAATGCAGGCCTCATATAGAATGAGTTTGGAAGTTTTTCTTGTATTTATATATTTTTTGCAATAGTTTGAGAAGAATTAACCCTTCTTCAAATGTTTGGTAGAATTCCTCTGTGAAGCCATCTGGCCCTGACTTTTGTTCTTGGGAGATTGATTACTGTTTCAATTTCTTTGCTTGTTATTGGTCTGTCAAGTTTTCTTTTCTTTCTGTTTCAGTTTTGGTAGTTTATGTTTGTAGAAATTTATCCATTTCTTCCAGATTGTCTAATTTATTAGCATATAGTTTTCCCAATATTCTCTTATAATTGTATTTCTGTAATGTTGGTTGTTATGTCTCTCATTTGTGAATTTATTTATTTAGGTCCTTTCACTTTTCTTTTTGGTAAGTCTGGCTAGGAGGTTACTAATTTTATTAATTCTTTCAAAGACCCAGCTCTGGTTTCACTGATCTGTTATACTGAGTTTTTTTTTTTTTTTTTCCTTTCAGTCTCTGTATCATTTATTTCTGCTCTAATCTATATCATTTCCCTTCTTCTGCTGGCTTTAGGCTTCATTTGTTGATCTTTTTCTAGCTCCCTTAGGTGTTAAGTTAGATTAGTTGAGATTTTTCTTGCTTCTTGAGGTAGGCCTGTATTGTTGTCCCCCTTCTGAGCACTTTTTCTGCATCCTAAAGATTTTGGATTGTCGTGTTTTTATTTCCATATTTTTCAAACATTTCCAAATTTTTTAATGTCTTCTTTAATTTCCTTTTTGACACATTCATTCTTACTAATATGTTCTTTAATCTCCATGTGGTCTTTCCAAGGTTTTTCTCTTGGCTGACTTCAAGTTTCATGGCGTTGTGGTCAGAAAATGTGCGTAGTAAATCTCAATCTTTTTGTACTTGTTGAGAACTGATTTGTGACCTAGTGTGTGATCTATTCTGGAGAATGTCTCATGTGCACTCGAAAAGATAAAGTATTTTGTTGCTTTAAGATGGAATGTTCTGAATATATCTGTTAAGTCCATGTGGTCCAGTGTATGATGCAAAACCATTATTAACTTGTTGATTTTTTGCTTAGATGATCTGTCCATTGATGTACATGGGGCATTAAAGTCCCCTACTATTTTTGTGTTATTAACAATGAGACCCGTTATGTTTGTTATTGTTTCATATATTTGGGTGCTCCCAAGTTGGGGCCATAAATATTTACAATTGTTGGATAGTTCCCCTTATTATAATATAGAGCTCTTCTTCATCTCTTGCTACAGGCTTTGGTTTAAAATTTAGTTTGATTTAAGTACAGCTACTCTGGCTTTCTTTTGATGGAGGACTACTATTTTTCATAGTAAACCTTTGGTTACCATTTTACCTTTCAAACTATACATGAATATCTTTTAGCAAATTAGAAGATAAATTTACATTTTTAAATATTAACTATTTTAGAGAGAGAGAGAGAGAGAGAGAGAGAGAGCATGCCCTTGCAGTGGGAAGAGACAGAGGGAGGGAGAAACTTAAGCTGTGCTGTGCTGAGCCTGGAGCCCAATATGGGACTCAGGCTCATGACCCTGAAACCACAACCTGAGCCACAACCCAGAGTCTAATGCTTAACCAACTGCGCCACCCAGGAGCCCCTAAATTTACATTTTATTTTATTTTTTTAAATTATTTTTTTAAAAGATTTTATTTACTGATTCATGAGAGACATTGAGAGAGAGGCAGAGACACAGGCAGAAGGAGAAGCAGGCTCCCTGCAGGGAGTCTGATGTGGGACTCGATCCCAGGACCCCGGGATCACACCCTGAGCTGAAGGTAGACGCTAAACCGCTGAGCCACCCAGGTGCCCCTAAATTCACATTTTAAAAAGATACCTTAGTCTGGAAGCTTCACAGCTCTTCACTTCTTGGTGATTCCCTGGTGACAGCTCCATGATAAATTTTTCTCTCCTTCCTTCCTTCCTTCCTTCCTTCCTTCCTTCCTTCCTTCCTTCCTTCCTTCCTTCCTTTCCTTCTTGTATAATGAATATACAGTATTATATTCATTTCAAATGTACAATACAGTGATTGAGCTGTATTGTTAGTCAGTGCTGACCATGATAAGTGTACTGTTATCTCCTTCACTTATTCTACCTCCCACTGCCCTCCTCTCCAGTAACCAGTTTATTTTCTATAGTTAAGAGTGGTTTTATTTTGGGGGGGGGGAGGGTGTTTCTTTTTCTATTCATTTGTTTCTTAAATTACACATATGAGTGAATTCATGTGGCATTTGTCTTTCTCTGCCTGATTTTACTTAGCATTATACCCTTTAGAGCCATCCATGTTTTTGCAAATGGCAATATTTCACTCTCTTATGACAAAGTTGTATTCTCTTGTATACTCCACATCTTCTTTATCTGTTCATCTATTGATGGACATTTGAGTTATTTCCATATTTTGGCTATTGTAAATAATGTTGCAATGGGCACAGGGGTGTATATATCTTTTCTAATTATTGTTTTCATATTCTTTGGGTAAATACCTAATAGTAGAATTACTGGACCATATATTTATTCTATTTTTAATTTCTTGAGCAACCTTCATACCATTTTCCACAGTGGGTGCAGTGCACCAGTTTGCATTCCATCAACAGTGTGTGAGAGTTCCTTTTTCTCCACATCCTCACTAACACTTGTTTCTTGTGTTTTTTATTTTAGCCATTCTGATGGGTGTGAGATGGCATCTTCATTGTTAGTTTTAATTGGCATTTCCCTAAGCTAGGTGATATTGAGTATCTTTTCATGTTTGTTGGCCATTTGTAGTCTTCTGTGGAGAAATATCTGTTTGTGTCTTCTGCCCACTTTTAAATTCAGTTATTTGTTTTTTTTGTGTGTTGAGTTTTGTAAGCTCTTGATATATTTTGGATACTAAACTTTTATTGAATATTCCCTGATGAATTTTTATATTCACTTATTAACATTTAGACCCATGATTTCATACTCATAGCTCAAAGTTTATACCTGGTTTGCAGATGTGCTTTTTATGGTTTGCACAATGTTGGTCCAAGGAGGGCTTTTCAAGTACAAATTAGGGGCCATTATCTAAAATCGGGAGATTCACACACACACAAAAATGTGATTTCTAGTTTCTGTTGAAAAATCAGAGACTCTGGCAACACTTGGGTCATCTTCCAATGTAGCACAAATTAGCTGGATCTGAATAGCCACAGCCCATTTCACATGCATCATGCCCTCTCTAGTTCTCTGTAGTCTCTACCAGTTTCTATTTTTCTCTTTGACAGTGAAACAAAGTATCAATTGCCATTTATCACTGTGCTGTGCTCTTGCTTTTTTATAGTGGAGTTAGGAAAAATGTTTTGCCCTCAAAATTGGGAAATAAAAATGAAAGAGCAGTATATTTTTTAAAGAAAAATGGGAATCCCGTATTTCTTACTAGAATTGAAGAGGATGCTATTTACTCAGTAAGCAAACCAAATGTGTCTGTGTTAGAACAATGCAGACTAAGACATTATATTTTTAAAAGATTTATTTATTTGTTTGAGAGAGAGACATTATTTTTTAAAAGATTTATTTATTTATTTAGGGAAATATAAGCTATTTCTTATATAAACAGTAAGGTATATAGTAAGAGGGCAGAGACAGAGGGAGAGAGGGAATCCTCTAGCAGACTATCAGCTGAGTGCAGACCCCACATGGGGCTGGATTCCAGGACCTCAAGATCATGACCTAAGCTGAAATTAGGAGTCAACTGTTCAACCAACTGAGCTACCCAGGCTCCCCCAGATTAAGACATTATTATGAAACATGATTCTTTGGTCAGAATTATGATAAGTGTATGTAAGTTAAAAAAAAATGCTTAGTGCCTGGGATATAAAAGACTATAATTTTTAATAAGTTTTACTTTTTTTCTATATGTATAAAGATAACTAGTACTATGTGGAATGCAATTATGTCCTAAGTAAAAGTATTATCTAGTTTTTAAAATATTGTCTGGCAGATAAGAATATTTCTTAATGCAACAAAAATGGTGAACCTAAAATCACAGATAATAGTTTCTAAATTAATTCTCACCAGAAGTACTACTCATCAGCATGTTGAAGATTTAGCTGATAATTCTCAGAACAATTGCATGAAAAATGCTAAATTGTTTATGGTATTATTCTCTGGCAGGTGTTGAGAATACAGATGTAAATAATTTCACCTAAAAAATATTTTGACAGAATTCTTGCATGATCAAAAAGATTTGGACGTGTTGTCCATGACAAGTACTGCACTAAGAACTGATTAAATTTTTGTTTTGAGGGCAGCCTCGGTGGCGCGGTGGTTTAGCGCCGCCTGCAGCCGGGGGCGTGATCCTGGAGACCTGGGATCGAGTCCCACGTCAGGCTCTCTGTGTGGTGCCTGCTCCTCCCTCTGCCTGTGTCTCTGCCTCTCTCTCTCTCTCTGTCTCTATGAATAAATAAAATAAAATCTTTAAAATAAATAAATAAATTTTTGTTTTGAAAAACATCTTATAAATTTTAACATAAACTGGTCAAAATTGTAAGGAGTGCCTACACATTATACAGCTGAGGAATGGTCCTTCTGACAGTGGATCTGTTATAGAAAAATGAAAATAAACAACATTTTGTAATGTTGTGTGAGCTTAAGTTCATTGCATCATTCAACACGATGGAATTGTATTCAGAAGTTCAAAGCAGAGGTGCCTGGCTGGCTCAATCAGTAGGGCATGTGACTTGATCTTGGGGTCATGATTTCAAGTCCCATGTTGGGCATAGAGCTTATGTAAAAAGAGAAAGTTTAAAGTGAAAGCCTTCATGTGTCATAAGATTTGTCAGTGCAAGGATAAAAAGTTCTAACTCAAGTTGACTTAAAAATAAGAAACTAACAATTTCATAAGCAGAACTTCCAGAAAAATGGTTTTAGTATTGATGGATTCACAGTTTCAGTGTGTCATTAAAGACCATATACATCAATGTCAATTTTATACTCAGCCTTTAGCAAGATGCCTAATGGATGGGGTGCTGAACACATTTTTAAAAAATGGTAATATTCAAAAGAAGAAAAAAATCAACAAATGGAAAGAGGAATTTTATGTAGACCATTGAAGCCTGTCTTGAAAGCTGAAGTTGGGTCACTTTGCTCTGAGATACGTAAACACTTAGAAGATTTTCTAGGAAAAAAAAATTAGGATTCTATGGGTTGGAAGAAAATGGATATAGATATTAGGTTGGAGCAGACAATGTTATCTTAGATGTGTTCTTCTGGCCTAAAGTGGAGACAGTTTGGTCTTGATTGATGAACTGCAATCTCATGGCGGTTGGCTCTATTAAACTGAGGTTAGGTGGTTTTCTTATGAAGTGGTGCTGAATCCTTCTATGGAAATTTTAAAACATGTAAGATCAGCTAACCAATGAAAACTGGATCAAAAATTTTTATATGAACATTTTAACCTTTGAAATCCTTTGTTCCTCAGCAAGGTCTTTAAAAGAATTTACACTGTTGTATGCTTTGATTTGCGAAATTATGATTCTGGGAAATTCTTTGCAGAGCACAGACTAGTCTGTCTCCATCAGCAGAAGTTGGTTTTCTAAATTAAAGTAACGGCCTAAGTTGCACTCCAAAAATTTGGGGGTTAAAGACTAATTTTCTAAAAAAAAAAACCTCCCTTTGATTACACACTTTATGAAAATAAACTATAATTTTCCAGTTCACTTTTGTCTCCTAAATTTGAAAATGTGACTGCAAAACTACTAATGGATATTATTGAATTATAAGACTACTCAGTACTAAAATTAAATGGGATAATATTAAGAACCAGAATTCTATAAATATCTTAGTAGATGTATCCCTAAATTTCAAATCATGCTATAAAACATTATCTATGCTCCTAAGTACCTATTTTTGTGTACCACCCTTTTCAAATAAGAGACTACTTAAAAATGTGGAGGCCGAGAAAATTAAGGCCATTCCACTTTAAATTCAGCGTTATCACAAGTACAGCCATCCCAGGCCCCTGTGAATAAGAGCTGAACTTTACCTTACTTCAGTTACAGGAAGAAAACAGTTTACAGCTTAACGTCCTAGAAAGCCCCATATTAGAATAAAAAGAGCCCAAGCCAAGGGCAGGAAGCCCCTATTAGAATGAGAACAGAGCCCAAGCCAGTGGCAGGAAGCCCCTATTAGAATAAGAACAGAGCTCAATGCCCTTGAAGGCCCCATATCAAAATGTAAACAGAACTTGAGGAATTGCTCCACCCCTCCTGGAGGTCCCCTAGACCAGTCCTTAAAACTAAGCTGAAACCCACCTCGGGGTCCAAGTCCCTGCTCCGCTGTGTCGGGTACACTTGGACCCAAGCTTGAGCTTGTAAATAAACCCTCGTGTGTTTGCATCGGTGTCGGCTCCTCGGTGGTTTCTCGGATTCGCGATCTTGGGCACAACAAAAATAAATGCTGCGCCAAAGTAATGGGTCAAAAACTGAAACAATTCCTGATTTTTATAGTTTGTTGTCATAGAAAGGTGTCAGGTTTCAGACTGCAAGTCAAAGCAGTAACATGTCAAGGAAAAATTTAGGAATTAAATATTTCCATAATTAAAATGATAGTGTCCAATATTACTTTCATTTTATTTTGTTAAATGCTTACACTGAGATTATATTTCTGATAGTTGGATTTTTTTTATAGATGCCTACTTTTTGCATTTGAATTAACCTGCCTATAGGCATTTGATTTGGAATCTGTTTTAGATCTGAGTGAGTTATTTTACTTTAAAGCTCCCTGAAAATTGGGGCAACTGGGTGGCTCAGTTGGGTGGCTCAATCAGTTAGGTGTCTGCCTTCAGCTCAGGTCATGATCCTTGGGTCCTGGGATTGAGCCCCATCTCTGCTCCCTGCTCAGTGGGGAGCCTGCTTTTCCTTCTCCCTTTGCAGCTTTCCCTGCCTGTGAGCCTGTGCACGCTATCTCTCTCTTTCTCAATCGATCAAATAAATAAATAAAATCTTAAAAAAGCAAACAAAAATACCTCCCTGAAAATTATACAAAGGACTGAGAAATGATTCCGCTTTGACCTTGTAAGGACTGCTTTCTTAATTCCAGACCTGCACTGAAGCTATTTCTTCATTGTTAAACAGTTACCACTTTGTGGTGGAGCTACCATCATTTAGTTCTAGATCTTAACAGATGTTTCGCTTAGTTTTAGGTGTCAGTTTTCTGTGCCTGGCCAGAGAATGCCCAGATACTTATTTAAACATTATTCTGGGTGTGTCTGTGTGGGTGTTTCTGGATAAAATTAACATATGAATTGGTAGACTGAGTATAGTATAGCAGTTGACCTTCTCTAATGTGGGTGGGCCTCATCCAATCCTTTGAAGCCCTGAATAGAGAAATAGGCCTAGTGAAGAAGGAATTTTCTCCTGCCTAACTGCTGAAGCAAGGATGTTGGTGTTTTCTGGCCTTTATATTTGAACTAAGACATCAGCTCTTCCTGGGATTTGAGCCTGTGGGGTTTCAGCCAGCAGCTTTACCATCGGGTCTCCTGGGTCTCTCCAGCTTGCCAAATGCAGATCTTGTGACTTCTCAGCCTCCATAATTGCATGAGCCAGTTCCATCCAATAAACCTCTTTCTCTCATATATTTATAGGTATTGATATATTTTTTTCCATATATAGGGAGAGATAGAGATATACAGGTAACTATATATATATTTATGGAGAGATATATGAAGTGATTAATGTTTATATGTGTCTATATTTGTGTGTATAATATAGATAGCTATCCAATTGGTTCTCTTTCTCTTTTTAAAGGATTTTATTTATTTATTCATGAGAGACACAGAGAGAGTCAGAGACTCAGGCAGAGTGAGGAGAAGCAGGCTCCATGCAGGAGCCAGATGTGGGACTGATCCTGGAATTCCTTTGGGATCACGCCCTGAGCCAAAGGCTGACACTCATTTGCTGAGCCACCCAGAGTCCCTGATTCTCTTTCTCTAGAGAACTCTCCTACACTGGAAATAAGTTTTTTATATCCTCTTTCAGCAAAAATTAAATGAGGCATTTTACTGATTTTGTGCTTTTCTCGATTGTAGCTAGATCCAACATTTCCATATAGTCTATTTGGGCGTTAATTCTCAAACTTGAGGACCTTGTTAAATGTACTTCTAGTATACTAGGTCTGGAGTAAGGCATTAATTTCTACATTTCTAGCAAGCTTTCAGCTGATAGCCATACCACTAATCAATCCTAGGACCATTGTGTGAATAGTATCGTGTTTGAAAATTGCATTTTTGCAAATATTGGACTTACCTTAAACTTTAGCAATGTATGAAGGCTCACTTTCTGTTGTCTCTGTCTATAGATTTGTGTATTGACACTAGAACACAAAAGTTACTTTAGAGACCATAATTTTTAGAACCATTTATTGCCACCTAATGATAGCTTAGAAAAACCATGAGGTCTTAATAAGAAAACATGTTCTATGCAGAATAACTATTATACTTTAAAGAAAATTATCAAAACTGATCTTTTACAAAGTTTCCACAAACATTTGTGACTTCTCCAATAGAACTAAATTGGATGTTAGAAAATTTTCATTCGTACCCCTCATTTTATACTTAATATTTACTATGTGTGACCTGATAAAATGAAGAAAGGCTTCAGAGTCAGACACAATTTAGGGAAATAATCTAACTTTAGGCTTAAATTTAACTTACTCTGTCAAGTGAAGCATACTCTTTACTATCATATAAGTCCTCTTTATTTGGAGCCCTTACTAAAAGTAAAAATCTGCAGAGAGTCAATAGGTTGTAGCCAACTTGAGATAGTTTCATTTCTTCATGGCATTTCCAAATTCAAGGAAGCAAGGAAATATGTTAGACGAAGCCTGACTCAGAGAACAAGTCTTTACAAGGATTTTTTTTTCCACTGCAGAATAATTCCTTAATTGTCATTTTGCTTATTGCTTTACCCTGCCAACTAATACTGTACACACATGAAGGAACATGTAAGAAACTTTAGAGGGTAGAAGAGGGATGCCTGGGTGGTTCAGTGGTTGAGCGTGATCCCGGATTCCTGGGATGGAGTCCCACCCACATCGGGCTTCTTGCGTGGAGCCTGCTTTTCCTCCCTCTGCCTGTGTCTGCCTCTCTTTCTGTGTCTCTCATGAATAAATAAATAAAAACACAATGTGTTTTCCTGTAGCTATCAAACCCCAATTATATGTATAATTTTAATTATATATAATCTTTGTTATAAAGATGTACTATTCCCTTTGTCTTCTGGAAAGTAGAAATGGAGACAAGAATTATGTTGGTAATAATTTGGGGGTACAAGCGCAAGGCATGAAAAGTGAGGGAAATTGGCAATAAGGCAAGAGATATAATGTGATATATACAGCAAGTGATGAGACGACCTTGTTCACTGGGCCAAGTACAGGGCTTCTCAGGAAGGAATACACAAGGAATTGAGTTTGGAGTAATTTGCAGGAGAAAAAAAGGAGACATTTATCTGCATAGCTCATTCTATTTCCCTTTTCCTGTTTTTCGTTATTTTATCCTAAGGGAGTTAAGGATTCTGGAATGCATCATTTGGACTTGCAGCAATGACTCAAGTAATGACGTTCCATACTCTGAGGTGTGGTACTTAATCCAAATCTGAAAATAGCAGGATTACCTGGTACCTGGGACACTGACCAAAGGGAAAGAAAGAAAGCAGTGGTTGTAGGATTCCTACTAAAAAATTATGTTAGAATATATTGGCATAATGCATTCTGTTTTGCCCAGTAATGTGTGTAGCAGTTTAGTAACTGAGCTAGAGTTTTATTTAAAATCAGACTCTTAAATAATAACTCTTAGTATCATTTGCTTACCAGCCTTTAAGAAATATTTTTATTGGCACAAATACTTTCTTAGAGTATCTACAAGATTTCTGGGGTAATTTTACTTAAAACGTGGTCCTGCAGAGAAGTATGAAATACATTTTGGCTAGCACTATATGGCAAATAAAAGGATTTTTTTGAAACTTTTACATAAGAATGCCGAAAATTCTTTTAAAAACAAAACTAATTATTTGCTGGGTAGATACTTCACAGAAGTTTTACACATCAGTGGAGGTAGTGAAGAATGCAGACACTGACCTTGAGGTTTTATTTGATAAGTAAATGACCAAACTCTGGCAGAAAAGGCCACACTAATAATGCATTCAATCTGTCTAACACCTATGTCATTTTAATATCTGTAAGACATCTGGCTAAGCGTAATTTTTGTATATTTTTTTGGTACTTAGTGAGCCAGTCTCACAATTTTATAGATACATTTTTTTGTGATTGCAAAGGAAAGTTGGATTTCAGGATTAGTTTTTCATTGTGCTTCTGTCATATTTAAGATTTTGATCACCGTTCACAAGAGATCTCTGAGAAATAAAATAAATGATGTAATACAATAAGACAACAAATATCTATTTCTTGATTGTAGCATGTAGCAATAATTTTAAGAACAAATCAGAACTTTTGGAAAAATCTGTGAAACAGAGACATGAACTTCTATAAAATAAAATACTATATGGAATTAGAAGTGCTGATAGTACTGTCTCATATACCAGCTGGAAGACTATTTCTGCCAACTGTGGAATTTGCTTAAGAAATGAATAGTTTAAAAAAAATGAATAGTTATAACTTTAGAAAAAAACTCAATTCTTTGAATTTAGTGTTCATACTAGGTAGAACAAATATATGAGATTTATTCTATCAGGATACTTTAAAAATTAATCACATGATATTTTGCTTTTGCCAGAATGACAGACTTGCTTGTCTAAGGAAATTCTCACAATGAAACAATGTACATTTAAGGGAGAGGAAAATCTGAAATGTAAAGGAACTGTTAAGAAACGAAGTGGAAAATGTATGTAAACCTAAACCCAGTGTGTGGTGAGTGTATGTGTGTGTGTAGTGTTTTATTAAAGTGTTTTAAGAGTCATGTATTATTCTGGAGGGGGGTTAATTGTTTAATAGATTTTTTTGGTGATGTTCAAGGATAGACGCTAGAAGAAATACAAGATACACATTTCTAAAACGGTAAGGTATATAGTAAGAAGAAAAAACAAAAACAGTAACACATAAGCAGGACAAACAGAAAAAGTTAATAAAGTACAAGTAAGCTTGGAGAGATTAACACCCACAGTAAAAATGAATATATTATAAATAAAAGAGTGAATAGAAATTAGAATTTAGGAATATAATTAGGAATAATAACATTTATATTAGATGACAGTAATAAAAAAACAAAACTTTTAGTACCCAGATGAGTAAGACTTGTCTGAAAATGTAATTTTGAAAGATACTGAAGAGGCTCTAAATAGATATACATTCCATATTTATGTTAAGAAAAGCACAAAATCATAAATAAATTGCCCTTCCCAATTTTTACATATAATATGATTCTAGGGGATCCCTGGGTGGCTCAGCGGTTTAGCGCCTGCCTTTGGCCCGGGGCGTGATCCTGGAGACCTGGGATTGAGTCCCGCATCAGGCTCCCTGCATGGAGCCTGCTTCTCCTTCTGCCTATATCTCTGCTTCTCTCTCCCTCTCTGTGTCTCGCATGAATAAATAAATAAAATCTTAAAAAAAAAAGATGATTCTATCAGAATTCCAGCAGCTTTTATATGAACTTGTGAATCTTTTAAAAAATTTATATGAAAGTGCAAAGCCAGGGACACCAGGGTGGCTCAGTGGTTGGGGGTCTGCCTTTGGCTCAGGTCGTGATCCTGGGGTCCTGGGATTAAGTTCCTCATTAGGCTCCCTGCGTGGAGCCTGCTTCTCCCTCTGCCTATGTCTCTGCCTCTCTCTCTGTGTCTCTCATGAATAAGTATATGAAATCTTAAAAAAAAAAAAAAAAAGAACGTGCAAAGCCCAAAGAGTGGCCAAGACCTCTTGAAGGAAGTGACTAATACAAGAAGTGTTGCCCTATGAGTTATCTTATCACTCTCAAATTATAATAATGAAGATAACATATATTGATTCAGCCTAGGATTATATATTAAATATTTTAATGACTCATGAAATTCTGATGCTAATAATTACAATAGATGTCTAACCAATCAAAATAAAGGTCTGACAAGTCAGAAACAAGTAAAAGTAGACATGCTGTACTGATTCTGGTCAAAAGGATAAAAAAATTGGCAAGAGAACAGAATGGAGAAACTAAAAAAGATTTCATCTTATATGGAGAGTATGTATGGTAGAGGTGTCTTCTCATCACTGAGAAATTAATAACTGGTTAATAAATGAGATGGAGATGAGTATTTTTTGATATTAAGAAAGATGCAGAATTCGGTTTCACCTGATTAAATACATAAAAGACAAAGAAAATAGCTAAACATTTTAAAAGAATATATTTAATAATATTTTTCTGTCATTAAATAGGTAAGACCATAAAAATAAGATAACTTAAATTGACTATATTAAAATTAACAAATTATATTCATCAAAATACATAATTAAATAGTCAAAAGGCAAGTACAGACTTGGAGAACTTTTTTTCAAAACATAGAACTTATGAAGGATTACTGTCCAGAATATATAATGAGGGCAATAAGACAATTGTGTTCGGAAAATGGATGTAAACGTGGATAGATGAATGGTAAATAAACATTTTTTTTAAGATGTATTTATTTATTTTAGGGGGGAGGGGCAGAAAAAGAGGGAGAGACAGAATCTGAAGCAGACTCTGCACTAAGCATGGAGCTGATGGAGGGCTTGATTTCACAACCCTGAGACCATGACCTAAGCAGAAACCAAGAGTGGGATGCTTAACAAAGTAAGCCACCCAGGTGCCCCAAATGGTGAATAAACATTGTAAAATTGTTCTAAACTTTGTTGGAAGTTTGGGAGATGCAAACTAATATCTACCAAATGGAGAGTAACAGTGGTAGAGAATATACCCGTAAATGGAAATTCCTATATCCTGTTGCAGAGCTAATTGATAAGACCACGATGGGAGAAATTTTAACATTATTGTGTCTTTGAATGTTTATATTACTTAAAGTCAGCAATTCTACTCTTAGGTGTAAGCCATAAAGAAGCGGAACCACTAAACCTATACAAGAATATAGCACTACTTATACTAGTAGCAAACCACAAACATCCCAAATGCGCATTGGTGGGAGAATTGATAAAAACACTGTAGTATAGGTACATAATGGAATACTATATAAAGAAGGGCTACAGAAAATTACATACAAATTTAATTTGGCACTAAAAAAGCAAGTCCCTGGGGTACCTGGGTGGCTCATTTGGTTGACCATCTGACTCTTGGTTTTGGCTCAGGCTGTGATCTCAAGATAATGAGATTGAGCACTGCATCCGACACCATACTCAGTGTGGAGTCTGCTTGAGATTCTCTCTCTCCTGCTTCTTTGCCCCTCCCCTCATTCACATGTTAAATCAATCAATCGCCTTTAAAAAAAAAAAAGAAAAGAAAAAAACCCAAATCCTTAAGGAGATTCCACACATAAAAATAAATATCAGGAACAAACAAAACCAATCAACATATTTTTTTTTGGAATACATATAAGTGTGATAAAACTTTGTTGAGAAAAGCAAGAGATTAATAAATGTGGGATGTTAAGTGGATGGAGGAAGGAGATGAACTAGAAGAGGAGTACAGATAGATGCAAAGTGCTGGTCATATTCTTAGGCCTTAATTTGTTTAGTGGCATATGGATGTCCTTTTTATTTTATGCTTTCTAACATGTGTTACATATATTTTTTATTTTCTGAAGTGTCACATTCTTTACATAGTAAAAGAGGAAGTAAAATTACATGTGTAGATTTCATTGTATTTCAAATTCTAGATACAAAAATATTAAGTATATGAGAATCATTAATTGAGATCACACTAATTCACTACTTATGATAGTATAAGTTTAAGCATACCAAATTTCACATTTATACTTTAAGTTGTGAAATTACGTGTTTAACTATAGCACAATATATGGCAGATGGAGGTATTAAAAGTCTAATAGTGAACTGTTTCAGGAACTTTAGTAGAGTTATTTCCAAGTTTAATGATGCTATGAACTTAGACAAATTTAATTAAAGATATCCTCAGAAGTAATCAAGACCCTGTGCTGGTAAAAGGGTGGTAATAACTTAGGTATTGAAAGAGTAGCTTGAGAGGAGCCTGAGGGCTCAGTCAGTTAAGCGTCTGAATCTTGATGTTGGCTCCTGTCATGAGCTCAGGATTGTGATATCAAGCCCTGTGTGGGGATCTGTGCTAAGACTGGAGCCTGCTTAAGATTCTTTCTCCCTCTCCCTCTGCCCCTCCTTCCCCTCTCTATTCCTCTCTCATTTTCTCTCTCTCTCCCCCCAAAAAAGAGCATCTTGAAAATATCAAGCACCTAGTGGGCACACACCAGGAAGAGAAGATAGTGAGAGAGTATCCCACATATGCCATCTGTCAGGATGGATCCCAAGCTGTGGCAGAGGATCCAGTAGATATCACTGTCAAAGAATCTATGATGCCTACTAGCCAAAAGGAAGGAATACAACTTCCTGTGTCAAAGGGAACATTTAGGAACATGGGGACTGTCAGTGCAGGACTCATCAAAAGGACCTGGATGATTAAATGACTTCTCTTGGGAAAAACATACAAAAAGATTCACAGTGAGTGTCCCTACTCATTTTCTCAAACTTCTAATCTGATCCTTTCAATTAACCATAATGATTTACCAAGGCCTTCTTTCTTAATTTAAACTTCAAAATTTAGTCATATTATTTTCCTATAATAGTTCTATCAATGGCTTTTTTTTTTTTTTTTTTTTAGACTTTGCAGCCTGAGGAACCATGTGATTTTTTGGCAAATACTTTATTTACACAGGCAGAAATTGATACAGTTTCCTAAAAGCATGGGATGCTCCTCTTCTCATTTTGCACATGCTATGCTGATGTTCCTACCAGTTATTGTCTCCTCTCAGGAAGCAGTGATTGATATATTAGAAAATAGCTTTGACAATAGCCTACAGCAGAGCATGTGAAATTGAATTGCTTCTGTAATTTTCTTTTCTTATTCCTTTATTATGTGGTATCCAGGAGATGGTGAGGGTAGAAACACTACCAATTTCTGCTCTTCAGATTAATGAAAATTAAAGTGAGTCAGTTGTAAAAAGTCAAAATTAAAGTATCTCCACGGTTTAGGCTAATGTGAAAATGATAAAACATTTTAAGCCTTAATATAAAAATAAAATAAATGATACATATATCTGTATTGTATTCTAACTATATGTATCCCCCCACAAGCATATTTGCAAAAACATGTTTCTGTTTCACAAGAAGACATATGTATCAGTATCAGAACATACATAAATATCAGATTTAGTGTACTCTGATTTGATATACAAAATTATAAAGACAAATGAAAAGTTATTTAGCCAAGCTAAAACTATTTTTCTAAAACTTATGGTTTTGAATGAGGGTTGGCCACAGGTGAAATTGTAAGATTTGAAAGGTGGAAGTATATAGAAGCCATTAGCTTCTAAGGTCATTGTATGGTACTGGGTATCACCATCCATAGCCAGCACACATTGCTGTTGATCTACTGGCTTATTTTGTTGGGATGGGGCAGCAACCACTGAAGCTGATAACCTTGAACCCTAAATCTTGCCAAATTTTCTTTGCTAAGTGGACATAATTTTTCCTCCTCTCCAGAGGACATTAAGATTCCCTTACCTCCTTCCATAATGGTTGTTCCCTTCCAAGAGACCTCTGATCTCCTAAGAACTTAGCTCCAGTACTTCTGTTCCTCCTAAACCCGTACCAGGCTAACCTCAGAGGTCCCCAGGGGATAAGAGAACAAGTACAATCTCTGAAGAGTCTCAACCACATTGGAACTTCCAAGATTTTGCCATTTCATGTTGCTACAAATTAGGGAACAAATGTGGGAGTGGATCACAAGAAATACTGAATCAGGGTTATAGAAATATAAAGTTGGACTGAACTGAATTTGTAAACATGGATGCACTAAACAGATTCTGGATTTAATGTGTCAGTTTCCAAAGCTTGGAGTGGCTCTGGCATTTTCCTTAACTGGTTGACTGAAGAAAACTTGGATCCACAGTTGTCCCAAACTGAAAAAAGTTGAATTGTCACATGTTATTTGGTATAACATAGAGGAAGGTATCTCAAGGGTTAAGAATATTAGAATTCTAAAGTAGATTTATCATTTGAGTTATGTATACAACTTCTAGCTATTTCTTGCAGAAGGGTCAGAGAGCAATGTGTCTTCACAGTTGTGAGAAATTAACCTTAGTATCCCTGAAGGACTGGCTCTGTCATAGCTTTTGTTAGTCAAGAAATGACATTGGACACTGCTGTCATCAAATGTAAGGCATGATTTCAGTGGGATGATAGGATCACATAGTGTTAGAAGCCAAGTGGTGGCAGGAAGTGCCAGAAGCAAGTTGGGTACAGTTACTATAACAGGCAACAGAGGAGGAGTAAGTTGCACGGCTTGATCCACAGAGATTGTTGATGGTGGCTGATTGATTAAGCTGCCCCTAGAACTGAAATATATGAGGCAAATTACTGAAGTATTACTTGATTTGAATAACCAGTCTCTCATTTGGTCAACAGAAGTCTAAATTAAATCCCTTCAGACACTCCCCAAACTTAGACTAATTCAGCCACTCAGAGTCTGGGTTCTCTTGAAAAAGAATCCTGCTATATTGCCAAAAATGTATGCTATTAACACTTATGTTGTTAAAATACAGGATCTGACCTTGCCCTTGGATAACTCAGCCTCAGCAGCCTTGCCCTAATCTGTGTTGGATACTCAATGTCTTTATTTAAAATGTTGATATTTTGTTAACAGATTTTTGGCACTAATTTTGTCTTTTATAGTATTATATTAAAACACCATCGATCTTGATTTCTAAGTTTATTGGCACCTTATGAAATTCTGGGTTAGGAACTAGTTCGTAGGGCCTCGTGTCTCAAGTCCTGGCCCTCTATGCAGCTCCTGCCACATCTCCTCCAGATTCTCTGCTTCTGGGACAGGCACATATGCCATTCTGTAATGCAGAGTACCCTCTTCTGAAGATCTCCAATGTGGTTGAGGTCATTGGTGAGAGATAGATAGTGTTAAATTTTGACCTTGTGATTCCAGTTTGTTGCTGTGGGTTCTAAGCCTTAGTTTATCCTTCCTCTCCCCTACTTGCCACTGTATTTTCTTGCTGACCTCAAAGAAATTCAGACCTACCACTTAAGCATCTCTGAGTCAGAGAAGCAACAGCTTTTCATAGATTTCTTCTCCAGCTCCCACAGTTGTGCAAGATCTAATTCTCACAGCAGCCCTCATCCTGTATTGCTCACAGCAGTTTTTCTCTGTTTGAACCCTAACTAATGGACCCACACCCCCAGAATGCCTTGTTACATTTCCTTGAGACTTTTTTCCCTTGGAGGTTCTTCAGTACTTCCTGAATGCTGAATATTTTGGTTCCAACTGGATAGTTTTCCAGAATTATACAGAAGTGTTTGAACTTAAGCCTTGTGTACCACTGGAGTTCTTTGCCAGCAGAATTCTCAGCTTCTATTTACATAAGCATCTGGCACATCCTCTATGGCTATTTACCAGATGTGACCAGACGTATCTAGCTCTTTCTCAAGCTGTAAACCAAGATGTTTTACAACTCTTTGAAATATCATTCCAGTTAATATATAACCTAAGATATGTCCTCCAAAGATACTCCAATAGTATACATACTTTTCCATATATTTTCCCCCAAGGCACTTAACATTGCTTGTGAATGTTTGCTTAGAATCATACTTCTCATGCAAGCATTGTTTGTTTGTTTGTTTATTTGTTTGTTTTTCTGGGTGAAAGGTGTCTTCCTCAAAAACATGCTTTTCTAGACTTACCATTTGTTTTTGTTTTTTTTTAAAGATTTTATTTATTCATGAAAGACACAGAGAGAGGCAGAGACACAGGCAGAGGCAGAAGCAGGCTCCATGCAGGGAGCCCGATGTGGGATTTGATCCCAGGACCCCAGGATCAACACCCTGAGCTGAAGGCATACACTCAACTGCTGAGCCACCCAGGCGTCCCTAGACTTACATTTGTATTAATATCCAAGGGCTGCCATAACAAAGTATTACGAAATGAGTGGCTAAAAACAAAAGAAATTTATTGTCTCACAGACTGGAAGTCCAAAATCAAGCCGTCAGGACGGCCCTGCTCCTCCTAAAATTTGTAGGGGAATATTTTCTTTCCTCTTCCTAGCTTCTGGTGTTTTACTAGCAAACATTCATGTTCCTTAGCTTATAACTGCATAGTGCCAATTTTTCCCTTTGTCATCATGTGGCATTCTTCCTCTGTATGTCTTCATAAAGATGTCTTCTCACAAGGACACCAGTCATCCTGGAGCAGGGATCTACTCCATTATGATATCATGTGAACTAATTACATCTACCACAACTCAATTTCCAAATATGATCGTATCCTCTTTTGGAGGGGGGGAAGGACTTGAACATTTTATTTTGGAGGGGGACAGAGTTCAACTCCTGACACCATTGCCTACCTCCTCTGGTGTTACCTTTCCAGTGTTCTTAAAACATGATGCTAAATACTAAATAAAATACTCTGAATAAGTTTTGATCAGAGCAGGATATATTGGGATTATTACTTTATTCTGCTATTCATTTTGTTGTTTCACTTAATTCAACAAATATCCATTGAGCTTCTTTCCATGCCTGACATCTTGCTTGTGCTAGGATACATCAGAGCAAAAAAGAGACAAAGATGATATGTTCGTAAAGTCTACCTTCTAATGAGGGGAGGTAGATCATAAGCACACAAACTTATGTTAGTTCAATTATTTCTAAGTGGTATGAAGAAGAATTAGTAGGCAATTGAAAAGAAGTGATAGTGAGTGTTATTTGATAAAGAATTGTGTTTGAGGGAACCTGTAAAAAGGCTCTGGGGTGGGATCATACCATGTATGGGGAATTTAGGGCATAGCAGGGAGACCAGGGTGGTGTGAGGGCCAGGGAGAGTGATGTGAAAGGAGGGCAGGAAAGTAATCGCCACCTTAGAGACAGAACTGTGAATTTTATCTTAGAGGTAAATTTAGTTGAAGGATTTTAAGCACCTGAGTCACATGATAGGATGTAATTTTAAAGAATTCTTCTGGCTTCTGTGTTGAGAATAGGCTGCTGTAGAATAGAGAAAGCTGAATACCTCTTTAGAAGTCATTTATAGTAAAAAAAAAAAAAAAAGTCATTTATAGTAATGCAGGTGATGTATAGTGGTAACATGGCTACTGGGATAGTCATAGTGGTGATAAGTTGTCAGATGTGGAAGGTATTTTGAAGACATGGGCTGATGAAGAGTAAGTAATGGGAAAAGAGGAGTATTAGGCAAATCTAATACTTAGAGATTTAGAAGGAAAAGGGTATTCCATAAAGGATATTAAGAAGAAATGCCCTGGGAGGCAGAAGAAGAACAAAGAGTGAAGTCCAAAAGCCAAATAAAGAAAGTGTCTTCAGGAGGAAGATGTGATCAAATGTGCAGATGCTACTGATAGGTCAGGTAAGATGAGGACAGAAAATTGACCATTGGAGGTCATTAGTGGTGTGGTATCAAAAGCCACAGTGGAAGTTCAAGAGAAAATGTGAGCTGAGGTAAAATGTTGAGTGAAGGCAACTCTTAATCACGGTCACTATTGCAAACCAAATTATTATTGAAACACGTACTCACCAGTTTCATTTCCACAAGTTAACTTCTTTCAGATTGTCTGACCAGCTGTTTCGGAAGCTTTCCAGATGGCTAATGGGCATGTTCCCAGGAGCAATTACCTAAATGGTCGTCCACTCAGCCTCCTTATCTGGTCTCTGCTGATTAGTTATAAATACTAGTTTTCACAAAAACTAGCTGAAATACAATTATTTTCCTAGAATTTTTTATGCGAATTTTCCTAAAAAACTAGAAAACTAGATTCAGTTTAGTTTTTACTTGCAAGATGACTTCATAAGTGGTATTATGTACTTCCTTCAAGAGTTGTATGCTGTTTGGTTATTTCTTCCTAATTATAGCAGAAAAAATGTTGGATTTGAGTTGTCACTATGTTTTAATTCCATGTAGATATATCCAAGGTTTCTTTAAAGCCAAAATTTATACACACATCTACTAAATTTTTTCTTAGTTCTGGTCTGTCACTCTAGTGAGTTGAAACATGTACATCAAAAGCCGTATTTCTCTATTGTGCCCTGAAGTTTCAGGAGAAATTTTTGCAGATGTTTTGATAAATCAAAATCAAACATTTCAAGATATTTTCCCTAATTTAGATTCCTTAGCCACAGTTAATCCATTGATAGCTCAGTGATCAATAAATACATCCTTTACAAAAATATTTAGAACCAGTCTATTTAATATTTGGTTCTAAGGACACCTGGTTGGTTCAGCGGTTGAGTGTCTGCCTTTGGCTCGGGCGTGATCCTGGGATCCTGGTATCAAGTCCCACATTGGGCTCCCTGGATGGAGCCTGCTTCTCCCTCTGCCTGTGTCTCTGCCTCTCTCTCTCTCTCTCTCTCTCTCATGAATAAATAAATCTTAAAAAAATTTTTTTGGTTCTAGAGTACTCTCAGGGATCAGTAATTAACACATTGATCCAAAGTTTAATGAAACCACTTTTTAATCCTACTTTAGAAACTTCTGACCAGTTTTATGGAGCTTCCTTTATCTTTATAAAACTTAAAAAAAAATAGCTAATGATTTGTAATTATATATGCATATCTTTCCGGTACTCTGAAATATGATTTTGGGGGAAGTTCATTTCTAACTTATAGCTTCATGTTTCCTGACCTCTGATTTGCTCTGTATGATGTGTTCTTTAGCCTTTCCACTTTGAATATGATTCTTCTTGTAGGAAAAAGAAGTAAACAAAGTAGGGACTAAGGAGTACTCCTCGTCCATCTACACAAGGTCTAAGGGAATTCCAAGGGAATGATCTTTTGCATTTGCATTTATTTATAGCCCACTTTGCTCACCTCCTATCTCCATTCTCTCTCACTCAATATAAGCATTATGACCGCAGGAATTTTGCTTCATACTTTGCTGGACTCACAGCACCTGTATCAGTCCAAACACCAGCAGGAGCTGAAAAAATATTTGTTTAGCAAGTGAACTGTTTTAGACAGCCATGCTTTTAAAAAAGCATATATACAACTTTACACTAAACTCTCCCATTTCCTCTTTGTTGAGAAGAAATATTGGAATCTTTGTGCTTGTACTTCTGATAGTTTCATGTCATAACCTTTAAATACAAGTCTTCTCTTAATAACATATTTTAACTTTAAAAATTATGTAATCTTAACACAGCAACACCTTTTAGACCATTAAATAATTTTCGTAGTTTATTCTCAGTTAGTTTCAATCTATCTTAGTAGCCGATATGTGTCGAGTCTTTGGTCAAAGTTCTCCAGGGATTGTCAGTTTGACTTCTAACTCAGATAATAAATCATTTGGGCTGCTTGTCTTGTCACATACTCTCTGACAACTTACTGTGAGCCCGTTATTCAGCATTTTACTTGTGTTGGAAATATATTCATTGACTAAGACTTCCTAGCAAAAGAAAGTTCTATTTTACTCTTCAGTTGTAGCAGTGCTTTTCCCTTATGTCCATTTCTTTGCACATAGAAACAGGGGTAAGAATAGTATTTATTTAAGTCCTTATTTCATGGTTTGTTTCTTTACCCACATTCACACGGTCGAAACATGCTTTTTTTTTTTTTTTTGTAAATGTTATTCTCCACAAATAAGAACTATCTTAGTGTTGAGTAGCTGTTACTGATTTAATACTACAGGAATCTCTTGGTTGAATTAATAAGGAGAAAAAAAAAAGTCCCTGCAAGGATATATAAGAAACTTCAGAGACAATGGTTGATCAGTCAGCTGGAAATCAGTCAGCTGGAAAACATAGCCGAGAGAGACACTTTTTGCTATATACTTTTCTGTGCCTTTTTAAGAATTTTGTAAAAATATTACATATTCAAAAATTAAAAAGAAAAAGAAACCAAGAAATGGAATAGTTTAGAATGTCTTTGTCCAAGCACTTAAAAGGACATAACAATAAAAGAGCTAGGTTAGAAATACTGAGAGACTTGAGAGTCTTGTTAGCTGATAGAGGATAAATTTGAAGGTAAATCAACCATACATGGACTCAGGTTTAAAAAACACTCTCCCCATTTTCAATATAAGAAACATTGTCTTTACCTCTGTAGCATAGAACCAATTATTTTCAAGTTCTGTGAGTTTCTTTTTTTTTTTTTTTTTTTTTTTTTTTCCAGAGTATCCCTTGTGTTGAGCTCTTCCTCTTTGGTTCCCAGGATATCATCCCAGACATCCTCAGCATTTCCTCACACCTGCAGGGACCTTCCCTGCTCCCAGCTTTCATGCCCTTACCCACCATTCTCCACCTTACTTTTAGTCTGGGCACTCTTATCATGATTTCGTTCTGTCACCAGCTGATCAAACAGTATGGTGGTTCTTTGCTTCCTTTTACAAGAAACCAAACTCTAATTTATCTAAGCCATGCTTTGTCAACCTTAGCTCAATGGACATGTTAGACTGGATAATTCTTGGTTGTAGCAGCCTATCTTGTGCACTGTAGGGTGGTTAGCAGCAAAACTACCTTCTCTACCCACTACCCTCTCTACCCTCTACCCTGGTAGTACTGTCCAGTTATAACAGCCAAAAAAAGTCTCCAAACATTGCAAAATGTCCCTTGAGAAGCAAAATCATCCCTGGTTGAAAACCACTAATCTAAACACTATCCTGTCTATTAAACTCTCCCTGGCTTGTCTCTTTGCTTTTCTTTCTTTTTCCTTTTTCTTTTTTTTTAATAGAGAAAACAAGTAGGTATGCGAGCGGTGGAGAGGGAAGGTAGAGGGAGAAGGGGAGAGAGAATTCTAAGTAGGTTTCACGCTTAGTGTGTAGCCGGAGGCAGGGTTCAGGCTCACGACCCTGAGATCATGACCTGAGCTGAAATCAAGAGCTGAACATTTAACCACTGACCCACCCAGGTGCTCCTCTCTTTGCTTTTCTATCATTATGCTGTGTTCATTCTAAACTTGGTTTAAATGGTTCCTTTCTTCGCTTTGCCAAATTCTTTTCTCTTCCTTCCACATAGTTATAAATGCTATTCACCTTTTATTTTCTTCTGATTAAATGGTAGTACTGATTTCCTAAAAATATTCTATGGCCCTTACATATGAATTCAGTTCTTTCAGCAGCAGCAATGTATTAATGCATTTTAAAATAGTCCATTTTGCTTCACCAACTTCAATCTGTTTCTTTAGTTAATAATTCAAGCCAATGACTCAGTTTCTACCGTTATGCTTACTTTTTAAAAATACTAACTTTTTTCTTTGCCAGTGATTCTTAAATACATCAGTGAAATCTTTTGTTGGTTATCTGAATCACTTCAGAGCAATCAAAATGATTATTCACCAAAATATTTCTGACTGCTTTTATATATTATCCTACCTGCATTATAGTTTTTTGAAATTCGAATCAAGAGTCAGCTATAATTCTCTAGACTTTTCTCTAAAATTATTTCATATAGTTACAGTAGGATTCATGATATAGATTAAAATTTGATAGATGGATTAAAAATCCTGTATAACAGATACTTTCTCCTGGGATATAATTTTCATCTATGTTTAATTACTTACCTTTCTTATGGCTTTTTTCCTCTCCATTTTCAAATAAGTCCTAAGCAAACAATCAAAGTAAAATTCCTCTTGTCCCACCTTTTATCACCTCACCTGCCCTGCACCATCAACCTTAATTAAAAAGCAGTGTACTCTACATTACAAAATGCCTAGCCTAACATTCCCCACTTGCCACCAAAGCAGCACATCATACTGAAACTAATTTTACCATGCTAGCAAAGACCTCCTAATTGATAAATCTAGTGGTTTAAGATAAATTCTTCAAAAGAAGTTACATAATGAGGTATATGAATCACTACCCTTTTTTTTTCTTTTCTAACTGTATCAAATGTTGTTTTGCCTCCACTTGGCCAAGTTTGACAGAATATCTCATCTTGGCAATTATTTTAGGAACTTATCCTCCTCTTTTTCAACAGAACAGAATCCTGGAGCTGAAACAATTCAACAAGCTTAGAAAAGAGTCTTAGTTCTTCCACTGTGATTGACAGTTGTCATTAGTTATGCTATTTCTCATATTAAATATCTAATATTTCAGAGATAGAACTTCAAATCTCATATTCAGTTGATAAGAATCTGTCTCTGAACCATTACTGCTTTCTAGCCCCACTGTTGTTTTCCTAATGTAGGCCTTTTTCATTTCTTACAATATCAGAGTCTTTCTGCTAATATATTTGTACCTATTCTCTCTAAGCTATATTCTCTCATATAAAGTTACACTTAAAAAAATAAAAATTTGTTAGGGCAGGGCAAGATGGTGGAAGAGTAGGGTCCCCAAGTCACCTATCCCCACCAACTTACCTAGATGACTTTCAAATCATTCTGAAAAACCTATGAATTCCACCTGAGATTTAAAGAGAGAACAGCTGGAATGCTACAGAGAAAAGAGTGCACTTCTAACAAGGTAGGAAAACGGAAATAAATAAATAAATCCAAGGGGGTATGGGGAAAGCCCCCAGGACAGGAAAGCCCAGTCCCAGAGAAGCAAGAACTTTAAAAATCCACACCATAGGGATCCCTGGGTGGCGCAGTGTTTAGCGCCTGCCTTTGGCCCAGGGCGCGATCCTGAAGACCCAGGATCGAATCCCACGTCGGGCTCCCGGTGCATGGAGCCTGCTTCTCCCTCTGCCTGTGTCTCTGCCTCTCTCTCTCTCTCTGTGACTATCATAAATAAAAATTAAAAAAAAATCCACACCATATTCTTCCCGGAGGAAAAGGTGCTCGCAGGGAACTCTGGCAGGATCCCAGGAGGGCCAGTGGAGCCTCCAGGTTCTAGGGGTCACTAACAGAGGAAGTGTGTCCCTGGGGAGAGCGTGCCACACCCCCGCGGGCCGAGCTCGGTAAAGGGCTGGAGCACGTGCCCAGGGGATCCTGGGGGGAAGCTCAGGCGGCGGCTCCGAGTGGAGGGGGCTGCTCCCGGAAGAGCCATTCCAGCGGCACAGGCCCCGGAGTCCAGGATGCCGGGGGACACAGCCCAGGATCCTGTGCTCTCCCTGGACAGGCGGAGCCCGGAAGGGCACAGGACAGCGAGGACCCTCCTGCCACCTGGCGCCCCCAAGCTGTGCAGATCGGTGCCGCCGCCGCCGGAGAATTGAGGCCAGTGTGCACCGGGAGCTGTAGTAGTTACTGAGGAAGATGACGCCAGAGCTGGAGAGCTGGCCATAGCCAGGGGTATTGTTCCTCCTGCTGTCACCCTGTGCCTGGGATGGAGAGGGGCCACCAGGGAACAGAGGCCTCACGGGGTAAACAGCTCCCACTGAACCGTGCACTGGCATAGGTGCACAACCTGAGAATCAGCAGAGCAGGCCCCTCCCCCAGAAGACCAGCTGGAAGGACATGGAAAGAGCAAGTTCTTGACCGAGCAGTGCTGGAAAGCTCCAGGAGAAGTCAAGGGATTTACAATATATAAAAACAGAGGATACCCCACCTTGTTTTTTTGTTGTTTGTTTTTCCTTTTTTTTTTCTCTCTCTCTCTTTTGTTTCCTTCCTTTTCCAGTACAACTCATTTTAGCCATTCTGCAATGAGCAAAATGACTAGAAAGAAGAACTCCCCACAAAAGAAAGAATCAGAAATAGTACTCTCTCCCACAGAGTTACAGAATTTGGATTACAATTCAATGTCAGAAAACCAATTCAGAAGCACAAGCCTAAAGCTACTGGTGGCTCTGGATAAAAGCATAAAGGATTCAAGAGAGTTCATGACTGCAGAATTTAGATATCAGGCCGAAATTAAAAATCAACTAAATGAGATGCAATCCAAACTGGAGGTTCTAACGACAAGGGTTAATGAGGTAGAAGAAAGAGTGAGTGACATAGAAGACAAGTTGATGGCAAGGAAGGAAGCTGAGGAAAAAAGAGAAAAACATTAAAAGACCATGAGGAAAGGTTAATGGAAATAAATGACAGCCTCAGAAGGAAAAAATCTATGTCTAATTGGAGTTCCAGAGGATGCCAAGAGGACAGAGGATCAGAAAGTGTATTTGAACAAATCATAGTTGAGAACTTCCCTAACTTGGGGAGGGAAACAGGCATTCGGATCCAGGAGATAGAAAAGCCCCCCCCCAAAAAAAAAAAATCAATAAAAAACAATCAACACTTCAACATTTAATAGTGAAACTTGCAAATTCCAAAGATAAAGAGAAAACCCCTAAAGCAGCAAGAGACAAGAGATCCCTAACTTATATGGGGAGAAATATTAGATTAACAGCAGACCTCTCCACAAAGACCTGGCAGGCCAGAAAGGGCTGGCAGGATATATTCAGGATACTAAATGAGAAGAACATGGAGCCAAGAATCCAGCAAGGCTCTCATTCAGAATAGAAGGAGAGATAAAGAGCAGATAGGCAGAAACTGAAAGAATATGTGACCACCAAACCAGCTTTGCAAGAAATATTAAGGGGGTCTCTGTAAAAGAAGAGGAAGTCCAAATAAATAATCCACAAAAACAGGGACTGAATAGGTATTATGATGACACTAAATACATATCTTTTCAATAGTAACTCTGAATATGAATGGGCTTAATGATCCCATCAAAAGACGCAGGGTTTCAGACGGGATAAAAAAAGCAAGACCCATCTATTTGCTGTCTACAAGAGACTCATTTTAGACCTAAAGACACCTACAGCCTGAAAATGAAAGGTTGGAGAACAATTTACCATTCAAATGGTCCTCAAAAGAAAGCTGGGGTTGCAATCCTCATATCAGATAAATTGAAGTTTACCCCAAAAACTGTAGAAAGAGAAGAAGAGGGACACTATATCATACTTAAAGGATCTATCCAACAAGAGGACCTAACAATCATGAATATTTATGCCCCGAATGTGGGAGCTGCCAAGTATATCAATCAATTAATAACCAAAGTAAAGACATACTTAGACAATAATACACTAATACTGGGAGACTTCAACACGGTGCTTTCTGTAAATGACAGATATCTTAAGCATGACATCTCCAAAGAAACAAGAGCTTTAAATGATACACTGGATCAGATGGATTCACAGATATTTACAGAACTTTACATCCAAATGCAACTGAATACACATTCTTCTCAAGTGCACATGGAACTTTCTCCAAAATAGACCACATACTGGGTCACAAATCAGGTCTTAACCAATACCAAAAGACTGGGATTGTCCAGAACAATTTTCAGAACATAATGCTTTGAAACTAGAACTCAATCACAAGAAGAAATTTGGAAGAAATTCAAACATGTGGAGGTTAAAGAGCATCCTGCTAAAAGATGAAAGGGTCAACCAGGAAATTAGAGAGGAATTTAAAAGCTTCATGGAAACTAATGAGAATGAAGATACAACCGTTCAAAATCTTTGGAATACAGCAAAACAGTCCCAAGAGGGAAATACATCACAATACAAGCATTCCTCAAAAACTGGAAAAAATTCAAATATACAAGCTAACATTGCACCTAAAGGAACTGGAGAAAGAACAGCAAACAAAGTCTACACCCAGCAGAACAAGAGAGTTAATAAAGATTCAAGAAGAACTCAATGAAATAGAGACCAGAAAAACTGTGGAACAGATTAACAAAACCAGGAGTTGTTTCTTTGAAAGAATTAATGAGAAAGATAAACCATTAGCCAGCCTTATTAGAAAAAAGACTCTAATTAATAAAATCACGAATGAAAAAGGAGAGATCACAACCAATACGAAGGAAATACAAATGATTTTAAAAATATATTATGAGCAGCTATATGCCAATAAATTAGGCAATCTAAAAGAAATGGATGCATTTCTGGAAAACCACAAACTACCAAAACTGGAACAGGAAGAAATAGAAAAACTGAACAGGCCAATAACCAGAGAGGAAATTGAAGCAGTCATCAAAAACCTCCCAAGACACAAAAGTCCAGGGCAGATGGCTTCCCAGGGGAATTCTATCAAACGTTTGAAGAAGAAATAATACCTATTCTACTAAAGCCGTCTGAAAGATAGAAAGGGATGGAATACTTCCAAACTCATTCTATGAGGCCAGCATCACCTTAATTCCAAAACCAGACAAAGACCCCACCAAAAAGGAGAATTATAGATCAATATCCCTGATGAATATAGATGCAAAAATTCTCAACAAGATACTAGCCAATAGGATCCAACAGTACATTAAGATTATCCACCATGACCAAGTGGGTTGTATCCCTGGGATGCAAGGCTGGTTCAACACTCGTAAAGCAATCAATGTGTTAGATCATATCAACAAGAGAAAAGACAAGAACTATATGATCCTCTCAACAGATGCAGAGAAAGCATTTGACAAAATACAGCATCCATTCCTGATCAAAACTCTTCAGAGTATAGGGATAGAGGGAACATTCCTCAGCATCTTAAAAGCCCCCTATGAAAAGCCCACAGAAAATGTCATTCTTACTGGGGAAACACTGGGAGCCTTTCCCCTAAGATCAGGAACATGACAGGGAGGTCCACTCTCACCACTGCTATTCAACATAGTACTAGAAGTCCTGGCCTCAGCAATCAGGCAACAAAAGGAAATAAAAGGCCCTCAAATTGGCAAAGAAGAAGCCAAACTCTCCCTCTTCACAGATGACATGATACTGTACATAGAAAAGCCAAAGGACTCCACCCCAAGATTGCTAGAACTCATACAGCAATTTGGCAGTGTAGCAGGATACAAAATCAATGCCCAGAAATCAGTGGCATTTCTATACACTAACAATGAGACTGAAGAAAGAGAAATTAAGGAGTCAATCCCATTTACAATTGCATCCAAAAGCATAAGATACCTAGGAATAAACCTAATCAAAGAGGTAAAAGATCCCTACCCCAAAGACTACAGAACACTTCTGAATGAAATTGAGGAAGACACCAAGAGATGGAAAAATATTCCATGCTCATGGATTGGAAGAATTAACATTGTGAAAATGTCTATGTTACCCAGGGTAATTTACACATTTAATGTAATCCCTATCAAAATACCATGGACTTCCTTCAGAGAGTTGGAACAAATCATCTTAAGATTTGTGTGGAATCAGAAAAGATTCTGAATAGCCAGGAGAATATTGAAAAAGAAAACCAGAGCCGGGGGCATCACAGTGCCGGATTTCAGGTTGTACTACAAAGCTGTGATCATCAAGACAGTGTGGTACTGGCACGAAAACAGACACATAGATCAATGGAACAGAATAGAGAACCCAGAAAGGGGACCTCAACTCTGTTGTCAGCTAATATTCGACAAAGCAGGAAAGACTGTCCACTGGAAGAAGGACAGTCTCTTCAATAAATGATGCTGGTAAAATTGGACAGCCACGTGCAGAAGAATGAAACTAGACCATTTTCTTATACCATACAAAAAGATAAACTCAAAATGAATGAAAGATCTAAATGTGAGACAAGAATCCAGCAAAATCCTAGGGGAGAACACAGGCAACATCCAAGTTTTTGAACTTGGCCACAGCAACTTCTTGCAAGATACATCTATGAAGGGAAGGGAAACAAAAGCAAAAATGAATTATTAGGATTTCATCAAGATACAAAGCTTCTGCACAGCAAAAGAAACAGTCAACAAAACTAAAAGACAGCTTGCAGAATGGGAGAAGATATTTGCAAATGACGTATCAGATAAAGGGCTAGTATCAAAGATCTGTAAAGAACTTATTAAACTCAATAACAAAGAAACAAACAATCCAATCATGAAATGGGCAAAAGACATGAACAGACATTTCACCAAAGAAGACATAGACATGGCCAACAAGCACATGAGAAAATGCTCCACATCCCTTGCCATCAGGGAAATACAAATCAAACCACAATGAGATACCACCTCACACCAGTGAGAATGGTGAAAATTAACAAGACGGGAAACAACAAATGTTGGAGAGGATGTGGAGAGAGGGGAAGCCTCTTGCCCTGTGGTGGGAATGTGAACTGGTACAGCCACTCTGGAAAACTCTGTGGAGGTTCCTCAAAGAGTTAAAAATAGAGCCACCCTATGACTCAACAATTGCACTGCTGAGGATTTACCCCAAAGATTCAGATGCAGTGAAACACCAGGACACCTGCACCCCGATGTTTATAGCAGCAATGTCCACAAGAGCCAAACTGAGGAAGGAGCCTCGGTGTCCATTGAAAGATGAATGGATAAGGAAGATGTGGTCTATGTATACAATGGAATATTCCTCAGCCATTAATATATTTTTTTAATTTTTATTTATTTATGATAGTCACACAGAGAGAGAGAGAGAGGCAGAGACACAGGCAGAGGGAGAAGCAGGCTCCATGCACCGGAAGCCCGACGTGGGATTCGATCCCGGGTCTCCAGGATCGCGCCCTGGGCCAAAGGCAGGCGCTAAACCGCTGCGCCACCCAGGGATCCCTCGTCAGCCATTAGAAATGACAAATACCCACCATTTGCTTCTATGTGGATGGAACTGGATAGTATTACGCTGAGTGAAGTCAGTCAATCAGAGAAGGACAAACAGTATATGGTCTCATTCATATACTGTTTGGGGAATATAATAAATAGTGAAAGGGAATAAAGGGGAAGGAGAGAAAATGAGTGGGAAATACCGGTGAGGGTGACAGAACATGAGAGACTCCTAACTCTGGGAAATGAACAAGGGGTAGTGGAAGGGGAGGTGGGCGGGGGGTTGGGGTGACTGGGTGACAGGCACTGAGGAGGGCACTTGACCACTTGACGGGATGAGCACTGGGTGTTATGCTATATGTTTGCAAATCGAACTCCAATAAAACAAAATAAAAAAAATAAAAATAAAAATGTGGATCATTATTATTAATAATGTAAATTGAACTGTTCCCTTACTATTTTTTTAAATCTCATATTTCAGGCTTCGAATGCCCTCTAGGGGCACCTGGGTGGCTCAGTCAGTTAAGTGTCTGCCTTTGGCTCAGGTCATGATTCCAGGGTTCTGGGATCGAGTCCCACATTGGGCTCCCAGCTCCACTGCGAGTCTGCTTCTTCCTCTCCCTCTGCACCCCCACTCATGAATACATAAATAAAATCTTTTAAAAACTAAAAAAAAATAAAAAGCCCTCCTAGGACTTGTCTTTGATCTCCTTTGTATAAATATCAGTCAGGAATATGGTGCACTCCTGTTTCCAAGTGCACTAGGGACCATGGCCAATGATACATCTGATTTTATGTCCAGAGACTCTAGAAGGTGTGAGAACAGGCTGCTAAAACTACAGTGACAAAGTCTGTGAGGGCATTGACAGAATGCCTATTGATTTTAATTTAGACAGATTCCAAAGCCTTTTGCAGGAGCAGGCCCCATTTAAAGTGCTCTGACTCATAAGTAGCAACATCAGTGGGATTAAACAAAATTTATAAATGAGGAATATGTGGCCTCCAGAGCTATAAAGGACTAAAAGATGGTGTTTTTGTATGTCTTTAATGAGTATGGGAACCATACTCTTTGGAGGAGCTGTCATCAATGCAATGTCATATCTGTATTCCTGAAGAAAGATGGATGTAGTTAAGATCTTGTCTATCAAGACTGTGTGTGATGACGTGGCTGCTTAGGTACTCAGTGCTAGTCTAATAATAGTACAATGTGTTCCTTCAGAGATGAAGGTGACAGTGACTAAGAAGCTGTTGAAAAGCGCTGAACAGAACTTAGCAGTCAAATCTATAATACTAACATATTTACCATTTGTTGCTTAGACAAGGTTAGTAATTTTGGGGTGATTTTTGTTTTTAAGTAGGCTCCATGTTGGCCCTTGAACTCATGATCCTGAGATCAAGACCTGAACTAAGAGTCAGATGCTTAACTGACTGAGCCACCCAGGCATACTGGGGTTAGCAATTTTAAAAATACTAGGTATTGGGTTTGGGGCCTTAATGAATGGGACCACAGCCTCCAGGTCTTAGTAATCCACTGTGAGGCACTACTTATTTTTTTTTTTTAGATTTAAGAACAGGTGGAATTGGGCTGTCCAATGCAAAAGTAGTGGAGTTAACGACTTGTTAATTAATGAGGTCATATATGAGAGGTCTTGATCCCAGGAAAGTGATCTTCAAGAGGCCCATCCTCCTACTGCCCTAGTCCCTGGGATTTAGCCAGTGAACACTGCTTGTGTTGAATATTTCCACAGAGAGATGTAGCAACCTCCACCGGCAGACAGAGATGAAGGTACCAAGGCTAAAGTGAAGCTCAAGTTCCTGTTCAAGCTGCTCTTGGGTTGCTTTGGAACCAATTAGTAAACCAAGAGCAGACCCCCAAGAGGCTATTCAAGAGTGATTATGGCCATACTCTCCTGCTCACTGTGTCAACTGTTTTGTAAGACTAGGATTCTTCTAATGGTGAGACACAGCACACTGACTCTTGAATAGATGAAAGGCAGAACTCAAAAGAGAAGGCTGCCAGCCTCGTCCTGCAGGGGGTTACATGGGTAACAGTAAACCGCAGCAGTAGAGGAATGCTCTCCTATCACAAATGAGGTGGGGTTAGCTGGATTTTTCTGTGGATTGGCTCACTTAAATAATTTCAGAGGCTGCAGGGCATTGGGGCTGCTGCGTCTGATACTTGGTCCTGGGGCAATTAGAGGGCATTTAGTGGACCAGAGTATGAACTCCGGTAAGGGAGGTGGTTCGTATAGACTTTAATAAGCTGTTTAGGAAGGAGAAGTGATTGGCCTATAGCCAGGGTCTCAAAACTGGGTGGAGACAGCACTGGGAAAACAAGACAAAACCAAACAACACTGTATTTATTATACCTGTAACAAAGGTAGGTTACTGGGCCTTTCTTCAGACCTCTTAAGTTGACTTTCTCCGGCAGGAGTTGGAGAATCTGTGAAGGTAACTTACTGTTTGGTTTCTAATTGCTCAAGTTGGGCTCTGGCGTTAGGCTGTTGTAGTTAATAAGCTACATCTTCCAGCTGTAATCCCTGGACTCATTACTCATTTAGGTCCCAACTTTCTCACTGTAAAATGAATACAACAGTTGAATTGAACAGTAAATGGAATGATGTATGTAAAATAGAGTATTTGCTACATATCCTAAGTGCTTATATTAACCTTAAAGATCTGTGAATTTTAAAAATTCTTTGAAAAAAGAAGAGACTCATAAACATTCAATATTTTAAACAATTCATTTAAAAGATTTGTAATAGTTGCTCCTGATTTAAAGAAATACATAACATGGATCAAATCCAGTATATTTCTCAAAAATTTTTAATATTAGGAGTTACTGATCAGAGTAGTCATGACAAAATGCTCTTCCACCATTCTGGTTCATTTGATTTGAAATAATTCATCTTTAAATTTTGGAGCACTCATACCTTCCAGAAGTCTTTAAGAGTCTGTTGACAGTACATGTTTTGTAGCCAAAAAAAAAAAAAAAAAAAAAAAAAAAGCTGTTTTAAAAGCCTTTAATCTTTGTTCCATCAGGAAAGAATTGATTACTACTTGCTTTACAACTTCAGAAGTTGGAAAGATCCTATTGGCATTTTCCAGATCTATTTTCTCCCTTTCACCTTTTAGCCACAATGAAAGCAAAATTGTCCAGTAATGTGATGTTAGTAGTCTGCAAGAAAATTTGAAATGGCCTTTTTCCATTTATAAGAAAGTTATATTCCCTTCTCAAAGATAAAACCTCTCTGACCATTGAAGGCGCACTGCTGTTTTTCAGAATTAATCTAAAATGATGATAAGACATATATTTTTTGTTCTTTAGCCATGGGTTTAGCAGACTTCCACCAATCTTGGTAACTTTAAATATTTTTAATTTATTAGGATATAACTGTTAATACAAATAATTATAATCTTAATGCCCTTCTTTTGCAAGCACTCTCACTGAATAAAAAGAAAGCTACAAGTCTTCCTATTTAATAGGCTAAAGATTTTTGTTTTTTTATTTTTCATTTATTTTATTTTATTTTATTTTTTTTTTTTTTTTTTTTTTTTTTTTATTTTTCTTTTTTTTTTTTTTATTTTTCATTTATTTTAAATATTTTATTTATTTATTTGAAAGAGAAATTGAGAGAGAGAGATAGAGTGCATAAGCTGTAGTAGAGGGAGAAGCAGGTTCCCTGCTGAGCAGGAAGCCCAACATGGGGCTTGATCCCAGGACCCTGGGATCATGACCTGAGTTGAAAGCAGATGCTTAACTGACTGAGCCAGCCAGGACCCCCTATTTTTATTTTTTAAAGATTTATTTACTTATTTATTTATCAAGCAGGAGGGGCAGAAGGAGAGGGAGAATGAAATTCAAGCAGACTCCATGCTGAGCCCAATTCTGAGATCATGACCTCAGCTGAAACCAAAAGTCTGACACTCAACTGACTGCACCATCAAGGCGCCCCTAAATTAAAGATTTTTAAATAAGAAATTCTTTATATCTGTTATAAAAAACAAAGTACTGTCTATCTAGTTATTTTACTCAGAGAAATTATAAAACTGGGTAACATTTGACATATTAAATATTTACTGACTTCAAATAATTGATTAATGTCAAGAGAAACCCTTTTAACAACGTTTAGTGAACATTTACTTTCTTGTTGATCATAGTCTATATAAATTAAAACCTTCACAGAACACCTACTTTTAAAGAACACAAGTATCTTTTTCATTTCTTAACAAGTAAAGATCCCTGTACTTTATTCTACCAAACTGCTATCATGGATCATATTTACTATTTTTTGTTGTCGTTAACTATGAAATGCTTAATGTATTCAGCACAGTGCCTAGAGCATGCCTTGTGTTCAGAGAACATGTTTGCTGTACGGTTTACATTTTTCATTCTAGGTGTTGATTATCATTTATCACTATCTAATCCCTTTAGGTGTCTACATCATGCTTATCAATAATCATAATCAGAATATCACCATACAACTAGCATTTGTTTTGTGCTCCCTATGTACCAAGCCAAGAACACAGTTGCTTTGCCTAGCTATTATTTCTTTTATTCTCCAGAACACTCCTAGATAAAATTAATAACATCATGTTTTTACCAGAGAGAAGGGTGAGAAATTAGATTAAATAGCTTGTCCAGGGCCACAAAATTCTTCAGTGGAACAAAAATGTAAACCTCAACCCCTTTAATACTAATGTCCTTTCCCTCAACTGTCAGCCAAATGGCTTTCATCTGTGGAGAAAGCATCTTCTCCAGGAGCCTACCTCCAAGAATTAACATTTGCTGCTTTTGTTTTGCTTTTGCTATTGAAAGCATCTCTATCCTTTCTCACCTGTGATTTGAGTGAGCATAGCTTACTGGTACTGTCAGGTAGAAATATACAGCGTGCCATGTGTTATTTCAAATGTTTTAGTAGCCACATTAAAAAGAAACTGGAGCCCTGTTTGCAGCAGGGTGCCTGGGTGGCTAAGTCAATCAAGTGTCTGACACTTGATTCCAGCTCAGGTCATGATCTCAGGCTCAGGAGATTAAGACCTGCATCAGGCTTCTCACTGGATGTCGATCCTGCTTAGTTATCTCTCTCCCTCTGCCCCTCTTCCCCATGGGCACTCATGTTCTCTCTCTCTCTCTCAAATAAATAAAAATATCTTTAAAAAATTACAATTGTGTTTAATAATAATCCATTAATTTCCATAAAGAAACTTTCAACGAGTATTTTACTATAAAATCTATTACTGGAGATAGGAAATCTTCTAAATAAATGCTAACTAATTACTGAGGCTAAAAATCAGTATGGCATCTTGAAGCAAGAGATGTAAAAGCTCACCATATTCTTAAACATTAAACAAACATTAAAACATTAAACAAAGTTAGCCACATTGGAACCCATGGTATCATTGTCATTGGGGGTTATAACTAGGGTACCATTGGCTTTTTCAACATTTGTTTGATTAGCTTTAGAAATGACTTCATATACAGTTAGCACAACACAGTCCATATTGGGGTAAATGTGTTAGAAGGGAGTTTTTTTCAGGGAAGGTTTTATGTGGAGAGTAGCAGTTTGATAATTTATATGCCAGTAATATTATAAAAACATCTTAAATATTTTTAAAAGTAAAGAAACTTCCGATGGTTTCACCATCTTTAGCTTATCCTTCTGCTATGGGGCACTTGTTAACCCCATCCAAATGCCAGTGCCAACATACTTCACTTTTAAAGCTTTTAAGAAATGCTGCATGGAATTTTCTGTATTTCAATTACCAAAGACTGCTTTAATATCACAAAGTGTTCTAAATGGAATTAATTATTATGATATGGTTGTGACTAATTATAACTGAATTACATTGAATGTAATTACCACATTATGTTTATTTTCTATGCCAACTTGCATGTTTTCCATAACCCTTGCCTCCTTCTTTAATCTGTAAAAGTCAGTAATCAATTATTTGTCCCTCTGTGGCCTAAGTAAAAGTGAAACATGCAAGTAGAGCTAATGAATTTTCAAAATATTAAAAGGAAAATATATTTTCCCTTCTTTAATGTAGAGAATAGAAAAGATAATTTTTTTGAAGATTTTATTTATTTGAGAGAGAAAGCGAGTGTCAGAGCATGGGCAGATGGGGAGGGGCAGAGGGACAGAGAAAAACAGACTCCCCACTGAGCAGGGAGCTGCAGGCTGATCCCAGGACTCCAGGATCATGCCCCTGTCGGTGGCGGCAGATGCTTAACCGACTGAGCCACCCAGGCATTCCAAAAGGGAACTCTTTTTTTTTTTTTTTTTTAATTTTATTTATTTATGATAGTCACAGAGAGAGAGAGAGAGGAGGCGCAGAGACAGGCAGAGGGAGAAGCAGGCTCCATGCACCGGGAGCCCGATGTGGGATTCGATCCCGGGTCTCCAGGATCGCGCCCTGGGCCAAAGGCAGGCGCCAAACCGCTGCGCCACCCAGGGATCCCAAAAGGGAACTCTTTAAAAGTAAAAGCATATGACAATTATCCTTTATACTTTATGGCACTCACTCTCTGGTTTTTTGGAGTTCCTTAACTTTTCCTTGCTTCTACTTGTCCCACGAGTTGTTGTTGTTGTTGTTTTTTAAGATTTTATTTATTTATTCATGAAAGATACACAGGGAGAGGCAGAGACATAGGAAGAGGGAGGAGAAGCAGGTTCCATGCAGGGACCCCGATGTGGGACTCGATCCTGGGACCCGGGGGATCACGCCCTGAGCCAAAGGCAGACGCTCAACCTCTGAGTCACCCAGGCGTCCGTGTCCTATGGGTTTGTATGTGAAATTAAAACAACATATATAAAATGCTCACACATTTCTAATAACACAAGCATGTCTCAAATAGGTTTCTCTTTCTTCGTAATTGTCATGGTAATTATAATAAAATTTCCCTATTTGTTTAGATCAGGTTCAGTGGTATGCTATATCTGCCTTGTGAGAGCCAATTGTTAAATTTTCATGAGTTTTGTGAGACTGTTGTTAAACTTAGCCATTATTAAAAATTATACTTTTTAAACTTACAATTAAATTACATTAAATATAAATGTAATAGACACCAAAAAGATCTCTCTAATTATTTTACTATATTTTATAGTATCTATGCTCTTGAAGTTAAATATGCAAGGTCTACTGCAGCTATATGGTAAAAACTCAATATAATGGTGTGCTACTGCCTGTCCTTTCCCAACTGTGCATTCAGTGACATTATATTCATAGCTTGAAAGTGGCCACAGGATAGTATTTGTAGCACAGAAGTTAGCAAATCCACAAAGGAAGGCTTTCCCCTACTCCAAAGAATCATTTGTTAAAATTTTTACTTGGGACAGGAAATACACAAAATATTCTTGGGGCATTTTGTAGTGTCAGAGAGTAAGGTAGTACTAAAAAAGAAAAAAAAAAGAGAAAAACAAAGTGAAAAAGAAACAAAGAGAAAGAAAATCCATAATGAAAGAGCTATGTAAAAGTGATACAGGTACTGATTAAAAGAGCTTCATAAGGCCAAAGCTGGAACAATTTGAGTGAGGAAATAAATAAGGTAGTGACACTACCTTATTTATTATAATACACTCATAATACACTCATATCCAAGAGACCATACTCATACAAATAATTGAATAAATAAACCACTGGAGGAGAACAGAACAAAACTCACCTGCTGAAGATTTCCAAATAACTTATGTAGGCACTCCACCCTCAAGGAGGTGAAATGGAATTCCCCACTCCTTAACTATTGACTTCATGTGGTAACTTCCTTCCAATGAGGGCAGTCTTAAAAGGGGAAGAAAGAATAGTTTTAGAGTAACCTGACGAATACTATCTTAGGTGGTCAATGTCGACATCATCAGGTAAATGATATTGACAATATGTACCCTTGATATGACATGAGGAAAATAACACTTTACTTCCATGATCTTCCTCCCAAATCCAATAATCCCAGTCTAATCAGGAGGAAATTTAAGACAAGTCACATTGAAGGACATTCCACAGAATATCCAACCAGTACTGCTTGTAACTGGCAAGATCATCAAAACCAAGAAAGTGTGAGAAACTGCCACACCATGAGGAGCCTAGGATGACACAGTGACTAAATGTAAAGCAATATCCTGGGTGGGATTCTGGAGCAGGGAAAGAATATTAGGTTAAAACTAAGAACATCCATATAAAGAATGAATTGTAGTTAATAACAATGTATCGATAATGATTCACTAATTGAACAAAGGCACCATATTAATGGAAAATATTAATGGAGGAAACTGAGTATATGATATATAGGAACTTTATACTATCTGCATTTTCTGAAAATCTAAAATCATTCTAAAATAAAATTTTTATTAAAAAAGGAAACATTTATTAACATACAACTAATCTATCTACTGGCAGATAGGTATTACTGATCCTGCCATTAACTAGGTTTTGTACTAGTTAGCACCTAGTGAAGTTCTACCCAGTGCTAATAGGTAACTCTAGACAGACGTCAAGTTATTTTTTTGATATGCCACTAGATCCTGGCATATCTCTCAAGTATCTCATGCTGGGAGGACAAAAGAAACCTTGATGAACCAAGCAGTAATCCATAATTTCTCTTAAATACATTGTACATCTCTATCACATAGTCTGAACTCTTATCACATCACTGTAAGCCTTGAATATGTAAGCCCAGGATGGCAAACAAATTCTAGTACATCTATTTAAATATACAGGTTAATAATATTCCCTGCTTTTGACCCACTTTTTGCTCAGTATGGCAGGAATAGAGTTCTAATGCAAGGGTAGAGACTCTAAACCTTCAGGGTTAGATTGCTAAATGAGTGCAATGATGGGAGGGAAAGACGTAGGACGCAGCAGAGTCTTTCATTAAGGTGGAGATCTTCTGCTCAACCTCAAAGCATTCAAGTTAGATATTTGTTGAAATGATTTTGTAGGCCATGCAAAATTGTTCTCAATTTTGGGAGGAACCTCTGCTCTTCTAAATGGTCAATCATATCCCAAAGGAATTTTTTGTCTGTCTTGAGTGAAATTGTTATGTTTTATCATGTTCATAGTCTTTATAGAAATGTAGATCTTGGGATCCCTGGGTGGCTCAATGGTTTAGTGCCTGCCTTCAGCCTGGGGCGTGATCCTGTAGTTCCAGGATCGAGTCCCACATTGGGCTCCCTTTGTGGAGCCTGCTTCTCCCTCTGCCGGTCTCTGCCTCTCTCTCTCTCTCTCTCTCTCTGTCTCTCACGAATAAATAAATAAAATCTAAAAAAAAAAAAAAAAAGAAAAGAAAAGAAAGAAGTAGATCTTGAGAAATGTTGTTACATACTAGTGAATTTCTCCCATTTAAAAATCAAGTTTGTTTAACGTAATATCTTGATAAGCACATTTTACACCAACTGGCAAAGAAGAAATAAGCCACTTTCTAGTATCTTTGTCAAAGTCTATTTCTAACATATATATATTTGTAAACATTCGTTACTAAAATTTAAGATATTTTCAGCTTCATGTTTGTGGATAGTTTTTCTGTTTTGTTTTGTTTTAGTTCGGTGTTCTTTTGAGACTATACCTTTAAATAATACACTGATAAGAGTTTCTTTGCCAGAAAGCCTTAAAAGTAATGCATTTCACTACTTCTTTAATGCCCAAGCACATACCTATTATTTTTCTCCCATATCAGTCCTATTGAAAATAGTCAAGGGCAACGGGTGAGCTAAATATAAATCATTGTTGAGAAAGACTAGTTTAAGACTTCCAACTAACTTAATACAAAAATATTCACAGAATAAGAAAATACATTGGGTAGATTCCTTTGGGCTAAAACAATATTCATTGTTATAGGAGCTACAGAGGATATACAGAAATAATCATGTAAATCTCATGTAAAAATAAAGCCCTGTTAATACTTATATTAGGCAAGATTGTTTGTGTTTTGGGGTCTAATGCTAAAAAACGTTTTTTTCCTCACCTCCAGGCAATATCTTTTAAATTTCTTAGCAATTTGAGACAGGCTTGTGATGCTCTAGAAAGCTTTAGATCACCAGTGACTAAAACCAGTAGATATGATGCAATTCTTACCTGACTTAGCTCACAGCAGTATTTGATAATATTGGGGTTTTGTTTGTTTTTGCTTTTGTTTTTTTACTTTTTTCTTTCTTAAAATGTTCGAATCCTAAGCTGTCACTTGTAACTTGCCTCCTACCTCTCTGGCTCTGTCACCATTAAGTTTTATGGCTCTTTCCTTTCTTGTCCCTCTCTCAATCCTGTTCTTAAAAGCTCTCTTCTGCTCTCTGCCTCCACATAGTTGGATGACTACATCTATTTTCTAAGGCTCTCCAATAAAAATGTATTTGGAACCGATTTGGGTTTCTGGTGACCAATGGATTTAAGAGTTAAAGTATTCTGAATTGAACTAGCAATGCAACTATTAGTAACAAATATTCCCTCAAAATGATATATATTGGACATTTGATAGTAAGTATCCAACTTAAAAATCAATAATTTATTGGGAAGACATCCTTTAAATATATGGATGACATGGCTTTTCTTTGTATAGATATAAAATCTGAGATGCTTCATTCTCGCAGATAACTGGATGGAATAGTAGAAATTTTATTAGTTCAAAGTCACTCATTATTTGAACTCCTGAGATATATGACAATAACCACATTGCGTTATATCATAAAAAATTACTTCAAAGATTTGTGGTTGACAGTTTGATTAGACTTCCTTCAATTTTGTTGTTGAATGCCCAAAATAAAAATCACCTGACCTGAAAAATAGTTATTATTTTGTCATTACCAGTCATTTAATTTTTTAGTTTCTTGAAGGTTAACCAAAAAAATTTTTACCGAAACTTATTCAATGATAATTTTGTTATGCTTTCATCAGAAGGCACATTGTTTATGCTTTGCCACTGGAAAGAACAGATTGTACATAGTAGGACTTTTTTCCCTTTATGAACAAAGGGCTGTACATTCAGGCCAAATTTTAGTATTCTGGATTATCTAGAGGAACCTTTTGAAGGCAAGCCACATGGGCCAGTGATATGAACATTTAAGGATTATTATACATTTAGCCAGATTTTTTCATGGCTGAAAACCATTACACTTAAAAAACTGTTTTTGTTAAAACAGTTTTGTTAAACTAAAACATTATGTCAGCATTCAAGAAGGAGGAATTAATCTTAATGAAATAAAACAAATTTTCTAACATTAAGGACATTATGTCTTAAATTGAATTTTGGGAACATTTTTTGTCCTACAAGTAAGTGTACAAAGACTATTACATTTTTCAAAATGAAATTTAGTCTAATTTGTTGAAATTAGCAACCAAAAAAGAGAAGGCATTGACCAGCTGGTATGTAAGGGCTCCAAAACCCTGTAAGTGACTTAATATATATGTTATTTAAAGTAAAATCCAAAACACTCAGATTAAGCTAATCTATATTTAAATATGCATTTAGTTCTAATGACTATAGAAGCAGAGGAGTGTTTGATAAGTAACAATGAGCAGGAAACTTTCATTTGAATGAAAAATGAGAATGGATTTATAGCTTCCAATAAATTTCTTGGCAAACTTTAGTGGCACTATATCTTAAATGAGTCTGAATAAATGTTCACATATATTTCAAACATTAACTAGCCTCTTTTATAAGTCTTTTATTTGAAAAGTAACATTGATCTGTTGGAAATAAAAGTAGGATTATTAACTTTTTCATGTTTAATATTACGCAAAATATGTAAGACCCTGATATGTGAGAGGTCTCCCCAAGCATTTTCTTAATGAGAATGGAGAGAAGACCTGCTTCTCAGAGACTGGGTATTTATTCCCTGCTTTATATCAATCTTAGAAAATCTCATTGTAAGATAGATGGGCAAGGCACAGAACATTGCCATGGGTTTGTCACCAGGAAAAAATAATGTTCTGCTGGGTTGCATATTTCTTACAAATTCTTTCCCTTGATAGCGATATGTTTTTAGAAAATCTAATATGAAAAGCAGCATGATTTTTATGTAATAATTGTCATTATTCCCTCTGCCCCACTGCACAATACATTGAAATGTAAAACATCCCAGCACAGATTCTAATGCCTCAATTCTCCATCCACCTTCATGAAGTCTTAAAAAAAGGGTGCTTTCTTAAGCACATTAGTTTTATGAAAACAAATTTAGGAAATTGAGGATTTAAAAATAAATCTGTTAATATTTACCTGTGCTCATATGCTTTCAAAGTCTAGATATTCTGCCCCAGTACACAAATCAGGTTTGCAAACCACTGTTTGAGCTGAAATACATTACTTGTGGTTTATGAACATGGCCATCTCTTTCCCATGGTTGTACAAAATACAAACCGTTCTCTCAGCTTTAAAAACCAATCACTCACCCTTTTAGCTGACATTTCTTTTCTGTGTGGAAACAGTCTCTTACTCTGGAACAATAGGACTGGGAATGTTAGTCAATTTCTCTTTCCTCAGTGTTCTCAATATTCTTTGACATAAATTTATATGTGGTTACCATACTATACTATAATCATTTGTGTATGTCTCTAAATTAGGTTCTGGACCCAATTCCACTGTGTGTGTGTGTGTGTGTGTGTGTGTGTGTGGAAGAGGCAGTGGCAGAGTGGGGTGGGGTGGGGTGGGATTGGGGGCTTCCCTCATGCACTACCAAGCAATTCTCTGGACTAGCTGAGTGCCCTAAAATTCAACTCAACTATGTACCCAGAGATAGTATCAGAATCCAAAGATTGAAGGCTCAGTTCCACAAGACTATCTCTATACCTCACTTCAGATGCCAGTTGCAAGCCCAGGTTGTCACCTGCTTCTGACCAACAGCTCTAAATCAGAGGTTCCCACAACCCCCTCCATGGGTTCAAATGATTTGCTAAAGCAGCTCACGGAACTCAGAGAAGCATTTTACTTACTGGATTACTAGCCTATCACAAAAAGGACATAATTCAGGAACAGATGAAAGAGATGCATAAGACAAGATACATGGGAGGGGGCGTGCTGGAGCTTGTGTGCCCTCTCCTGGTATCTCCACATGTTCACCAACCTGGAAGCTTCTAAACCTAGTTCTTTTGGATTTTTATGGAGCCTTCATTACATAGGCAAGATTGATGAAATCATTTGCCTTTGATAATTGATCTGACCTCTAGCCTTCACCCTTTCTCAGAGGTTGTTAGGGAGAGGGGGAGGATTGAAAGTTCTAAACCTCTGATCACACATCTAGCTCCACTGGCAACCAGCTTTCATCCTTAGGTTCAGGCCAAGTGTCTCGTTAATATAACAAAAGACACTTTTGTTGCTCTCTTCACTTAGGAAATTCCAAGGGTTTTAGGAGCTCTGAGCCAGGAGCCCTGGGTGATGACCAAATATATATTTCTTACTATAAATCACAATATCACAGTCACTTTCCTTCATTAGATATAGAAAATTTTTATTAGGGAGGCTGAATAAAATATTTCTGTCCCCAGTGCACAATGCCTGTCTTAATATTGATGTTCAATAGATCAATAGAGACGCATGAATAGTCATGACCACTAGCATAGCATAACTGTGGCATATGTCATGACCATATGCTATATAGTCATGACCACTATAGCATAGCCCCTATGATTAGTTAAATTGCTCATCAATAAAATAATCTCTTGCAAAGTATTCTAAAGTATGGCTACCCAATTTTTGACCAAAAGTATTCAGGTACAATTATGTTGCTACTTCTTGTGAAATTTCAATTTCACTTGATGGCTGTCTTTATTTAGAACCTAAGCATGCCTGAACTTCAACAAGGTGTCTGAGTTCTCCTATCTAGAGAAACAAAGTGTACAGGCTGGTGCTTTTTCGTGGCACTTGTATTTTCTTATGTCCCTTTTAAAAAATAATTATTTTAGGTTAAACCTTATTTCAAATATTCCAAATATGACATGGTTATCAAACACTTGGATTTTGGACAACTACTTCTATGTGTTTTTTCAAATATCCCTTTTGAAATATGATATAGGAATTGAAAATGTTACTTTAGAGGAAATGATCAGCCTAAAGCCTATTGGTTACATGGCCTCCATAATGTTGAGTTAATAATTCTATTATAAAGCCAAATGACAAATATTGAACTACTGTTACTTATTGCCTAAAACGCTATCACATTTTAACTGTATCATCTGTACCTATTCTTATAACCTTTAGATTAAAAGGTTAGTGCCTTTTTAAAACCAAACCCTCCTTTGATCCACAAGGCCTAATAACTGTTGATTGATTTTCTCTTCCTGTAGTTTTGCTCACTGTAGAATGCCATATAATTGGAATTACATAGGATTTACCCCATTGAGTCTGACTTCTTTCTTAGCAAAATACATTTGAAATTCATCCTGTATTAGTAGTTTATATCTTCCTGTTTTTGAATGGCATTCCATTGTTAATTTATGAATTTGCTAGCCAACTAGTAACTTAAAAAAAAAAAAAGTAACTAGTAACTTTTCCAACTTTTGGTGATTATGAATACAGCTGTTATAAGCATCCACACATAGATGTTTCTGTGAACATAAATTTTACTGTGTTTGGATAAATCCCTGGGAGTAGGATTGATAGCTTCTGTGAGTAGATATTCAATTTTACAAGAAATGTCAAGGTGTTTTCCATTTGTCATTCCCATCAGTAATGTTTGAGAATTCCAGTCATTGATTTGGAAAATTCTAGTTGTACAACAGCTTCATGAGCACTTGGTATTGCTATGTTTTAATTTTACTATTTTTATTATAATCATTCCAATGTGTAAATAGTGACATCTTACAATTTTCAGTTGTTTTTTTTTTAAGATTTTAGTTTTAGGGCAGCTCGGGTGGCTCAGCAGTTTAGCACCACCTTTGGCCCAGAGCCTGATCCTGGAGACCTAGAATCGAGTCCCATGTCGGGCTCCCTGCATGGAGACCACTTCTCCCTCTGCCTGTGTCTCTTGCCTCTCTCTCTCTCTCCTCTCTGTGTTTCTCATGAATAAATAAATAAAATCTAAAATATATATATATTTTTAGATAATCTCTATACCCAATGTGGGGCTCAAACCCACAACCCCAAGATCAAGAGCCACATTTGGCTGAGCCATCCAGACAGCAAAATTTAGGTCTATAGTATATAGATAGATGTTCATATGTTTTTGCATATGAATGTCCAATATCTAGCACCATATGTAAAAACTATTTTTATCCATTGAATTGCTTTGGTCAAAACTGGCCTTTGTCAAAAATAAATTCCACATACATAGGGGATTTATTTTGGGCTCATTATTCTGCTAAATTTATCTGTATATTCATTCTTTTGCCAATATCATAATATCTTGATTAGTATAACTTTAGGGTAAGTACTGAAAAGTGTTAGTATTATTCCTCCATCTTTGCTCTTTATCAAAATTCTTTTGGCTATTTTAGACAGTTTGCTTTTTCATATAAATTTTAGTATATAGTTTCCAACTTCTGCAAAAAATTTTTTGCTGGGATTTTTTTGTCGTTGTGATTGCTTTACATCATTTTGAGGAGAAATTATGGTATTAAGTGTTCTATATATGAACACAGTATATATCACATATTTAGGTCTCCTTTGCTTTCTTAACATCAGTGTTTTGCAATGGATAGCATATGCATTTTACTAAGAATTTACTAGATTAATGTTGAAGTATTTAATATTTTTGTTATTATAAAAAGCATTTTCCCCCATTTCTAGTTGTTCATTGCTAGTACATAAAAATACAGTTGATTTTGTATATTGGCTTTACATTTTACTACCCTGCTAAAACCACTAATTAATTCTAATAGCTTTTTATAGAACTATTGGAATTATCTACATAAGCAATCATATCATTTGTCAATAGAGACAGTTTTATTTCTGCCTTTTCTTTTTTCCATGCTCCTTGCATTGACTAGACCCTCAGTAAAATCCAGAATGAGCTTTACTGATGATAAAAAAAAAAAAAAAAGATGTATTTAACTTGTAGCACTGGATTTTCTGTTCAAAGACTAAGTTTCAGGTATCCTTTGATGATAGGCTGTTTTTAGAAAAGCTTCTGTTATTTTGTATGTCCATCAAACTTTTTTGTTCCATCTACCCACCTCCTCTGATACTTGTTATTCACAAAGGCTGGACAGAAATCTTTGATAATTCAGCAAAAAGTTCTTATAAGCAAAACATGACAATTTCCATTTAAAATTAATAAACACCAAAGGTACCAATCCCACTCATTCATCGCAGTTCAGTGGAGGGAGATTTAACCACTTACCTTAACCTTTTGTACAAAGAAGAAACAATTGGAATATTACCCAAAAATGTTTATATTTGAAATAACATTGAAATGCATTCCTTGGGGAAGATAGTCAGTCAGCACTCTGGCAAGGGCAAGGCCTCCATGAATGGAAACTGTCAATAATCTGCCTTCAATAACATTACTGAGTGTGACATTTGAAATAAATTTAGCAAAAGAAAAATAATGGTAGGATACTTGAAGAGACTTTGTACTGTGTGTCTAAAAGGCTTTCAAGAACTCTGAATAGTGAATAGGCTTTTTAATAATGCATATTATCAGATACACTTAAAAGTATCCTAAATATGATTAACGAATTAGTTATTACTCCAAGCTTGTAAAGGATTACACAACAGACCTTTTATATAGCTATTTTTTTCTTTTGTCTTGATATCCATATAAAAACTGAGGAACAAAATGCTCTTAAGCATTATCAAACATTTATTTCTTTCAAGAGTAAAACAAAATAGAAAAATGATAAAGTGGCAAAATTGAAAAGCAGAACTACTTCAATAGTTCCTCATGCATAAAACCATATTTATTTAAATTATGTATTTTAAAATAAATTCTGTGTTTTGGGATAATTTTAACTTAACAGAGAATTTTCAAAGATCACATGGAGAGGAACTGCCTATGCTTCAGCTAGTTTCTCTTCATGTTACCATCTTATATAACCATGGATATTTATCCAGATTAAGAAATTAATATCATACATTACTATTGACTAGGACATATTTGTATTTCAACAGTTTTTTTCACCATCTTTTCTCTGTTCCAGGATTCAGTCCAAGGTACCACATCACACTTAGTTGTCATGTCTCTTCAGTCTCCTCTGATTAGTGACAGTTTCTCAGAATGTCCTTGTTTCTGATGACCTTAACAGTTTTGAAGAGCCAAGCCAAGTTTCCTTGTTTTTATGAGTTTGACAGTTTAAGGAGTCAAGTTCAGAGAATGTGCCCCAATTTGGAATTGTCTGGTGTCTGTTGCATGATTAGATGAGGCTTTATGAGTTTTGGGAAAGAGACAAATGTTTTTCTTACATCATGTTAGGGGATTCAAGACATCACTGATGATGATGTTATAGCTGATCACTTGGTTGAGGTAGTGTTTACTAGTTTTTTCCACTATAAAGTTACTATCTTCCCTTTTCATAGTTTGTTTTTGGAAGCAAATGACGAATTCCAACCTATAAAGCACATTTTAAATATGAGTATCTTGAATATTCAAAGAATTCACTAGTATTGGGCAGGAAGTTCAGTGTATACCTACTATCTTCATAAGAAAAAGAAGAGCAAAAACACCTCCAGGATTCCTGAAATTTAAGATGTTGAAAGCAAAGTTGAACTAGAATATCAATTGTGTGACTTCTTTTTGTCATTGTTAATTTCTCAGGCATTTGCCACACTTGTAATGAGTTGAGTTTATCAATAATTCAGGAATTCTAAGAGTTCTGGGATTGAACACTCAGTATCTCTATCTAACAAAGTGCCTATCACACTATAAACTAAATAAACAATTTTATCATTTATTCACTCGAAGCAGTACAAACCTGTGATACAAATAGTACAGTAAATAAATGTATCCGATAAGTAAGTGGAAAAAAAATCAAATAGAAGAACATTCTCTACTATAAAAAAATGCATATGTTTTCATTAGAACATGTTTCAAGAATAAAAAACAGTGTATTTAAAGGTTTTAATGGCCTATACAAGATCATTTCATGGCTAAGTTGGTTTCCTCAATACTCTGAGAATTTGATAAAGAAAATATTATTTTTTGAGAATATGGTAAATTTCCAAGAATATGGGTAAAGAAAATTACTAAAGCTTTATAAAGGTTATCACATCTATTTTCCAATCATAAATCACCATGATTTATAATATAAGAAGGACTAATAATAATTCATTAGTTTAATTATTTGACTTATCCCATTTTCATGATCTTAAGAACACTTATTTGTTTAAATTAAATCTGTGATTAAAATAATTGGTAAGTGGAGTTGGGTAAGATGCATTAATGATCTACAAGATTTCTTGACTCAGGCTTCTAGTAGCATCACTAAAGGAATACTATAGCCTAACTGGTCTCAATAATAACACATGTGACTAATGATAGATCTCATTTGTTTCAATAGTTCTACAAGCAGTGGTTATTCATAGAATTGAACTGCAACTATTCAAATATATATCAACGCCATTCTTTTTGTTTTGTTTTGTTTTGTTTTTTTGTTTTTAACGCCATTCTTTAATCAAGTAATAAAATGAATATCAAACAAAAAATCTTCCAGAAGGTTTGCAATCATTGGTCTCTTTGAAAATTGAGGTATTAAAATTCCAAAAATATTGCTGTAATACAATCTAGAGCCTGATTAAATGAACTATAAGGTATGCTGGGATATAACAATACCATGTTATGGCTCTAGGTCATTATGAGAGGGAAAGATATTTTTCAAGTTCTGTCCAGTCCACACGCTCCTTTTCTGAAACACTCTCACCTTCAAATAATAGGTGAATTCTTGCTGTCAAGCTAATTGACCAAATGAGTAGATATCAATCCATAGTCTAAGTGAGGATAATTCTATGCTTCCTCTGGGAATTTGGTATTAGGACACAAAAACTAGATCATTTGTTTGTCAGTTCAACAGGAAAGTGATGTAAAACTAAGTCTGAGTCAACTATGGTGGTCTGAGAGGATCTTTTGCTGGAGCACAAAGACCAGAGAAATCACCTCTTCAGAGACTGGCGATTGAATCCACTGAGAGACAAAGAGGTGAAAGAAATCCGAGTGAGAAGAAACACATAGAAAGCATTAATGCCACTATTCCTGGTGGCTTTTATCCCTATTAAAATCTACTGAAGAACGTTGTCTGCCCTTCCCTTGGAATCCTTGATATAACTTTCTAAAAATTCTTCCCTTTTTATGTTTTGTTCTGCTCTTTGCTACTAAAAAATTACTGCCTAAATAGAGAAAAATGGATTAAATCATTTATCAAACAATGGTTAAGTGTATAAATCAGAGGGCAAAAAGAGCAGAGAAAGCATGATAACTGTACTCTAATGGCTAAAAGGCTCTTACATGTTGCTCCAGATTTGAAAAAAAATAATAAATTTGCATCAGGAAATGGAAATGCCAGTTAAAGAAATAAACTCAGGCTTAAAATAATGTAAAAATACAATAATTTCAGGAAAATGCAGTAAAAGATGCTGGGTTTTTCTCATTATTATATATTTTCAGTATTGAATTACATGAGTATATCTAGTTGATTTGGTTTTGTTAGTTAATGCTGAATTGAATTCTCTATAAGAATTTCTTTTAAAAAATGTATTCTACATCTCTATCAAAATGCTGTCCAGTATGTTCTTAGCATTTCACAAATGCAAATAGAGTTAGGATGGTTGTAGAATTTTGTACCCTAGGTGGTATTTGTAACTGTGTGAAAAAGCATGACTATTTTAGGTATAACAGAATTTGCCTTTGACCTTTTGAATATTTTACCACATCCTTGTCCTTTTCAAAATGACTTCCCATTTTTAATTCCAAGTTTGATGAGTTTGAGACATATTCTTATATATTCAACCCATTCCTGTTAGAGCAAACTTAAAACATCGTGTGTTCTGAACTGCAAGGCACTGTAGTAACCAACTAAGACTGTAACATCATGGCATTTTTCTTGAATTTGGGCCATATCCCAAAACAATTTTAGGAAAACAAGCAGTTAACTGTGGATTGGTGTTCCCTTTTCTAGATTTTTCCTCTAAAACAAAGCTATTTTGTTAGGGGGAATAAGTTCCAAGTATATGGAAAAATATCTGCTACGTATTTTAAATTAGACACAATTACATTTCAGTTTCATCAATAGAACAGATTGATTTTTAAAGTCGTGTTATAAGTTACAGCAGCAGTGAATTTTTATCTTAGATAGTATGGCAGCTTAATGCAGTGATTAGGAGGACATACCAGGACACACTGCTCTAGTTAGGATTTCAGCTTCATTTCTTATCTGGTGTTAGAGACATCTCTAGGTCCAGTTTTCTTCTCTGTTAAATTGTGGTGATGTTACCAAATTCATGGATCTCTTATGAGGGTTAAATTAATTACTCTCATAGAACATTTATAACAGCTCTGGGAACCTTGTAAGAGTCATAACAGTTTTACTGTATACATATATACATACATTAAGTGTGGGTGTTAGCTATTAACATAGAAAACATTTTGAAGCCTTAGGAATTAAGGGATGCCTTGGTGGCTCAGCCAATGAAGTGTTTGACTTCAGCTCGTGAGTCTCAGATCATGATTTCTGAGTCCTGGGATAGCTCTCCTTCACTCGTGGGCTCCAACTCGAGCTCTGTGGCTCATTTGTTCAGTGGGGAGTCTGCTGCTCCCTCTCCCTCTGCCCCTCCCCCCACTCATGCACTCTCAAATAAATAAAATCTTTAAAACAAACAAAACTTTAGGAATGAAAGGTATATATTACTATATAAAAGAAAGGAAGTCAATATGAATATAGGGAAGGAAACCAACTTTTGTGTGCTTAGCTTGTGTAAAGCACATATGTTGCATTGTTTAATCTTCAAAGCAGTCTTCTTTGGTATGATGATCTCATTTAATAAATGAGAAAACTGTGGGTAAATGTTTAAGTATTTTTCTCAAGGTCTCATGGTGGTAAGTGCCTGAGATAGAATTCAAATTATGATCTAAAAAATACCAAAATATATGCTCTTTGCATTTCTCCACATTAACAAAACCTTGGTTGAATAAAATTGAACATTTTAAAATGGGATTTATTGAACATCTGTTAGAGAAGATATCTCAGGGTTTATTCTGCTTCTGTTCCATTCCTGTATTTTGCAGTACTGGAGATATTCATAAGGAAGAAATACTTCTTTCCTTTTCTCCAGTAAACTGACAAGCAGAGCTACATTGTTCATTTTCCCTCAGACCTATTCAGTAGTCCCCCTCACAGCTTTATCCAAGATTTTACTTCCTGTACTTTCGAGTTACCTGCAGTCAACTGTAGTTCCGAAGCAGATGATTCTCCTTCTTGCATATTCTCAGAAGGTCAATAGTAACTTAACACTATGTCACAGTGTTACCATGCCAGTAAATATGACATAATCCCGGTCATCCATGTTGTTACCTAGAGCACAGTTATGTTGAAACCCCAAATCACTGGCTTTACTGCTCTAGAGCGGCTAAAGCAACCCGCAGAGAACTGGACAAATGAATGAATTTCTAAATTTAGCCTCAGTGATTGTTCACAGCAGTGACTATCATTCTAAGGAATGCCACGGCATTACTTGGATGGGTCCCTCTCACACACAGCATTTGGGCTGAAGCAGCAGCCTATGCACCTGGCCTGATTTCTGGGGCAGGTGGACCCCCACTATGAGTGGGAGAGTATAGAGTCCACAAGTATTGGGGGTTTTGTAATAGCTGGTGTGAGCCAAACTTCTCATAGAGAGTATGGGAGGGGGGATCCTGAGCACCTGGCGCTCAGGTGTTTTTCATCCCCGGACTTCCCTGCCAATCTCTTACATCTGAGATCCCATGAGATGGGGCTTCATCTGTGAGCCTCAGGCCTGATTCCACCATTCTCTGAGCCACTGCTAAGGCTCAGCACATCCAGGCCCATCCCCTCCCTGCAAAAGCTAAGAAAGATTATTTTCCTCCCAATTCATTCCTTCATTTATTTATTTATTCATTCATCCTATTCAAATTCCTTATCAGAGATGATAAGTTTTTTTAAAAGATTTTATTTACTTATTCATGAGAGACAGAGAAAGAGAGAGAGAGGCAGAGACACAGGCAGAGGGAGAAGCAGGCTCCACGCAGGGAGCCCGATGTGGGACTCCATCTCGGGACTCCAGCATCACGCCCTGGGCCGAAGGCAGGTGCTAAACCGCTGAGCCACCCAGGGATCCCCGAGATGATAAGTTCTTAAGTTACTTTAAGATTAAGTGTGAATAAATAAATACTTTTCATTCTTTTATAGTCATCTTGAGAATAGGCTCTTCTCCTTGGACAGATGGTTTCCAAGATTCCTCTGTTAGAGAAGATCTTAACATTTCGCACATTAAAATCAATGAAAGCATACTTTTCTGCAAATAGGATGACAATGAGAGGATCTAACATTTGGTTTACAAGAGGTGGTGGCATACAGTGGCTCCAAACTAAATTTAATCTACCCACTAAATCTTAGCTGTGTTCCAGAGGAAGCATGACCATTGCCTTGGTTTGTTCCCAAAGCTTGGATGTCCAATAAAGATCCCAAAAATGTTTTTGTATTTTTATCTTTGGTATTTGAAAGCAAACCACACTTACTAATGATATTTTAACATTTTTACCAGTTGCCTTCATTATGTTAAAAATGTAACCTTTTAACAATGATCTTTCTTTAGAAGGTATTTTGTGCTCACTTATTGAATAAGGAGTAAGATTGATAAAACGAGATGATGTACTATTCCAATCATACTCCTTGCTTTTCTTGCTGTGTCATTTTGCTCAAACTCCTCAACTTCTTTAAGTTTCATTATCTCCCTGATAAAATTGGAATATTGGCATTTTCCCTGTGTGTTGTTAGGATGATTGGGAATTAGGTATGCTAAGTTTTTGAAACTATGTAACTACCCAATAATCAGTTATTACTGATATGAAGCTTCAGGTACAGTATGGTTATCAGAAGGGGGTGCTGTTTCATACCTACAAGACATTATGAATACAGTATCTCTGAGCTCAGATATAGTTGATGAATTTCTGTATTCTTTTCCTCTTTCTTAATAGGAAAGAGTATTTGAAAATGCTAGTACCAAGTGATTGTACCAATATTCATTTGTAAAATGTGGGATCAGATCCCTGGCCACTGAACTCCAAATCCAGAACCTTTTCAAGAGCATCCAAAGAGATGGTGTCTGTCTCTTGATTTGGGATTAAGTAGTACTAATCCTCAGCTAAAGCTTTGGTAGGCAGTGTCATACCTTGAGTAGCCACCAGTGAAGATATTAGGGTAACTCCAGAAGATTCATTCATTCATTGGTGTGTGCTTGCATTCATTTATTCAAAAATTATGTATTGAGTGCCTGCTATCTAACCAACCCTGTGGCAGATGTCAGGAATAAACAGTAGCTCACTCTTATTAAGTCCTGCTGATACCAGGATAGGGTTTTACCATTTTATTTTTTACCCGTTTACTTCTCAGTACTTCTCATGAGGTATTATTACTATTCCCGTTTATAGGTAAGAAAATTGAGAGAAAGAGAAATTAAATAACTCACTCATGGTAATGTCAGCTAGCAAAGCCAGAATCCAGGAGATCTGGCTCTAAAGAACTCAAGCTTTTGAGCACCACTCTGTACTGTTTCTTCTCAGTAGTAAGCAAGATAGACATGGTACTTGGCTTTCACTAGTGGTGGTGAAGGAAATTAATCAACTAATCACAGTGAATATATGCTTGTGAACTATAAATGGGGCATATCCAGTAGTAGAAACATCACAGAGAGAGATTCTAACCTATGAAGTAACACAAAGAGTATGAGAGATTGGATGAAGGACAGAGTGTCTAGGACACAGAGAACGAGAGGAAAAATGGTCTAAAGTATTGCCAGAGAGGGAAGGCTCTGCATCAGGTAGAGGAGGAGGCAGACCTGTGTACTGGTTCTGGCCTTCCCACTTTTTGGCTTGTACTTTGGATTAGGGACTTAACCTCTCTGAGCTTGTTTATTTGTGAAATAGAAATAATAATAGAATCTGCCTCACAAAGTTGCTCAAAGCAATAAATGAAATGCTTTATGTGTAGAACTATGCATAATGCTTAGCACATGTAATACCTACGTAAAGTTTAGTTATCATAATTACCTTAAATACTAAAAATACTTGAGACTTTAATTCCTTGTACTGAATCTAATTCTTTTCCTTAGCTTGAAGTAATGGTCTGTAGCTTATACTATTTTTTTTCTTTTTTGAGAGAGTACACATGTGCATGGGGGAAGGGGCAAAGAAAGAAGGAGAGAGAATCTTTAGCAGACTCTGTGCTTAGCACAAGATCCTGATGCAGAGCTCAATCTCAGGACCCTGGTGTCATGACCTGAGCTGAAATCAAGAGTTGGAGGCTCAACTGCTTGAGCCACCCAGGCACCCCTACTATAGTTTACACTCTTAATATCCATAAGAGCAAGATGTGAGCTAAATTGTTTTGCTTTTTTAAGCAGATTTTGGGCTAGAAAAAAAAATTTAAAGATAGTGTAAGAAAATAAGAAAAAACTAGTTGTCATGAAAATCCATTGTAATTCAACTCCCTCACCTGCACATTTACACATATGCCCAGTTGTGTGTGTATATGTGTGTGTGTGCACGTGTATTGTAGTGTGGATACCCTTTTATATAAACTCCAATTGGACCATGCCAGTAAATATGACATAATCCCGGTCATCCATGTTGTTACCTAGAGCACAGTTATGTTGAAACCCCAAATCACTGGCTTTACTGCTCTAGAGCGGCTAAAGCAACCCGCAGAGAACTGGACAAATGAATGAATTTCTAAATTTAGCCTCAGTGATTGTTCACAGCAGTGACTATCATTCTAAGGAATGCCGTGGGTTAGTGCACTGGATTGCCAAAGTAAGTGGCAAATTTCTTCCTTACACAAGACTGAAGTAGTTAGGGGATTCATAAAAACTCAGTGGCAATAAAATTCTTATTTGTTTTGTTCTATGCGAATAGAAGAAAGGAGAATTTCTCTTTTGTAATCAAGAAGAAGGTAGCAACAATTATACTAGATTCACCTCTCAAAAAAGACAAGTGGCCCAAGCTGACCCAATTGCAAAGGTAGTACAAGTCTATTGGGCAACCCTGAGCAATAGGCTCTTTTTCAGTGGATAGGATAATCAGATGACTTTCTGTATAGGTTATCATCTACAGGGTCCTCTGCAATGAACGCCTTAGGAATTTTTTGATAGCACAAAGCAAGAATATGCAGTAACAGCCAACTAAGTAGGTAGGGAGCGAGTCTAAAGAAATAGAATATTTATAGGCAAGGGAGTAGTGCTACCCAACAGAACACCTGGGAAGATGCCATAACAAGATTTGGCCCAGAGCTGTGTTATTAAAAAAAATTTTAGGTGCCTCCTTTGGCAAAAGTTCCTTCCTTTCCTGTTCCCTGCGGTAAGCCAGGCTGGGACAGTCATGAGGCTGATGTCATTTGAACAGTCATTTCATCTGAGGAGCAACCAAGAGTGCTATGAAAAAAAAAAAAGATAAAACCATGTATTAATTGTCTCTAATTTAGTGTCCAGTCTAATTAACAAGCTTTGCAAGTTCAAGAACTTCACAGTGCTCCCAGGACTGTCCCTATCTGCTCTCTACACCATGGGTTCAGCATGTAGCTGCTCATGACTGCTTATTGTCTGTGTGCTACCAGTCAAGTCATGAGAGAGAACATGGAGCACAGCTGATTTCGTGGCTCGGTTCATGAGATTAATCAGTAACTGCTCCAGATATGAGCAAGATGAAGTTCGTATTTGAACAACCAACAAGGAATTCAGGGTAGTAATTTTAAATAGTAAACACTGTGTGGACCTTTGACATAGTTCTAGTGAAATTGTACTATCTTGTATTTTGTTTTAAGGGGAGAACTTTCTTCCCATGTGTTTTTGTAAATTTCTGATTGTTGTATTTAGCTATCCAAATTGCCTATAAAGTCAAATCAGTTTTTGCCATGGTTATCTGTAAAGTATGAAAAAGTCAATATATAGGAGTTTCTAATAGCTAATTGTTTTTTTGTAAGTCTTTTAAAAATGAATATGATTTTAATAGAAATCTTTTGTTGTTGGTAATATTTGATGTACCATTAAATTGAGATAATGGACATTTTTGCTTTTAAAAGCGGCTATGAGTCTATTGATGATTTGAACTTCATTCTTTCTGAAATGTGTACCTCCTGATTAATTCAATTTTGAATCGAAGTAATTTATCACTTTTATAAATTAAGTGGCTTTCCCTTTCCTCTCAAACAATGAAGTTGTTAATCTAATGGTCTGCAATATAATGATCTCTCTCAAAAGAACACTCCAGGCAGTTTAATTCTGATAAGCTGCCACACCCCAGGAAATATGACTAATTTACAGTATTCATATAAGTGACCTGTAAAATTATGATAAAGAAAGCACTCTAATTTGCCAAAATGATTGGTTTTCACTATTTTACTGAAAAGATCATTTGAATAATCCTGATATTATAAAATGAAAAAATCGTTATAGACTCTTACCATGACTCAGTGATTTGTGATTTTGCCTGTAATTGTTATAAATGTTGTTATTGACAATGATAGAGACCATTTTGGCAATTGCTGTATGCCAGGCACTATATTTAGAGACAGATACTAAGTATTATTGCAGTACATTGCTTTGGATTCACACAAACCATGTTTTTTTAAATTTATTTTTATTTATTTTTTAGATTTTATTTATTCATGAGAGACACAGAGAGAGAGAGAGGCAGAGACATAGGCAGAGGGAGAAACAGGCTCCTCGTGGGGAGCCTGATGTGGGACTCAATCCCAGGATCACGGGATCATGACCTGAGCCAAAATCAGATGCTTAACCACTGAGCCCCCCAGGTGTCCCCAAACCATGTTTTTTTTTTTATTATTACATCTTTAAGAAATACATTTTTATTATAGTACAGTCACTAAAATATAGTTTATTCATGTCTGTTTCAGGGAAAACCTTGTGTAACTTGGAACTCACTTTCTGTCAGAATAATGAAGATGATAACACTACTAAATAGAAATGTTATTATGATAGAGAATTTATGCATAGCACTAAGCAGAGTTTTCAGAAAATGAAATTAGAGAAAACCAGAGCAAATCAACTTAAAAAACTAAGTTAAAAAGTCATTACTTATGAAAGGGAAAAAAATATGTTTTGGCTTGAATTGTTCAAGTAACACTAATATTCCATTTCAGTTCTTTTACCTTCGGCAACTTGGCAATTTTAAAGTGTTAAAGTACATTACAGGATTTATTTGTGTCTGATGATGTGCTGAAAACTCATCCAACTCAATAGTTATAAGTTGGTTAATCATACACTTGGCTGTCTGGAGTAATTACATATTTTGGACAGTAACTTAAATGAGTACCCTACATATAGTCATCACTAAAATATTTGAAATAATTATTAATAATCTTCTTCTACATGCTAAGATTCAATACTGTTAGCAAACAAAGATAAAATGGTAACAGTATTACTATACTTTTTAAGTGTGATTTTACTAACATACTTCCATGGAAATTCAAAACTAATGATATGTGGACAGATAATATTATTCATTTTTTAGAGGAAGACCCTGACGTTCAGAAAAATAACTCCTGGTCTAGGTTACCTGAGAACTAAGCAGCAAAGTTAACTAATTGGCTCTACACCCAAAACTCTTATCCTTCCCTTTATCCCATTGTCTGCTTCTTCATCTTTGGAGGCATGGCAAGAGAGTAAAACTCTACGAGAAAGAAAACTAAAAAACAAGGAGTGGACAAAATTTTGCATAAAAGTTTTATCAGTAAAACTATGAGCCATACTACTATCACAATTTATAAAGAAAGGGTATTTGTCTTTTGGTTCTATTCATAGACTCTTTGATTAGAACAGGATTTCTTTAACTTTCTTTTTTTTTTTTTTTTTTTTAAGATTTTATTTATTTATTCATGAAAGACACAGGGAGAAAAAGGCTGAGACACAGGCAGAGGGAGAAGTAGGCTCCATGCAGGGAGCCTGAGGCGAAACTCAATCACGCCCTGGGCCAAAGGCAGGCACTAAACCGCTGAGCCACCCAGGGATTCCCAGAACAAGATTTCTTTCCTGTTCCCTTTCCATCCCATTATTTACTCAGTAATTGTAGATGTCTAAAGACCAGGGGCCCTAAGTACAAAATCCTAACTATGAGAAATTATATTATGGCATATTACACAATTTACATTATTATGTTTTGCACTTTTTATTTACACTTGACTTTATAATTTTTGACTTCCATGATGATTTCAGACTTTTATAAATTGATATGCCTACTATGTATAAGCAAAACTAGGACTGTCATTAAGCAGACAGGAGCAATTATACCCGTCGCAATTTTTCTTGCTATGTTCTTTTTTCTTTTCATTCTCCTGTTGGAATATGTTGGTTTTGGTCTTTAATCGTGTATAAATAGAATTGGTGTGAGAAGAAAATTTTCTTATAATTTTAAATAAGTTTTAATGAGCATTGACATATTTTCACCTGTCACAATAGACCAATTAGAGACAGTCATTTGCCTTATGTATTTTATTTCAGCTAAGCAGAGTACTAATAAAATTCAGACACAAATTTTAAATCATTAGGATTTAGGGATACACTAGAACTTTGGCCTTTATGAAACTTAATTAGCATACTTAAAAGAAATTATATAAAATCTGAGACGTACAGAAGTATGAAATGTAAGGAATCTAGCAGACCTGATTACTATGACTGCCTTAACTATGGACGCCTTGCAATTTGTATGCATTAAGACAGTGGAAGTAGGTGGCATGATTGTATGGTGTGCCCTTTTTTCTTACTTAAAGAAACATTCTATAAAAATAATTATGTAAAAACTGAAGAGAATTAAGGCTTTAAAATATGATGGAATACTTTAAGAAATTAAGAGAAAGGAGCAAACTAAATTCCAGATTAAGTGGGATAAATTGTTTTGGGTATTGTTTCTCTTGTTGCTAGCCTGGAAAACTAAGTTTGAGTGCTGCAAAATACTCTGTCAGCTTACACATCCATGACACTATTTTACTTCTGCTGTCGTATTTGGAAGTGGTAGCATATCTTGGTTGAAGAGTATATTAAAAAGATGGAATATAGCTCTTGGGGTAAACTATGCATTGTCAAATAATTCGATTAATTAAATAAAAAGATCTGATCTGTCAAATGGGGAAAAGCAAAATGATTATTCTTAATGTTAATCATTTGTCAGTTGATTGTGTTTGGCTCATTTAAATCTAGACTAAAGAAGAAACAAATGAGAAAAGCTGCAGGAGCTATAAAAGAGTTTCTAAATATCAGGAGAGGTAAGTAAATACAATATTAAATAATATCTGGAAAGAGAAAGATCCTTCTGCAGAACCTAGATGATGCTAAAGAAAACATTACATTTTATAAAAATGAAGTAGACTTAAGATTTATAATATACAAGAGAGAGGAAAGAAAAAAGAAAAGAAATACATATATTGATGGCATCAGCTCTAGAAGAAAATGTTTGGTATGTTTCTCTGTATCCAAAGACTGTACTTTACCTACTTTTGATCAAACTTTATGTGCAAATTTTTGTGCTAAGTTTTACTGGTTTATCACTATAACAAGTGTTAGATTTTCATGTTACCTTAAGTTTAATAAATCTCTTTAATTTCAGCACAGTATTTCTTTTAGGATATCCATAAGGGTTATGTGGTCATTTTCTAATGTTTAGATTTTTTCAATATGCAAAAATAAATAATGATATATATATCATATATCATATATACATATAGTGAATAACTTGGAGTAAGTACCACAAAGTTTCCTGATATACTTATTCTTGACACTTTTGGAAGATGTGCACTATAATCACTAGGGAATTCAGGTACCTGTTTTGGCCTGCCATTTAATATTGTGGCTTTTTATTCTTGCTTTTTTGTTTAAAAAACTAAAGCATCAGTGATTAATTTCATGATTACCTAATTTCATGGTCACCAGAGTATTTTCCATCCTTAAACATGTTTTATCTTATTAAATTTTATCATTCATATATAGTCCATGCTCTGTTTTCTCCATCAGTGTATGAAGGAACACTCTCTGCTTCGTCCTTTACACTTCTCCGTCACCTATATTCTAGGACTTTTCCGGGAAACCTAAATTTATCTAATTTGACTAACCTTGAATTCCAGTCTCTTTTCTAATTGCCAGTAGATTATAACAATACTTGTTATTTATTGAGCTTCTATTTCTGTTCCAGGGCCTAGGAGTCCATCCAGATAAATTCTTAATGAACATGAACTGGGACTTCTACAAATTCATACATATATAGTTAAATCTTCCTATTTTCTTTCACCAAAACAGAAAAAAGAAGAAAAAAGAAATCTTCTGTTTTGATCTTTGTCCTACTTTAGCTTTGTGTTGTTTCATTCAACTCTTTCTAGAAAATTCCACATGCAATTACTAGTAGAAATAATACTCCAACTTAAACTTCTTTTTAAAGTTTTAATTTCTCTATAGCCATCTTCGGAAACTTATTTCCATCCCCAATCCACCCCCCTACAGCCCCCCCCACCCCTGCCATATACATCATTAGGAGATAAGAAGAAAGACAAGTCCCTTAGCCTGTGAAAAATCTCTAAAAAGTCTTGTGTTCTTATAAGAAGAATTCTTATAATGCTTTTGAAATAAACATTCTGGTGAAGTACAAGGATCTTCAATGAATAGTGTCAAACAGATAAAATTTCAGCAAATAAAACAGGGGTCAAAGTCTAATTGCATCTAAATTCAGATTGTACCAGTGGCACCAGTGACATTTCTTTGGACGTCTTCTGAAGGCCCTGGGTGCTGCTCAGATTGTTAGTTTTAACTTTTTTCAGATGTGTTTTCATTATGAATTGGTACAGAGGTGGCAAAGGGAAACAATCTTTGGAGGCAGAACAAATGGAGAAATGTGTTTTTTGAGTCCCTTCCAGTGGCAGCCAGTTTGATATCCCTTAGGAAATGTTTTTTGACAATAATTATAAGAAAAATACCAACATTTGATTTCCAAATGTTTGACAAAATGGAAACTCTTCTTTTGCCAGGAAAATAGAACCAGTGGACCCTTTAATCTCAGTATTTAATGGAGTTTTAGAAAAGGCTATAAAGGAAAGAATACGTGAATTGTGCCCCAAATAGTCTGTAAAGTAAATCTAACAACACTCTGGATTTGTCCAGTCCCAGTTTATTATTTTTTTGAAATTTGGGGACTTTTTGGTTTGTTTTTAATCCTTCCTGCCTTTCAGTAACTCATGCAGTTTTCTTTGTTCTTTTCTCTCTATTCTAGTTGTTTGGAAATTATGCATTTAAAAATATTATGGTAGCTATTAGAGATAAACAAATTTTAAATGTATTAATTTTGATATCAAGGTAGCCTGAAATTGTGAAATTTCCAAACAGTTCAATAAAATAAATTTAACACATGGAACTGAAATTACTGTCACCAATTTTTGGAGTCTGTTCTTTTTCCAAGTAAATGTTAATGAGAAAGTGGCAGGAAAAGTGACCACAACAATTGGCAGGTTTAGTTATTTTTCTAGCTTCAAAAGTTTATTTTAAATGTGAAAATAGGCAAAAATATAGGCCAAAACAAGCACCACCCAACCAATAAAGCACATTTTTAAAAATCTTAATGACTTCAGCCCTGTTATTTTGTTCATCTTTACCCCCTTTTCTTTCATTTCCTTCTCTATTACACTTGATAATAACCGGTAAAGAAGATATACTAACTGAATGTGACTCTAGATAAAGCTTTTTCCATAAATCACAAATCACATAATATTCTGCAAAGCTCCTTTATTTGCTCTATATAATTAACATCTGACTGGGAACTTCTACTTTTTTAAGTCTGATAAATATTTGAGATCAATAGACAACTATTTAGTTTGAAATTTTATTGCATCACAAATTAGCATTTAACACTTATTTACCTAGTCAATTCATAATTAATGAGTTCATTTAATGTTGGAATTATTGTCTCCGTCATCATAAACCCAAGTTCTGCTCCCAGCATACTTGATAGGCCTTTAAGCTTTACAGGTGAGTTGTCACCAGAGAATATCTTACAGTTCTGCTTTTTCTCCTGTCAGTGCGATATGAAATCTATTCATGGCCCTCTTTTGCTTTGAATACTGTATTGGATGGTAATTGTTTGTGTTTAAAAAAAAACAAAAGAAGAAGAAGAAAAGAACATTTCAAGATGCCATTATTAATTCCACATGATGAATATTTACTGGAGTTGCTATTTAGATGTCTCAGAGGATATTCAAATTAATTTGATGTAACATGGAGAGACTAGCAAACAACATCATTAGCCTTGGAAAAAACACTGATTAAAATAACTAAAATCAAACACAAGCCAAAAAAGGGACAGAAAGGGTAACACTTTCTCACAAACTTGATTTGGAAATTTCTGTAAAAAATTTCTGACCGTTTGTCAGCAAGGCAAAGTTTTTCAGATTGTTTTGGATACTTATATATTCATCCAATAAAATCATGCTTTTATTTGTTTTTTAAAGTTGGTACATGATGACAGCGCTGTTCTACTAGCAGGAACAGTATTTTCCTGGTCTCCATGCTCTTTCACTTCTTGTTACAGTCATTTGTAATTATCAGGGAAGTACAAGGTAAATGAATGTGGCTTAAAAAATTGTAAGTTGTAGAATCATACTTGGAGATTTTGAAAATATGAATTAAATGGGAGGGGCTCCAACCTGATAGAAATGTTGAGTCAGTGCCAAAAATGTGAATAAAATTGCCACTGCTGCTTAAAATTCAGTGTAAATGTTGAGATGTTAGGCTTTATTTTCAGTTATTCACTGAACATTTCCTGAATATGTAGAAAGATTCTGGTACTGTGTATGCACACATACATTGGGACTAGAGAAATGATTAAGTCATGGCTTCCATTCTTGAAGAGTTCAGAGTATTTCTTAGGGAAATACTTATCTAAGTTTTAGTCTAAGAAGTTTGATACCATATTCTTATAGTTCTATTCATTTGCATAACTTCAATTTTACTTGCTGTAGAGCATCACAGATTAAACTGCTTTCCCCACATGTTCTTAAGACAACTAAATACTATGATGGTCTTTTCCTGAACCCATCACCCATGGCCAGTTTTCTTTTAAATGTATAGTGGGAATTCTCGAAATTGTATTTAATGGTTATCTGATCAGGATGGCACATAGAAAATGTGGCATTACCATTTCTTCCTGTCTCCAAATTCCTTCTGAAATAAGAACTTACTAAAAGAAAAAAAGAAGAAGAAAATAGCAGTAGTTGCTCTTTGAGGAAACTTTGGAAAATAGTAAAAAAAACGATTTGGGATTGATAGCTAAATTTAAAACAAAGTCACCTAAAACCATATGCACGGTGCACATACTTCTGGATGATGATTGGTTTTACTGGTAGGAATTCCAAATCTGGAGTTAAGGGGAGAATGGGTGATCACAGAACTTCTTGCTGGATATTGGGCAGGACATGCCAATCACATTCTCAGAAACTCTCAGGATAGGAGACTTGACTTAAGCTTTAGAATATTCCGTATATAAGAACAAATTACATTCAAATAATGACAGCTTTACTCTTCCTTTAAGATCTGAATACCTTTTGTTTCTTTGTCTTGCCTTATTTGCTTTAGCTAGAGCTAGGACTTCTAGTACTTTGGTGAATAAAGAGTGGTGTCTTGATCTTAGAGGAAGACTTTAAATATTTCACTGTTTAGTATGATGTTAGCTGTGGGTTTGTTATATGAGGCTTTTATTATGTTGAAGTATGTTCCTTCTCTACCCAATTTGTTGACAGTTTTTACTATGAAAGGATGTTGTATTTTGTCAAATGCTTTTTCTGTATCTATTGAGGTGACCATATGGTTTTTATCTTTAATTTTATTTTATTTTATTTTTTTTAATTTTTATTTATTTATGATAGTCAGAGAGAGAGAGAGAGAGAGAGAGAGAGAGGCAGAGACACAGTCAGAGGGAGAAGCAGGCTCCATGCACCGGGAGCCCGATGTGGGATTCGATCCCGGGTCTCCAGGATCGCGCCCTGGGCCAAAGGCAGGCGCCAAACCGCTGCGCCACCCAGGGATCCCTATCTTTAATTTTATTAATGTGATGTACCACATTATTGATTTGTGTATGTTAAACAATGCTGCCCCCCCCCAAGGATGAATCATAATGTATGATCTTTTTAATATCATGGTGAATTCATTTTGCTTATATTTTGTTAAGAATTCTTGCATCTTTATTCATCTGGGATATTGGCCTGTGGCTTTCTTTTCTTACAGTGTCTTTATCTGGTTTTGATAGTCTCAGGCTCAAGTGATAATACAATAAACTAAGCAAGGTAGGCATCCTCCTCATTGGGCGTTGGGATAGAAAACATGTCAGAGCCTAAGGTAATATCAAAATGAAAATAAGAAACACTGATGTATTTTGTGTTCTCCCCAGTAAGTCATCCTTTACTTTAACTATCTTAGGTGCCCCATCTTGAGTCCTTACTCCTTAACTATTTACCTAAAAAAAGGTCACAGTTACACAGATGAGAATTCATCCCTCTCATTCATAAAGAAGCCTGCTATAGAAACTAGTTTCACAGTTATTTAAGCAATTCAAGTTAGCTATCTCTCTCGATCTTGGTAATTCTCTTTTTAAAGCAATTCATTCAGCTAATACATACATATTTTTGAGTCCATATGATATGACAGGCACTGTTCTAGGCATGAGATACTCAGACATGAACAAACCCAACAAGGTCTTTGGTATAAAAGAGTTAAAACTTAGAGGATACAAACAAAAAAATTTACAGATACTGAAAAGTGTAAAATGTAAAATCTTCTGATAAGATTAAAATGCGGGTAAGATGCTAGAGAGCTATCCTGTTTTTAGTGGGAGATCACTATTTGACTACAGTGATGAAAACCTGTGTTTAAATGAGTTTACTGAAAATTCAAAAGTAATCAGCAAATCTTTAGAAATAGAACTTATAATTTCCAGGTAACCAAAAGAGGAAAATAGGAAAACCTCATTGGTACAACAAACAACTAGGGAAGGTGAAAGCAAAAAATAAATCAAATTATAAACATATAACATGTCAGTATATCCAAACTAGATATATTCTGTATTCTGTAATTATACAAGATGTAGTTACTTTGGTTGTTTTACAATTGTTTTTTTTTTTTTTTAAAGATTTTATTTATTTATTCATGAGAATACACAGAGAGGAGAGAAGCAGAGACACAGGCAGAGGGAGAAGCAGGCTCCATGCAGGGAGCCTGATGTGGGACTCCATCCCGGGTCTCCAGGTCACACCCTGGGCTGCAGGCGGCGCTAAACCGCTGAGCCACTGGGGCTGCCCTACAATTGTTTTATACTAAACAATTATACTATATGCTTTATACTAAAATGATTATACTTTATACTAAAAGGATCTCTAGATCCTTCTTTGTTGTTGGAAATGGCAAGATTTCATTGTTTTTTGTGGCTGAATATTACATTGTATATATAAATCTTGGTGAAAATACATGAATATTCTTATAGGGCAATTAGTAGCAGTAGGATTATGGTCATAGAGTACATTTTTAGAAATGATGGCAATATCAGTTACGTTCCTTAAGACAACTTTTGTCTTACTTTATTTTCTGTTTTCTATTTTATTGATTTCTGGTCTGATATTTATCCTTTCCTTTTCGAATGTTTGTTTTGGATATCATTTATACTTCTTTTTGTTTATTTATTTTTGTCAAGGTAGAGGATGAAGCCATAGTTTTAATATCTTTTTATATATAAATAAATGTTTATCCTATAAATTTCCCTCTAAATGCTGCTTTAGTTGTATTATATAAATTTTGATGTGTTTTGTTTGTATTTTCATTGAAGATAGTTTCTCTTTTGATATCTTCCTTCACTCATGGATTATTGAGAATTAAGTTTTCTTAGTTTCTGAATATTTGGGGATATCCTTCTGTTATTAATAATTATTTTGGTTAGTGAATATACTTTGTATGACCTGAATTATTTAAAATTTATTGAGATTTGGTTATAGTTTAACTGGTAAATATTCCATGTGTAGTTGAATGCAAAGTGTATTTTCTTGCTGTTGGGGAAGTATTTTATAATCAGTTCAAGTTAGGTGATAATGCCATTTACCCTTCCTGATTTTCTATTTATTCAATTAATTATTGAAAATAGGCTATTAAAATCTGTCACTGATACAGGCACCTGGATGGCTCAGTTAAGTATCTGCCTTTGGCTCAGGCCCTGATCTCAGGTTTTGATATTGAGCCATGAGTCAGGCTGTCTGCTCATGAGGGAGTCAGCTTCTCCCTCTCCCCCTGTGCTTGCTCTCCTGCTTCTGTTTTCTCTCAAATAAATAAATAAATACAAATCTAAAAAAAGAATCTCTGACCTGTAAACGTGGATTTGTCTATTTCTCCTGAAATTCTTTGTTTTTGCTTCATGAATTTAAAACTTTGCCATCGGATACATAAATGTTTAAAATTAGGTCCTCTTGATAAATTAACCCCTTTATTATTATGAAACGACCTTCTTTTTCCCAGGTAATATTTTGCTTTATAACATAGTTTGTCTAATATTACTATAAGCGTCTCTAGTCTGTGATTACTGTTAGCTTAACATTAGATACCTTTTACTACTGATTTTCTTTTAACTTCTTTGCAGTATTATATTTTAAGGAGTATTTTTTTGGCAGCCTATTAGTTGAGTGTCTCTTTTTTATCTGATTCAACAGTCCTTGCCTTTTTTCACCATTATTTCCCTTTAATCTTTTTTTTTCCATTAAAAATTTTTTTATTCCAGTGTATTTAATGTACAGTATTATATTAATTTCGGACTATAATACAGTGATTTAGCAGATCTTTATATTGCTCAGTGCTCAGCAAGATAAGTGTACTCTTAATCCTCTTCAGCTGTTTTACTCATTCCTGCACCCACCTCTCCCCTCTGGCATCCATTTTTTTTTAAGATTTTATTTATTTATTCATGAGAGACACAGAGAGAGGCAGAAACACAGACAGAGGGAGAAGGAGGCTCCATGCAGGAAGCCTGATGTGGGACTCCATCTTGGGACTCCAGGATCACACCCTGAGCCAAAGGCAGAGAAACTCAACCACTGAGCCACTCAGGCATCCCTGACATCCATCTTTTTGTTCTCTATAGTTGAGCCTGTTTTTTGTGTTATCTCTCTCTCTCTCTCTTTTTTCCCTTTGTTTGCTTGTTTTGCTTCTTAAATTCCACATATGAGTGAAATCATATACAGTATTTGTCTTTCTCTATCTGGCTTATTTCACTTAACGTTAAACTCTCTAGATCCTTCTTTGTTGTAGGAAATGGCAAGATTTCATTCTTTTTTGTGGCTGAATATTACATTGTGTATATAAACCACATATTATTTATTCTTTCAATAATGATGGACACTTGGGCTGCTTCCATAGTTTGGTTATTGTAAATAATGCTGCATTAATCATAGGGATGCATAGCAGCTCAAATTAATTTTTGTATTCTTTGGGTAAATACCCAGTCATGCAATTACTGGATCATAGGGTAGTTCTGGTTTTAATTTCTGAGGAACCTTCATACTGTTTTCCAGAGTGGCTACACCAGTTAGCATTCCCACCCAACAGTGCATGAAAGTTCCTTTTTCTCCACATCCTCACCAACACTTGCTTCTTGTCTTTTTCATTTTAGCCATTCTGACAGATGTGACATGAGATCTCACTGTGGTTTTAATTTTCATTTCTCTGATAATAAATGATGTTGAACATCTTTTCATGTGTTTGCTGAACATCTGAATGTCTTCTTTATAGAGAAATGTCTATTCATGTCTTCTGCCCATTTTAATCAGATTATTAGCTTTTTGGATGTTGAGTTACATAAGTTCTTTATAAATTTTGCATATGTCATTTGTAAATATCTTCTTCCATTTGGTAGGTTGTCTTTTACTTTTTCCTTTGCTGCACAGAAGCTTTTCATTTTGATACAGTCCCAATAGTTTATTTCTGTTTTTTGTATCCCTTGTTTCAGGAGCATATGTAGAGAGATGTTGCAAGGAAAGTCAGAGGAATTACTGCCTGTGCTCTCTTTTAGGATTTTAATGGTTTCAGATTAAGGACATTTTGGTCCTTAATCCATTCTTAGTTTATTTTTGTGCATGGTATAAGACAGTGGTCCACCAGTTTCATTCTTTTGCTTGTAGCTGTCCAGTTTTCTAAGCATTATTTGTTGAAGAGATGGTCTTTTTTTCTGTTGCCTCTTTTTGACTCCTTTATCATAGATTAATTGACCAAACAACTGTGGGTTCATTTCTGGGTTTTTTGTCCTGTTACATTGATCTGTGTGTCTGCTTTTGTGCCAGTATGATAGTGTTCTATTACAGCTTTGTAATATAACTTGAAGTCTGGAATTGTGATATCTCCAGTTTTATTTTTCTTTTTCAAGATTGTTTTGGCTACTCAGGGTCTTCTGTGGTTCCATACCTATTTTAGGATTGTTTTGTCTAGTTCCTTGAAAAATGCTGTTGGTATTTTGATAGGGAATATGTTGAATATGTAGATTGCTCTGTGTAATATAAACATTTTAACAATATTTTTTCTTTCAATACATCAGTATGAGGTGTCTATTTCTTTATGTTGTCTTCAGTTTCTTTCATCAGTGTTACATGGTTTAAAGAGAACAAATTTTTCCTCTGTGGTTTATTCCTAGGTATTTTATTATTTTTGGTGCAATATAAATAGGATTATTTTCTTAATTTCTCTTTATACCGATTTATTATTAGTGTATAGAAATGCAACTGATTTCTATGCATTAATTTTGTATCCTATGACTTTACTGAAATCATTTATAAGTTCTAGTAGTTTTTTTTGTTCTAGTAGTTTTTTGATAAGCATATTTAGATTTCTTCTACATAATATGTCATGTGCACATAGTGAAAGTTTTACTTCTTTCTTACCAGTTTGATTGCCTTTGTTTCTTTTTGTCTGCTTGTATGGCTAGGACTTCCAATACTATGTTGAATAAAACATAGTACTGGTGAGAGTGGATATCCTTATCTTGTTCCCAGTCTTAGGGAAAAGTACTCAGTTTTTCACCATTGAGTATGATATTATCTGTGAGTTTTTCATAAATAGCCTTTAGTATGTTAAGGTGTGTTCCCTCTAAATCTATTTTGTTGAGGGTTCTTGTCATGAATGAATGTTGTACTTTATCAAATATTTTTTCTGAGTTTATTGAAATGATCATATGGTTTTTATTTTTTCTCTTATTGTTGTGATGTAGCATGTCTGTTGATTTGAGAATATTAAACTACCTTTGCATCCCTGGAATAAATCCTACCTCATTATGGTGAATGAGTTTTTTGATTACATTGAATTTCCTTGCTATTAATCATCTGTTCAAATTTTCTCTTTCTTCCTGCTTAAGTTTTGATAGGTTATATGTTTCTAGGAATTTATCCATTTCTGGGTTGTCCAATTTCTTGGCATATAACATTTCATAAGGTTCTCTTCCAATCATTTGTATTTCTGTGGTGTCAGTTGTTATTTTATTTTACTTTTTGATGAATCTGGATAGAAGTTAATTAATTTTGTTGATCTTTTCAAAGAACCAGCTCCTGGTTTCTTGATCTATTCTATTTTTTTGTTGTTGTTGTTTCTATATCAATTATTTCTGGTCTAATTTGTATTATTTCCTAATTTCTGCTGGATTTGGGTTTTGTTTATTCTTCTTTTTCTAGCTCCCTTTGGTGTAAGGTTAAGTTCTTTGAGATTTTTCTTGCTTCTTGAGATAAGCCTATATTACTATAGACTTCCCTCTTAGAATTGCCTTTGCTGCATCCCAAAGATTTTGGACTGTTGTGTTTTCATTTTCATTTTTCTCCATGTAATTTTTGATATTCTTTGATTTCTTACTTGACCCAATTGTTTAGTAGCATGTTATTTAACCTCCATGTATTTGTGGTCTTTCCAGAATGTTTCCTGTGGTTGGTTTCTACTTTCATAGTGTTGTGATTGGAAAAGATGCATTGTTGACTTATCTTTTTGACTTTGTTGATATTTGTTTTGGGCCTAATATGTGATCTGTTTTGGAGGATGTTCTTTGTGCACTTGAAAATAATGTATGTTTTGTTGTTTTAGGTTGTCTGAATAGGCTCTAAATATATCTGTTAAATCCACCTGGTCCAATGTAGCATTCAAAGCCACTCTTCCCTTGTTGATTTTCTATTTTGATGATCTGTCCATTTATGTAAGTGGGGTGTTAAAGTCCCCTGCTATTATTATATTACTATTAATTTGTTCCTTTATATCTGTTTTTAAACTCTTATGTATTTGAGTGCTCATGTTGGGTGCATAAATGTTTATACATTATATCTTCTTGTTGGATTATCCCCTTTATTATTATACAGTGTCTGTCTTCTATTGCAGTTCTCATTTTAAAGTTTATTTCATCTAATATAAGTATTGCTACTCCAGCTTTCTTTTGACTTCCATTTGCATGATAAATGTTTGTTCATCCCTTCACTTTCAATCTGCATGTGTCTTCCGATTTGAAATTAGTCTCTTGTAGGCAGCTTATGAATGGATATATATTCCATCACAGTGTGTCTTTTAATCGAAACCTTTAGTTCATTTACATTTAAAATAACTATTGATAGATATGTATTTATTGCCATTTTGTTACTTGTTTTGTGATTGTTTTTGTAGTTCTTGGATCTTTTCTTCTCTTGTTCTCCCTTCTCATGGTTTGCTGGCTTTCTTTAGTGATATACATGGATTCTCTTCTTTTCACTTTTTGCAAACCTATTACTGGTTCTTAATTGGTGGTTACCATTAGGTTTGTATATAACATCTGCATCTAGCAGTCTATGTTAAGGATGATTGCTTAGGTTTGAACCCATTCTTACTCCCCCCCCCCCCCCGCCATTTTAAGTATATGTGTCATACTTGACATCCTATTATTCTGTGAGACCTTTGACTGATTTTTACAGATATACTTCTTTTTACTGCTTTTGTGCTTCCTACTTTTCTTGCTCTTATTTATGATGTTTCCTTTCCACACACAGAATCTCCTTTAGCATTTCCTATAGGGCTGGCTTAGTGTTCATGTACTTCTTTAGCTTTTGTTTGTCTGGGAAACTCTCAGTTTCTTCTTCTATTCTCAATGATAGCTTTGCTGGATAGAGTATTCTTGGCATTTTTTCCTTTCTGTACTTGGAATATAACATTCTACTGTCTTCTAGTCTACAGAATTTCTGTTGAAAATTTGCTTATAGCCTTTTGGGTTTTCCCTTATATGTAACTGTCTTCTTATCTCGTATCGCTTTTAAAATTCTCTCTTCATACTGCTTTTTGCCATTTTAATTACTGTGTCTTGATGTGAGACTCCTTGGATTGATTTTATTGGGGGAATCTCTCCACCTCTGAGTATCTATTTCCTTTACCAGATTCTAGAAATTTTCAGTTATTGTTTCTTCAAGTAGGTTTTCTGCCCCCCTTTTCTTTCTCTTCTTCTAAGAGCCCTTTAATGGGAATTTTTTTGTTGTTGTTGTTGTTTGTTTGTTTGTTTTTTGTAATGGGAATGTCATTATGATTGATGAAGTCACTGAGTTCTATAAGTCTGTTCTCATTTTGTGTAATTTTTTTCTCCTATCTGCTCAGCTTGATTACTTTCCATTAGTCCATCCTCCGGGTTGCTAATTCATTCCTCTGCCTCCTTTAGCCTGCTATTTATTCTATCTAGTGATTTTTAATTTTATTTATTGTGTTCTTCATCTCTAATTGGCTCTTTTTTATCCCCCTTTGTTAAGGGTCTCAATGATGTCCTCCACTCTTTTCTCAAGTCCAGTGGATATATTTATCATCTTTATTTTAAATCAAGCATATTACTTATATCTGTTTCATGTATATCTTTTGTGTAGTTTTGTTCTATTCTTTCACTTAGGACATATTCCTATGTCTCTTTATTTCATCTAACTCTCTGGTTCTGTGTGTTTGGAATGTCAGCTCTATCCTCTGCTCATTATAGTAATGGCCTTATGTACAGGAGTTTCTGTAGTCCTCTGCAATGCTCTGTCTTCTTTCCACTGGAACCTGGAGCTTCAGGGTTTTCTCCTATGTGTGTTGCATGCACCCCACTGTTGTATCCTGGCTACTTTTTCCTTTGCTCCAGTCATCTCAGTGGCTCTTTTTGCCTGTCATAGGCAATGTTTGGTCCCTGGCTGGGATGGGTTACATAATTTTAACAAGGTGTGCACCAGTCGGCTTGCAAAATGACCTGCCTCTTGCTGCTGCTTGAATCAGGGTCATTTGGGCCCATCCACAAAGCATGTGTGGGTGGGGTGCACAGTTTTAACAAGGTTTTGATGTAGCTTCCTCAGGGCTCATAGTTGGCATCAGACCAGACCAATACTCTGTGAAATGTGTGGATGAGGAGACATTGTATTGGCAAGGTTTGCACCAGTCTCCTGGGGGAGAGGACCACATCACCAGGACTGAGGCAAATGTGACCAGAAACAGTGTATCCTGGGAAGCACATGGGGGGGTGGGGTGGGCAGGGCTTGGTTAGGTAGTAAATGTGGGTGCCCTACTGCTTCCTGCAGGTGGTCGTGTATTTTTCCTTAGAGTATAGGTAGGGATATGGTGCCTGCCTGTTCCTTTGTTTCTGGAGGAGTCTTCCTGTGAATCCTGCCCTTCCAGGGACTCTCTGAGATGAGTAAATAACCTTTCTTCCCCTTCTGTATGTCTCAGGCATTTGTCAAATTGCTGTTTCTATACTGCGTTTCTGCAAGCTTTTTGTTGTGTTGTCTCTTTGTCAGGGACTTACCTCCATTACTTACTTACCTCCTTAGTTTCTTACATCCATTGGGGCTCTTCCAGAAGCAAGCCAACTGATTTTTAAAACTCTAGGCCCTAAGTCCCACTGGTTATAAGAACTCATGAAGTTTGGCTCCTCTCAATTTCATAGCCAAATGTTATGGATTCATCTCTGTGTGGGTTTGCCCAGTGTGATAATTTCTCTCACTTATCTGTACTGGTGCTCCTTTCCTCTTATGGAGACTGTGGTCCATTTAGCTCCTTGCTACATCTCTGCCCTTCCCATCCCTACACCTTCTTCATTGTGTCTTCTTCTCTACTTTTAGTTGTGGAGTTTTTTCTGTCAATCTTTGTGTTGTTTTCTGGGTTATTTCACTGATAGTAGTGTTATATAGATGTATCTATGGACCAGGTGAACTTAGGGTCCTCTTCCTCTGCCATTTTCCCAACTTCCAATCCCCTGACAATCCTTGGTTTTTAATGGGAATGATTAGATTATTTAGATTTAGTGTGCTTATTAATATGCTTTGGTTTAAATCCATCTTGCTATTGATTTTCTATTTCTAATCTGTACTTATTTCTCTTTGTTCTTCCCTACTTTCTTTGCATTATTTTTTTATTATTCTATTTCTCTTCTTTATTTTACCAGCTATGACTTTTTTTTTTTTTTTTTGGTATTATGCCTGTACTTGTTTTGGGGTTATATGTATACATCATTAATTTATCACACTCAACCAACAAGCAGACTTTATGGCATCTTGTATATAATGCATGGACCTTATAGCTGAATATATCCATTTCTCATTGCCTGACTTTTGTATTTTCATTGTCATATATTTTCCTTCTCCATGTGTTCTAAACCCCACAGTGCAATGTTATTCCTTTTGCTTTAAACTCTTAATAATCTTTCAAAAATATGTAAATAATAAGAATGTATTTTATTTATGCCCATAGAGTTATTTCCAGTGTTCTCTCAAACTTTGTATGGATTCATATTTTCATCTGGTTATCATTTTCCTTTTGCTCTAAGGACATCTTTAAACATTTCCTTTACCGTAAGTCTTCTGGTGATAATTCTTTTGGATTTTGTATGATAAGAAACCCTCAGTTTTCCTTATCTTTTAAAAATATTTGCCAGAAATATAAATCTAGACTGACAAGTTCTCTCTCACCTTACCTCAGTACTTTAAGATGTTATTCTACTGTCTTCTGGCTTGCCTCATTTCCACTAAGCAGTATGCTGTCATCTATATTTCTTTTCATGTATACATACTGTATGTTTTTCCTTCTGGTTGGTTTTAAGATTATTTCTATACCTCTAGTTCTAAGTAATTTGATTAGAATGCACTTTGATGTAGTTTTGTTTCTTTTGCTTTTGGTAATTTGAACTTTTTGGATCTGTGTGGTTGGTAGTTTTGAGTTTGAAATTTTTCAAGCCTTACTTGTTCAGGTACATGTTTTATATCTTTCTTCCTTACTACTTCTTCTTCTTCATGAACTCCAGGCACATGTATATTAGGAAATTCAAAGTTGTCCAACAGCTCATTCACACACTGTTCATTTATTTTTAGCTATTCTCTGTATTTTATTTTGTATAGTTTCTTTAGGTTTTCACGTTCACTGATCTTTTTTGGCAGTGTTGTCCAATTTGTCATTGCTTGTGTGTTTGTGTATTTTATCTTTGACATTATTATTTTCATTTCTAAAAGTATGATTTGTTTTTTTTAACATGCACGTCCCTCTTACCTCGTCTTAACAGGTCAGTATTTCCTATAGTTTTTTTTAAGATAAAGATTAATTATCACACTTTTATTATTCTCATCAACTGGTTTTATCATCTATGTTATTGCTCTGTCAGTTTCTTTCAATTGATTTTTCTCCCTATTATGTACCATATTTTCCTTCTTCCTTGCTTATTTTTTCCAATGATTTCTTGTTGAATGCTAGACATTGTGAATTTTATCTTGTTTGGGATTGTATATTTTGTGTTGTGTTTTTGTACTTCTTATATTTTTGTATTTGAGATTTACTATTTTGGCTGGAGCAAGAACAGTGCTTATTCCTTTTACTTTCCTTTTTTTCCAGTGGTCTTTCCTGTCTTCATATAGAGTTTCATCACACACGTGTGCTAATCAATTCTTAGCTGAAGACTTCAGGGGGAACCTCTGGTGGTTTCTAGAGTTTCTTTTGGTGCATCCCTCTTGTGTCTGGAATTCTGCCCTATTTGCTATAGCCATGTCAGTCTCCCTACTCACAGCTCTGTCAACTCACCTCAGGAGACCAAGATTCTACTGACTTCCCACTCTTTGTGACCTGGATTTTTTTCTTCAGGAAATAAACTTCAGCAGTTGTGGGCTTTCACTCATTTATTTCTTGCTTTTCAGGAATTACTGTCTTTCCTTTCCTAATGTGTTATATATTTAAAACTATTCTTTAATATATTGTGTTTGATTTTTAACATGTTTCTTATTATTTGGTAAATCTGGCTATAAGTAGAAACCCAGTATTTTCTTTTGATTTAACCTGTTAAGTACTCTGCAGCCATGGCTTGGTTTTTTATTTTTCATCAATTTTAAGATTTCTCCACCATTTATTTTCCACTTTTGCTATATCCCCTTTCCTTCTGCCACTCCAGTTACACATATATGTATATTGTATGTTTTCTCTATATCCCCTGCATCTTTTACTTTCTTATGTATTTTTATTTATTTTTTTACCTTTTTAACTCTCTCCATACTTATTTCTAGAAATTTTCTTTTGACATATTTTCCACTAAGTGAATAATTATTTTTCCAATATACTGTTAAAACCATATTTGGAGTTACTACTTTTGAGACTGTGTAAGCCTTGGATGATGTTCTTCTTTCAGAAGAATTTATTTGCTTCTGGCATGGGGCTAAAGCAAGTCAAAGTCCTAGAGCTAGTATGTCTCCATATTTGTGCTTACTGATCCCATCACAGAGAATAGAGAGATGTCAAGTGCCTTTTTCTGATATGTTCTGACTCCAATTTTTTCCCAGTAGCATGAAGCTGTCAAAATCATAGGTCAACTCTTTAACTTCTCAACATCTTTTCAATTTACCAAACAGCATTTGGAGAAAATGCAGTCCTAAAAGCTGGACTTACCCTCACTGCTTTCTTTTGGATCTTGGCTTCAAAATTTGTACTGCTTTGTTGGGTCTCCCATACCTTTAAGCAGTTATTTTAAATATTTGTCCAGTTACTAATCATTCTCACTGGGACTGTTGGTTTGAATTACCTTGAGGAAGTTCTGTTCTCATTCTCACCTTTTTATATAAGTACAAATAGCCCTTTGATAAAAATAAAATTAATTTATAATTAAATACTTTTTGAAATAAGTAAATTTTATTTGACTAGGAGTAAGAAACCACTCTAAATTCTAGTTCAGGTTAGAGACATAAAGAAAATATTATTGGAGAAATTAACAAAATTATGAATGATAATTGGCAAATAGATATCCATAATTTTGAATGGGGCTAAACTTTTTAGAGCAATTACTATGTTAGTAAACATGGTTTTGACCTAACAGTAAAAGTAAATTCACATTCCAGTTGTTGTTCATAGATATTCTGTTACTTTGCTTTTAGTAGATATAACGGTGTGAGCCTGAGCTGAATCTAACATAGTGGGCAGTTATTTGTGTGTATGTAGGGATGGTCAGTTTAAACTCTAATAAGGAGAATTCAGAGAAATTAAAGCTTGGGAGAATGGTCAGAATTAGGAGATATAATGTAGAAAGATTAAAATTTTATAATGAACAAATGTAAGTGTTTTAGTAATTGAGGTTTAACAGAAAATATATGTATGAGCTCAGCATTTTAGTAAGAAGTGTATTTTTCAGCAGTATCACCAAAGAGAACCAACAGGGTATAAAATACCAGCAATGGATATGGAGGACAAGTTATAATACTCATACCTAGTGCTTATATTTTAGACTCTTTCACTCTGCATTAGAAATATTATCTGAAGAGTGGCTAATTTCATGTTTTTGGCCAGAGAAACATTAAAAATAAAATGTGTTTGAAATATCTTATTGCCAGAAAGCAAAGGTGCTTTTTGAAATATCTCGGGTAGTGTCAAAGAAGCCAATTTTAAGGCGTTCCCTTTACCTAAATTGGTACAAGGTAAGATTCAAAAGGAGTTAAAATTATCAGTAACTGAAACAAATTGAGTCTGAGAATCTACCTATCCTTAATGATACTCAAAAGGGAAAAGTGATTATGAACTATACAAAAACACAGCTGTAATACAAAATGATTAACTATTCTTTAAAGATGAGTTAAATGTACAGGTCACTCTGTCATCTGCTGGACAGTGAAATCTCTTAGGGAAATAAATAATAATATGCTTCTCATTTTTTGTCTTTCTGGCCCTCCAGGCTGTCAAAAGCACTACTCATTTTCTTAATCTCTTTGCCTCCTCTTCTGGAATCATCACGTGTTTTCAGGAGAAAAGCAGATCCATATGCTGGGATCTACTTATTGCAGGAAGGGTGGTTCTGTCTTTTATTGGATATTGGCCAATATAATTCAGCACTTGTAGACACTGAAATATATCTTCAAAAAAAAATCTCAATCCTTAGAAAAGAGTGAGGTGATCCGTGTTTATGCTTCTTGATACCCATTAAAAAAATGAAAACATTGTAATTTGCTAGTAACTAATTCACAAGTTTCCTGTATTACTGACTGACATGGTAAATATGTATCAATGCAGAGCCATTGGTTATTTTAGGAAGACCTAGCAAAAACTGAAGAATTTGCCTTTTGGAAAGAAAATGCAATAAACAAACTAAAACCTATGCAAAAGAGATAAGGCCAGAAGTTCTGTTTATATAATAAGAGATATATAATTTTTTATTTATAAGGATAAAGATCTTGCATTATATAGTTTGGAAGCATGGTAGTAGTAAGAATGAATGTCACTGAAGTTAATGTGACCTCACTTGAATAAAAATGCTCTTATATTTGCAGCCATTTGTATTTTACACTGAATGCTGCAATAAATTCTGAGGACATAGAACTGTAGCACCATTGTTCTAGGTAAAATTCTTACTGTGTTTAAAAATAATTTTTTAATACTGAATTTTTAAAACTCTTGAGTGTTATAAGTATTTCTTCTATGGTAAATAAATAATACAAAAACAGTTTTTAAAGTGTTGTAGACAGTATATAGTAAAATTCATTTTACTGCCACGATCAAACACACACACACAAAATTTCCTGTAAGTGAGTATAGTGGGGATGCAAATTCCTATTAGTTGTGATGAAAATGCATCTATCCCATAATGGAAAAGCATATTTTGAAAATTTATTAGTCAGCCTGTACTACTTTTTTGGCAGTATTTTAAATACTCAGCCTAAATCAATGAACAAGACAGAGAACGTCTGTCTTCCCATAGAGAGCTACCACTCTAAGAAGGAAGAAATATCCAATCAGTAAACAAAAAATATAATCCATTATTAGAGATTGTACTTCTATGTTCTTAGAGAGCAAATATCATATATGAAAAGTCTCAAGGACATTGCCTCTTTATAATAGTGACTGTATATTGTCTAAACAAGGACATTTAAGAGAATAAAAAAGGAGTGTTAAAGTAATAGATATAACTTAATTTTCAAGTATTTATTTGTTGACTGATAAATTAGTTTTATTTTTATAGGTTTATAAAATACTTTTACTCAAAAATTATTTTTAAATATAGTTTTCTTAAAATGAAAATAACATGCATCTGTATACACTAAAGCAAAATTTTAAAAACTTTGGTTTTCTAACATTAAAATAGCATAATTTGAATATTTAATTTTGGTACAGATTCACATACATTTAATCAGTTTTTAAACTTTATTAGTCTCTTAATATTATATTACTGGTATTTTTCTGAAGGAAATTTTTTTCAACAGTTCTTATTTTTATTTTGCCAGATAATTCCAGTGCTTTAAAAAGTAATTTTATGAGACACCTGGGTTGCCCAGTGGGCTAAGTGTCTGGCTCTTGGTTTGGGTTCAGGTCACAATTTCAGGTTGTGAGATCGAGCCCTGCTTGGGGCTCTGCACTCAGTATAGAGTCTGCTTGGAATTCTTTCTCTCTTTCCCTCTGTGCCTCCTGCTTATGCTCTTTCTTTCTCTCTAAAATAAATAAATCTTTAAAAATTAAAAAGTAATTTTATTATTGGGGTACCTAGATGGCTCAGTTGGTTGAGCATGAGTCTTGGGGTTGTAAGTTTCATTCCCATGTTGGTATAGAGATTACTTAAAAAAAATAAAATCTTAAGAAAAAGACTAATTTTGGAAACATTTGATTTCTTTTAAATATTTTATTTATTTATTCATGAGAGACACAGAGAGAGGCAGAGACAGACAGGCAGAGACAGGAGAAGCAGGCTCCATGCAAGGAGCCTATATGGGACTCAATCCCCGGACTCTGGGATCACACCCTGAGCCAAAGGCAGATGCTCAACCACTGAGCCACACAGGCATCCTGAAACATTTGATATTTTTAATGAACTCTTCTCTAAAGATCATACTTTGTTTAATGGAGAAAATATTCTTTTTATACGTGGTGACCACTTGAAACATCCAAGCAGTTTTTTTCCTAAATGGAAAATATTCTCATTTTTTATTCTTCCCATATTGAAGTATATAAATATTTTAATCCATGTATTTTTCCAGGGTCTGCCTTTATGCCCTCCTTTAGAAAAACTTTTGATAAGACTCTTCTTTTATAAGCCCAAACTCATAAATTCTACTTAAAATCCTTGTGAATATTTCACCAGACTTAGATACAAATCATAGGACTTCTCAGTTTAATTCCACTCTGGTATAGAATGTAAATTTTGCCAATTAAAAATAGTTCTGTCGAAAATTTCTTCCAACAAGTCATGATGTCATACAATTCAATTACAGAATTTCAGAAATAAACCTTGAAAACTGCTTCATATTTAATCATTCAGTTTCTTTAGTTCCTCACTTGTTCTTGTAGGAATAATTTTCACTATCTGACATTTGATTTGCAAATTTTGTCTTTGAAGTGTTGATAGAAATCAAAATAGTGGTTGAGGAATGATGAGTGAAAAGAAAATTTTCTGGAGTGATGGAATTATTCTGTGTCTCACTGGGGTAATGGTTATACACATGAATGCTTTTATTGAAATTCATCAAAATGTACTCTTAGGATCTGTGCATTTTATTTTACTGCATGCAATTTTTACTATGATAAAAAAATCAAAACCGAACTAAAATAAAAACCTAAATGCTCATGTGAGAAAGGTTAACAAACAAACCACAGTAAGCTATAAAGTTTAATATCACTTATATAAATTAAAAATGCATAAACATAAAACAATAATACATGTTCTATAAAACATACACCAAACAAAAAAACCCCATATCATTTATCAGTATAAAATGGTTGCTTGGTTAGGAGCTTGAGGGAGGGAAGTAGCATATAAGGGGAAAATGAAATAAAAAATTAGAATATGAGTTTTCTTCCATTTACATTTCAGGTACAAACCTCTATACTAAAGTCCAAAATTTAAAGAAAATATGTTATTAGAATTGCATGAACAGTCTTTTTAAGGGAAACTTTACAAACATATTTACATTGAAAATTCTAGTCTAATTGAGAGTAAAATTTTGTGAAACTTGGACAATGAAAATTCTCATTGTAGTTAAAAGTAACATATGGTAAGAAAATAACCGAAAATTCTGAAATACACCTGGCTAACTTTCTTTAGTAAGAAAAATAGGTCTGTGGCAAAGAATTGGAATTCCATTTCTTTGTTTTTTCACACATATTAAATAAGAGATTCATGCCTGTCATTTATAGAAGTGCACTTTTCTGAGTCCTGAGAGTGGATATCCAACTTCTTCATTCATAAAGTGAAGAAATGCAATTTTGCAAATAAGATGAATATTTTAAAATACAGGTTGTTGATTTCAAGAGCATTTGCACAAATATTACAGTCCATATATGAAGGCAAAATTACAGTTCTTTAGGGTGGAGATGCCCAAGTTTACTCTCACTTTTGAATGGTATTCAGATACCTTCTGAACAAAACAAGGGTTTGTTGATTCCAAATTAAGTAAAACTGGATTTTAAACTATAGAGTCAATATTAGTAAGTTATAAAACATAATATGACAAAATGCCAGTGTATTAACATATATTAATTCAGTCAATAATGAGCATACACTTGGGGCACCTGGGTGGCTCAGTCAGTTGAGTGTCCAATTCTTGGCTACACCTTGGGTCATGATCTCACAGTTGTGGGATCAGACTCTCTCTCAGTGGGGAGACTTCTCCTCTCCTTTCTCTCTCTGCCTCTCCCTCCTGCTTACGCTTTCTATCTATCTGTCTGTCTCTCAAATAAATTAAAAATAATAACATGCACTTGTAGACTTTTAGCTCAAATATATGAGAAAAACTGTAACTGTACTCTGTATCTTTCTGACACATTGTTCACAGGCTTCATAGTGTGGGTTAGTATGAGTTTGGTAGTATGAAGTATTGTTGTTTTCAGTATTTTATAAAGTCTCCTCAAAACAGCAAATATTATTATAATGTAATTCTAGGTAGGCAAACTTTGTAGAATTATTAAATGTTAGTTTCAAAAACTAACTTATAGGTTAGTCAGACCTTTACTCATAACCTCTGTATGTTGCTTAAGAATGGATATTGGTACCATGCAGATAATTCAAGGGTCATTAATTGAACTTCTGCTTGTGGTCAGTAATACTTTCTAAAAATTACATACAGATTTCCTCCTATCTAAAAATATTTAAGTGAACAGATTTGTGTGATTTTGTATGTTTAATTCTAACCTGTGATGTAGGTGCCATCTCTAAATTCTATCGAGAAATTGGTGACTTCAAATATTTTTGTTTAATATGGAAAATAATTTTAAAGAATATATATATTTGATCCAAGTGTTCAAAATACCATATAATGGAATCTGGACTTTTCATTTGTAGGAATAGGTATTTATTTATTCTTTATAATAGGTATATCCTTTAGAATAGGGAAATTTCATGCATATCCTTTAGTACAATATGAGAGTAAGTTAGTTCAAAGAAAATTAGAGTAACATGACTGAGTACTCTGTGTTTTTAACCCTTTCCTGGATGAAATGTGGTTTTCCAGATTAGAAAAGAAAAGGGGAGTGACTTTTTTTAAAAATATTTTATTTATTTATTCATGAGAGACAGAGAGAGAGGGTGGGGGGGAAGAGATGTAGGCAGAGAGAGAAGCAGGCTCCATGCAGGGAGCCTGATGTGGGACTCAATCCTGGGACTCCAGGATCACACCCTGAGCCAAAGGCAGATCTTTAACCACTGAGACACCCAGGCGTCCCTAACTGCCTAACTCTCTGTTAACTATTATATTCATTCTTTCTGATTTAAATAATCATTTGATAAACTACTTTCCCACCCAAGTCACAAATAAAGAGATGATAACTTATTCTTGGAGGTGTTCTGTTTTAATAGTGCTTCATAGTGAAAACATGGACATCAGGGTAAAAACAGAATTTTCCCTCATTATTTAAATACACAAAAATCATAGGTAGCTCATGTAAAATCTATGGCTCCAACTACCTGTGTTTTTGTATAACATTAATGACTTTGTCAAAAGTTGTGTTAGTCCCTTTGAGTAATGAGAATTCCTATTAGTTTTGTTTTGTCCTTACACATTATATTAACTAAACTTAATGTCTTGATGATTATTAAAAATCTGCCAAATTATTATAATAATTAGAAATGTCTGGAAATGTGAAGTATCTGTATGACAATTTTATTCGAGCTTTCCAGGCACTATTGAAGCACATTTCACCAGTAAATGCCAATTCTGGCAGAGGCTTTTGAAGTAAATTGTTTACATTGATTTGCAATCCCATAAGCTTTTATAGTGAGCTATCCTCTTTGAGTTTACAACCTTGTTTAATTCAGCAGAAAATTGCCTTCCACCAATTTCAGAGATCCACTTAGAGGACTTGAGCTCAATTAAAAGAATTCTGCCTGTGATGATGATGAAGGGCCCGAGAACCCCTTTGATGCCCTGACATACAGAACTGACTACACAGTACAGCCTTCTCTTCTGGAGAACTGAGCTCTATACCTCTCACTAAAGGAGATGAAAGAGGTGAAAAAGTATCTACCATGGTGCCTGGCACAGGTTAGGCACCCAAATTATTGTTCCTGTGAAGCAGCAAAGAAATTTTTACTTCCTCAAAACCTCTTATATCTAGTGAAAGGTAGAGAACTAAGATTCTTCTTGTGCTTAAGCAACTCTTAAAGTAGTACTTTCTGTACTTTCAAAAGATTGATTGCATCAGAGTACTTGTGACATGTGATATTAAAAAAGGAAAGTGAACAATATCTTAAGAATACCCCAAAGATAAGACACACAGCTCTTAGGATACCACATACGCTATTGGAGAGTATATATCAAAAAGAAGTGAGAAGAATATATTTATATTCCCATGTTCATTCAAGCATTATTCATACCTACTTAATGCTGTGTAATCTTCTATGCTATGTAACACAATTAATAATTTGCTGCTTTAAAATATGCATTTCCTAGGATGAAATTGGGGGAGGGGGTATAGATTAGCTCTCTTTCAATATCCAAATGTATAGTTATATATTACTGTTAGGCATCATCCAACAATGCATTTTAAGTTGGTAATTAGGAACAAGGATAAAACCCACATGCCTAGTGGTAAGGAATAGAAAATACTCAGATTTCCCTCAGTTCAAAGCTCCAACTAGTAAAAATTTTGGCCTTGATTTTTAGGTAATGGAATCCATAAGGGCAAAATTAATAGCTAGCCAATTGGAATTTTATGAGAGTTGAATTGTCAGAAAAAGCTGAGCTTGGCATCCAGGGGCATCTGATTGCCCAATACTTCTGTTGATTTTTAGGCCATACAACTGGCTCCAAAAAGCACCTGGACTGCTGAATTGGCATAGTCACCAACACTGGAAGTTTTCCTAGTGTACCTTTCAAGTCTGAGGAAGAGAGATGCTGCCGTGGGTAGACCCAGGGACACCAGATAAGCAGAACAAGAAATTTGCAGTAAGTGCAGAGTAGGAAAACTTTGCTTCTCCTTTCCATCTGGATATGACCTAAGGTGTAGACCAATAATCACTACCAGTACATTTTCCTTTATTTCTACGCAGGAAATATTCTGTCTTTCCTCCCATTGTGTTTTAAATAAATTCATCACACTTTATAGGGTCCTGGGAAATCATTCCTGAACCTGATCAGTCAGAGATGCTAAGTTTGAAATTAGATAGAGGAACTAGATATTACTGGACAATACCTAGATGTTATTGGTCAGAGAAACTAGATCTTATCCTTTGGTGAGGAATAATTCCACTTTCACATACATATTGAAGAGTTAGTGGGGGCACTTTTGAAATAAGTATGCCTCTAAGGTTCAAAGAAGAATTACAAAGAGAAAATTGAAAAGCCACAATCTTACTGGATAATGCAACATTTTCAGAGACAGGACACACACAGAAGAGAAATTCAAAAGTATATCACTTTTTTTCTTGTATCATAAATCAGTGAAATTTAAATTTAAATTCCAATAGGGATTTCAGTTAAACTTAACCATTTGACCCTAAAACTTAAAACAAAATATTAAATGTGCAAGAATTACCACAACAAATTTTCTCCACTAAAATAGTAATATCTATATTGAAATATAATTGACCTACAATAACATTTTTCAGTGCACATTTTGATAAATTTTGACATAAGTATATACCTGTGAAAGCACCACAATCAAGACAGTGACTGTATTCATCATCCCAAAAGTTCCTTTGTGTCTTTTATAATCCCTCTTTCCTTACCTCCCTTTCCTTTGGTAGGTATAGATTTCTAATTGATAGTTTTTTTTTTTCCTAGCACTTTAAAGATGTTAGTCCACCATAAGTAGGTTCATATTGTTTCTAATAAGAAATCTATTGTCATCCTTACCTTTATTCTTTTATTGCTTTCTTCTCTGATCACTTTTAAGACTTTTTCTGTATCACTGGTTTTGAGCAGTTTGATCATGACATGCTTTCGTACAGTTTTAAAAATATGTGTCTTTTGCCTTTCGCATTTGAGGAGTTTTTCACACTATTAACTATCAGATGATTTATCACACTATCATTTCCTTAGACTTGTAAAATTTTAGCAATCCTTTATGGGGTTTTTTTTCTGTACATCCTCTTTCTCCTTTCCTTCTGGAACTTTAGTTACACATATATATTATTAGGCTGTTTGAAGTTGTGATATAGCTCAGTAATTCTCTCTTATTATATTTTTAGCCTATTGCTAAAAGACTTTCATTTCATATTCTACAATCTCTACTACTATATCTTCCAGTTGATCAGTTATTTCTGCTGCAATATCTAGTCAGCTATCAATCCCATACAGAGGATATTTTCATTTCTAACATAGTAATTGTATTACTTTTTTAAAATATTTTTTTCATTTATTTATTCATGAGAGACACAGAGACAGGGAGAAGCAGGCTCCCTGCTGGGAGCCCAATGTGAAACTCCATCCCTGGGCTGGGACCACACCCTGAGCCAAAGGGAGATGTTCAACTGCTAAGACACCCAGGAATCCCAGTAATTTTAAGCTCTGGAATTTTTATTTGGATTCCTTTTTTGATCTTTTTCATATTTTGCATGTCTCTACTCAACATATTCTATAATTCCTTTAACTTTTAACCCTGTAGAATATAGTTGTAATAACCAGTTTAATATTATTATCTCTTGATATTAATACCTTTGCTCTGGTACCTTTGCCTTTGGCTATTTTTTTCTTACTTTGGGACTGTATTCCTTTTTCCATTTTACTTTATTTTAATCTTTATTTTTTTCTATGCCTTTTTAATAGAACTATAGATGTAAATTTTACCTTCTTAGATACTAGACATTTTTGTGTTGATATAAGTATGATTGAACTTTGTTCTGAGGAGTAGTTAAGTAGGCAACAGTTTCTACTTTTGACACTTCTTAGGTAAGTAAAACAGTAGCATTTAGCTCAGGGTTATTTATTGGTAATTGGGTTTCCTTGGATTCTCAGCTCTATGATTTCAAGAACTCTATTAGGCTATGCCTGGGCTTCTCTTCCCTGTCCATTTTCCGGAACACTCAAGACAATAAGTAGTGGCAATTACAGGGCTAATTTTGTTTGTTTATTGGCTGTGAGTGATCACTATCCATCCTTTTTTGTTTAACATTAAATGTCTTGAAAATATTGTTTTATGTATTTCATCTAGTCTTTTAGTTGTTTCTGCTAGGAGGATAAATATGGTCCCCTACCATTCTATCCCAATTGAAAGTAGAAATCAAACAAGACAATTTAGAGCTAAAATATGAGAGAATTAGTAGGAAATAATGAAAGCACTACTTATTTGGTAAAAATTTTAAAAATGGATCAATTAGAAATACCTGAATGTACATGGAAAATTAGTACCCAATAAATATAACTTTTTTGAATTAGTAGAGAACCCACAGACCATTTAAAAATTGGAAAAATTGACAAGTATTTTTTTAAGATTTATTTATTTATTTATTCATTCATTCATTCATGAGAGACACAGAAAGAGAGAGAGAGGCAGAGACATAGGCAGAGGGAGTATCAGGATCCCCGTGGGGAGCCTGATTCAGGACTTGATCCCAGGACCCTGGGATCATGACCTGAGCCAAAGGCAGATGCTCAACCACTGAAACACCCAGGCATTCCTGGTATTTGGTAAAACCTAGAGTTATACACCTTTACTTAAGTCACAAAAAAAATATATTTTAGCTGGATTAAGATTCCAAAACGTAATGAACAAATTTTTTAAAGTTTTAAAAGAAAATAAAGAAGAATAATTTTGTGACTGTGCCTTTAGGAAGTTCTCTATAAACCAAAATTATAAGCCATAAAGCTAGACTGATAAATTTGATTGTATAAAAATTAAGTCTTTCTCACCCAAAAACTCCACCACAAACAGTTTATAAGGAAAGTGACAGATGAGAAAGAGTACACATATAATAGACATTGGATTCATGTTAAAATATGTAAGTGGTTTACCAAATATTAAAAATAACAGACTAATGGAAAACAATAAATAAACACTACTTGCACAATAGAAGATGCATATGGTCAAGAAACATATGAAACGTGGTCAAGCATTTTTTTTTAATTGGCAAAAGAGTTTAATATCAGATGTGGTAGAGTTACAGGAAATATATAATCTCAAAAAATTTAAGAATTGTGTCTTATGACTAACAAATTTATTTCTTATTAATTATCCAGTTTTAATGTCATATGTAAGAATAAGGAATAAAAAAGTTTTGTCATGTTGTTGTTTATTATGATAAAAAAATTAGAAACAACCTGTATTTCCATTGTGGAAAATAATTAAACTACAAATGAATCATGTGTACACATTATGTGATACTATATATCAATATTTTAAATGACACTGAAAACTTTCAAAGGGCATTATTGTGGTCAGAAGGGAGAAGAGGGAAGGAAACAGTTTTTATAATAATACATATATAGTAGGACATTTCTCCCCAAAATACAAACACATACATAAACACATCCACACTGTATATTTCTCTAAAAATTTGAGTGAATGTGTGTTATGTATTTAAAACATAGAAAAGCCTGGAAATATACTCATTAACCTGATAACAGGGATTACCTGTGGTAGTCAAAGTGGGTTTTACCTTAATCTATATTTCATTCATTTTTTACCCGTGAGAAAACATTCTACATTCCTTGTGTGATTGTATAGATAATACCAAACAAACACACAAAAAATGGGTTGTATGTTTGGCAAGAAGTAAGTATGTGGGAGTGTGTGCATGTGTGCAAGGTGGCTAAGTAGTGGAGTACGCTGTTTCTTGCCACTTCTGTAGCATAGTGTCCCTTCTTCCTTTTCCCAGTTAATAGAGCCATTGGGTTCCTTTTTGTTGTTTTGCTTTATTTTGCTTAAACTAATTGAAATGGGATTTGTATCACTTAAAACTGAACAGTTCCTTATTTTCTTATTAGGACATTTTCTCTTTTTGCCTTTTATGTTTAAAAAATAAATAAAAATTACTATATAAACTCCTGCTTCTCCTCAAGAAAAGAATCACTATCCAAGTATGGTGCATAACTTTAATCTTGTGAAGTGGAAGATTAGACCAGGAAAGGAATGATGCTTTGGAAATTTGCTTTGAGAAATGTCTACATGATTAAACAGTATAAGCTTTTCATTTGCCTATTGTGTCAGTGAGGTTATAGATTTGAACCATGTGGAATTAAAATGATAGACTAATAAATTAAAAAGTAAAATATAGGGTTAAATAATGTATGTAAAATTCTAATGGTAGAGGTTTTAATAATGTTTTGCTGTCTTCTGTTTCCCTTCTGTTCAATGACCAAGCCATCAGAATCTGGACCTGGGGATCTGAGACCTGGGGAAGTTCCCTTGATTTACCACCACTGTGCTCTCTTGCATGCTGCTGTAGATTGCAGGATTGCCAAATAACCGGATACTGTGGCTTAGCTAAATTGACACATAAAATTAACCATCATGCTAGTATTACATTTTTTGAGAATTCACAAGTTGCTTTTATTATTATTTTTTAAAGATTTTATTTATTTATTCATGAGAGACACAGACTGAGAGAAAGAGTCAGAGACACAGGCAGAGGGAGAAAGCAGGCTCCATGCAGGGAGCCCGATGTGGGACTTGATCCTGAGATTCTAGGATCATGCCCTGGGCCCAAGGCAGGTGCTAAGGGATCCCCTTACACTGAGCCACCCAGGGATCCCCTACAAATTGCTTTTAACAATGTACTGGTGAATCTATGATATACTCCTATTGAAAACTATTTTTTAAAATACTTTTGAAAAATAAGGGTAACATATATCTATGAACATTGAAATTTCTTTATATTATCTGTTAATGAAAAAAATGACATTAGCAAAATAATTATGTTTGGTATTTATTTGAATTTTAACTTTTGACAGCCCTGTTTCTAAGATCATGTCAATGGAGTTCTTGTAAAGAATGCATTTTTTATGGCCTTATTCTTTCTTTTTTCTCATAACACTTATTTTCTTTTTTAAGATTTGTTATTTATTCATTTGACAGAGTGATAGAGAGCACGAGCAGGGAGGGGGGTTAGAGGGAGAGGGAGAAGCAAACTCCTCGCTGAGCAGGGAGCCCAACATGGGGCTCCATCCCAGTACCCCAGGATCATGACCTGAACCAAAGGCAGACAGCCAACTGAGCCACCCACGTGCCCCCTCTGGTCTTATTGAAATTGTGTTCTTGTGGCTAATAAATCCATGATAAATTCAGAACAAATTCCACTAAATGAAAAATACAGTCATTTCTGATTTTTTCATAATAAAATATGTAAATATTTTAACAGAAGTATTGTTGCAGGTTTAGTCTTTTCGTTTCCATTTTAAACATATACTTTTAGATAACATCAAAAATTTGCCACCATTTGTGATTATTTTTAATTTTTGCTGTAAATATTTCAAGATGTAGTGCTTCTCAGTATCATAACCTCACAGTGGAAAATATAAATATAGTCAATAGGGATTTCATTCTTTTTACAGATATTTTTAGGGTTCAATTAAATAGGGATTTCGTTCTTTTTACAGATATTTTTAGGGTTCAATTAAATTTCAAATTTAGGTTTCATTCACTTTGAATTTTGTAAAGTTTGAGCTTTCAGCATTTGTTTGGTTCTTTTTTTTTTAAGATTTTATTTATTTATTCATGAGAGAGAGAGAGAGAGAGAGGCAGAGACACAGGCAGAGGGAGAAGAAGGCTCCATGCAGGGAGCCTGATGTGGGACTCAGGCCCTGAGCTGAAGGCGGCGCTAAACCGCTGAGCCACCCGGGCTACCCAATTTGTTTAGTTCTTATGTGACTTTTCAAAGTAAGCTTCTTTATTGTACAACGTACATATTGGGGAGTGAACAAATCACAAGTTGTACAGCTTGGTGAAATTTCGCTAAGTAAGCAATGCCAATGTAACTACCATTAGGCTCAGGAAATAGATCATTATCAGGTTTCCAGAAATTCCAGTTATATGTCCTCCCTATCAGTAACTATTAAAAGTCCATAATTGTTGTTTTTTCAGTTCAGAAAAAATCATCTTCCCCCACTCTCCCTTTTATCAGGGGTGCATTATCCATGTAGTTCATTCCGTGTGTGTGTGTGTGTGTGTGTGAGTGAGAGAGAGAGAGAGAGAGAGAGAGAATGAGAAAGTGTGCCACACATGAGTGAGAGGAAGACTATTGGTGTATAACATTTCATCTACTTTTATGATTTGGAGATGATAAATTATGTGAACTTATCTTGATATGCTCATTGGTAAGAAAGGCCATTGTAAGAATTAGATATTTAGTGTATGTGTAGATCTTTTACAAAAAGCCCAGCACAACCATTTGGAAAAGTTAGTGTCAATTGCTCAGAGTAATGTAGTGAAGTGGATTCCTCTGTGTGCATAGCTGCAAGATGGCAGGTGCGTGGAAATCTGTAGAGAATGAGAGGAGAGACAGCAAGTGACAGAGCAGAGGTGTCTGCTCCAATAGATGACATCTTTTTTCCATCTTGGATTTAGAGCCATGGAAAAGAGACTGATAGTGATTATATATTAGCTTTGATACTGATAAAGCTTATCATAAATATGGCTTTAGTTTGTGAACCAAAGGACTTGCTAAGACTCACCCAAGGAAGACTTTGGGTCTGCTAATCAGATAAACTGACCTGGGATAACTGCCTTAAACGGATGGAGAAGAAAAAAGGAAAGTTAATCCCCAGTGCTTATAGATGTTTAATAGATTAGTTTTGCTAATTAAAAACATGGATCAATACCTGTCAGACCCTTGGTAATCAAGGATATATATTCAACTCCTTCTATATGGAGTGGAATGAAGAAAGAATGAGGAAAGAAGACCAGATATTACAGGGTCATTGTTATCCTCCTGCTTGGAAAAATGAAGCCAGGAGATTTCTCTCTAATATTACACACTAGTCATCATATATAACCTCCTTACAGACTGCCTGCATGTCTCAATGCTGCCTTGTGCTATAATCAATAATTTAACTTAATTTTTAAAAACCCTTTGGTAAGCACTTGTGCCTGTACAGAAAGTGGTATAATCCTCCTCACAATATATAAGATGATTTACTTAGACAAATTAATCAGCACTTTGATGACCTATACAGTACTGAATCATCCTACCTTTCAAATAAATAGAATTTGATTAATAATTTGACCCCAGAATTCCAGAAATTGTATATTTTTCTATCGATAATGCTAAGTAAATCTAAGGTACTATGCAGAAACAAAAGACAGGAAAAAGTAGTTCTCATAGGTATACTCTGTAGACTTGGCCTTTATTGCAGGCTAAAATTTTTTTTATTTATTCATGATAGTCACAGAGAGAGAGAGAGAGAGAGAGAGGCAGAGACACAGGCAGAGGGAGAAGCAGGCTCCATGCACCGGGAGCCCGATGTGGGATTCGATCCCGAGTCTCCAGGATCACGCCCTGGGCCAAAGGCAGGTGCCAAACCGCTGCGCCACTCAGGGATCCCTGCAGGCTAAAATTTAAAAATAATTATTAAAAGGTTGATATGTGAGCAATTGGTGAAAAAAGAAGTGATCATTAAAGCCAACATAGCCTTTTTAAATTAAGCTATGTCAGAATAACTGCTACAATTTTTTCTGACAAGATTATAAGATTGGTAGTTTATAGAAACACTAAAGCCAATAAAAATAGAAATAATAATTCTAAGGATAATAGCAACAAGCAATAATGTTCAGTTTCATCTGTTGAGCTCTTACCACATGAATTAAGAGCTTTAAAGACATTGGAACACTGTGATACATGCTAATAACTCAAAACATATGAACTATTATTTATGGCTGTTATTGTTGGTATTATTTTTTAGGAAACTAGGTAGATTAGAATATACTGGGTGCTATGGGCCGAATGTTTGTGTACTCTCTAAATTCATGTGTGGTTATCTTAATGCTCAAGTATTAGCACTATTATTTAGTATTAGCTTATTATTATTATTTATTATTATTATTATTATTATTATTATTATTATTATCATCATCAATTGTAGTACTAGGGAGTGGGTAGGCCTTAGGAGGTGATTTGGTCATGAGGACAGATCCCCAGTGAATGAGATTAAATGCTCTTATAAGCGGCCTGAATGAGCTCCCTAGTCTCTTTCACCATGAGGACAGCAAGAAAAGTTGGTGGTTTACAAGTAGGAAGGGGGCTTTCGCCAGATAGAGAATCTGTTGATGCCCTGAACTTGGACTTCTCAGCCTTCAGAACTGTGAGTAGTATATTTCTGTTCTTTATAAGCTACTGAGTTTATGCTATTTTTGTTAGAGGAGCCTGAATAGACTAAGACACTGGGTGTTTATCATAAAATTTGGGAAAGTTCTTAACATTGTATAAATTGATTAAATGGGATAGATTGGAACAAATTTTATTATAATAAGGTGAATGTGTAACTAGGTGATATCAAAGGATTTAACAAAGAAATATCTTCATTGGAATAATAAAAGTCTATGATCTAGACCCTTTTATTAAGTATTTTCATTAATGATTTTATGAAGACTCATTCATTAGCAGGTAAATTAAACAGAAGGGTAGCAAATCAGGGCCCCACGGATTTTGTCATTCTGGAACAACATAACATGCAGGGTGCATGCATCTTTTTAAATTAGTGTTTTTTCCTTTAGATAAATACTCAGAAATGGAATTGCTACACCATACAATATTTCTATTTTCAATTTTTTAAGGAACTTCCATACTGGTTTTCAGTGTTTGCACCAGTTTATATTCCTATCAACAATACGTGGTTCTCTTTTCTCCACATCCTCACTAACACTTGATATTTCTTATCTTTTTTGATAGCTCATTGTGGTTTTGATTTGCATTTCTCTGATGATTAATAATGTTGAACATCTTTTCAGGTACCTATTAGCCATCTGTATATCTTTTTTGAATCTATTCAGTTACTCTGCCATTTTTTGATCAGATGGTTGGTTTTTTTGTTATTGCGTTGTATGAGTTCTCTATATTTTTGGTTATTAACCCCTTCCTGGATGTATGATTTACAAATATCTTCCATTCATTAGGTTGCCTTTCCCTTTGTTGATAGTTTCCTTCACTGTGCAGAACTTTTGTAGTTTAATATACTTCTATTTGTTTATTTTTGCTTTTGTTGCCCTTGCCTTTGGAGTCAGATCGAAAAAATTGTTGCCAAGACCTATGTCAGGAAGCTTACTGTCTGGTTTTCTTCTAGGAGTGTTATGGTTTCAGGTCTTATGTTCAAGTCTATTCCATTTTGAGTTAATTTTTTTAAGGATTTATTTATTTTAGAGAGAGAGAAAGAGAGTGTGAGCATAAATGGAGGTAGGGGCAGAGGGACTAAGGAGAGACTCTCAAGCAGACTCCTGTGCTGAGCCTAGAGCCCAGTGTTGGTCTCCATATCACGACCCTGAGATCATGACCTGAGCCGAAATCAAGAGTCAGATGTTTAATCGACTGAACCACCCACACGCCCCTGAGTTAATTTTTACATATGGTATAAGATGCTGTCCAGTTTCATTCTTTTGCATCTAGCTGTCCAGTTTTCACAACACTGTTTATTTAAGAGATTGTCCTTTCCCTATTGTAGGTTCTTGGCTCTTCTATTGTAAATTAATTAACCATACATGAGTGGGTTTATTTCTGGGCTCTCTATTCTGTTCCATTGATCTTTGTATTTGTTTTTATGCCAATACCGTACTATTTAATTATTTCCACTTTGTACTGTTATTTGAAGTCAGAGAGCATGTTTCCTGTAGCTTTGTTCTTTTTCAAGATTTCTTTGGCTATTCAGCATCTTTTGTGGTTCTGTGCAAATTTTAGAATTATTTAATTTCTATGGAAACATTCTTTTGGAATTTTGATAGGAAACATGTTGAATCTGTAGATTGCTTTGGGTAATATAAACAATATTATTTTTTCCAATCCATGAGCATGGAGTATCTTTTCACTTATTCATGTCTTTTTCAGTTTCTTTCCTAAATGTCTTACAGTTTTAGTGTATAAGTCTTTTACCTCCTTAGTTAAATTTATTTCTATATATTTTACTGTTTTACTTGCAACTATAAATGAAATTTTTTTTCTTAATTTCTTTTTCTGTTAGTTTGTTTTGATGTATAAAAACACAAACTTACTGATTCTGCACTCTGCAACTTTGCTATATTTATAACAGGTTTTTTGATGGAGTCTTTAGGGTTTATTGTATGCAAAATCATGTCATCTACAAATAATAACACCTTGGCTTCTTCCTTTCCAATTTTGGTGCCTTTTATTTCTTTTGTTTGTTTGTTTGTTTGTTTAATTGCTCTTGTTGGTACTTCCAGTACTATGAATAAAAGTGGCTAGAGTGGGCATCCTTATCTTAGAGGAAAACTTTCAGCTTTCTACTTTTGGTTACAAGCTGCAGACTTGTCATATGTGGTCTTTTATTATGTTGAGGTACATTTTGTCTGTCCTACTTTGCTTAGTGTTGGTATCATAAATGTATATTGAGGTTTGTAAAGTGCTTATTCTACATTTATTGAGACGATCATATGGTTCTTATACTTTGTTTTGTTAATGTGATGTAATCACAGTGGTAGATTTGTGGTTGTTAAACTGTCCTTGCATCCAAGGAATAAATCGCATTTGATCAGGGTAAATGATCCTTTTAATGTATTGTTGAATTTGGTTTGCCAAGGTTTTGTTGAGGCTTTTGCATCCATGTTCATCAGAGATATTGACCTATAATTTCCTTTTCCTATGGTGTCCTTATCTGGTTTTGGTAATGTTGGCTTTGTAAAATAAGTTTATCCATGTCTTCTGGGTTGTTCTATTTGTGGGTGTATAGTTGTTCATAGTAGTTTCTTGTGATATCCTTCATATTTCTATCATTTCAGTTGTAGTTTCTCTTTCATTTCTGATTGTATTTTATTTGAACAATTTCTTTTTCTTAATAAGTCTAAATAAAGGTTTGTCAACTTTATCTTTTCCCACAACCGGCTCTCAGTTTCATTGCTCTTTTCTAAGTCTTTTTAGTCTTTCATTTATTTCCTCTCTGATCTTTATTTTCTTCCTTCTGTATACTTTGGGGCTCTATTTCTTCTTTTTTCTAGTTCCTTTGGGTGTAAAGTTATATTGTTTATTTGAGATTTTTCTTCTTTCTTGAGATTTTTCTTCTTTTTTTTCTATCTTGAGATAGCTGTATCACTATAAACTTCCCTCTTAGAACTGCTCTTGCTACATTCCACAGATTTTGGATTGCTGTATTTCTATTTTCATTTGTCTCAAGGTATTTTTTGATTTCCCCTTTGATTTCTTTATTGGCTTATATATTCAGTAGTTTATTGTGTAATTTCCACATATTTGTGATTTTTTCCAGTTTTCTCATTATAACAGATTTCTATTTGTATATTATTGTGGTCAGAAAAAAATGCTTGATAAGATTTCAGTCATCTTGAATTTATTGAGACTTGTTTTGTGGCCTAATATATAATCCGTCCTGGAGAATATTTCATGTGTTCTTTTCTTTCTTTCTTTCTTTCTTTCTTTCTTTCTTTCTTTCTTTCTTTCTTCTTTCTTTCTTTTCTTCTTGATTTCTTTTTGCATGAAACATCTTTTTCCATTCTTCACTTTTGGTCTGTGTGTGTCCTTATATCTGAAGTAAGTTTCTTATAGGCATCATATAGATGGGTCTTGTTTTTATCCAGTCAGTCACTCTATGCCTTTTGATTGGAGAATTTAGTCCTTTATATTTTAAGTAGTTATTGATAGGTATGCACTTAATTCAATTTTGTTAATTGTTTTCTAGTTGTTTTGTACTTCCTCTCTGTTCCTCTTTTCTCTTACTTTCTTCCCTTGTGTTTTGATGGCTTTTTATAGTGTTGTGATTATATCCTTCTCTTACCATCTTGTATATATCTACTCTACATTTTTGCTTTCTGGTTAGCATGAGGCTAACATACAACAGTCTCTTTTAAGTTGATAGCTAGGTAAGTCTGAACACATTCTAAAATGCTACATTTTTACTCCTCCTCCCTACCACCCATTTTATGTTTTTGATGTAACAGTTTACAGCTTTTTATTTCATATATCCCTAAACTAATTGTCGTAGTTACTTTTACCACTTTTGTATTGTAACCTTCATACTAGTTTTATACATGATTGACCTGCTACCTTTACTATATATTTATCTTTAGCAATGAGATTTTTACTTTCATGTGTTTTCTTGGTATTAATTAGTGCCTTTTCTTTTCACCTTAAACGTACATTTACCCTTATTTCATTAAGGTTTTTTGTTTTGGTTTGGTTTGGGTTTTTTTGGTGGAGTTTTATTGTATTCTTTGGAACATACTTCTTTCTTTTCTCATTTTGTTTGATTCTATGTGTTTGTTATATGTGTTTTAAAAAAAGCTATCTTTTTCAATCTTGAATAAATGATCTCCTATAGGACATGAACCTCACCATTTAACCTTACCCTAGCTCTTAATTGTCTCGGGAACCTTGGTGATTATCTAAGCATCCTGGTTTATTCTTGAAAGGATCCAGCTATAGACGATGTGCTAACAAAGTCAGCTCCAGAGGAAGGGATCTTAGCCCCTAGTTTCAAGCTAATTAGAAGTTACATCTTCAAGTAGCAGCTTTTAAGGTATGCAAATATATACAGTCATAAGGGACCACAATTGTCAATCTGCTGGCCTCCACATCAGGCAGTCTGGAGTGTTCCCTTGGCTATAGTTGAAAAATGGGTTCCACACAAGTGTATAAAGTCCTTTCTGGGAGGTACTGGCAGGCTGTAGTGAGGCCAAATGAGAGTGCCAAGATGATATCTTCTGTTCTATGTTCCCCGAGAACATGTCCGTAGACTTTAGATGTGTGGTAAGCCTGAAGCCTATCCCTTAGCCTGAAGCTCCAGAATAAATAAATAGGCCGTTTTTAGAGGAAAACTGGAGGTTTGTTTTTGACTGCTTTCTGTATATTGCTCTGATATTGGTAGACTGCCAAGAAATGTCTCTCTGATAATTTCAGAACTATGGGGCCCAGAAATGCCATCAGAGCCAGGTGCTCAAGGTACAAACCATGTGTAGGCCATGTTTCTGGCTTTAGGGGGGTATATGTGAGTGTTGTGAGGACAAATTTATCACTCTATGTTTAGTCAGGCCTTGGGAGTGTGGGGGGTAGGGTATGCCTCCAGTGCTAGCCGGGTAGAGAGGGAGGATATGATCAATGGTGTGTACAGAGGTCTCAGTTCAAATGATCTCCTGGCCTTACAGTAGATACTTTAAGATCAGTAAATGAATCTCCTAGGATGGTGTTGGCACTTTTCAAACTGCTATTTTTATACTGAATCCCTTCGTAGTGAATCTGTAAGCAAGTCCTCAAGCCCTATGGTCCTGGATGTAAGTTCTATTGATTTTCAAAGTCAGATGTTTTAGGGGCTCTTCTCTTATGTGCAGGTTCCAAGGGTTAGGGTACCTCACATGGGGCACAAACAATTTGCTCCTCAAGGAGAATCTCATAATTGTGAGATCCTTCCCAATTGTGGGTTTCCATGCTAGATGTGGAGTTTTTGGTGATATCACGTCTCTGCCTCTCCTACCTATTTTGATGTGGTTTTTTTATCCTTTGTTGTAGAGAAGCTATTCAGCTAGTTTTCAGGTTTTTCAGAGGGAATTCTTACATTTGTAACTGTAGTTCTCTTGTGTCCATGGGAGGAAGTGAGTTCTCTAGTCTTACACTGCCATCTTGAACCACCTCCTCCTATAATGTCTTGCTGTTATGTGGAGTATTCTGTAGATATCCATTAGGTCTAGCTGGCTTATAGTTGGTCAAGTCTTCTATTTCTTTGCTGATCTTCTGTATAGTTGTTCTATCTAGTTGTCTGTATTTGTTCTCTCATAAATTAGCCCGCAGGTTAGCTTTTGTTTGAAAATTTCTCCCTGTTTCCTTTCACTCCAGCCTCTGCTTTCTTCAGAGTGCCCTTAGGCTTGACTTCCTGCAGCAAAATCAATCCCTTTGGGAAGAGATTAGAAACTATCTGTTTCTCTACCACTTTCCCCCCCAAATCTCTTAACAAGGGTTCTGGAGCTGAGGATGGGTACAGTGGCATGCTTCCCTTTGAGTGGCCCTTTTCGCTCTAAGATCTGAGCGCTCCTGGAGTGGGGATGAGCCCCTCTTCCTACTCATGGTGTCTTTTATGAAGTCTCCATTTTATGAGTGGGGTTGGGCAGTAGCCTCTCAATGACATTTACCCAGGATTTTTCTTTAGCAACAGGAAGCTGGAGGTGGGATGAGAATTGCTGATGTCCTGTTCTTCCCCAAGGGAAACAAAACAAAACAAAACACTTTTTTACAGGGCACGTTCAGCGGTGGAGGGACATGTAGTCATGCGAAAGAGCCTTATGTTCTTAGCTGCATTAGCCTGGAGTAGAGTCCCTACCTTTCTGAGATGGGAGAGAATTGTCTTTCTTCGAAGACCACAGACTCTTGCCATTCTCGTTTAAACTAAATTTTTTTTCCAATTTTCTTTTACCAGTGTTTCTTTATTTGCTGTTTATCTTTAAGACAATTTCTAAAAATTGAATTTTAAAAAGTTTTTTAAATATAATTTTTGCCAGTTTCAATGGAAGGCAGGCCAGTAGACCTTCTCAGCTGTCATAAAGACATGCAGTTTCAAACTCTTTAACTCTGATGTTCATTGTTTATGATTATAGTTCTTTAACAAAGAAGTTTTTAAATAAAAGGTACTTGACTTTCAGATAAAATAATTCTCTCTTGGTTAAAAAAATTAATCTGTTGTCAGTCATTCAACATGTATCCTGTGGGAGTTCGTATTTTTTTGAAATTCCTGCCATATCAATTTAATGGAATTGACGCATACCGTGTTTTTTTCAGTGTTGGCATGTAGGTTGGTAAGAGGTACAGAAATTGTAGCCAAAGTAGACCTTTCCTCCATCATTCTACAACTGTTGCTGAGATTGACTTACCTTTCTGCATTTTTATAGTTGGTTCTTGCAAAGTGTTTCATTGAGAGAATAATGCTAATATGAGCAAATTTCTGTCAGTCCCTGACCATAAACCTAGGAGTAGGTAAAGAGTAGGTTTGGATTATTAGTAATCTACCACCTCCACCAAAAACGTGGCTGGATCACAAGCTCTACTTGCAAAGAGTCAATAGCAATGTCTTTACAAAAGTACAGTGTCATTGTTATCACTATCACTATGTGTTCTACTAAGAGGAATTCTCCTCCACACAGGAATCATCCTCACTGAATACATGGGGTTGATACCCTGGCTTCACAGGTGGTACAACATAGTAAATAAAATACTAGAAGCCCGAGCTTTCATTCCATATTTGTAATTAATTCTTTGACCACTGAAAAAGTCATTGAAACTGGTGGATTTCTGGAATGTGAGGGTATTGATGAGTTGATCCTGTTCTGGCTCTGATATTCTGTGATTGCATGCTAGGTGAGATGTGCTGGCGAGATACAGGAAACTGAAACCAATGGTCCTGTAACCCAGATTTTGAAAGACATTTTAAAAGAATTTAAACCCACTAGGGAGTATGGTAAATGTTACATAAGCACTATAGAAAATAATTCTTTCATCATCAAATATTTACATCCTGAATACAAATTACCTATAACTTCCAGTTCTCTGTTTAACTTTCATTACCCCCAAAGAGCTAAGCTCTGGGGGAGAAAAGTTACTTTCTCAGTTGCAAAATATGAGGTCTAAGGAAATTCCTAGAACAAGTGGACCGATTTTGAACAAACCATAACATTTCAGAATACACAAGTAAATTAAGATGTCTAATAGTGGAGCCTTTAGAAGCAGAATTTTAGTTCAAGAATGTGATAAATACTGGGGGGAAAATCTAGTTGCATTGTAATTCAGTACCGACTTGGCCAACAACATGTTTCAAATGAAGCAGCAGAAAAATTGATTTCCAGCTGCAACTGCCTTTGGTTTTTCTTTTTTATTGGTTAAATGATGCAGGTACAGTGGAATCAAACATGTAATTGCTGACAGCCTCTAATAGCTCCTTCCTGTACCTTTGAGCTATCAGAAGGAGAAATAGTTGCTTTTAAGGGTAATGGCATATATGGGAGCATTTGTCTATTTTGAAACTTTATGAATCATTTTCAAATGATTTTCCTTGATACCTTGTGATATTAACCATTATGACCCTCTTCTGTTTCTCATTTTTAACTTTTACTTCTATGCTCCGTGGTCTTACTCATTTTAGATACAACTAAGTGTGCCATAGTAAATAACTTTCCATAATTAACTAGGTTAATTTGTGTTGTTTGTGACTTCAGGTTTTATTTGGGATGTTCCCTGTAATTTATTCTCTGAATAATGGGAAGGAAAGACATGAATGTGCTATAAAATTTTAAATGCTAAAACTCAGTAGAGTTGCCTCATGCAGTTAAATGAATTTGGGGCTAGGATCTGATATAGTATTTTTAATTTTTTAATAGTTATACTTTGATTTCTATAACAAATACATTTTTATTACACTCCTATGTGTATTATAAAATCCTGTGGGTTCAGTAGCAATTAAATAAGGACTAAAAGAAATGAGCTTGAAACAATAAATTAAATCTTTATTTTACATAAAAACTTGACAACATCTAATATTTTGTAAGTATTCGCCATATATCCTGGAGGAAAAATACTCAATTCATTTGGAAATGAAAAACTGAGTCAGATTATTTATTATCTAGTAGATATTTAAATACCTCTTTTTAAAAAATTCAAGTTAGTTACCATATAGTGTATGTTAGTCTCAAGTAGAATTCAGTTATTCATAGTTGCATGTGATACCTTGTGCTCATTACATCAAGTGCCCTCCTTAATGCCCATCACCCTATTATCCCATCCCTCTACCCACTTCCCCTCCAGGAACCCTCAGTTCCCTGTAGTTAGGAGTCTCTTATAGTTTACCCCTGTCTCTGTTTTTATTTTATTTTAGTTTTTCCTCCCTTCCTCTATGTTTATCTGTTTTGTTTCTTAAATAACACATATGACTAAAATTATATGGTATTTGTCTTTCTCTGACTGGCTCATTTTATGTAGCATAATATCCTCCAGTTCCATCCATTAAAAGTCATTGGGTTGAGTTCAGTTAAGCTAGTATGTTCTGAATATAAAGGTACAGTTTTTGTGATTTCAGAAATTCAGAGTAGAGACTCATGTAACTGCACAGTTCCAAAGGTCTGTAAGATCAAATGTCAAAATACATAAATTTATATATTTTACAACAAAGCCCTAATTAGTATTATTACAGGCAAATTAGATGTTTTCAAGAAATTCAGTTCAATTCAGAAATTTCTTAGCCAAATTTAAATTCTGTGTTAAATTTTGGATTTCTTTTGTTAAATTCTTATGTCTTTTATTCTTTTTCATGCAGTTATAAATTGATTTTTTAAAATAATTTTATTATTAAAAAATTAAATAAAAAATGAAATCATTTTATTATTCTGGAAGTCATTCTTGGAAGTATTGCTTGCAGCCAGCTCCTTCAGTTTTTTGAATGATATTTATTTCCTAATATTAAACCTCTTCTTGCTTAAGTACCTTGAAAGATATATGTTCTCTATGATTAGCTCTGACTAATAGAAAATGACTCTGGGTTATTTGGGTTATTATTCATGAGTGGTGTTACATTAACTTAAAATATATAAGAAGATGTTCACCTTTAGAAATTTGTATTCTGGGACACCTGAGTGGCTCAGTGGTGGAGCATCAGCCTTTGGCTCAGGGAGTGATCCCGGAATTATGGGATCCCTGCAGGGAGCCTGCTTCTCCCTCTGCCTATGTCTCTGCCTCTCTCTGTGTCTCTCATGAATAAATAAATAAAATCTTAAAAAAAGAAATTTGTATTCTGTGTCACACATAACAGTGGGAAAATATCTATAAATTTTGTCTATAAGATATGAGAAGTATTGCTGAGAGATGTGAAGTAAGACACTTCAGGATGCAGAAAATATCACACCATCTCCAACCAGTGGTAAAATTCATTGAAGTGTTCTAAAATGGACCTAAATTGGAAGAATTTAATCATGTAACATCTGTTCCTGTCTGTCCTATGAATTCAAGGGATATTTATAGTCTTTGATGTTTAGGGAGAGACTGGCTTCTGTGAATTTAAGATACTTGATCTTATAAATAAGATTAGGAAGACTGAACTTACTTGAAGATGGAGCAGCTGTTTGATTACACAGGGTGGTTTGAACTCTTTCAATTTTCATGGCTTTGAAAAAGAAGGAATATAGAATTAAAGGTTAGAAACCCCAAGATAAATTTAATTAGTCAAAAAAATTTTCCATCTTAGAAAATTTTTAGGTAATAAATTGGAACATATTGTTCTCAGGGGTCTTTATAAGAGATCTAACAGATGTAATAGCAACTTTTAAAGATAGCTGTTATTTTATCATTTCCCCTGTCTTAATCATTAAAAAAAAATGTTGATAAGACGGTAAAGTTATCATTTAGGTTGCATACCTAAGTTTATATTAAAATATTTTTTGGGATGCTTGAGTGGCTCAGTCAGTTAAGTGTCCAACTCTTGATCTCAGCTCAGGTCTTGATCTTAAGGATGTGAATTTAAGCCCCACATTGGACTCCACACTGGGTATGAAGCCTACTTAAAGAAAAAACAAAAAACTTTAAAACAATAGATAAAAACTCAAATATTTAGTTTTAGAATGTCAGCTGTTTTTCAAAGGAAAAGAATATTAAATTCTATAACAAAAATTTTAAAATACTAGCTAAGATAGTATAGATATTAGCTTGATTATTATACCATATGTCACTTACAAAATATTTAATTAAACTGTTTATACCAATACAAATTTAAAAAGTAAAAAACAGAAGGAGTTTACCCTGTTTATTAAGTATAAGGTATATATCTTCTTGGTCACTTACAAAGCAAGTAGAAATTTAAGCTGGAGTTCAGTTTTCATTTTAGAACTGCTTTATTATGGATGATTTTATTTTTACCAATTACTGTGTAGAATGTCTAGATACTCCTCATATTTTTTCTGTTCCCTTTATTAACAAAACATTTCTTATTTGAAAAATGTTAGAGAAAATCTCTGTATATATGAATTAATTGGCCAGAAAACAGTAGGGGAATTTTAATAAATTCATTTTGCTTACATGGAAACATGACAACTTTTCTTAAATCAAACTGTAAAAATTCTACTATATTTGTGTTTCTCACATACTGCTTGGCCCCACATCCCTTATGTGGAGAGAAAAGCAGGATTTATTTCCGACTTTATTTTTCTGATTTGTATCACTCTTCCTTAACTAATAAAATAAATTTCCAAAATACAGTGATGTTTAACTATGTTTTGCCCTTTCCTAACTTGATCTTATTCTGTTATTTTGTTTTCGTTTCATGCCTTGACATTCATTTTAAATAATTTTGTTTTAAGATTTATGTTTACTTCTTAATCGTCTTCCTCCTGTTTATTGAATCCAAAGTATTTAATGGTTATCTGGTACTTGTCATATACTGTCCTTGGTGCAAGGATATAATGGGAAAAGTGTACAAAAATTTAATGTTTTTTTTTTTTTTTACTTTAAGAAAGTAAATATACAGTAATAACATGAATGTAATACCATAGGATTTAAAGTAAAGATTGGGGATTTTTCCTTTGCCAGATTCTTCTCCAAACAATCCAGAGACACTTTATTTATTTTTATTTATTTACCATTTTATTTATTTTCTTTTTTAAAGATTTATTTAGTTGAGAGTGAGAGTGAGTGAGCAAGTGAGTGGGGAGAAGTAAAGAGGGATAGAGATAGAATCTTAAGCAGATTCCATGTTGAGCAAGGATCCCACATGGAACTGGATCCTAGGACCTTGAGATCATGATCTGAACTGAAACCAAGAGTTGGACATTTAACTGACTCATGCAGGTGCTCTGACAAACTTCTGCTTGAACAGAATCATGCTATAAATGCCTCTTAATTTTCTTTTTACCCTTAACAATGTGTTTTAGCAGTCTTTCCATTTCAGAGCATATGGTTTCATTTAACTACTGTATGGATTTCTCTGGAGGTTAACTTAATTCATTTAACCATTCCCCTCCTGGTTAACATTTAAGTTTTTACTAATCTTTGAATAATAGAGTCAATACTGTAATGAATACAAGTATACATACACACATTTTTACATATATGTAGATATTTTTAGAGATACTTCATATAGATATAGGTAGATAGATGTTGATATTCTTATGAACTAGATTCCAAAATTAGATTTCTGTCCAATATATCAAGTCCATGTTTGTTTCAATACATAATTCCAAAAAGATCACACCAGTGTATACTGCAGTCAATAATTTAATTGAATTCTTGTACTTTTCACATGCCATCCCCACAGTAGTTATTTTAATTTTAATTAATCTGAGGGATGAAATATATTGTTCTTTTAATGTGTATTTTCCTGATTTCTGGGAGGTAGGGCTTCTTTTTGCATGAATATGGGCTTCTTTTACTTCTTTTGTGAATTGTTATTTAATCAATTCATTTACCGTTTGCTTACTGAAGTGTAGACATTATTTTTTTCTTTTTTTGTAGACATTATTTATATATGATAAATATAAAACCTTTTATGCATTCTACATGGGACATCTTTAATTTAATATCTAATAAATATCAATTTTATTACATCCCTACTATATTAGTTTGGTAGGGCTACTGCATATGAGACCTCTTAGCATATGAGTTATACTTCCTTTTTTACTTTTTTAAGTGGCTGCTCTGGAGTTCACAATTGACGTGACTAATCCAAGTCCACTTTCAAATAAACACTGTAACACTTCACGGGTTGTATGAGTATCTTATGTTAACAAAATAATCTTAATTCCTCCCTTACATCCCTGATATTATTGCTCTCATTCATTTCACTTACATATAAATATACAAAGCATGTGTGGGGTGTGTGTGTGTGTGTGTGTGTATGTATAAACACATACATATATACATAAGTGTGCATAATAAAATATATTATTGCTGCTATTATTTTGGACAAGTGCTCGATTAGGTAAATTTGGAATAAGAAAAATGTTGATCTGAGTTTCTGACCTATATTATTTTCCTTCTCTTTAAAGAATTTCTCTTAATATTTCTTGTAAGCCAGGTTTACAGACAACAAATCCTCTCAATTTTTGTTTGTTTGTTTATTTGAGGAAGTGTTTATTTCTTTCACTTTTGGGGGGTAGTTTTGCAGGGTATAAAATTCTACATTGGCGGTTTCTTTCTCTTAACATTTAAAATATTTCACTCCATGTTCTTACTTTCATGATTTCTGAGGACAAGTCACATGTAATTCTTACTTTATTCCTCTTTGGATAAGGTATTTTTTCCCTCTGACTTCTTTTAAGATTTTTTTATGTTTTATTTTCTGTAGTTTGAAAATGATGTGTCTGAGTGTAAATTTTTTGGCATTTATCCTGCTTGTTGTTCTCCAGGCATCCTGGATCTATGTTAGTTGTCTGACATTAATTTGGGAAAATTCTCAGTCATATTGCCTAAATATTTTTTCTTTTTCTTTTTTTCTCCTCTGGTCATCTCATCATACATATATTACATACTCCTTGGATATTCTGTTTTCTTCTATCTTTGTTCTCTTTGCTTTTCAGTTTTAGAGGTTTCTTTTGAGACATCTTCAAGCTAGGAGATTTTTTTTTCCTTCTTTGAATCTACTTTGCAAATAAACTCGTGAAAGGCATTCTTTATTTCTGTGAGTGTTTTTTTATTTCTAGCATTTCTTTTTGGTTCTTTCTTGGGATTTGCATCTCTGTTTACATTGTCCATTTGTCATTGCGTTTTGTATACTTTCTTTATCCATTAGAGTCCTCTATGTATTAACCATTATTGTTTACATTTCTGATCTGATAATTCCAACATTCCTGCCGTGCTTGGTTTTGATATCTATTCAAATTTTGATATCTATTCAATTTTTTTTTTTGCCTTATGCTATGCCTTGTAATTTTTTCTTGATGACTGGACATGATGTCCTGGATTAAAGAAATTGCTATAATTCGACCTTTAGTAATGTGGTATGAGGTGTTGAGGGAGAGGAAATGAGCTTTAGTCCTATAATTTGTCTTAGTCTTTTAGTGAGCCTATACCTCTGGACTCTGAGTTTCACAGATGTTTCTGTTTTCTTTTTCCTCTTTTGGAGAGAATGACTAGAGTAAGCTGGAGTTCAGTATTACCCTTTTACCAGGCCATTTACGGTCTGATCATACCCCAGCAGTTTAGCTTCTGGTTAAGTAGCTTCTCCTGATGCCAAGCCATATTAGGAACAGAGTGCTCTGGAGTATTTCACAATGGTTCCTTTGTACCCCCTCCCCCACAGGAAACATTAGGGGATTTTTCTTTGATATTTACTTTGAGACTGTGGCCAAACTCCTGGAGATAAAGCTTATACTGTGTCCCTTGAGGTTTTTAATTCTCAGACTTATTCTCTGAGCCTCTAGCAATTTGTCAATTATAATTCTGCTTTTCATCTCAGAAATTGATTCCCACAGAGGTTTCAGATCATGAGTTTCTGTTCTAGAAAGTTGCGATTCTCTGTATCTGTATTTACCTTGAGGTCTCTCCAGTTTTGGGAGCAGCAGTTTGCCTTGTGACCTCATGTCTCTTATGGCCTTAAGGAGAGTTGTTGATTTTTCCGTACATACAGCTTTTTAATCTGTTAGAATAGAGTGCCCACCTCCAAGCTCCTTATAGAAGTCTATTGTAAAGGAGGGTAAAGAGTTAAAAAGAGGTGATTGATAGAGTGAGCTCCCAACAATATAGGGTTGTTAAATTAACTATGATCTAAGGTTCCAGAAAGGATAATGAAAAAAGAAGCAAAGAAGTTATGGACTATTGTGTCAGCAGGAAATAGCCTCCTCAGACAGAAATAAACGGGATGCTAGTGTAAGATGGCTGAAGAATCATGAAGTTTGGAGTTTTCTGAGTCACCCCAATATGTTTCCCATTTTAATTCTCAGGATTCCACTGTTTCTTAACCAGTGTCCTAATTGTCCCATTAAAACCCAGATGTAATAAAATCTTAAAAAAAAAACAGATGATACCTTAAATTAAAATAATAGAGTTAAATTAAACAGTTTGCAAAATTAAATTGTAATTTATTTTTTCTTAGAAAAATTTTAGAAAGTCCTTGTTTCTTTATCCATGATTTGAACCAGTAATGTAGAACATTGAACTTGTCAGACTGTTTCTTTAATTTTTCCAGTATTTAAAAAGTCCTTTATATTGTTAATAGTCACAATTAACAAGTTTTCTGAAGCCTTGCCTTCAGTCTATACTTTATTCTAGGAAATTACAACTCACTCTTTTACCTGTCCCTGATGTATTGCCAGGGTCAGATGCCCAAACACTAGTCAGATTTTCACTCATATCATAACCAATTGTTAATTATCATTTCCTTTAAATTCTGATTCCTGCCACCATTGGGTCATACCACTTGCTATATTAGTGAATTTTATAAATTTCACATGGCACAACTATTATGGGTAGTTTAAACAGAAAACAGATTGGCTTACAGATTCTGTGTCAGGGCAAGATAGGTTTGCAAGCAATATAAGGAATAACACTGACACATTAGAGCATGGAAGCAATCTCATGAAGCCACATTGCTACCACCCAAAACACATTTGCCAGAGTACATCTGTGTATTCTGGGTACTTGATGTTTAAATTTCTGCCTCTTCTCTGTTGGTTCATAATTTGACCCCATACACAGAGGGGGCAGGGAGAAACAGAGGACAGAACCAACCACTGCAGGTTGGTGGATGACAGTTTTAATAAGCAAGGACACTTACAGGTGAGGCTTTTCTGGGGTGGCCACAAAACAAGTAGATCTCTACAGCCATAAGCCAAAATTTAAAAGTTTGTATAGAGAGGCCCTAACTGGGTTTCATCATGTATTCCACCCAGGGAGTCTCAAGCATTTTATTTTCTCTAGTCTATGTCCTTAGAATAGCACCCCCTGGAAGAACCTTTGGAAGAATGTATATTCCAAGAACAGAGGAGAGGGTGAGAAACCTCTGAATGCCCAGGTGCTGCTAATAGGTCAACCTGTGGTCTGTCCTCTCTATCACCTCCTCCAGCATTCTCTCAGTGAATGCTGGATATCTCTGCCAACCTCATGATAGATGGTGGTGCTTGCTTCTTCACACCATCTACTTTTGAATCAAGGTTTTACAGGGTGCATTTGAGTGGCAGATCCTGGATCACAAACCTGACTATGAAGGCTGAAGAAATCAGTTTGCAGTTTTTGCCTTGGGGTTACAGATTCAGAGAAGAAACCTCTCCAAACATGGAAGGGATATGTGAAATGTTTAATGCAGCCAAAAAGCATAATATTTGTCTCTGGTACATATCATTTTCTTATGCAAAATTATATGTTTTAGACATGACTTTCTTTTGCCACTGTCTGCATTCTGTAGTCCTGGAGTTAGTGACTTTTCTTTTCTTCTTGATGAAAACAAGAGGAGAAGAATTAATTTTATCCCTAAGCTTGTTCACCATCTTCGTATTATTTGTTGCAGTAAGTCCACTTTGATCCTAAGGATATGCTTGAATTTTTAAGACTTCCCACATCCATTTTGGACTAGTTACTTTTCAGGCTTATTGCCGAGCTGTCTTTCTTCAGTTTTCTAACATTTGCTCTTATGGTTTAGTTTCCCTTTTTCTTTGATTCCATGTACTTTCTTTCTTGCATTCTTTCACTTTTATAGACTGCCCTCTTAGTTAATTTTCTCAAAAAGTGTGTATGGGAGGAAAACTTTCTGAGTTCTTCTATGCCTAAAATTATTTCATTTTTTTTCTCCTTAACTTGATTAAAAGTTGGGCTGTACATAAAATTCTAGATTCAAAATTATTTTCCCCCAGAGGTTTGAAGACAATAGTTCATTTTCTTCTAGTACTTAGTGTCTATAGTATTGATGGTAATTATATTGATTATGATAATTCTAATTTCTTTGGGGGTAACCTGTTTATATAACTAGGTGATAAGAGTATTGGCTATTAAGCCATGGTTTTAACTGCATAAATAGTATTTTATTGAGTGTAAGGAAAAAAAGCAAAGATAAATTTTAACTACACAAGTCTTTTTTAATACACTGAATTTATGGAATGTGAAAGAAAATAATGCAAAAAAATGAAAACAGGAGGATATTGTATACTGATTTTTTTTAATAATAAATTTATTTTTTATTGGTGTTCAATTTACCAACATACAGAATAACACCGAGTGCTCATCCAGTCAAGTGCACCCCTCAGTGCCCGTCACCCATTCACCCCCACCCCCCGCCCTCCTCCCCTTCCATCACCCCTAGTTCGTTTCTCAGAGTTAGGAGTCTTTATGTTCTGTCTCCCTTTCTGATATTTCCCACACATTTCTTCTCCCTTCCCTTCTATTCCTTTTCATTATTATTTATATTCCCCAAATGAATGAGAACATGCAATGTTTGTCCTTCTCCAATTGACTTACTTCACTCAGCATAATACCTTCCAGTTCCATCCACGTTGAACCAAATGGTGGGTATTTATCATTTTTAATGGCTGAGTAATATTCCATTGTATACATAAACCACGTCTTCTTTATCCATTCATCTTTCGATGGACACCGAGGCTCCTTCCACAGTTTGGCTATTGTGAACATTGCTGCTATAAACATTGGAGTGCAGGTGTCCCGGTGTTTCATTGCATCTGAATCTTTGGGGTAAATCCCAGCAGTGCAATTGCTGGGTCATAGGGCAGGTCTATTTTTAACTCTTTGAGGAACCTCCACATAGTTTTCCAGAGTGGCTGTACCAGTTCACATTCCCACCAACAGTGTAAGAGGGTTCCCTTTTCTCCGCATCCTCTCCAACATTTGTGGTTTCCTGCCTTGTTAATTTTCCCCATTCTCACTGGTGTGAGGTGGTATCTCATTGTGGTTTTGATTTGTATTTCCCTGATGGCAAGTGATGCAGAGCATTTTCTCATGTGCATGTTGGCCATGTCTATGTCTTCCTCTGTGAGATTTCTCTTCATGTCTTTTGCCCATTTCATGATGGGATTGTTTGTTTCTTTGGTGTTGAGTTTAAGAAGTTCTTTATAGATCTTGGAAACTAGTCCTTTATCTGATACGTCATTTGCAAATATCTTCTCCCATTCTGTAGGTTGTCTTTGAGTTTTGTTGACTGTATCCTTTGCTGTGCAAAAGCTTCTTATCTTGATAAAGTCCCAATAGTTCATTTTTGCTTTTGTTTCTTTTGCCTTCTTGGATGTATCTTGCAAGAAGTTACTGTGGCTGAGTTCAAAAGGGTGTTGCCTGTGTTCTTCTCTAGGATGTATACTGATTTTATGTGCATTTTTACCATTTATAATCTTAGTCTCTTCCCTTCTTTTTTCTTTCTTTCAAGATACAGCCATCCCTCTTTCTTGTAGCACAAAAATAGCATTCATTCCACAGCAAATACAGGGTCATTTCTATACTCTTCAGCTAGGGTCAATGCTTGGTTAGCAATTCTAGGTTCAACTAGGGAAGCAGACCCAGTAAATACATCTTATATACACATACATATGTATATATACATAAATATTTGGTATAGCTAATTGGCTTACACATCACAAGGACTAAACAGTTTTTTAAAGCAATGTTGGTCTCCAGATCTAAAACTGGAATTTGAAGTCCATAGACAAGTAGGAACAGAAAATCATGAACAGGAGCTGGAACTCCATGATAATGTGTTGAAACTACTCAAAGATGAACTGAAACACTTGTCCGTTCTTGTTGCCTCTGATCTTGGTGAAAAGAGTATCCTGCAGAAGTCTTAATTGCAGAGCTAACTATATAGTTGGCTTAGAAATCAGCAAAACTGAAGGAGAATCTCTTCTCTAAGGTAGAGCATTGTATGTGCTTCATGCTTTTTAGATGAGTAAAGCAATCAGCAGCAGCATGGGTAAGCAATAAAATGGCTCCTTCCTTTCCTAGTTCTTACAAGTCTTGCAGGAATTTCCTTGTGGCTCACCCTAATAGGAAGCATATTAAAAAGGCAATTCTGGGTAATATAGTTTTCAGCTTAGCCAAGTGACACTTATATAGCCATTACACTTCCCCCAAAACAATAAATGATTTACCCTGAAATTTTGTTCACTGCAACTAGAAAAAAATCTTAAATGGCCATCCATATGATATTCCCATATGTCTAACAGAATGAGTTAAGCTAAAAATGCACCTAAAGTTAATAGTGATAGGATTTTCTATAGGGATTTGTATAATACTGGCTTTTGAAATACTTGCCAGTGGAAATACTTTTCATTTAATCCTAGTTTTCTGTCTGTAACTTTGAACCCTACAGGGTCCATTTGTTCAAAACCATAATGTTAGTATATACAAAGTTTTTTTCCTTTTTATTTGCTATTGCAGGACAATCATCTCTTGATCTAAAAGTGGCATCACATTATTATTAGATAATTTAAAATCACTATAAATTATAATCTGTTTAGTTAAAATACTCATCCTGATTTCTCCTGCTCTGATGGTGTCATAAGCACCAAGATATTATAGAAGTATTAATAATCAAACTCACAGCTGGGTCTTGTCAACACAATCAAAGACTAATGAAAGTGAATTAAAACTGAAAGGATTGGTTGGAACAGTTCTCCAATCATTCTGCTACTACTCACATAGCCAAGGCCATTACATGGTGCTCCAAATGTATAATCCAAAATGGAAGTAAAATGAGATTCAGCTGGTCTCCAAGACACACAGGAGACCTGATGAAAGCATTGTAAATAAGCCAGTGGACTCCATCTATCACAAATTGTAGGCTGATTTTTAATAAAACAAAGGACCTGGCAGAGAAAGTGCCAAAATGCTGTTCTTTAATAATGAGATGGAGCTGATAGTTTGTTCAATTTACACATCAATTTGTCCAGAAGATTTTTTTGAAAGGCAGAAATGTTTGAATGCTAATCACTTCATATTTGAAAGGTGTCTAAATATCCAGCCAGAGTGTATTGTGGAGAGATTTAAATGTTCTTAATTTGGTGGAGGCTGAATTTACAGCAGTGAGTTTGGAAAGCTAAAATGTAATCTCCCGTGGATAAAGCTGTCATAGAAATAGATATGTCCTGGGCATAAACATGATCATTTTAAGGCCTTGACTTGTCACATCTACATTAGTTTTTGCTACACACACACACACACACACATACATACACACACATGCACACACACACTATGTATATATATGTGTATATGTATATATATTTAACATATATATATATATATATATATATATATATATATATTTTAATTCTGGGAGTTGTTTCCCCTTCCCTGCCAAAAATATTTTAGATAAATTTAATTATACTCAGAAAAAATAACTTATATGCCTTTATCAAAGTGATATAATGGCTCAATCTTTTCAAGAGAACTGTTTTAGTTGGTATTATGAAGCTAAATTTCTTGGAAAACCAAATATCCTAAAATTGTAACTGAATATATTCAGGGTAAAATGTGAGAACAAACCAGGTGTTGAGTCTTATTCTAAATATCTAGTTAAGAGTAGGATCTGGCGGGATGCTTGGGTGGCTCAGCAGTTGAGCGTCCGCGTTTGTCTCAGGGCGTGATCCCGGAGTCTGGGGATCAAATCTCGCATCGGGTTTCCGGCATTGAGCCAGCATCTCCCTCTGCCTGTGTCTCTGCCTCTCTCTCTGTGTGTCTTATGAATAAATAAACAATCTTAAAAAAAAAAAAAAAGACTGGGAATTAGTGTATTTACTCCCTGTAGGCTAATTAAAAATTGTACATATTTTATTTATTTCAATATTTTTATGGATAATCTCCTTATAAAATAATGCCTCAGGTGGATGCTAGGTTTCTAGAGATGGTTCCAGATTTCATAAAATTAACTCAGATTTCACTAAACATGTTTATACTATTAAAAACATAATTTTAAAACAAATGTTTTATGTAGCTTAGTTTGACATATTCAAGATGATCAGTATGCTGATTTTATGTGAAATTTCTTCATATTTATGTGATTTTCAGGGAGAAAATTTTTTTAAAAAGATTTATTTATTTGAGAAAGAGAGAGAGCACAAGTGGAGGGGTATGCTCCTCCCTGAGCAGGGAGCTCGATGATAAGGGGCTTGATCCCAGAAGCCTGATTTCCTATGCCTTCATGGCAATGGTTACATCCTCCATAATAGAATATAGCCCTATAGCTCTTTACCTCCTTTGTAACTTATGTAGTAAGTAAGCCAACCAACCAGGGCTAGTTGATCAGTTTAGAATAACTGAGAACTCCAGTCGGGGGCGGGGGGGCATATTTACTTGAAAGCTCTTTTCCATAGTTATCCACTCAGTACCCACAATAAAGTGTGAGGTTGGAAAATGCCCCCTTCACTATTTAGGTATGCAAATAGTTATCAGCTGCCACTTGAGTCAGGTACGAAACACCATCTGCTTTTTTGGATCCTGCTTTCATATAAAATAAAAACATGAGGATCTTGGCAGGGAATTCAAATTCTCCCAATTTTAGAGCCCAGATAAAGATCCACTGTTTCTAGGGAAGGGTAGAGACAAAAACTTTCTGTCCCAGGTGAGAAGCAGGAAAATCACTTGGTTCCAGGCTTTGGCATCAACACAAAACAGAAGGAGCAGGAAATTCTCTTCTGACCAAGACCCAGTATGGATACAGGTAGAGTTTAGCTCCCAAATGGAGTAGTGAAAACACTGAGAAGACCCATATACAAGGCCTACCACAGGCCTGTATAACACTGAAGCTGAACAAATAGAACTGAGAACTTGCTTGCTACACCACCATAAACTCAAAGGTTATTAACAAATCAGGAAAAAGAAAATATCCTCTCTGTGGCATAGATGTCAGAAACTACTGAAAGCTGACAGTGGAATAGAAACAATGAGGAAAATACTCTGGCATCATTGGCTATATTCTGAACACAAGCTAATAATAGCATATGACTGGAGGAATTTGAAATCTATGATGCACAACTGTGGGACAGTATTGAAGAGTCTAATGTAGATATAATTAGAATCCAAAAAAGACAAGGCAGAGAGAACTGGACAGAAGGAATATTTGAAGAGACAATGGCCAAGACTTTCTTAAAATAGTGAAACAATATATTTAAGAAGTTTAAAAAAATCTAGGCGAATAAACAAAAATTAAAAAAATAAATAAAACACTACCTAGACACTTTATAGTCAAATTTCTGGACACCAGAAATAAAGAAAATGCCGAAAACATACGGAGAAATAATAATTATTAGAAACAGAGAAACAAAAGAATTATAGCATACTATTCATCAGAAAATATGTAAGTTAGAGAAAATAGAGCAATATCTTTTTATTGTGAAATTAAAAGAAAAAACTCATCCAAATTTCTGTACTCAACACATAAATCCTTCAATAAAAAGGCAAAAATTTTCTTAGAAAAACAAAAGGTGAGAGAATACACTGTGAGCATACCTGCCATCCATGAAATATTAAAGGAAGTTCTTCAGGCATAGGAAATATTATAAAAAATGGAAATTTGGATCTATATAGAATAAAGAACACAGTGTATTTGAAATTTCCATAACATCAGTGAATGCATTTCTTATTTAGTGGCAAAGTTAGTAAGAGGTAAAATGTTCATTGTTCCATCCTATGTAATTCCCCCAAATAGCAAATCCTGGGTCAAGCCTTGAGTATTAGGTGGCTTTATCAACCATTTTTTATTTGTCATATAGATGATTAGAGTCTTTAACTACTCTTTCTAATATTTCTTCCCCCAAAAACAAAATCACTAGGATATCTTCAATATATAGTATGTTCAGTTATTCTTGATAATTATTCATTCCAAGTTGGTCCATACTTGATTATGACAGCACATTGATGAATTGAAATATCCTTGTGGTAAAACCATACATGTATATTGAATGTAATTCTATAAAAATGCATATTGTGCCTGATGTTGATTTTGAGACAGAAAGGAAGATAATTGCCAAAGCTGTCATAGCATCTCAAACATTGCTCTCTTGTACTTTTTGTACTCTCTTTACCATGTAAGCACACCTAAAATGCTATGGTAACCCCCATTTTTCATCGTCATAGTCTACTCTTTATCTCCAGAAAATATGCCTTGCATTCTGGCACCCCAAGACTATTAGAAAGAGAGCTTTCTGAATCAGTGCTTCACTTTCAATCATTTCTCTGATGAGGGCTATTGTATTTTCCTGCTTTCCTGGAAATCCATATAGCTTACAAGGAAATCAAGATAAGGTTATTAGCACATTTTCAAGGAGATCAAGAGCCCCTTCTTCACTTGCCAGTGTGGAATAATGTACATTATATCTATTTTATCCTTCCTTCCTTTCTACATCTTTCCCTTCTGCTCCTCTGCTCCCCTTCTCCACTCTCTTCTCTCATCATTCTAATCCAGTGGGTAACATTGAACATTGAAGATCACTGCCAGATGTGTGGAAATCTCAACAATTTTCTATACCCAAATGATACATGTGCCTGAAGCTATGGTTTTGTCCTGGTTTCTCTTCTTTTCCTCTGTGGGTGGAAGGATTAAAACAAATGATGAATTTTTCATGTATAAGGATATGGTTATTTTTCTCTATTTCTTTCCTCCAAACACAGTACATCTTTCATAAATGCTGATGTAATTTTCCCTGGCAAGTTTAAGCTGTTGTGTGCACTTAGTCACACATTTTCAAATGCATTTTTGTCACAGAAATGTGGTTTTGCTTTAGAGAGGTACAGTCCCAGTGACTAGGGATTGAGATCAGGACCCCATTTTCCTAATCCTAGCTCTTTCTAGAGCATTTTTCAGTAGTTCTCTCCCCTGTTTATTATTTGTCATGCATTCTGTGTAGAGCATTAGAAACTATTTTTTAAAAATGTATTTAAACCTCAGGACACCTTAGAAGATAATTAATATTGTGATCTCCATTTTAAAATTGAAACTGAAGCTTATATAGGTAAATAAGTTGTCCAAGAGCACACAGTTAGTAAATGATTTTGGGGGAAAATGGCATTTTTGTCACCAAGAAGAAATGTACCTTACCTCTAATAATAACCTTCAACTTTCAAGTCCTGATTTTCTTTTTTTTTAATAATAAATTTATTTTTATTGGTGTTCAATTTGCCAACATACAGAATAACACCCAGTGCTCATCCCGTCAAGTGCCCTCCTCAGTGCCCATCACCCATTCACCCCCACCCCCCACCCTCCTCCCCTTCCAACACCCTTAGTTCATTTCCCAGAGTTAGGAGTCTTCATGTTCTGTCTCCCTTTCTGATATTTCCTACCCATTTCTTCTCCCTTCCCTTCTATTCCCTTTCACTATTATTTATACTCCCCAAATGAATGAGAACATACAATGTTTGTCCTTCTCTGACTGATTTACTTCACTCAGCATAATACCCTTCAGTTCCATCCACGTTGAAGCAAATGGTGGGTATTTGTCATTTCTAATGGCTGAGTAATATTCCATTGTATACATAAACCACATCTTCTTTATCCATTCATCTTTCGATGGACATCAAGTCATGTTTTTCAAGCTCTACCAGCCCATGATCTTCTTGGCTGAAATGTAACCTGAGAGAATGTAGAGCTGTTAGCCATTTTCCACAATAAATAAAGTCATTGCATGGAAGAGAGAAAACCATGCTAAGAGTTGGGAAGAAACTCAGGCCTGATAATACTGTTTGATCCCCAAATTTGAATCCCTGAATCCACAATTCCCTGGAATGTTTCTTTGTTTTCCCCCCAGTTTTATTGAGGTATAATTGAAAAATAAAAATTTTATATCCTTAAGGTGATGTTTTGATAGATGTACACATTGTGAAATTATTTTCACAGTCAAGCTAAATAAAATATCCATTGCTTCACAGTTATCTTGTGTGTGTGTGTGTGTGTGTGTGTGTGTGTTGAGAACAGTTAAGATCTACTCTCTTGGGGGGGGGGTGTGTGTGCGTGTGTGTGTGTGTGTGTTGAGAACATTTAAGATCTATTCTCTTGGGGTACCTGGGTGGCTCAGTGTCTGACTTGATTTCTGCTCAGCTCATGATCTCAGGTTTCTGGAATTGGCTCTGCACTCAGCAGGGAATCTGCTTGAGGATTCTTCCCTTCTCCCTCTGCCTCTCTCCTTGCTCATGCACCTGTGTGCTCTCTTTCTTCTTTTCTCTCCAAAATCAATAAATCTTTTTTTAAAAAAAAAAAAACTACTCTGAGCAAATTTCAAGTATATAACCCACTGTTAACAGTTACGATCACCATGGTAATACGTCACATCTCTGAACTTATTCATTTTCCATAACTGCAACTTTGAAAATATGTTTTCTGTTTGTGTGAATATTTTTCAGTCCTAAAAAAGGAGGAAATCCTGTCATTTGTGGCAACATGGATAAACCTGGAGGACATTATACAAAGTAAAATATGGTAGAACAAGAAAGACAAATACTGTATGATCTCATTTCTGTTTGGAAGCTTAAAATGTCAAACTTACAGAAGCAGAAAGTAGAAAGGTGGTTGCCAAAGGCTGGAGAGTGAGGATGATAGGGAGATATTGGTCAACGGGAACAAAGTTTTAGTTAGGCTGGAAATGTTCAATTATATATGTAAATAAACGCCCTTTAATTGCCTAAGCTAGTTGAAACTGTGTTTTATGATACAGTGGTAAAGACATGACTTGAACCCAGCTCTGCATGACTGTGAAGTTTATAATATAATTCATATGTTACTGTACTTTTGAGTGGATGTTATACTGAGGACAGAGGAAGTTCAAGGGAATCTTTACCAATATCTAGTGGTTTAACAAGTAAAAATATTCTATAATTTCCTCTTCTATCTGTAATGAGAAAACTGTCTCATACAAAGTAAAATGCATCCAATGTGATTGTTTATTGGGAAAGTAAAAAAGCATTTGTTTTCTTCTCAAAGTGCTAATTTATGTTATGAATGAATTTGCCATTACAAATGCCATTATATATTTTCTGTAGACTTCACATAGTTTACTTAAGAGTGTCCAGGAAAGAGAGATATCATTCTTATTATTTTCTTTTTTAATAAGTACTTCTCTGATATGTGATCATTTTTTCCCTGGTTCAATTTATGTCAGTGTTTGTTAAAGGGACTTAGACATATGGTCCATTTATTTTACTTCTTTCTAGTACCAAATCAATATATCCTAGTAATAGGACAAGTAACTCTTTTCTCTTTTCTCTTACTTAAAAAAAAAAAAAAAAATCTCTTCTGATTCAGACTCTGGACCTGACCAAACAAATATAAGCCATCAGACTAAGTTGAAACTAAAAGAAAAAAGTCTGTTCTCAAATAAACAGCTCTTTACAGGGCTGATGAAAGATTCCTTTTTCACTTGACATGTGGAGAATTTGCTACTACTATACTGGATAAAAACATAGAGTGTGTTGATTTTTGACTGATACTCATACTAATTGGCTCTTAAATGAATCAAGTCCCTGCAATTTTTTTAAGTACCCATTTAAAGACATTCATTCATCACCTTGGCACAGAAATACTCAATAGCAAACCTTGTACTTCGTGCACTGTAGCTACCTTAGCCACCTGCTAGACAGTTCCTGTAAATAGCTTATGAGGCTAGTGCCAGCCACTTTGTGAGCAATGAATAAACACAGAAATAATTTTGTCTGGAAAAAAAGGCCATAACACATAGTAGCTCTAGAGAGCTCTCAGAAAATGCCCCAAGACACAGAACTACTTGGCAAAACAGACTTAGCCTTTCATTTGTACTCTTTGTTTTTCAGGCCACCAAATTTTAGCATCTCATTGCCACTTTGATTGCTGGTTCTACTTTCAGGGAGGCCGAGGGGATGTTAACCAGAGTATTTTTCACAGTTAAAGACTCCATTTCACCTTAATGTCCCTTAAACATGGAAACACTTCTCCATTTAGGCCACTTTTTGAGGTACAATAGTTGGGAAAAACTTTGCAAAAACTTGCAAAAATTTGCAAGATGGAGTAGAGTCAAGAGGCCAAAATTTATTCACGCAAAAGGCCAAGAGACATTTAAATGCCTAGAGGCTTGTGCCACAATTTTAACTTTATACCATTAATTAGGGGGACAGTAGAATAGCATTTATTTATCAGTCTGCTTATTGAGAGTCTCCCATAAGCAGTCCCTGTAAGTGAAGGGTAGTAAGGTAGAAGTTTAGATAGGTAGAGTGGAAAAGAAGAAAAATTCAAAGCAACACTAAAATGTGGTCTTTCTCATTTAGAAGTAACAATTAAGTGGGAAAGTGGAACATGAATTCATTTTAAAAAAATCAGTATAGCAGCAAACATTCAGAGGAGACAAAACCTCTGTAGGACTCATCATTATTTCTCTCCATTACCCAAATCCTATCACGCACACTTTTGCCCACCAGTACTTTCCAGTTGTGCCGGGATTCATATCTGTTATACTCTCAATATGCTTCCTGACTCAATCCCTATCTTTTTCAGACTCTGAGTTCACCAACTCCAGGAAGGCTTTCCTGAAATACCACCCCCCACACCCCTACCCCTCTCACTGGGCTTTATCATAGCATATGTAACTTGACTATAAGTATTTGAAGATTATATCTTCACCTTTCTTATCTTCAAGGCCTGAAATACAGTGAACATTCAAGAAATATTTGATGAATAAAATAATGTTGTCAACCCCCATTATTTTGTAGGTGGGTTGATTAAGTTGTGTGGTAACACCTTTGCCCAAGGTCCTACATGTAGAATGGAGACTGTAGCTCTGACTTTTTTGTTCATGGGCCTGTTCACTCCAGTCTTTCTACTGTTTTTGCATCATATGACTTTACCAACATGTACTGTTGCATACTCCAGACCTACATCTACCAACAGACTATCTAGCTTCCCTTATTTGTCTAAGGACTTTTTCTGTGAAAACTAAGGGCAAACTTTTTTTCTCCCAAGAATCTGAAGGACTAAATATGAGGAAATGCAACTTTAGACTTCAAGAGGCTTCAATAGTTATCTTGTATAACCCTTATGGATGAATAAAAATTTCTTTGACATTTAAGACAAAAATGGCCATTTGCCATCTGTTTGAAAACTCTAGTGAAGACAACCATACTTCTGAGGCATGCTGAATGGCTAACATTTTAGAATTCTTCCTCATAATGTGCTGAAAAATGCCTGAAGTTTTACAGGTCTATCTTTTTTCTACAGCGTGAACTACAAATGTTAGTTATGTGTACTTTCTGAAGGGTTGTCCAAGATTGGGCCTTCTGCAGGAGTACATAGTCTCAAATCTCCTCAGGGTTGTGGCTCTCAGGAGGATGGGTCTGAACTCAGACAAATCACTGTGACTCAGGTGGTCATGGCAGTACATGAGTGTATAAAAATCTTTGGGTAAAAAGGAAGGAGGCAGGAGTATGACCAGGGAAAGGATGAGTTAACTAATGATCTGTCTTGGGTGAATCTGGTGCAATTCTGAGTATTACATTAATATGCTAAGAAGATGTAGTTTATATGAGAATAATGTGAAACTTATTAAAAGAAACCTTTAAATAGAATGTTAACCTCTAGTGTATCTAGAAAGATTATCTTTGTTGGTTCAAAACAAATAAAAATACAAGCCATGACCATTCCACACCTATAAAGTCCTAAGTAATTTCAAATAAAATAACTGCTTAGCTGAATGCTTAAGCAATTTTGGATTGCTGGAGTGAATCAAAGAATACTTACAATGTAAGCTCATTAGGTTCACAGAGAGATGTGGTGATTTAATTCAAGTGTCCTCAACCACATTTAAACCTCACTTTCTTTTCTTACTTTGGATTACTAGATGCTTTGGCTAATGCTATTTAGCAAGCTGCATCTTATAAATATGCCTGTTTGTAAACTGTCTTGCTATTAAAAATTCTATAACAATGGGGATCCCTGGGTGGCTCAGCAGTTTAGTGCCTGCCTTCAGCCGGGGCGTGATCCTGGAGTCCCAGGATCAAGTCCTGCATCAGGCTCCCAGCATAGAGCCTGCTTCTCTCCCTCTGCCTGTGTCTCTGCCTCTCTCTCTCTCTGTGTCTCTCATGAATAAGTAAATAAAACCTTAAAAAAAACAAAACAACAACAACGACAAAAAACCTCTGTGTTTAAAAAAATATTCTATAATAAAAATCACTTGAGTCAAATGAAATCATTAAAAATGTCTGGTTCTTAAAAGTATATCTCTCTTTCCACCATCATAGTATCTCCCTATGTACAAAATAAGCTAGAATATTTATGATGGTTTATATATGATGGCTTGCATATTATTTTTATGTTTATGATGGTTTCCAAATATCATAACATTTATTTTAGTGTTAATAGAGATCCAGTTTATATCATGAGTCAGTCTTGATTGTGCAGTCTAGGATTTTTATGAAAAATTTAGGGAAAACATTACTTTTTTATCCAACTAAAAAAAATGTGTCTCTTCTAAGTGGAAAAGGGAAATTTTTTGAAATGCAAACTTTGCTCTCAGAGTTCCCCTTTTTTTCAATAAAAATATGTACAAGTTCATTGTATATTGTTGTATGTATGTCCTGGTTTTAAGTTCTTTAGATCAAAAACCTCATGATTGCTCTATCTATAGCTATTTGGGAAAATATCTATTTCTCTGTTTAAGAAATTATTAATTTACAGTACACAACAGTGTGGCATTGTATGTATTTTACTTGCCTTAACTTGGCACTCCTAGATCATGAACACAATATAAAAATAGACTGGCACATCCTGTTTAATTATTCAATCAGATAGAGACTATGATTCACCCTCTCTCCAATATGTCTGCCCCCAAAATATCAAAGCAGCAACAGCTTGGGGCCTGAGTCTGCAAGGACCATTGACTTTGCCACTACCAGGCAGAGATGGAGGAAAGCATCATGAATAATAGCTTAATATGGTTTATACATTATTTTTAATAGGATATAAAAAGAAACAAAATTGTTTAACTGTTTCCTACCTATTCGTGTTCTAAAATTTTTTACTCATAGCAAGTAGAAAAATCACAATGAGGTTTGTCCCAACCTGAGTTGCTTTAGAACAGTAAGACTAAAACCCAAATGTGTGTCTTTCAATAATGTAACTTTTTTGTTTTGCTTCTTAAGAATATAGTTGTTCAGGGATCCCTGGGTGGCGCAGCGGTTTAGCGCCTGCCTTTGGCCCGGGGCGCAATCCTGGAGACCCGGGATCAAATCCCACGTCGGGCTCCCGGTGCATGGACCCTGCTTCTCCCTCTGCCTGTGTCTCTACCTCTCTCTCTCTCTGTGTGACTATCATAAATAAATAAAAATTAAAAAACAAACAAACAAAAAAAAACTGGAAAAAAAAAGAATATAGTTGTTCACTAAGGTTCTACAGAAGAGAGAAAAATAAACATATAAATGTTAAGATTTATCTCATTTCATACCTAATCTAGCATGGTTTGTTTTCAAATTACTACTTACATGGTCTTTTTTGCTGGCACTTTCCCCAAGAGATTGAATCGTAGAGATTAATTTCCATTTTATACTAAAGGGAAGATTCTTGGGTATTATAATAATGGCCAAATATAGACTGAACATACACCAAAACAAAGTAAACAAATACAACATTGGGGCTACTTGGGTTTAAAAAAGCATTTTCTCTTTCAGTTACCTTAAAACTTCAGCCTAAAGGAGGATTTAATTAGGATCTGAGTTATCTCTCATTTGATCTGGCTCTCTGTGTCATTGTCATTTTTTAATTTTTATTATTATTTATTATTTTTTATTTTATGCTTCATTGTCATTTTAAACACCCCTTTCATTTTCAGTGTTTAGGTGCAGGTTTTGTTTACATGTATGTGACAAAATCTAGCACATTGTTAAAATGTTAACCTGGCTGGTTTAACATATCACACCATATTTGTTTTGATCTATTATATTGTTTAATTTAACCCAAACCAAACTATGAAAAACAGGGATATCTAGAGTAGCTTTTCTTATGTCAAACTTGACTTTTTTTTTTCATGAAATTGCAAAAACTTGCAATAATCCTTCACACCTCAATTCTCTCATTTCAGAAATCAGCAAAGAACATTTATAGACATATTTTTGATAGATACCTCACTGACAGAACTAATTTTTAAATTAAGAGGTGAAATATGAAATTAGAGATAAAATTTGACATTTTAAGAGGTTTACTTCCTCAAATGCAATTATAAGAATCAACTTAGTTTGAAAATAACAAATACCTTTCACTATCCTCAGGATGGAGCTTTTGGAGAGCCTCAATATGATCTTAATGGGTACATCAAAGATCACGGAGGGTTGTGGAATAGTGACATATTGAATTACATGCTACCTTCACTATTTTTTCCTTTATTGAGGTCAAATTAACGATAAAAATTATATTATTTAAAGTGTACAAAGTGATGACTTAATGTATGTATACTTTGTGAAATGATTACCACTATCAAGTTAATTAACACATCCATAATCTCAGTTACCTTGTGTGTGTTTGTGTGTGTGTGTGAACACTTAAGATATACTCTCTTAGCAAATTTTAAGTTTATAGTACAGTATTATTAACTATAGTCACCATGCTATACATTAGATCCTTAGAACTTACCTAATAACTGAAATTTTGTATCCTTTGACCAGTATCTCCTCATTTCCCTCATCCTACAGCCCCTAGCAACCACAGTTGTATTCTCTTATTCCAAAAGTTCAACTTTTTAAAATGCCACATGTAAGTGAAATTATGTAGTACTTCTTTTTCCATGCCTGGCTTACTTCACTTAGCATACTGTCTTCTACATTTATCCAAGTTGTCACAAGTGCCGAGATTTCCTTCTTTATGACTGAATAATATTCCTGTGTGTGTGTGTGTGTGTGTGTGTGTGTCTGTTTGTGTGTGTGTATGCATGCCTTATTTTCTTCATATTCATCCCTTGATGGGTACATACATTATGTTCATATCTTGGCTATAGTGAATAACACTGCAGTGAAGATGGATGCACAGATGGGTTTTCAATGTACTGATTTAAACTTCTTTGGATTATATACTCAGGAGTGGGATTCCTGGACATATGGTAATTCAATTTTTAGTTTTTTTTAAAGATTTTATTTATTTATTCATGAGACACACACACACACACACAGAGTGAGAGAGAGAGAGAGAGAGAGAGAGAGGCAGAGACACAGGGCAGAGAGAGAAGCAGGCTCCATGCAGGGAGCCTGATGTGGGACTTGATCCTGGGACTACAGGAGCACGCCCTTGGCTGAAGGCAGGCACTAAACTGCTGAGCCACCCAAGGATCCCCAATTTTTAAGTTTTTGAGTAATCTTCATACTGTTTTCCATTTTGGCTATATCAATTTACCTTTTCTAATTTGAATTTAAAGTTGTATTACTTTGTTGCTTAATCTCATTTTGTCTTAATACAATTTTAAGAGGAAAATATCATTATGATTTATATTAAAATGTTTTTAGGATGCTTCAGAAGGCTACATATCAGTAAATGTACAAAAAAAATCCATGTATTTGTTAACAGATATTACTTGAGTATCTATTAAGTACCAATAGTCATGCTAGATATTGGAAATATAGTAGTGAATCAAGCAGACATAGTTCTTGCTCTCACAGAATAAAAGACACAGATGGAAAAGCAACCAAATGAAAAAAAATCTTTATAAATTGTGCTAAATGCTCTTAAATGAAATACAATGGAGAAAAATAGGTGTGTGGGTGGAATGGAACTGCTTTGTATGTGGGAAACCCTCTTTGAGGAATGGAGTTTAAACTAAGAATTGAGTAATTAGAAAGCACTAGCCATGTTAAAGACAAACAGAACTCAATAAAGAAAGATGTGAAAAGATCACACTGATCAGTGGTGTGTTATATGATAAATTCTGTTGGAGCAATAAACCAGGGTGAAAGCAAAGAAGGACCAGAAGGTGTGTACATCATTTGAATTGAATCCCCAGTACAATGGGAAAGCTTTGAGTCTCAAAGAGGAAGGGTATAGCAGTGATATGTAGAAATAGATTGGAGGTATCCCAGGTACAAGCAAGGGGACATCTTGAAAGGTGACTGCAGGAGTTCAAATGAGAAATGATAGGATTGACAAGTGTAGTAGCCATAGACATAGAAAGGTAGAGGTATTACTAATGTATTTTAGAGGTAGATCAATGAAAATAAATCATTGAAAATTGAAGATAGAGTGAGTGGGTGTGGTGGCAAGCAGGGGTTGGGAACAAACTGAAAGAAAATAATAATTTCTTCATTTTGGCCTTAAACTGATTATATGGTGGAGCATTTTACTGTAAGTGGGAAAGTAGTATTTGAGTGAAAATGAAGGGTTCTCTTCTACATGTTGAGTTTGACATGTTTGAAACATTCAGTTATAGTTGTTAGGAGTTCATGTAAAAATAAGAATGTAGAACCCAGAGGAGTTATTTGGGTTGCAAATGTATATTTAGAGATCATCAACATGTAGATTTTATGAGAAAATTCTCCTTTCTACTGATAATATCATGTATTCGGGACTAAGTACAGCTCCAGTAAAGCTCATGCAAATAGTATCTGTTTCCTGATATTAATCCTTTGTATAACCACTTTTACCTGTCTTTTTATATTATTGGATAATACACAATACACCCTTCTTCTTAAATCAATGACCTAGAAGTCATCATCAGCCCTCTTCACATTTTTCATTCTCCACACATATAAAAGCCATATTTAGAGGTCTCAGGTACCCCCTTTCAGGTCTCTGGAGGGTTGTATCACAGAGTCCTTACTTTTCATTACTACTTTTGGTTAAATATTGAGTATAGTAATGAATAAGTTGTTTTTTCAGAATTACCTGATTTTTTAAAAAATTTCCAATCAAAAAAAAAATTTCCAATCAAAGTTATTGTCTCTTATATCCCATTCTGAGCTGATTTAATAAGGTAATTGATTAATGTTGGATTCTAATGAGTTAAAATATCATCTTAAACCAGCTCTCTGGTTGGTTTAAGAGCAAGTTGCTCTGATCTGTACTGCTCAAATAATGTTACCCCTTAAAGATGGCCATGATCCATTTCTAGCCGTGAATCTTCACCTCTTTTTTTTTTTTAAAGCTATTTAATATCTACCCACCCTTTAAGGACCAGGCAAGCATTTGGCCTACATGAGCCAACTTAAAACCTTTAACTCGCTCTATGTCCTTCTTCCTAAATTTTCCAAGGCTCTTGCTGAGTACTTATTTTATTCTTGCTCCTTTGTGTATTTCCAAATATGTTTGATCTTATTTCCTGGAAAGTCCTCATGATCTGAATTATGACATAATGGTATTATTTCTCTTGGAACCTGCATGGGTAGGGCTGAGTTAAGAAGAGATGTTCAACAAATGATAACTGAATAGAACATTAAGAGGTGCTTGCTGGAAATATGTTTTAAAAGTTTTTGTTTAAAGTCTAGTCAGTTGACATATAGTGTAATACTAGTACCAGTAGTAGAATTTTGTGATTTGTTTACTGGAGATATATTAAATGAAGTGATGTTTAGGCAGAGATTTCAAATCATAATTGTGGAAATAAATATTGAGGAACTTACAGGCTTCTTAACACTTTTTCAATAAAGCCATATTTGTGGTTACTTAGACAAAATCTTACAGAATAATACAAAATACAGTCTTCCACACAATAATATAAGACACACAGAAATGGATTTTTTTCAAAAAAAAAAAAGAAGAAATGGATTTTTTCCTATTACTGTGGTTGATAAAATTATGCTACAAAGTATAAAGTCTCCAGGTAATAGCCTGAACGACAAACTTCCATTATACCATAGCAATCAATCATCCTGTTGATTTCTGAGTACTTACTGAGCTCAACAATTACTCAGAACTTTCTGGAATTACTGATTTTAACTTAATTCTAACCACTTTTCTTTTTACTTGTACTCACATGCCAATTTAACAAATAGGCTATAATATCAACCCCTCCCCCATATTCTATAATACGTGTTAAGAATAGCAATTCTACAGTGACAAGGATATTACACAACAAAGTCCTATGGGGACCCCCACTAAACAGCTGGAAGAAAGTCTCAGATTTTGTTTAAATTGATAATATATAGCTCAAAAGAATTCATTAATTTCCATCATATTGATAACGTGGAACATGTACTGGGTAAGGCACTATGGATACAAAAAATTTTTTAAAGACTTATTTATTCATGAAAGACACAGAGAGAGAGAGAGAGAGACAGAGACAGAGACACAGGCAGAGGGAGAAACAGGCTCCCTGCAGGAGCCTGATATGGGACTTGATCCCGGATCCCAGGATCATGACCCGAGCCGAAGGCAGCCCCAACCACTGAGCCACCCAGGCATCTCCAGATACAAAATTTTATTTTTTATTTTTTAATTTTTATTTATTTATGATAGTCATACAGAGAGAGAGAGAGAGAGAGAGAGAGAGGCAGAGACATAGGCAGAGGGAGAAGCAGGCTCCATGCACAGGGAGCCCGACGTGGGATTCAATCCCGGGTCTCCAGGATCGCGCCCTGGGCCAAAGGCAGGCGCCAAACCGCTGCGCCACCCAAGGATCCCCAAAATTTTAATTAAAATATATTATCAGCACTCAAGAGCTCAAAGGGAAAAAATAGATAAGCAAACAAATATAAAGTCATATGATAAGTGCAATGGTAGAAACACATATAAATTGTTTGAGAAATCAGTGGTATGCCTATGAAGCTAGCCTGGAAGGGTAAGTCAGAATTTACCAGGAGAATAAGGAGAGCAAGACATGAAGAGAACAAATAGCTTGAGCAAAGGTGCAGAGGTGGCCACAGGGGAAAAGCTGGTCTCTAACCTACCTTACTTATCCACCTCCATTTTCTCATATAGCTTCTATTCTTTGGTCATTCCTATACCTTAGAAATGATCACACTGGATATGTGGTCTAAATTCAGGGAGGTGGACCTGGGGAAAAAGGCTAGTTACTGGCACTGGATCTGTGCTTGACACCATTTGGGCAGGGAATTCCTGGGGTTTCAGGCCTCAGATACATGATTTATGAGAGGGAGACATACAGTATCACAGTGAGCTTGTTCCTTGGCTACCTAACTCTCAGTCCTTAGGGCAGAGTGAAAGGAAAATCAAAAGGGCCGTCGTCTGAAGTATGTTATCCAAGCCAAGGGCTCATCTTTGCCAAATTTAAGGGTTGTAGTGACTGTGGTCATCTATTTCTTCTGTTTATAAGAAGTTCCAGTATAAATTCAGACCTTGACTCCTAAAGATACTTTTCCAGGTCCAAATATGCATATTATAGTATTTTCTATAACAGGATGGTCAGTAGTGGTTGCCTGAGTGTGACAGCAAATAGTGAGCAGAATTATTTAATATAAGTGATGAAAATATAGCCCTACCTATAGTTTGTCTTTGTTTTCAGATTGTTTGGTTTTTTATTGCAACTTAACACAACCAAATGTAACAAGATATTTTCCCTAATTTATAGCAAGAATGCAACACTTTTCTCTAAAAGTTGCGATAGTTAATATTGTCTGTGACCTTCTCTGGGGGAAAACAGTTCAATTAACTGCTGTATTAAAAAGTCATTTGCTGTGGGAAGAGAGCATTCATCTTGATTCCATCTCATTTTCATAATCCTTTGAAACACCTTACACATAATGGGAAACAAATAAATATGCCAATTTACTGAGTCACATAGCCGTTCATCCCCTTTTCTCTCATATATTTATCTTGCTATTTCTGCTTGAACGTTTTATCCTCTGGGTGAATGCCGTGTTTTTTAATTATTTTGAAGAAAGCTTAACAGAGATAAGAATAATCCAATTAAAAAATAGTCCTGTTCCTGCAGCTTTGTTACCTATTGTAGAAATTTAATTCTTGCTATAACTTCGGTCGATAAACATGTTAATAAAAGATTTTACTGAGAAAAAATAAAGCTTAAGAAAGATATTCTCTAGACACAATAGACTCCTCTACAAATGATAATTTCTAACAGTTTTTTTCAGTGAAAATTCTAATGTGTCTCCAGTGATTAAGTTCCATGGTCCTCTGATAAAATATCTTTACTTTGATATGAATAATCAGAGAAACTAAACCCATATTCTATCTGTACTTTTTCACCCCTTTAGTTAACATTTACTTTTCAGACAATGGAATTTAAGATTATTAGTTTTAAATATCTGAGCATTTTTCAACATTAACAACTGACAATATTAATTAATACTACCATGTAGATAATTATTTACAGGGCAGCCCGGGTGGCTCAGCGGTTTAGCATGGCCTTTAGCCCAGGGCCTGATCCTGGAGACCCAGGATCGAGTCCCACATTGGGGTCCCTGCGTGGAGCCTGCTTGTCTCTCTGCCTTTGTCTATGCCTCTCTTCCTCTCTCTGTCTCTCATGAATTAAAAAAAAAAAAAAAATCTTAAAAAAATTATTTACAAACCTCATTTCTATATGAAATAGAATTTTTATATAAACTCACTGATTTTTGCTTTTGCAGTGCATTGAAAATGACATGAATATATTGAAAAAGTTTGCTGATTCACTTTTAATATAGCAGCAAAAATAGGAAATACAGACACATTGGAAAGCACACTCATGCAGAAGACAGGCTGTCCAAGCTAGAAAGTTACCTGTATTTGATTCATTTGTAAGAATATTTTTGCTGCTCTATTTCAGCTATTAAGTAAAAGGCCCAGAACTCCTGGCAATGATGTCATATGCTTTCCATGTTGCTTAGTAGGTACTCTTTAATGTACAGTTGCCGAATCATCTATGAGCTGGCAAAAAGACAGTCAGAAGGAACTAGTTGATATTTTTTGGTGTTCATTCCTGTATCCTTGGTTGTGATTTGCCCATGATTATTAAATTTCATCTGGGGAAATGGACCCGCTTCTCAGTTCACAATGTGATAGCTTTGCAAAGTGAATAAATCTGGAAGGACTTATAAACAGTGTCTGTTTTACTTCATGAACACGGAGCAGGAGATAAAGTGGCAATAAATACTACACCTCTGTATCAAATTTGGCTTGATGGTGAAAGTTAAAGCAGAAGAATAGTTGAACAATTCTTAGAGACAGCAAAGAGGGGCAGAAAGCAGAAAACCTGAGTTCAACACCATTGAAAAGATAGGCTGAGGAGGAGAAGACCTCTGAGAGAAAGCCAAAAAACTGACGGAGGAGAGATTTGTAAAAAAAAAAAAAAAAAAAAAAAAAAAAAAAAAAAAAAAAAAAAAAAAAACAGGTGGTGAGTAGTGTGAAATGCCATTGGTCAAGGAAGAGAGACTGAAAATTTTTCTCTGTGTTTATGAATTTGGAAATTGGAGTGGCTTTATAGAGAGATTTCAATCAAATATTAAACGGAAAATATAGAATTTCCAAGAAGCTCAAATAAGAAAGAGAATTGTTCTGTGAAAGAGTACAGGATTGAGAGAGAAGAATTCTGTTAAGTTTGAAAGAGCTCTTTGAGAGAATTAGTTGCATCATGCCTTTCTTTAATATGCACTCTAGTGTAGGGTTTTAGATTTTTTTAAATAATATTTTATTTATTTATTCATGAGAGACAGAGAGGCAGAGACACAGGCAGAGGGAGAAGCAGGGTCCTCGCAGGGAGCCCCATGTGGGACTTGATACTGGACCCCGGGATCATGCCCTGAGCCAAAGGTAGTGCTCAACCACTGAGCCACCCAGGTGACCCAGGGCTTTAGATTTTTTAATGGAAAATTTTAATTCTTGGGGTGCAGGGCTCAATCCCAGGGCTCTGGGATCATGAACTGAGCTGAAGTCAGTCACTTAACCAATTGAGCCACCCAGGTGCCCCAGTGTACCAGTTTTTCTTTGTTTCTTTTTTTTTTTCTTTTTTTGTATATTTTTTTTATTGGTATGCCAGTTTTTCTTAATAAAGACAGGTTTTTTGAATTTTTCTATGCTCTCAACTCCAAAAGCTTCCTATATTTTGCTTCTGATGATGTATTGTAATCTATTTCTTATTCACTCTGTTACTTTTGCCTAAATTTATAAAACTGATAAAAACATAATTCTGAGGCATGAACTGGACCTTCAGTGCAGTCTCATATGGTCATCATTGATGCATGTGGTCTGGAAGTGGGACTAGAAGTCAAGCATAAATAGCTTCTCCACAGCAAAGGAAACAACAAAATTAATATATATATGAACATTTTATTTCATTTTTCAAGATTTTATTTATTTATCCATGAGAGACACACAGAGGGAGTGGCAGAGACATAAACAGAGAGAGAAGCAGGCTCCCTGTGGGGAGACTGATGTGGGACTGGATTCCAGGACCCCGAGATTACAACTTGAGCCAAAGGCAGATGCTCAAACGCTGAGCTACCCAAGTGCTGGTTTCATTGATCTGTTCTACTGTTTTCATTGATCTGTTCTATTGCTTTTTGTTGTTGTTTCTATACCCTTTATATCTTCTCTAATCTTTTATTATTTATTTCCCTTCTTTTGCTGGCTTTAGGTTCATTTATTGTTCTTTTTCTAGTTCTCTTAGGTGTATACTTAGGTTGTGTATTTCAGATCTTTCTTGCTTCTTGAGACAGGCCTGTATTGCTATATGCTTCCCTCTTAGGGCTGCTTTTGTTGCATCCCAAAGGTTTTGAACTGTCATGTTTTCATTTTTATTTGTTTACATGTATTTTTTAAATTTATTTTTTGATTTCCTATTTTGTCTGTTCATTCTTTAGTAACATGTTGTTTAACTTCCATGTATTTTTCATCTTTCCAAATTTCTTCTTATGCTTGACTTCTAGGTTCATAGCATTGTAATCAGAAAAGATGCATAGCAGGACACTTGGGGGGCTCAATCAGTTAATTGTCTGCCTTTGGCTCGGGTCATGATCCCAAGGACCTAAGATTGAGCTGTGCTTCAGGCTCCCTGTTCAGCAGGGATTCTACTTTTCCCTCTCCCTCTGCCCCCTACCCTGATCATGCTCTTGCTTTCTCTCAAATAAATAAAATCTTAAAAAAAAAAAAAAAAGGAAAAAAAAAAGGTTCATGGTATGATTTCATTCTTTTTGTATTTGTTGAGGTCTGTTTTGTGACCTAATATATGATCTGTTCTTGAGAATGCCCTATGTGCACTTGAAAAATAATATATATTCTGCTGTTTTAGGATGGAATGTTCTGAGTATATCTGTTAAGTACATCTGCTCCAGTATGTCATACAGAACTACTGTTGTCTTCTTTATTTTCTGTTTAGGTGATGTGTCCATTCATGTAAATGGGATGTAAAGTCCCCTACTATTTTTGTATTAGTTTTTTCATGTTTGCTGTTGTTTCATATATTTGGGTGCTTTCATATTAGGTCTGTAAGTGTTTACAATTGTTATATCTTCTTGTTGGAGTGCCCCTTTTATGATTATATAATGCTCTTCTTTGTCTCTTTCTATAGTCTTTGTTTAAAGTCTAGTTTGTCCAATATAGGTATTACTACTATGGCTTTCTTTTGACATCCATTTGCATGATCAATATTTCTCCCCTCCTCACTTTCACTCTGCAAGTGTCTTAAGGTATAAAATGAGTCTCTTATAGGCAGCATGTAGATACATGTTGGGTTTTTTTTTATCCATTCTGACACCCTTTGTCTTTTGATTGGAGGCTTTGTCCACTTACATTCATAGTAATTATTAATAGAGATGTATTTAGTGCCATCTTATTAGTTGTTTTGTTGTTTCTGGAGATTTCTCTGATCCTTTCTTGTGTTTGTCACTCTCCTTTGCACTGAAAGAGCTCCCATTAGTATTTCTTGCAGGCTGGTTTAGTAGTCATGAACTTTTTTAGTTTTTGTTTTGTCTGGGAGACTCTCTCTCCTTTTATTCTGAGTGATTGCCTTGCTGGATAGAGTATTATTGGCTACAGAATTTTCCCATTCAGCATTTGAATGTATCATGCCACTCCCTTCTATCTTGCCAAGTTTTGTTGAGAAATCTCCAGCTACCTTTATGGGTTTTCCCTTGTAAGTTAAAGACTCGTTTTGTCTTGCTGCTTTTACGATTTTTTTATCACCATATTTTGCAAATTTAATTACAATATGTCTTGGTGTTGGCAAAGACCTATATTCTTATGTGATTAGCAGAACCAAGGAATTTCGAAGGGTGTTTAACATTAAATTTTTGTATGTTAGGTTGTAGTTTTGCTCATGTTATCTCCTATAATTTTATATGCAGTATAAATAATGCTACCCACTATTTGTTACCTGTTACTATATACATATTTTTTTAAATTATTTCATCTAACCTAAATGTTTTTACAAGTGAAAAAGAGAAGCTCTATAATATGGGAATATAATGAGTGAACTACTACCTTGGAAATGCCTTCCTCAAAATACATGTGTATTCATACAATTTCTAGGTACAAGCATACCTGGTAGATACTATGGGTTCAGTTCCAGACCACTGCAATAAAGCAAATGTTTTAATAAAGTGAGTTAAATGAATTTTTTGATTTCCCAGTACATTTTAAAGCTATTGTTTACATTGTGCTATAGTATATTTTGTATGTAACAGCATGATGTCTAAAAAAACCTGTTTTTTATTAGTTGTGTTCTAGAGACCTGAAAATATGTTGAATGTATTTCAGATTTGGTATATAAAGCTCAAAAATTCATATTGAAAATGTTGACCTTTTAATAATGTTATCCAATGAGCTTTACTCATTATGTTACTTCAGATGTATCACAAAGATATTTCAAAACATAGCCATGTTAATTATTTTTCATATAAATATTGTTATTATATTCTTATTTCCATATAAATATTTTCCTTAAGCTGTCTAATATTTAAGGGAGAATAGGAGCAATCTTCCTTGGTAGAAAAGTTTTATCAACACTGTAATCAAAAACACTTGTACTATTTGAAATATAAATAAGTAGTAAAAATATAGGCAACTATTTTTGCTGCTAATACCAAAACATTTTTGTGACGACTCTTCCAACAAATTTGAAACTGTTTTGCTGAAAATACAAATTTCCAGGATACAGTAATGGCCGTTACTCCTGGAATCTGAATTGTCACCTTCATTTTCCATTGAAACATATATGGAAATGTATGCATATATGCTGCAGCATTGATACCATTCTAAAAATTAAGTTTAGATTTAATTATCTACAACATATCAAAGGAATCTTCATGAATCTGTCTCACCATAAGACTGTAAAATTTAACCACAAGAAGATATAGAATATGTCTCCTTCCTTTTAGAGAGGTATGGCCTTCAAGAATCAGAAACTAACAGCAACATCCTTTAAAATGGAGAACCTTAGTACAAGAACCAGAAAACTTAGTGAATTAAAACTCCATCTAGTTAATTGCTGTATGTGTGTTTATAACATCTAACATAAAGATAACAAATAGTGATGCAGTATATTATCCCAGATTTTTAAATCAAAATGTAGAGAGGAATGAATGAGTGAAGACAAGTAAAATTATTCTTGATTGTTCATATTATTTAAACAAAATATAAATGGATAAGCTATTCTTTATATAAATGGTTGGTGAAATCTTTATATCAAAACAAAAAAAAACACCAACCACTTAGGAATTAAGAGAAAAGAATATTTCCATGTACATGCACACAAACTTAGCTTGGATTTAAAAATAAAATCTTTGTAGATGTTGGTTCTCTTGAGGGAAAATACATTAAAAAAATCAAATATCGGGATCCTTGGGTGGCTCAGCAGTTTAGCGCCTGTCTTCGGCCCAGGGCGCAATCCTGGAGTCCCAGGATTGAGTCCCACATCAGGCTCCCTGCATGAAGCCTGCTTCTCCCTCTGCCTGTGTCTCTGCCTCTCTCTCTCTCTCTCTCTCATGAATAAATAAATAAAATCTTAAAAAAAAATCAAATATTGAAAGATATGTAGGAAAAGGCAGAAATTTGAGAGCTTTGTAAAAAATACATCTTTTAGGATAATTGTATTGATTTGTTGTTTGAATTTCAAAACTTTTAAAATAAAAATTAACAAGATTCCTTGATAGGAATACTGAAATATTTTTCATCAGAACTATTCTACTCTACAACTGTGACATTGTTGACCAAATAGTCGTGATTTACTAGTCACACCAAACAATGTGAAAAAAACAACTCTTTAGGATTTAGGGATTTTTTTGTGTCACTCTTTCTTTTTTCCTCCTCCAAAACTTGAAAACATTTAGCCAAAAGAAAATGCTATAATTTTTAAGGAAAACAACATAATTGTTAAGGAGAATATAAGTTATTGCAGTCAAGTGCTAGGTTTTATTATGTAAAGTGTCAAGAAAAACATTTAATATTCCCTTATATAACAGAGTTTAAATGTTTTTCTGGTCGAGCTTGTATTCTCATATCTTTTTTATTATGAAAGTTGCAAATTGTGTAGTTTGCTGCAGAGAATAATACCAAAAAAGCACTATTATTTATGTTTATCAAGAGAAATGAAATAATGCTCACCCAAATTACTTCAATGATATATTCTTTTTTTTTTATTTAGAGATTCTACTGAGAAATTTAAAAGGACCATTAATATAGCTGAAAATGGTGCACATTAATAAATAAAGTCAGCTTCAGAATTATGATATAGTATAAAAAGCAACATCCTACATGTTAGAAGAATTTCAGGAGTCTCTATTGCTCATTAAGCACAAGACAAATCCTTTTACCTTTCATCTTTGCTGGCCTGATATTTCAGTATATTACATGATACTATCTAGCACCAATGCATTGTTATTTAGTAAAAGTTACTATTTTCAGTGGAAGCTACTCTGAACAAAATGTATAAACTTATGCAGACATGCTATCATGTAGTAATAAAAGCAGCTTAAGAAAATGCTATGCTAAACTAAGAGTTAACGTATGTAATTATTAAGGTATAAAAAATATTTTATGAAGATACCAATTGTATTTGAGGTTTACTGTTACTTTTGAAAAAGAATAAATAAGGACTAAATAGAATAAAAAGTTATTACAAAAAATAAAGGCAAAAAGGAAAAGAGATCTTGGACTTGATAATAAAGAAAATATGCTTCTTATATATATTACAGATTGGCAAATTATGTTCCACAGGCCAAATCCAACCCACATCATATTTTGAAATAAAGTTTTATGGGAACACAGATACACTCATTTGTTTATCTATTTGTCTATGACTGCTTTCCCTTTACAACTATGAAATTGAGTAGTTGATACAGAGACTGGCTCACACCTAAAATTATAGGAAAAGTTTGTTGACATCTGGCATAGAGGAATTCCAAGACAAAAATGATAATTAATGCCATACTAAAAATACAACCTACATCTACTAACATACTGCTTAGTTTAATTAGTGTCTTTGGGCTTCATTCTAAATAAATACATATATAAACCTCTTACAACAGGAGCATTGGTAGAGCATTAAAGATAACAAATTTGAATTCCTAATAAGTAGCAAAAAGGGTTATTCCTTTTAGATATATAATTCACCATTTTTCCCATATTTAGAATAATTTTTAATACCTCATTTGACTTAAACTATTTTAAAAAAGAAAGTTTTACATTATGAGTTGTTTAAAATTGGTACACTTCTGAAAAAAATTTCATAATCATAAATTACAATGAAAGCATACACTTTGAATTATAGCCATCTTCACTGTCTTTCTTATCCCATAGAGAAGTCTTCCATACAGGCAGAGTTTGAATATTTTCAGATCCTCGCTTGGCACTTGGTAGGTACCCTATAAATATTTAAATAAATGAATTTCTTCTGATAAGCTTTTGTAATCTTTCCATTATTGCCTGTGAAAGAAGATTTCGAAAGTTGTTCATTTCTCCATAGACAACATTTGGCAGGGAAGTAATAGCAGGCCATGTAAGTTATATTAATTATAAGACACAATTTCTAGAGATTGCCTTTCACTTGGAGATAATGAAACAGTTATGGCTGGTTAGCATTTGATTTACTTTAAATTTCTATGGCTGATCTTTCCATTTAAATAAACTTGTGAGTCTCTTTCTTCAACATTGAATTTGTCCAGAAACAGTCTCTTTTTATAACTTTAAATGAATATTGATTTTTCTTTTGGTTTTAAAAGCTATCATTTAGGTTTTTAAAATGTATCAGTGATTATTATGAGAATTAAATAGTGCCGGTAAAATAACCCACTTTAATCCAGTTGAGCAGCCAATGATGACACTTTTACATGAAATCCTATTCCATTCTTTGGTTGGTCCAGAGGCATTTTGTCAGGAAGAAGTACAATAGGTATAGTATAGACTGTCTTCATAAAGAGCTGATCATACTGTAGAGGCTCTGTAACTGATTGTTTTGGAAGCTAATAGAAGAAAGGAAGAATACAGACAGTGACTTGGCCCCTTAAAAATAATTGATAATTCAAAATCAGGTTGGTTGTCTTCCCACCCAAGTGTTTTTACATTTGAAAATTAAGAGGCAAAATTAACTAACCCTTGAGGGGTGTGTCATTATTATTGCCATTTTTAAAATGATAATTTTACTTTATTTTCTTATACTTCCTATTATTGATATATATATTCAATTTTTATCTGTACTTTTTCCTGAAAATTACCTTTTTTGCCTTTTTATTTAACCACTAAAACTGTGTTAAGTCCTTCAAGTAAGAGCTTTAAACGGATTTTATTTCAAAATCTAGTTGAGATCAGATTAAGACAGAAATTTGAAGTGGCCCCTGTAGCTTCCCAGCTAGACAAAAGGGCTTCAAAGAAGTAAAAGGGCATTGTCTCATAGCTCCTTGACTTATCAGTAGAAGTTAGCTTAGATTGAAGTTATGTGTTAAAGTGACTTATCTGATAGAGTGGATTATAATATAATATGCAGTAAGCCCACAAATTTTTAGAAGATTCATGCTATCTTGGGCTGACAAGGATAGGAACTCTTCAAAATGAAAAGAGGCTTCGTGGCCCCCATACTTTTACAGCAAGGAAGCAGTCTAGAGAACTACTCAGATACAAATATGAGCCATTTCCCCTAGAAAAAGCATGACTCCACGAGGAGGGAACCAAGCTTATAGAAGGCAGAATCAAAAGCTCTGGGAACTATGCTCAGGAGCCAAACTGAGTTTTAATCAATAACATTCCTAACCCCCTGGAGCATGATAAATGCAGAAAAAGTATTTGCTTTCAATATGTGATTTAATATGCTGTTACAATACAAAATAAAAAATTTTATAAACAGCATATTAGAAACAGATGGAGATTTATAAAACCTAACAAAACTTTCATGAAAATCTAGAGCAAACATTTTCTTAAACAGGATAACATTAGGAGCAACCCTTGTAAGACAAGTAAAGTATCACTACCACCATATCTACTCTATGTTTTGTTGGAGGTCCCAGGTAGTATAAGAAGAAATTTAAAAACTCTTAGGGCTATAGGATAGTAGGATAGAAAAGCGAAAAATTATTTGGAGATATTTTTTATCATTCACATAGAAAAAGCAAAAGGATCTTTAAATCCAGTGAAAGGACAGAATAAACATTTGTATACACCAGAACCAAACACCTAGAAAACAAAAATAAAAAGATACTGTTTGCAACAGTGTAAATACCATAATAACTGGATGTGATTCTAGTGTATAAAAATAAGTACCTTTCTTGTGACATGGCATCTTAACTCAAAACAAGTGCTTCTTCTCAGTTTCAGCTGGAGAACCAGCCCCTCAAGGGAACAGTGTACTTACTGAGCAGTGGCATCTCATCATCTAACATGATACTTTTTACTAATATATATTAGAGAATAATTTTACTACTCATAGTTCTCATCTTAGTAAATTATTAGCATATGCACTCACATGGTAGCATAACTTTTGTGTGAATTAACAATTTTTCCCTCACTCCTTTTATTTCTATACCAAACAACATTTAATAAGCTGGAAATTAATTATAATATTATTTATAATAAGAAAGGCTTTCTGTAATTGTTTTTATTTTAGTTTAGTTTTTGATTGAAGTATAATTGACATACAGTATTGTATTAGTTTTAGGTGTACAACATAATGATTAGACAATCCCCTACATTACAGACTATTCACCAAGATAAGTATTAGTTGCCAACTATCACCATACAAGGTTATTACTCTATAATTGAAATATTCCCTATGTTGTACTTTTCATACTGATAACTTATTTTATTATATTTGACTCCTACACAAATGTGAGCTTCTTAATAACATTTTATTTGTCTTTGTATCCTACCTCAAGCATTCTACCTCCAGCATATACTAAGAATTCAAGACAGTTTGAGGAATGAATTAATGAATGAGGAGCAGATTTACATGATGATTAAAAATATAAGTTTTAGAGTTAGAAAGATCTGTTCAAGTCCTCCTTTTCTTTACTAGTTATGTGAATTTGTGAAATTTAATCTCTTTTAGTTGCTGAGTAAGAAAATAGATAATGGTAGCAACCACCTCATGGAGCTGTTGTGATGATTAAATGCATACATGGGTATAAAGTACGTAGTGTGCCCAACACATAGTAAATGCTCGATAAATTTAAGTCATTACTGCAATCATCATCATTATCACTATTACTATTATTAAGAATGCTTGCTAAACCAGAACTTATCATTACTTGATGGTACCCAATCAGGAGAATTTATTATAATATTTAAAATTAAGGAATGTATTATAATCTCTAAACTAAGAAATTTATTACCTTTATGAAATCATAAAGACTAAAATATTATATTAGGTACTTATTAGGCACTGCAAGTTTTTAATCTTAGTGGTCTTTATGTTCTAAAAAAGATCATTTAAACATCTTTGATTTTTCTTTACTAAGCAGGAAATATTGAATGTAGAACAAATGTTTGGTATAGTTCTTCCTTTCTGTACAAGAAGAATAAGCCAACTTTTCTAATGAATTGCAAAATGCTAGGCCTTTTCAAAATCCTCTCTTTATTGCAAAATTATTCCAAGTGGCTTTCAAAAGCTTCTGATTAACCTTTGAGAAAGGAAGCATATCTACAGCACCCTGAATAAGAGTGCCAGAAATCTCTTTTCCTTCAGTTTGGTAATAAGCCAGATCCACTGTGTATTATTATATGTTAGGGAAATTCTGTAGGTGACCTGGAAGCTCCATTCTTAGATTACCAGAAAAATGACAAGCAGGGCAGTCAAGGAGGATGTAAGCTTCTATAGACCTTGACTCAGTGCTTTCCTACAGAGAACCTGACAGGTAGGCTTGTGTTAGACAGTAAAGGTCCTAAAAAAACCAACTAAACAGAATTCTGATTTTCAATATCTTGCAGTTAATTTTAAGTTCCAAAAGAAGCATACAAACCCAGTGTAATCTGACCAAGAAAGAGAATAGTAGGAGATGGTCAGAGGGATGTTGAGGGGAAACATCAGGTAAGGGCCTTGCAAGTCATGATGAAAGATTAGATTTCTTTTTTAATCCACATATATTTTGAAAACTGAGGTAAATATATTTATACACATGCACACAGTGATACAAATTTTTTAATGTTCAATTTGATAAGCTTAACAAACATGGTAATCACCATCTCAGTGAACATACAGAACATTTCCATCATACTGAAAATTCTCTTGTCCCTTTGTCTTGACAATGCCTAATGTCATAGAATCAATTGCTTTGGTTTCTGTCATCATTGATGAGTTTTCTCTATTTTTTAACTTCACATAAATGAAATTGTACAATATTAACAGTGCATACTATTTTGTGTCTGGTTTTTCCTTCTTTCAACATAATGTTTTGGAGATTTATCCCTATTGTTGCATGCAGGAGTAGCTTACTCAAATATAAGTCTTTATACTGGCATAGACTTTCATTTTTCTTTGGGTGAATACTTAGATGTAGAATGGCTGAATATTAGAGTAGATATATGTTCAATTTTTTAGAAACTGCCAAACTGTTTTTCACAGTGCACTTATCATTTCACATTCCCACTGGCAGTGAGAGTTTCAGTTCCCAACACATTCTTGCTAATACCTGTATGAACTGTCTTTAATTTTAGCCTTTCAAATAGTAATGGTATTCCTTGTGGTTTTAATTAGTATTTTCCTTATAATAATTATGTTGAACATCTTTTTAAGCCCATATTTATCCAATGTTTGTCTTCTTCAGCCAAATGTCTGATAAAATCTTTTGCCCATTGTTTTCTTTGGATTGCTTGTTATCTTAATATTGAATTTTGAGAATTCTTTATGCATTCTAGATACAGCTAGTTTATCAGATATATGATTTGTAACTTCTTAATACTGAATTTTGAGAGTTTATTTTTTTTTAAGATTTATTTATTTGAGAGAAAAGAAGAGTGTGCACGTGTGTGAGTGAGGAGAGGGGCAGAGGGAGAAGGAGAGGGAAAGAATCTCAAGCAGACTTGCCACTGAGCGCAGAGCCCTACCTGGGGCCCCCCAATTCAGGACCCTAAGATCATGACCTAATCCGAAATCAAGAGTTGGTTAAGTAACCAACTGAGCCGGTAGGCAGCCCTTGAATTTTGAGAGTTCTTTATGCATTCTAGATATAAGTGCCCTATCAGATCTGTAAATATATCCAGTTTGTATGTGTGTTTGATGTGCATGCATGTGTGTATGTGTGTGTGTGCTTGTTTGTTTAACAAGGATGTTTTGTTGAGCAAGTTTTTAAAATTTATGAAAGCTAATTAATCATGTATTTCTTTTAAGGATCTTATGTTTAGTTTTATATCTAAGAAGACTTTGATGCAAAGTCACAAATATTTTTCTTTATATTGTCTCCTAGAAATTTATAGTTAGAGATTTTACATTTAAGTGTAGCATATATTTCTAGTCATTTCTTGTAAATTGCAAGATATAGATTGATGTTCATGTTTCTGCATATGGATATCTAAATGTTCCAGCACTGTTGAAAAGACTATACTATCTCCATTAAATTGTGTTTTTTCCCTTGTCAGAAGTCAGTTGTCCAAATGTGTGTAGATCAGTTTCTGGTGTCTCTATTCTTTTCACTTAATCTCTTTATTTATGCCAAAGCTGCACTGTCTTGATAATTGCAGTGTTATAATGAATATTGAAATCAGATAATGTCATCTTTTTGAAAGTTTCAAGGACTCTTCTATGGGGATGCCTGGGTGGCTTAGTGGTTGAGCATCTGCCTTAGCCTTAAGTCGTAATCCCAGGGTCCTGGAATTGAGTCCCACATGGGGCTCTTTGCAGAGAGCCTGCTTCTCCCTCTGTCTATGTCTCTGACTGTGTCTCTCATGAATAAATAAATAAAATCTTTAAAAAAAAAAAAGAATCAAAGACTTTTCTATGAAGTTGTATTTGAATAAAATCTTTAAAAAAAAAAAGAATCAAAGACTTTTCTATGAAGTTGTATTTGATGTCATGTTTTCTTGTATTTCCACATAAATTATAAACTCAGATTGCTAAATTCTACAAAAAAAAGTTATGGAATTTTTTTTAAAAAAGATTTTATTTATTTGACAGAGAGTGAGCGAGCACACGCAGAGACGGAGGGAGAAGCAGACTCCCTACCAAGCAGGGAGCCCACAACAGGGCTCCATCCCAGGACCCTGGGACCATGACCTGAGCTGAAGGCAGACACTTAACCAACTGAGCCCCCCAGGTGCCTCTGGAATTTTTTTTATTACAGTTGAATTAAATCTATCAATTTGAGGGAATTGACAGAATACTGAATCATCCGATCTATGAATACAGCATATCTCTGTTTATTCAGTTTTCTTGTATTTCCCTAAGCCATATTTTGGAGCTATAATGTCCTATGTATCTCTTTTAATATGTTTCTCTAAATAGTGTTATATATGAATAAAGGCAGCTTTAATTTTTTCTTTACAATTTAGATATATTTTATTTCCTTTTCTGCCTGTACTGCACTGGGAAGTATCTCTAATACAGTGTTTGTTAGAATTCACCAGGCAAACCATCTGGCCCTGGGCCTTACTCTATTGGGAAGTTTTGATTATTATTTATTCAGTATTTTACTCATTATTGGTGTATTCATATTTTCTATTTCCTTAGCTTGTATCTTTCTAGGAATTTATCTGTTTGTTCTAAGGTATCCAGTTTGTTGACATTTAATTGTTCATAGTAGACTCATGATGTATGTATTTCTGTGTTATCAGTTGTACTGTTTCCTCTTTAATTCTTAATGTTATTTATTCAAATCTTTTTTTTAATAGTTCAGCTAAAAGTTTGTCAGTTTTGTTTATCTTTTCCAAAAAATCAGCTCTTAGTTTTCTTAATCTTTTCTATTGTTTTTCTGGTGTTTATTTCACTTATTTCTGCTCTGGCTTTGGTTATTTCCTTTCATCTCATAACTTTGGGCTTAGTTGCTCTTGTTTCTCTAGTTCCTTAAGATAAAAAGCCAGATATTTTATTTGAGATCTTGCTTTCTTGCCCTTTTTTTTCCTTTTTTGAAATCTTGCTTTTTTCTTAATATAAATGTTTATCATTATAAACTTCTTTCTTTCTTAGAACTACTTTTGTTGCACCCAATAAGTTTTGGGTTGTTGTGTTTCCATTTATATTTATTTCAATCTGTTTTTTGATGTCTTTAAAAATTTTTTGACCTGTTGGTTGTTCAGGAGTATGTTGTTTAGTTTACAGATATTTGTGAATTTTTTCACTTTTCTTCCTTTTATCAATTTCTAGTTTCATACCATTTTGATCAGAATAGATACTTGGTATGACTTGTCTTATTATATTTGCTAAGATTTGTTTATTGACTAACATCATCTGTCCTTTAGAATGTGCCATGTGTGTTTAAGAGGAATGTGTATTCTGCTGCTATTAGAATGGTCTGTTATATAAATTGTTGCCTTACTGATTTTCTGTCTAGATGATCTACCCATTGTTAAAAGTAGAGTGTTGAAATCCTCTACTGTTGGTGTTTTGTCATTTACTCCGGTCACATCTGTTAGCATTTGCTTTATACATTTAGGTACTTCATTGTTGGGTACATAAATATTTATAATTTTACCTCCTTTTGATGAATTGACTAAATCCTTTATCATTGTGTATTAATGTGCTATGTCTCTTGTTACAGTTGTTTTTTTTTAAATATTTTATTTACTTATTTATTTATTTATTCATTCATTCATTCATTCATTCATTCATCCATGAGAGACACAGAGAGAGAGAGAGAGAGAGAGAGAGAGAGAGGCACAGACACAGGCAGAGGGAGAAGCAGGCTCCATGCAGGGAGCTCAACATGGGACTCAATCCTGAGTCTCCAGGATCATGCCCTGGGCTGAAGGTGGCGCTAAACTGCTGAGCCACCTGGGTTGCCCTCTTGTTACAGTTTTTTAATTGAATTCTCTTTTGTCTGGTACAGATATAGCTACCTCTGCTTTCTTTTGGTCCTTTTTCCATCCCTTCTCTTTGAGTCTATGTGTGTTCTTAAAGCTGAAGTGTCTTGTAGGCAACATATAGTTGGTCTTCTTTGATCCATTCAGCCAGTCTTTTGATTGGAGAATTTTTTTCCATTTACATTTAAAGTACTAAGGCCATTTATTAATTATTTTCTGGATTTTATTTATTTATTTATTTTTAAAGGTTTTTACTTTTTTTTTTTAAGATTTATTTATTTATTTATGATAGACAGAGAGAGAGAGAGAGAGAGGCAGAGACACAGGCAGAGGGAGAAGCAGGCTCCATGCCGGGAGCCTGATGTGGGACTCAATCCTGAGTCTCCAGGATCATGCCCTGGGCCTGAGGCACCCAGGGATCCCCTATTTTCTGGATTTTAAAAACTCTTGTATTCCTTTCTTTCCGTCTCTCTTTGTAAATTGATGATTCTTCCATAGTGGTATGTTTTCATTCCCTCCTCTGTCTTTTGTGTATCTACTGTAGATTTTTGCTTTGTAGTTACCATCAGGTTTACATACAATCTTATAGATGTAACAGTCTTTTTTAAGTTGATAGCAACTTTCCTTTGATCACAGACAAACATGCTACCCTTTTGTTTTTCCTATTTTTTTTCATATCACAATTTAGATCTTTTATATTTTGTATCCTTTAACAAAGTATTATAGCTATAGTTGTAATACTTTAACCTTTAACTTTTATAAGAGCTAATGATTAATGCACTATCACATTATAATATACTACTAGAGTATTCTGATTTTGAATATATATTTACCTTTACCAGTTTTATATTTTCATATGTTTTTATGTTACTAAATCCTCTCTTCCACATTTTGTGAGAAATAAAATGTGTTTCCCTTATCTTTTGAAGTATGAATGTGAATTTCACCAAGATTATAGGAAAATCTTTCCTAGCACTAATTTCTTCTTGTTTTTGATTTATTATTCACTCATATCTCACATCATTTAGCTATGTTCTTTTGTTACTCTGCGGATCATAGAGCATAGTCTTTTCAGACTTTAACAGACCAGCAAACACAGTAGTGATATGTGTGTAGTAGGTTTTAATAAAGATGTGGTACAATGGAAAGGGGCCTGTGTTGCTGCACTTAAAAACAATGTTTTAGTTAAGCCTACCGCTAAGAATATCTTACTAAAAGGTTTCTGTAGTCTGACAGAACAGTCTCTGTTTTACAGTCATGTTGGTAATTTTTTCCTTTTTGTTTTTTCTTTACTTTGAAAACGTGTCTCTGTTGGGGCATCTGGGTGGCTCAGACAATTAAGTGTCAGACTCTTGATTTTGGTTCAGGTCATGATATCAGGGTCTTGGGATTGAGCCTTGTGATGGGCTCCATGCTCAGCATGGAGTCTGCCTGAAAGATTCTCTCTCTCTCCCTCCCCTCCTACCTCTCTCTACCACACTTCCACTCCTGAACTCTCTCTCTCTTTCCCTCAAATAAATAAATCTTTAAAAAAAAAAAAATTATTGATGGTACACATACTAATATGGTACATTCCTCCTCCTTTATTCATGGTTGTAACCATAGATGAATATATTTGTCATTATTTTCTTATGACCCCTTAGCTTTCATCTAGTGAATGTGTTTAAGAAACCATGTTCCTGTGGTCCAACTCTGCACCATATGCTGAAATATATGGATTTTTGCCTAGTCTTGCCACTTAAATGAAATTTTCTTATTTGTGACCTATGGCTAGCAATCATTAAAACAAAGTTTCTTTTGTGGTTCAATAGTGCAAACTAATGTGATTTATTAAACACAGATTATAAACCAAAAATGTTATGTAGATATCAAGTATTGCTGTATTTTTCATTCATTCTTTCTTCAGAAATATTTTATGTGTGTGAAATGTTACAGTAATCTTGGTGACATTCTAGATATTGAGGATATAAAGGAAAAGTCCCTATACTCATGGACCTTATATTTCTCATATATTTAAGAGGGATTTTTTTTGTAAAATAAAAGATTTTTATTTTTTTCTTCTGTGAAGAAACATAGAACATTGAACTTATTTCTGTGGGATCCTATCTAGTTAGTAAATCTTACAGACATCAGCTAAAAGTTGATCCAACAGTTGAAACAACATCTTATTTCACATGAAAACCATAAGAATAGTCATAGGAGTCAATATAAACAGTACCTTGTTTGTGCCAGTGTGAAGAAAGAAAGAAATGGTGTGGGGGTGAGGGGTATTAATTATAGAGGTTTTTCTTTCTGAGATTTACCTTTTAATATATTCCTTTAAAACATTTCATTTATTAATAATAATAGAAATGGAGATTTCAAAGCATAGCATTAAGGTAGAACTGAGAGCTATGAATTGACTGATAATGAATTGGAACCAGACCTATGAGCCAAAAAAAGATAGAAACTCAACTTTCATGACTTAATATCATTCCTCCCAAATGTCAGTGCTATATATATATTAGATTGGGATTTCAAAATTACGGTGTGTGCTAACTTCCCAAATGATTCTAGAATGTCTTCATTTCAGTTTATAATAAAAAAGGACAGTTTATGAATTAGAAGCCAAAGAATATGATTCTGTTGACTCTTTGGCAGTAATGCCATTATCTCTCATGTAAATCATATGATAGCTTCTTCATTAGCAGTCAGGAAATCAATATTTTAAAACCCTTTAATTCACAGGCTCAGGGACATACATCACCCTTTTATGATAGCATAGCTTGCAACCATGGAAATAAGATACACATATTTTAGTCTCCACTGCAAGAACCATTAGTTACTGGGCAAATGATCACATTTACACCATTGTTAAAGATGGAAAAGCAAATTCCTCGTGTTGAAGAAATACTGAATGCAAAAGAGAGAATGAAAACAAGGAAGAAAACTATTGCCTGTGAAAATAGGAGACAGCCACACTTCCAAAATATAATCTATTAGATACTTTTGCCAAAAGGAGTGAAAGATAAATAAAGCTGAAGAAGAGCAAACACACACTCCTGCAGATAAGTCCGTGTGCAGAATTGTCTAAGAGGTAAAGGCACAATTTAAGTGTCTGAGCTAATGATTCCTTTCTTGTAATAATATCTAAATGTGCATAGATTTTTGTCTTTATTAATAAGTTCACTAAAATAAATCAGAAACAAAAAATAAATGTGCATACAAACTATAGTATGTGTTGCCCTTATAATGAGTAATCTTTTTTTTTTAATTTTTATTTATTTATAATAGTCACAGAGAGAGAAAGAGAGAGAGGCAGAGACATAGGCAGAGGGAGAAGCAGGCTCTATGCACCGGGAGCCAGACGTGGGATTCGATCCCGGGTCTCCAGGATCGCGCCCTGGGCCAAAGGCAGGCGCCAAACCACTGCGCCACCCAGGGATCCCTGTGTTGCCCTTATAAACAAAGTAGGCAGATCAGGTTTTAAAATCACACATGGGTCACGTGTAAGGCTCAATAGTTGAGTGTCTACCTTTGGCCCAGGTCATGATTCCAGGGTGCTGGGATTGAGTTCCACATCAGGCTCCCTGCAGGGAGCCTGCCTCTCCCTCTGCCTATGTCTCTGCCTCTCTCTCTCTCTCTCTCTCTCTTTGTCTCTCATAAATAAATAAAAATATTTTAAAAATCAATCAATAATAAAATAAAATAAAATGACACACACACCATAACTACAAGAATTAGAGTTTCAGCATGATTAAATAGTGAACAAATGAAACATTACAATTAGCTTTGTGGTGGTTAGACCCTGAGGTTAGCTGAGAAGCAAACATCCACTCTACAAAAAGACTGTGGATATGTGGTTTCCCTATAAACAAGGCAGTCTTCTGCCGGTTCATTGCAGACCATATCCCCAAGGTGGAATGTTAGTGAAAATTATTAACTTTTCTTAAACCAAAACTTTATGTCTCATGGAATTGAGCCCCAGTTGCTCACAAGAATAACCCACCCATTAATACACTCACTCCCTGGAATAGAGCCTTGTGGATCCAGTCCTTATGAAACAGCAAGAGATCTCTGCATCCTAATTCTGGGCTTGTACCATTTTTTGAATGAGTCAGTAGGCCTTTGACTAATGCTTTATCCAATACATCTGATATTATGTTCCAAACTTCAGTTTTTAACTACTTCCAAAATTTCTATAGTTTCCTGATATTAAGACCTCTTCTATTAGAGAAAATAACTCACCTGTGGAAAAAAAAATCTATGAACAATGTAATTTTGGCAATATAATATGGAAATAAATCTGTTTTGTTTTCTAATTAATCCTTTCATTTATCTATGATGATCATCATTTCCTCAAGATCTATATATATCCACTTTAACCCATACTCCCAGCAATGGACACATCATCAAAGCAGATGATCAACAAGGAAATAAGGGCTTTGAATGACACAGATTAGGTGGACTTCACAGATATATTGAGAGCATTTCATCCTAAAGCAACAGAATACACATTCTTTTCAAATTCACATGGAATATTCTCTAGAAGAGATCACATACTGGGCCACAAATCAGGACTCAATGAGTATGAAAAGATTGAGATCATACCATGCATATTTTGACATCACAACGCTATGAAACTTGAAGTCAACCACAAGGAAAAATTTGGAAGGACCACAAATACATGGAGGTGAAAGAACATCTTACTTAAAAATGAATGGGTCAACCAGGAAATTAAAGAAGAATGTAAAAAATATGTGGAAGCAAATGAAAATGAAAACATGACAGTCTAAAACCTTTGGGATGCAGCAAAGGCAGTCCTCAGAGGTAATTGTGTAGCAATACAGGCCTTACCTCAAGAAGAAAAAAAAGTCTCACCTATGCAACTTAACCTTACACCTAAAGGAGCTGAAAAAGAATGACAAATAAAGCCTAAATCCTGCAGGAAAAGAGATATGATAAAGATCAGACCAGAAATCAATGATATAGAAATAACAAAGCAAAGCAGTAGAACAGACCAAGGAAACTAGGAGGTGGTTCTTTGAAAGAATTAATAAGATTGACAAATCCCTAACTATACTTATCAAAAAGAAAAGAGAGGACCCAGATAAATAAAATCATGAATGAAAGAGGAGAGATCACAATCAACACCACAGAAATACAAGCAATTATGAGAATATTATGAGCAATTATATGCCAACAAATTAGGCAATCTGGAAAGAATGTATAAATTGTGGGAAACATTTAAACTACCAATTTTGAAATAGGAAGAAATACAAAATCTGAACAGACCCATAACCAGCGAAGAAATTGAATCAGTAATCAAAAATCTCCCCAAAACAAGAGTCCAGGGCCAGATGGCTTCCCACAGGAATTCTTCCAAACATTTAAAGAAGAATTAATACCTGTTCCTCTCAAACTATTCCAAAAAAATAGAAGCAGAAGAAAAACCTCCAAACTCATTCTGTGAGGCCAGCATTACCTTGATCCTAAAGCCTTTCTAGACTCTATTAAAAAGGAGAATTACAGACCAATATTCTTGATAAATAGACCAATGCAACAGAATAGAGAACTCAGAAAATGGACCCTCAATTCTATGGTTGAATAATCTTCGACAAAGCAGGAAAGAATATCCAATGGAGAAAAGAAAGTCTCTTCGACAAATGGAATTGGGAGAACTAGACAGCCACATCCAGAAAAATGAGACTGGATCACTTTCTTACACCATACACAAAAATTCAAAATGGATGAAAGACCTAAATGTGAAACTGGACACCATCAAAATCCTAGAGAACACAGACAGCAACCTCTTTGATCTCAAACAACTTCTGTTCCCAAAGGTCAGGGAAACAAAAGCAGAATTGAACTACTGGGACTTCATCAGGATAAAGATGATGCACAGATTTCCTTTGCACATTAAGGAAAAACCAACAAAACTAAAAGTTAACCTATGGAATGAGAGAAGATATTTGCAAATGACATATCAGATAAAGGGCTAGTATCCAAAATCTATAAAGAACTTATTAAACTCAACATCCAAAAAAAAACAAGAAAAAAATTGGGGTTAAGAAATGGGCAGAGGACATGAAAAACATTTCTCCGAAGAGACATACAGATGACTAACAGACACATGAAAAAATGCTCAACATCACTCATCATCAAGGAAATACAAATCGAAACTACAATGAGATACCAACTCACACTGGTGAGAATGGCTAAAATAAACAACTCAGGAAATAATAGATGGTAGCAAGGATATGGAGAAAGGGGAACCCTTGTGCACTGTTGGGAATGCAAACTGGTGCAGTCACTGGTATGGAGGTTCTCAAAAAAAGAGAACTGCCCAAGACCCAGAAATTACACTACCAGGTATTTATCCTAAGGATTACAAAAATAGTTATTCAAAGATGCACATGCACCCCAATGATATTAGCAGCAATGTCTACAATAGCCAAAATATGGAAGGATCCGGAAATCCATCTATGGACGAATGAATAAGAAGATGTGGTATATGTATACAATAGAATATTAATCATCCATCAAAAAGAATAACATCTTGCCATTTGCAAGGACATGGATGGACCTAGAGCATGTATTATCCCAAGTGAAATAAGTCAGTCAGAGAAAGACAAATACCATATGATTTCATTCATATGTAGAATTTAGGAAGCAAAAATGATAAACATAGGAGAACAGAGGGAAAAATAAGATAAAAACAGAGAAGGAGGCAAACCATAAGAGACTCTTACCTCTAGGGAACAGATTGAGGGTTGGTGAGGGTATAGGGTAATTGGGTGATGGGCATTAAGGAAGGTTATTGATGTAATGAGCACTGAGGATTATGTACAACTGATGTATCACTAAATTCTACCTTTGAAACTAATAATACATTATATGTTAACTAACTTGAATATAAATAAAATCTAAAAATAGTAAGAAATAAAATTGTTTGGTTTTTGGTTGAAGTTCCAGAAGAATTTGTTTAAGTCAATTTGAGAATTGCCATCTCTGCTTTGTGTACTCCAAGTTATTAAATGTAAAATGGTACACCTCCTCATTTATTTTGGAGTTTTTCAGTGCATTGCAAGAACCATATCTTTACCTATATGATTTTTCTACTTGTTTTATGCATATATTCCAAAGAAATTTATAATCATTTTTGCATTATAAATAGTAATCTTTTCATTATAATATTTCAGTGTTTATTGATGAAGTTTGACATTCAACTGATTTTAATGTATTGATTTTGTATCTTAAAGCTCTTATGATTACAGTTATAACTGAATTTATTTCTCCCAGTGTATTTTGTATTTTCTACTTGTCCTATACTATTTTTCTCTACTATCTTATCTTCATTTGCCTTGATTGTCGTTTTAAATTCCATTTTTCTTTACTAACCTCATATTTTACATTCTTTTCTTGTTCTTTAATAGTTATCCTTAGAATTTTAAAGCAGATACTTAAGGTTTTAATATGTCAAATTAATAATAATTTTATACATCCCAACTAAAGACTTGAGGGATCTTAGAACACTTTTATTCCAAAACCCCTTTCCTATTTACATGCTGTATTGTTGTCATTTATCTCCAACTTTGTTTTTTTCTTAAGCTATTTTATGGTTTATGTTATATATAGGCATCAATATACATATATTTATCCATATAGATTTGGACTTAATTGCTGAGGTGGCTCAGCAATTTAACAATGCCTTCAGCCCAGGGTGTGGTCCTGGAGACCATGGATGAGTCCCATGTCAGGCTCCCTGCATGGAATGGAGCCTGCTTCTCCCTCTGCCTGTGTCTGTGCCTCTCTGTGTGTGTGTGTGTGTCTCTTGTGAATAAATAAATAAAATATTTTAAAAAAAGGATTTGTATTAAATGTTTGTGTTTCTCCAAAATTTATATGTTGAAAAACTAACCCCCCAGTGTAGTAACGTATTAGGAGGTGGGGCATGTAGGAGGTAACTGGGTAGTGAAAGTGGAATGCCTATGAGAGGATTAGTGTCCTTTTAAGTAGATACACAGAAAGCTTACTTCCTGTCTCTCCACCCTTTATCATGTGAGGTTACAATGAGAAGATGGTCATCCATAAACCAGGAAGTAGATCCCCACCAGACACCAAATCTGGTGGCACTTTGATCTTGAACTTCCCAGCCTCCAGAACTGAGAAATAAATGTTTGCTGTGTAAGCTACCCATGCTGTGGTAATTTGTTATATAGCAGCCTGAGCTGACTGAGACACATTAATCATTTTCTCAACTCTCCTTTCTTCTTGTGGAACAGACTTTCCTTCTGAGAAGCCCCTTTCTTCTACCAGAAATATGTATTTAAATTGTCTTTTAATAAAGATTCCCTAGTGGAACGCAATTATTTTTTTGTCTGAAAATATACATTTTTTCCCACTTGGAATGTTGAGTCACTTTTGTTGAATATAGAATCTACAGTTGACAGATACTTAGCACGTTGAAGATGCCATTCCACTAATATTTCACTTCCAGTTGTTACTTAAAAGTAATTTATCCTTGGGGTGTCTGAGTGGTTCAGTTTAGCATCCAGCTCATGATTTCGGCTTAGGTCATGATCACAGAGTCATGGAATAGAGCCCCATGTCAGGCTCCATGCTCAGTTGGGAGTTTGGGGTTCTCTCTCTCCGCCCCCCCCCCCCCCCCCCCCGCTCTCTCTCAAATAAATAAATATATTTTTAAAAACCTTAAAAAGATAAAAGTTATTTCTCCTTTATCAATAGATATATTTTATATCCTTATATAGATTTATTTTTATCTTTCTACGTTTATATAACTGGGCTTCTTAATTCTGTAGATTGAAGAATCCTCAACCATTATTCTTCATTATTGGCTCTGTTCTGTTTTCTCTCTGTTCTCCTTCTATAACTGTTTCTAGTTCATAATCACTGACATTTTCTTCTTGACCAAAGTCTAATCAGGCTTCTCTGAACTCTTTCTCAACTAGGTCACATTTGAGGGAATGTCTTTGAGAGCCTAGTTTTAGCAAGAATCCTGCTAGATCTCTTTAGCCAGAATTCTCACCTATAACATCTGATCACCCTTAATATCTAACCAAATTCCTCATCTCCCACTATCTCCTAGGTGATGTCTGGTGATCCTGCTTGCCTTCACCTAGAATCCTATTAGATCAGTTTGGCCAGAATTCTCTCTTATTCCTGATCTTTTTTCTTAATAATGTTCTATATACCATATATACTCTGCTCCTTGGCTATAAATTCCCACTTTTCCATGTAAGTATCACAATAAGTTTTCTTTAACACCATCTATGTAGAGCAAATTTTGGTAGGAATATATGTGATGGAGAACTTATGGTTATTAAAAAAAGAACTTATGGTTTTAAATTTTGAAAAGATATTTTTTTCCCCTGGTACACTCAGTGCTTGAGTTCAAAACAGGCAATTTTCTTTAAGGGAAATTTATAGTTTACTACTAGACTATTGGTATGGCCTTAAAGATCTCATTTTATGATGGTGACATCTCCATTGGGATGGGCCCTGGAGCTTGGTTTCTTAACCACTGAATTCTGAAATAGTTCAAAATTAAAGCTCAAATTAACTCATTTTGGTAAATGTCCTTACGGGTAAGAAAAAGTTTCATGTTTCATTTACCTTTATTAACATCTAATTGTTGCTCACTTTTTGATGCTTCTTGGATAATTTAAGATAATTATAAAATAAATATATATTATTTTGTTTTTTTTAGTTACATGTAGTGTTCATATCTGTCCAGAGAAAATGTGATACTGTTAGACAAGCATAAGACTATTACCTTGGTGAAAGAAAATTGTTTTATTTTTGAAGTCTTTGAGAGACAGAAGATGTATCTGTAGGGTTTATCTGAAAAACCAAATATGTTACTCTACATAGATAATCTTTTATGTAAATACAATTACATGTGGCTTGAATATTCACATATGTAGGTAGACCTTTGCTTTTGCATCTTAAACTGTATTTTGCTCATTTCAATATTTTGTGTATTTTATTGCTTTTAATCAATTCCATCCAAATATAAGGGAAATAAAAAGACAGCAAAGAATAGTAGTTACCAACCCAAATTCTGGAGTCTTGTTTTTTCTACTTAATAGCTGTGAGAGCCTGGGAAGTTATTTAATCTTTATTTGTCTCACTCTCTTCATCTGTAAAAAGAAGGGAATAGGATATCTAAGACATAGGGTTATTTTGAGGATTAAATGGACTAATATGGCAAATGTGTTCACAAAATGCCTGTACATAGTAAGTAGTTTGTAAATATCTAATATCATTATTATAAAGAAAAGCATTTAAGCCCCAGAACATAATTTTTCAGTTCTTAAGACTTTTTTTTAAAGATTTTATTTATTCATTAATGAGAGACACAGAGAGAGAGAGAGAGAGAGAGAGAGGCAGAGACACAGGCAGAGAGAGAAGCAGGCTCCCTGCAGGAGCCCGATGTGGGACCCATTCTTGGACCCGATCCCGGACTCGATCCCAGATCCCAGGATTGCACCCTGAGCCAAAGGTAGACGCTCAACCGCTGAGCCACCCAGGTGTCCCTTAGTCCTTAGGACTAAAGGGGAAAGAAAAAGTGTAAATTAATAACTTGAACTTTAGACTTTATTATTTATGACTTTTCTTCCCAGTAACAAACACAATCAAAAGTTAGCCTTTAGAAATTATCTTGCATTTGATTTTAGATTCTTTTCTGGTTACTAACATAAAGAGGCAATATGTTCTGGTATTCAAGGTGCTGTTCGTGCTTATTTCATTATGGGACTTCCAAATGTGGAGGTGGTTTTCAGAACATCCCTAACACTTACTCACAAAGTCTCAAATTTGCCATAACACTTCAAGAAGTAAGAATAAGTCTGCTTTTAAGGCAGCTTGCCCTGTTGTTGTAGTAGTTGGAAGTTCTACTCCCTCCTGTATCAAAAACAACTCCCCTCTAATTTTATGCATTGTATTTTGTTATGCCACCTAAATGATATATCTACTCCATTCTGCTGTCAAAACAGAAACTACCAATTCTTCTACAAATAAATGAATTATTTTAAAAGCTTGTTGGGGAAAATAAGTAATTAAAATGTTATTTGTCCTTTCATTTTCTTCTTTTCTAAAAAAAAAAAATAAATAAATCCTTCAACTTATTCCTCCCTATCTTCTCTCCTCTTTTCCTTATTTGCCTTCAGAAAATATATATCGTATGCTTTCAAGTCTTTCCTTCCTAACAGTTTTCTAGAAACTTTACCTTTATGAAAATTGTTTTACCACTATTTACTATTGTGACTATTTCTTTAATCACTTTGGTTTTCCAATTATCATCTTTAAAATATAGCTCAAAGTACTGAAGAAAGTGTTCATCTCATTTCTTCCATTGCCCCAGCTACCATGGTGCTGATACTATAGACCTTCACTGAGTTTTACATACCAAATCCAGGTTGGCTCACAATGAACTTGAGGTCCTTCAAAATCCTTAAGGGCTTTCTACATTAATTGCTATAATTAATGACTCAAATTGCAGTTGTATACTTGAACATGTAGCATAAAACCAGGGTTGTTTTTTTTTTTTTTTGTATTTATTCCTCTTAAGTTATATCTTATTGCTTTCTGCCATAATTTGAATCTGTCAGGATGTTTCCTTCTTGATTTGACTATTCTTCCATTATGTGCAAAATGGAAATTTGAAAAATCTGCCATCCATTGTTTTGTCCAAGTTATTGAGTACACTTTTCACATACCCTTTCATCTATCCTTTTAACAATCCCCTCAGATACCAACCTGTTGGTAAACATTTCCATTCAATTATTCAACCCATTATATCTTCACAAGCACTATTACCATGTGAAGACATTTTCTGTGCTTTCAATAAACATGTTTTAGAAGACTTTATTTAATGCCAGGGAAAATTTTAAATTTATTACGTACATGCTGTTCATCTGATCTGCCAATCTGGAAGAAACCATCCTCAAAAAACAAACTATTTTAATTTTCCATGACATCCTAAGTCATTTCATTCTTATTCCTAGAAAATGTATCTTTATTTAAATGTTCATGAGCCATCTGTACAAAAATCATTTCTAGAATTTTGACAAAGAATATTTTAAATGTATTTAACTGTAGCATATAAAATTCCTTTTTTCCATGTCTGAAAATCTGGAACAACATGTGCTTATGTTTAGATATCTGGCAGATCTCCTATAGTTAGTGGATTCCCAAACTTACTGAAAAGGCTTTATGTTCTCTTCACATCTGATGAATTTATTTTCTCAGTACCCTATAACTTAATTCTTCTGAATACAGGTGCTTTGAGTTGATTTAAAAAGATGGACTACTTTACTGTCTTGTTATCTCTTGTTTTAATCACTTTATAATGTTTGTAATATCAGTTCCTCTCCTTCCAATTTGAAGATAATTCTGGTAGATGGAGAAGATAGAAGTAGACACAGCTTGTATGACATTATTTTTGCTCATCTCTCATTACTGATTTTTTAAAGAGTTGATTTTTTATTTTATTCATATATTTTAAAATTGTTTTTAGTCTTAGTTTTATTTTTAAACTTCCTTATTTCAATATGGCTATTAGTCTAATGAATTGCAGCCTTTAATACTGGTGATGCTTTTTGACCATGTGCCTTCTATGTCCTCATTCTTTAAATCTTAGTTTATCAGCAGTTTTCTTATTTGGGCAATTTTTAAAAATTGGCTACTTCTGGTCCTCATGTATGTTTTATAAAACTTTTTTTGAAGACTTTACCATCTTTGGTCACAGTACACCTTAGAGTTTTTTGTTGTGAGACAAAACAAAGCTTTTTTCATATTAAAAAGTTAATCTCATTTTTTAAAGCCTGGTGTGCATAGATCTATCTGAATGTGTTAATTACTTAATTCCTGTATTATTACTCAAAATTCTATTTTCACTTTCTTCCAAACTTTCTATTACTTCTGTATTATTAGCCATTTCTTTGTTAACTCCAGAAACAAGTCAAGATTAGCAATAACCTTTGCTCCTTATTCTGAATTCTGTGACCACTTTTGGCAGATGATTACCATTAGATGTTTAGATAGCTGACATTTTTTAACCACTTACTTTGTTGGCTGCTTTAATCAAATCCATATTCTCTACATTTCTGGAATACCTATAGCATATTTATCCCCCCAGAAATACTGCTTCTTCCTTCCTTGGTATCAATTTGCCTGTAAGCTGTTAGCATCCACCTCTGATCCTTAGTCCCATAAATCTTGAATTTTTGTATAGATAAATGTAATTATTTTTAGCCTCTAAATGCCAATTTATTTGATTCTCATATTAAGGCCGTATATAGTGGTTCATAAGTATCATTTACTCATGAGAGCAAGTGAATTTTGTTATTTTAAAGCCAAGCTTTTTCTGTCATCTACACTGTATGCAATAAAACATACATATGTAAAGCCATATATCTGTGACATATGTATTATATATGTATATATTGTATATTGTGTGTATATATGTCATGTAAGTCATAAATATGTGGTTGCATGTGTTTTGTGTATATATGTGTGACATATGAACACACATAAATACTCTTCCTGACCACCATCTTTAGTTTCCCCCTGGCAATTACTGAAATATTTTCCACAACTTTTTTCTTCCTTTTTTACAATACAACTTTGACCTGCATAATAGTATATGATTGTGTAGTGTAATTTAGGGTTGTAGTCTTCTCTTGGTTTTAAAGTTCACTTTACTGCTTTGATAAATTTACTGTTTTGCCTACCAAACATGCTCATACTAATTTTCTAAAGAGCACCTTGTTTCTTGGTGAAAGAGCACCATTTAATGTTCTAGCCATCATCTATGAAATAATCTTTTATACACTGTCAAGTATTTTAAAGTCTAAACATTTTAAAAATTATTAATTCAGCAAGCATGTCATAGCTTGTGGGGATGAAGTGATATCAAGACTGAAGCATTTTTGTCCTCATAGAGTTCACATTCCTGTGAGGGAGACAGCTAGCAAATGACTATACACATAAAGTAGTTATAGAATGACCAGTGCTTTCATGGAAATATGCAAGGTGATATGAAAGGGAATGACCAAAAAAGGAGAGAGTGTGTTAGATATGTGACTGCCAGATTAGAAGTCAAGTTAAAGAAAAGATAAAATTAATGTTTTTGTTTTACTCTGTTTCCTTTCAGTGCTTTTAAGAGACTAGAGGTATATTTGTCCCCATTCAAGTCAGCTGAAGTCACTGAATTAGAAGAATTTTAGGAGGGGTTTTTCTTTTGAAATTTTATTTATTTATTCATGAAAGGCAGAGACACAGGCAGAGGGAGAAGCAGGCTCCCTGCAGGGAGCCCAATGCAGGACTCGATCCTGGGTCTCCAGAGTCACGCCCTGAGCCGAAGGCAGGTGCTAAACCGCTGAGCCACCTTGGGATCCCCCTTATGCTGTATTGAGGTGATGGGGACTGGCTTCAGTTGCAAATAAATTTTTTCCCATTTTTTTCCACCTTGGTTCCATGCCCAGTGTGGAGCCCAGCATGACACTTGAATTCACAACCCCAAGATCAAGACCTGAGCTGAGATCAAGTGTCAGACGCTTAACTGTGCCACCCAGGCGCCCTGCAAATAAATACTTTCTTGTTGTTATAAAGCCCCAAACCTTGAAGACAACACCATTGTTAGATCTCTGTCTTCTTCCATATCTGCATTAGAGCCTTACTAACAATGAAAACCCTTCTTTTCTCCATGGGACTGTTAAAAGGGTCCATCCATTTTTTTAAATCTTTTTTTACATTTTTTATTTTACACAGAGTGAGAGAGAGAGACAGAGCACAAGCTCTCACCCTTGAGCTGGAGAGGGAGAAGCAGGCTCTTTGCTCAGCCTGTGGGGATGTGGGGCTCCATCCCAGGATCCTGGGATCATGACCTGAGTTGAGGGCATGCCACCCAGGTGCCCTAGGATCCAGTCTTTTTTATGTGGGGCTGTTTGTTCATCTTAAGGTTATACTGGACATCTGTTGTTGTTATTTCTTCTGAACATCCAGCTTTATTGTTCTGTTCAATGGGTAAAAATATAGCTCAAATAGTGGTTTTTCCTCTTCCTTTTTCTTCATTATATTATTTCATTCATCAGCCTCTTTGCTTTTCTTCTATATTCTTAGGTTCTTTCTTTTTGTATAATCTCTTCCATCTTGCCTAGTAAAACTCTTTATGTCTGTTAAAAAGTAAAGGATAGGGATGCCTGGGTGACTCAGTGGTTGAGCATCTGCCTTTGACTCAGGGCGTGATCCTGGGGTCCTGCGATCGAGTCCCGCATCGGGCTTCCTGCATGGAGCCTGCTTCTACCTCTGCCTGTGTCTCTGCTTCTCTCTCTGTGTCTCTCATAAATAAATATAATCTTTTTTAAAAAAGTATAGGATAGATAGATGTTTCTCAAGATCACAAATTATATTCACAGGTGGAATGATTCTCATCTCAATCTAGTATGAGAGGCTAACAGAAGAACATCTGCTCCTGTGCTTCTCTGTATTCCAGTATTCCAGAGAACAGCCAAATGACTGACCCAGCACTAGATGGTTCATTCAATTCTAAGTCAAGTGCTCTTTTCAATATACAGTAGGATAAAATAGAGATTTGATTAAGTTTCCAGTTTAACAGAGTGTGTACTGAATCTTGGTGTTTGAGATCCCCAAAACCACTTTGAGTTTTATTTATTAGCTTGTAGAAACGTTGATTAAATAAAGTGGATGATTTCCATACTTGGTCAATTTGGTACAATATGGGAAAAGGGTTAAAAAGGGAAACAATACATAATAATTAATAAAGTTGAGCATGATGAATGTTTTTGAAATTACGTTCAATAAATTATGTCAGTGTGTGAGTTCCACCAGTTAAAATTATTATAAATTAAAAGCCTTAATTATCTTTCTTAATTATTGTAATTATCTTTCTTAAGATATCAAACTCTATATTTTTTTATTTTTTCATAGTGTATTTGTTAAATATTTTTGGAGGTAGATGTGTCATGTGGAGATGTGTATATCAAATTCAAAGGCACAGTGATTTTTTCTTAATTTATCAATATTATAGAGAATTCTTTCAAAACTGAACTCTTTTATGATATTTTAGCAATGAAAAAAAGAAGTTCTGTACATCCTGAGATGACTATTTCTCCCTTATAATAAACACCGGATAAATTTATCTTTTTATGGCTTTGGAGATGAGGCATAAAATCTTGATGGCTATGGTATATTTTGGCTATAAGGTATATTATTTTCTGAGTTTATGTTTCTACCATAGTTTTAGGGAATTTTAATCATAAATACAATCTTTAATGAAATAATAAAGGATGTTATCTATTCTTGAGAGATTAAAAATATAAAGCTTAATGATTCCCACTGTGAACATAGGAAAAAATAAATTTAATTGACACATTAAAATTGTATTTTAAAAATTAATTAGTTAATTATTTTGCCTAGAGCTTTCTCTTTTTAGAAAATCAGACATTATGACAGGCAAATACATGCCTGAAGCAAATTGATTTATCATTTATTTTACATGCTATTATCTTTTCAAATTCCCCTATTTTTTATTTTAAAAGATTTTATTTATCTATTCATGAGACACACAGAGAGAGGCACAGACACAGGCAGAGGGAGAAGCAGGCTCCATGCAGGGAGCCTGATGTGGGACTCGATCCGAGGCCTCCAGGATCACATCTTGGGCTGAAGGCGGCGCTAAACTGCTGAGCCACCCAGGCTGCCCCAAATTCCCCTATTTTAGAACAGCAAAGCAGAATATCAGAAACTAGTGGCCAAACTCCTTGCATGTCAGGATACTCACTGGAAAAAACAGGATGACTAAAAAATCTTCTGTCATTTTGGAAGGCACAATATTCAGGCAGCGTTTTACAGGTCACTATTTGCAAGCTTTGTGAATTCTCTAATTTTCCTTGTTCTGCCTTATTCAGGAAGAACGTGGTTCCTACAAATCTAAAAGTACAAATGCGTTAGGATCAGTAGGCCATAAGGCACATTGAAAAAAAAAATTTTTGAAGAGCCTTCATACTGTTTTCCTTTATTTTTTTTGTATATTTTTTTATTGGAGTTTGATTTGCCAACATATAGTATAACACCCAGTGCTCATCCTGTCAAGTGCCCCCCTCAGTGCCCGACACCCAGTCACCCCAACCCCCTGCCCACCTCCCTTTCCACCACCCCTTGTTCGTTTCCCAGAGTTAGGAGTCTCTCATGTTTTGTCACCTTCACTGATATTTCCCACTCATTTTCACTCCTTTCCCCTTTATTCACTTTCACTATTTCTTATATTCCCCAAATGAATGAGACCATATAATGTTTGTCCTTCTCCAGTGACTTACTTCACTCAGCATAATACCCTCCAGTTCCATCCACGTTGAAGCAAATGGTGGGTATTTGTCATTTCTAATGGCTGAGGAATATTCCATTGTATACATAAACCACATCTTCTTTATCCATTCATCTTTCGATGGACACCGAGGCTCCTTCCACAGTTTGGCGCTTGTGGACATTGCTGCTAGAAACATTGGGGTGCAGGTGTCTCAGTCTTTCACTGCATCTGTATCTTTGGGGAAAATCCCCAGCAGTGCAATTGTTGGGTCGTAGGGTGTCTCTATTTTCAAGTCTTTGAGGAACCTCCACAGAGTTTTCCAAAGTGGCTGTACCAGTTCACATCCCACCAAAAGTGCAAGAGGTTTCCCCTTTCTCCACATCCTCTCCAACATTTGTTGTTTCCTGTCTTGTTAATTTTCACCATTCTCACTGGTGTGAGGTCCATATCTCATTGTGGTTTTGATGAATATTTCCCCGATGGCAAGTGATGCGGAACATTTTCTTATGTGCTTGTTGGCCATGTGTCTGTCTTCTTTGCTGAAATTTCCTTTTTTAAAAAATTTTATTTATTCATTCATGAGCGACATAGAGAGAGAGAGAGGCAGAGACAAAGGCAGAGGGAGAAGCAGGCTCCACCCAGGAAGCCTGACATGGGACTCGATCCCGGGTCTCCAGGATCAGGCCCTGGGCTGAAGGCAGCGCTAAACCGCTGAGCCACCCAGGCTTCCCTGAAATTTCTCTTCATGTCTTTTGCCCATTTCATGATTGGATTGTTTGTTTGTTGTTGGGTTTAATAAGTTCTTTATAGATATTCTTTATCTGATATGTCATTTGCAAATATCTTCTCCCATTCTGCAGGTTGTCCTTTAGTTTTGTTGACTATTTCTTTTGCTGTGCAGAAGCTTTTTATCTTGATGAAGTCCCAATAATTCGTTTTTGCTTTTGTTTCCCTTGCCTTCATAGATGTATCTTGCAAGAAGTTGCTGTGGCCAAGTTCAAAAACTTGGTTGTTGCCTGTGTTCTCCTCTAGGATTTTGATGGATTCTTGTCTCACATTTAGATCTTTCATCCATTTTGATTTATCTTTGTGTATGGTGCAAGAGAATGGTCTAGTTTCATTCTTCTGCACGTGGCTGTCCAATTTTCCCAGCACCATTTATTGAAGAGACTGTCCTTTTTCCAGTGGACAGTCTTTCCTGCTTTGTCAAATATTAGCTGACCATAGAGTTGAGGGCCCATTTCTGGATTCTCTATTCTGTTCCATTGATCTATGTGTCTGTTTTTGTGCCAGTACCACACAGTCTTGATGATCACAGCTTTGTAGTACAACCAGAAATCTGGCATTATGATGCCCCCAGCTCTGGTTTTCTTTTTTAATATTCTCCTGGCTACTCAGGGTCTTTTCTGATTCCACACAAATCTTAAGATGATTTGTTCCAACTCTCTTAAGAAAGGCCATGGTATTTTGATAGGGATTGCTTTGAACAAATTGCCCTGGGTAGCATAGACATTTTCACAGTATTAATTCTTCCAATCCATGATCATGGAATATTTCTCCTTCTCTTTATGTCTTCCTCAATTTCTTTCAGAAGTGTTCTGTAGTCTTTAGGGTAGAGATCCTTTACCTCTTTGGTTAGGTTTATTCCTAGGTATCTTATGCTTTTGGGTGTGAGTGTAAATGGGATTGACTCCTTAATTTCTCTTTCTTCAGTCTCATTGTTAGTGTATAGAAATGCCACTGATTTCTGGGCATTGATTTTGTATCCTGCTACACTGCCAAATTGCTGTATGAGTTCTAGCAATCTTAGGGTGGAGGCTTTTGGGTTTTCTACGTACAGTATCATGTCATCTGCAAAGAGGGAGAGTTTGACTTCTTCTTTGCCAATTTGAGTGCCTTTTATTTCCTTTTTTTGCCTGATTGCTGAAGCTAGGACTTCTAGTACTATGTTGAATAGCAGTGGTGAGCATGGACATCCCTGTCGTGTTCCTGATCTCAGGGAAAAGGCTCCCAGTGTTTCCCCATTGAGAATGATATTTCCTGTGGGCTTTTCATAGATGGTTTTCAGAACACTGAGGAATGTTCCCTCTATCTCTACACTCTGAAGAGTTTTGATCAGGAATGGATGCTGTATTTTGTCAAATGCTTCCTCAGCAGCTATTGAGAGGATCATATGGGTCTTGTTATTTCTCTTGTTGATATGAACTATCATGTTGATTATTTTACAAGTGTTGAACAAACCTTGCATCCCAGGGATACAGCCCACTTGGTCATGGTGAATAATCTTCTTAATGTATTGTTGGATCCTATTGGTTAGTGTCTTGTTGAGAATTTTTGCATCTGTGTTCATCAGGGATAGTGCTCTATAATTCTCCTTTTTGGTGGGGTCTTTGTCTGGTTTTGGAATTAAGGTGATGCTAGCCTCATAAAATGAGTTTAGAAGTATCTTTCAGACAGCTTTAGTAGAATAGGTATTGTTCGTGTTTAAACATTTGATAGAGTTCTCCTGAGAAGCCATCTAGCCCTGGACTTTTGTGTCTTGGGAGGTTTTTGATGACTGCTTCAATTTCCTCCCTGGTTTTTGGACTGTTCAGGTTTTCTATTTCCTCCTGTTCAAGTTTTGGTACTTTGTGGTTTTCCAGAAATGCATCCATTTCTTCTAGATTGTCTAATTTATTGGCGTATAGCTGCTCATATGTTTTTAAAATTGTCTGTATTTCCTTGGTATTAGTTGTGATCTCTCCTTTTTCATTCATGATTTTATTAGAGTCTTTTTTTGTTTTCAATAAGGCTGGCTAATGGTTTATCTTTCTTATTAATACTTTCAAAGAACCAACTGCTGGTTTTGTTGATCTGTTCCACAGTTCTTCTGGTCTCTATCTCATTGAGTTCTGTTCGAATCTTTATTAACTTTCTTCTTCTGCTGGCTGTAGGTTTTATTTGCTGTCCTTTCTCCAGTTCCTTGAGGTGCGAGGTTTGCTTGTGTATTTGAGTTTTTTCCAATTTTTTAGGGATGTTTATATTGCAATGTCCTTCCCTCTTAGACTGCTTTTGCTGTATCCCAAAGATTTTGAACAGTTGTATCTTCATTTTCATTAGTTTTCATGAATTTTTAAAATTCTTCTCTAATTTCCTGGTTGACCCTTTCATCTTTTAGCAGGATGCTATTTAACCTCCACGTATTTGAGTTTCTTCCAAATTTCTTCTTGTGACTGAGTTCTAGTTCAAAGCATTATGGTCTGAAAATATGCAGGGTACAATCCCAGTCTTTTGGTATCAGTTGAAGTCTGATTTGTGACCCAGTATGTGGTCTATTCTGAAGAAAGTTCCATGTGTATTTGAGAAGAATGTGTATTCAATTGTGTTCGGATTCAAAGTTCTGTATATATCTGTGAAATCCATGTGGTCCACTGTATCATTTAAAGCTCTTGTTTCTTTGGTGATGTTGTGCTTAGAATATCTGTCATTTGCAGAAAGTGCTGTGTTGAAGTCTCCCAGTATTGGTGTATTATTCTCTAAGTATGTCTTTACTTTGATTATTAATTGATTGATATACTTGGCAGCTCCCACATTAGGGGCATAAATATTCATGATTGTTAGGTCCTCTTGCTGGATAGACCCTTTAAGCATGATATAGTGTCCCTCTTCATCTCTTACTACAGTCTTTGGGATAAACTGTAATTTATCTGATATGAGGATGGCTACCCCAGTTTTCTTTGGAGGACCATTTGAATGGTAAATGGTTCTCCACCCTTTCATTTTCAGGCTGGAGGTGTCCTTAGGTCTAAGATGAGTCTCTTGTAGACAGCAAGATGGGTCTTGCTTTTTTATGCAGTCTGAAACCCTGCATCTTTTAATGGAATCATTTAGCCCATTCACGTTCAGAGTTACTATTGAAAGATATGAATTTAGTGTCATCGTAATACCTATTCAGTCCCTGTTTTTGTGGATTTCTTTGGGCTTCCTGTTTCTTTTACAGGGTCCCCTTTCATATTTCTTGCAGAACTGGTTTAGGTCACATATTCTTTCAGTTTCTGCCTATCTTGGAAGTTCTTTATCTCTCCTTCTATTCTGAATGAGAGCCTTGCTAGATATAGTATTCTTGGCTGCATGTTCTTCTAATTTAGGACCCTGAATATATCCTGCCAGCCCTTTCTGGCCTACCAGGTCTCTGTGGAGAGGTCTGCTGTTAATCTAATATTTCTCCCCGTATAAATTAGGGATCTCTTGTCTCTTGCTGCTTTAAGGGTTTTCTCTTTATCTTTGGAATTTGCAAGTTTCACTATTAAATGTCGAGGTGTTGAACAGTTTTCATTGATTTTGGGGGAGAACCTCTCTATCTCCTGGATCTGAATGCCTGTTTCCCTCCCCAAATTAGGGAAGTTCTTAGCTATGATTTGTTCAACTATGCTTTCTGTCCCTCTGTCCCTCTCTGTGCTCTCTGTATCCCCAATTATATGTAGATATTTCCTTCTGAGGCTGTCATATATTTCCTTTAACCTTTCCCCAAGGTCTTTTAATTGTTTTTCTCTTTTTTCCTCAGCTTCCTTCCTTGCCATCAACTTGTCTTCTATGTCACTCACTTTTTTCTACCTCATTAACTTTCGTCGTTAGAACCTGCAGTTTAGATTGCATCTCATTTAATAGATTTTTAATTTGGCCTGATTAGATCTAAATTCTGCAGTCATGAAGTCTTTTGAATCCTTTATGCTTTTTTACCAGAGTTAGCAGTAGCTTTATAATTGTGCTTCTGAATTGACCTTCTGACATGGAATTGTAATCCAAATTCTGTAACTCTGTGGCAGAGAGTACTGTTTCTGATTCTTTCTTTTGTGGTGAGTTCGTCCTTCTAGTCATTTCCTCAGTGTAGAGTGACTATATGAGCTTGCTAAGTCAAGAATATCAACCACGACCTAAGTAAATTTCACCCTAGATGATTCTGATGAGGTTAGAGACCAGAAATTGAAAGCAAAGATAATAAAACGAAATGAAATAAAACAAAAGGACCACTAAAGTGAAAAATTTTAAAACAAAGTAGTAAAAAATAAAAGGCCAAGATAATGAAGAAGAAGAATAAAAAAGAGAAGAGAAAAAAGCAAAGGTAAAGAGAAAAAAAAAGAGAGAAAAAAACAGGGGGACTGGGAGATGGTGGTGGTGACAAAGTTGTAGTGGAGGGAGAATGTAGTCTCCCTAGCATCCTAGAGGGTGATCCTCTTGGTTCTAAGTTATTAAGTTCTGTATGTTAGAAGATGCTCAGTCCAAAATATATATAAACCACAAATACTTGTAGAAAGCCCCAACATTGGCCACCAAAACATAAATGAGATAAAAGAGGGGGGGCAGAATGGGAGTGAGGAATCTCACAGAATGAACCAGCACAATATACCACTTGGTTCTGGGTACATGCTGGTCATGTTTTAGAAGGTATTATCTTGTGCCATTGTAGAACAAAATGAGGCAGAGAAAACAAAAAACATAAAACAAAAAAAGCATTATCTTGTATATCTCCCAAAATTAAATTGAACATGTTGAAGGGAATCCAGAAGTGGAAAATGTATCTAAGACTTATAATTGTAGAAATATGAAAGTCAAAAAGGAAGAAACTTAAAAATGAAGAGCTGGTAAAATATTGTAGTTAAGGTGGGAAAAGAGAAAAAATGGATATTTACAGTCTGATATATAAACGAGTTGTACTGGAAAAAGGAAGAAAAAAAGAGAGGTACCCTCTGGTCCTATATACTGTAAGTCCCTGCACTTCCCCTGGAGCTTCACAGCGCTGCTGGGTGGAGAACTTGCCCTTCCCCGTCCTTCCAGCTGGTCTTCTGGGGCGGGGCCTGCTGTGCCGGTTCTCAGGTGTGTGCACCTGGGGAGATGCTCCGCCCCTGCTGCTGACCCCGTGAGGCCCCGTCCCCTGGCGGCCCCGCCCCTCCCAGGCGCAGGGTGACCCAGGAGGGACAACCCCGCTGGCGGCGGCCGGGTCCCCAGCCCCGGCGTCAGCTCCCGCGGTACCGACCGCAGCTCCCCGTCCGCACTGGCCTGGATGCTCCGGGGCGGGGGGCGCGGCCCCGCACAGCTCGGGGGCGCCCGGCGGCGGCGGCAGGAGCGTCCCCGCCGTCCCGGGCCCTCCCCGCCTCCCCGCCTCCCCGTCCCGGGGGGAGCGCAGGGTCCCGGCCGTGTCCCCCGCGCCCTGGGCTCCGGGGCCTGCGCTGCTGGGGTCGCTCCCGGGGCCGCGGCTCCCGAAGGCAGCAGGGCGCAGCCCCCTCCGCCCGGAGCCCCCGCCCGCCCGCCCGGCTGCTCCCCGAGGCCCCGCCGGGCGCTCCAGCCCTTTCCCGCGCTCGGCCCGCGGGGTGTGGGGCGCCCTGCCCCGGGCGCACGTCCTGCCAGTGACCCCGGGAGGCTGGAGGCCCCACGGCCCCTCCGCGGCTCCGCCCGGGCTCCCCGCTCAGCGCCTTTCCCTCGGGAAGAATCCGGGGCGGATGTGAAGTTCCCGCTGCCCCGGGCGGGGCCTCCCTGTGCCGAGGCTTTCACCCCGGCCTCGGCCGGCTCCCCGGGGCCTCCCCCACTGGATTCTTTTTCATTTTTTTCCACCTCCTTACCTTGTTAGACCTTTTTCTCTGTAGCGTTCCTGCTGTTCTCTCTTTAAATCTCAGGTCGAATTTGTAGGTTTTCAGGATGGTTTGAAAGTTATCTAGGTAAGTTGGTGGGGCCAGGTGAGTTGGGGACCCCCTACTCTTTCGCTGCCTTTCCCCGCCCTCTGCACACTGAAATTTGAAGTTTCTTCTTGAGTATGGACAATTTTCTCAATATTGTACCAAATGTCAATAAACCACATACACATGTTAAGCTCTATATGATGTTTTATTGTTGTATAACTAATTAATGATACATATCCATTAAGAAAATTGGAAAATATACTGTAAGCAAAATGAAAAATTCAAACATCCATACTACTACCAACCAGAGATATCATTTGGATGTATACTCTTTTCTGTGTTTTGAAATATAATTTTGAGTTTTCATCCTAACCTGTTTTTTCCTTTATTCTCATTCTCTCTTCTCTTTTTTCTCCTTCACCGAAAATAAAGTGCTCCTCCAAGTACAAAGGTATCTTTTTAAAAAGTATTTAAATGTAAGTAAAAAATGATGTTTTGCGGCCCATGATAATGAGTTAGGGACAAACAGGGCTAGGTAGGGGGCGACAGAATCAGACTCACAAAAATCCTAAAAATGTGGAGATGAAAGTAAACCAGAGATAAATAAATCAGGCCATCCTGACCCAGGTGCCAGGTGGAGCCTTGTTAATAACAGCTACTTTTGACCAACAAAAGGAAGTAAGCCGTTAAAGATATTATTACTAGTCCTTACCTAATGGTGATATCAATAGATATGGTAAAAGGATTTAGGTTCCTTAGTTGGCTTTCAATAAAGGACCAATCCTACAAGCCCTAAGTGGCAACCCTGTTGGGACCCCTCTCACTTCTGAGAGCTTTCTCTGTATCTTTGCTTAATAAACTTCTATCCATTTACTCACTCTCCTGTGTCCATGAGATTTGTTCTCTGACTCGGTGAGACAAGAACCAAGCTCTCCTGTATGAGCTTGCTAAAACGTTTTTTTAAAGTATATAATTGTGACAACGTTTAATGAAAATATGTTTAAGAATTACTCTTCAGAAACGTCCTAGAAATGAGCCAATGAAAAGACTAATAAGCGTGCATCTTACTCTCTAGTCATATTTGATTCAGTAACTTTAGGAAATCTTTCTAAAATTAATTGATTTAAGTCTTTAACACTTCAAGTCCATCAAAGTAATAATGCAATGACGTTAACGGATCGTTCTCAATTCTACCAGGTGAGATATGTAAATTTATGGTATGTTTATTTTACTTATACAAAATAAATGTGTTCCTTTTTAATATAACAGTATGGGGCCCTTTATTGCTCATTTAGAAAACAAAATATTTTTTGACCCAGAAGGCAAAATAGCCAAAAAGTGTAATTTGTACTCTGTTGACCAAATTGCTTCATGAATATTCAGTTAATTTCTTCAAATGTCAGAAAGCTTGATGAGTTATTAGAATTATGAAAAAAGTTAGCACATCTGTGCAATTATGAACTAAATTAAGATAGAACATTATCTCCACCCCATGAACCTTTTCACATTCCTTCCCAGTCACTAATAACCCTTCTCTATTCCTTAGTCATATTCTGGTATTCTGCAATCCCACAACAAAGATTAGTCTTAAACTTTCTATCAGTAAAATCATATATTATGACTTTTTAAATCTTACGTCTTTTGCTCATTTGTATGTGTGAGTTTTTTTCCACATTGCTCCAAGTGGAAGTAGTGTATTCATTTTCATTGCTGGATCATATTCCATCATGTGACTATATCAAAAATTATTCAAGTATGAGTAATGCTGCTGTGAACGTTCTGGTTTCTATCTTTTTACTCACACATGTACCCATTTCTTTTGGCTGTTTGCTTGTGAGTCAAATTGTTGGCTTGTAGGTTACATTATATGCTCATCTTTAGATTCTGCCAAATTAGAATTAATGGTTTAATTAACTCTACTAATTTACACTTCCAACAGCAGTGTAGGAAAGTCTCATTTGCTTGGCATGTTTACTAATTTTGTCAGTATTTTTAAATTAGAACCATTATGGTAGGGGTAAAGTGTATTTTGTTTGGATTTTAACTATCATTCCAGATGACTAATAGGGTTCAGCACCCTTTCATATGTTTATTGGCCATTTTGTCATATTCTTTTGCAAAGTACTTCTTCAGATAGATTCCCATTCTTCTGTTGGGTTGTCTTCCTTTTTTTCATATTAATCTGTAGGAGTTGTTTATAGGATTGGATGAAAGATTATTGTGGGTTATATGTTTTGCAAATATCTTCTCTAATTATGCAGCTTGACTTTTCACTTTAAGCGTAGTTTTTGATGAACAGATGTCCCTAACTTTATTGGAGTTGAGCTTATCAATCATGGTTATTGTGTTTTATGCTTTCTATGACTTATTTTAGAAATTTTTAGTTATGTAAAAATCAATAAGATATTTGTATGTGTTATTTCCTAGATGATCACTGTTTTATCTTTCATAATTAGATTTATAATTCCCTTACAATTGACCTTTATATATAACGTAAGGAATGGGTAATGTTTAGTTTTTCTTTCTATTTCGATATCCAGTTGACCCAGGCTTTTTTTGCTCCACTGCTCTGCTCTGCATTGCTGCCTTTACCGTAACTCAAATATTTATAAATATGTTAATCATCAGAATCTATTCTGTTCTATTAGATAGTTTAACCATCCTTATAATAAATAATGTGGCTTTACTGTAAGAGTTGCTATTCAGTAGCATACGTTCTAATTTTGTTCTCCTTCAAGACTGCTTTTGCTATGGTTAGCTCTTGGTATTTTCATATAAATTGTAGAGACTGCATATTAGTTTTTTAATGCACTGGCATTAAATCTATAGATCAGTTTTGAGAGATTTTACAGTCTTGAATCTTTTTTTCCTTGAACAAGATAGTCTATCAGGTAAAGGCCAAAGACCACCTTTGCTAATTTTCTAGGTAATCATCATCTTTTCCACTGAGTACTAAAAATTATCCTATCAAAGACATTTGTCCTGATAGTCAGGATTGAAAATATAGCATACTAAGCCTCTTTAGCCTTTTCTGTTCAATATAATTCTGTTCTTAAGCAAACTTACAAGAGCAAATATCAACGTATAAAATCTGTCATTTCAGTCAAAGGCAAGATTTTTATACTTACAATTACACAGTTTTTTTCCTTGTATAAATTTCAAGTGTTAAAGGTATTTGTATAGCTCAAAATAATTAGCTATAAAAAGCAAAAATTACTATTAGGTAATCTGCTGTCTGATTATACAAAGCTTTTGCTCAAGAATTATAGACTCTATTTTTCTATTACCATAAACAATAATATTAGCACAGTGCTTTACCAACTTTCTTATTCATTGTAAGGAAAAGCAGTCAATGCCAGTCATTCAAAACAACTTTGTGGCAAATGTAATATTTTGCTGGACATACTGTTAGTCCCTGATCTTGAAGTGTTGTTTCATTCATATATTCAATAATTATTTATTGAACACTTACACCAATCCAAGCAATATGACATATGATGAAAACATGATTGCTACCTTATAGTTTGAGAAGATAAAATTCACATACAAGAGTTTTATATACATGAGAAAAAAACAAGTAAGTTATTTGATTAAGTCACCTCATACTGGTCTCTCCATTTATGATTATTTATACCTCTTTACACACAGCCCTAAAAGCATAGAGTAATCATTCCTATCTCTACACTTTACACAATGCCTCTCATTTCAGTTTTCAAAGTATCCTCCACCAACATCTCTGAAATAACTGAGTTAGTGAATCCACTTATTAGCATTCTCCTTACCGGGTTCCATTTCCACATATCCACATACTGATTGGTCATCTCTACCTAGAAGATCCACAGTGACATTTAGCTTGATAAATGCCAGAATGAACTTATTACTGTATTTACAATTAGCTCTGCTTACATCCTACAATCTTAGTGTTGGTGTTCAATAGCATAATAGATTACAAACTTGAAATTTGGGATTAAATCTGGAGTCTTCTCATCATCTCATTTTGATACTGTCACTTTGTTTAAGTCTTCATTGTTACTTTGCTTTGTTACTGAATAATTTTATTGAATAAATTTACTGAATAAATACATAGACAAAAGCTGGAACAAGAACTAGTATTAATGGGCAGCCCGGGTGGCTCAGCGGTTTAGCACCGCCTTCAATCCAGGGCATGATCCTGGAGACCCAGGATCAAGTCCCACATCGGGCTCCCTGCATGGAGCCTGCTTCTCCCTCTGCCTCTCTCTCTCTCTCTCTCTCTGTGTCTCTCATGAATAAATAAATAAAAATTAAATTTAAAAAAAGGAACTGGCATTAATGCTGACACTGTATTTTAGCTTCTGGTTTCTGTTCCTTCCAGAGTCCAGCCTGCATTTTTATTTATGGTCACTGGATGCATCCTAGATCCCTATCGAGCAAATGATGCTATCTACTCTATATTCCAAATAGAGGGATCTGTAGTGATTCTCTAGGATCACTGTTTTTATACAAATGCTTATAGCATCTCTGAAAGAGTTACATTTTCTTTTTCCATGTTTCTCTAATCTAGTAAAATTTTGCTAAGATTCTTGAAGACAGGATTTGTACTAATTTCTGTGTCTCTTTGCACCTGCCACAGGGCTCAGTTAAATATTTGTTTAATTAATGAATGGGTGGGTGAATGTATAGATGAATCATTAATTTGAGTAGTTTTTTTCTGGAAAGCTTCTTGACCTTGCCAGTAAGTTTTCATCTGTAGTATTTTGAACAGATAATAGACATTATCTGTGTTCATCATCACGTGATATCTTAAAACTTATTTTATTTTATTATATTGCCTTTTAGCTCTGTTTTTCCACGTATTCTTCTGAGACCAATAGGAGTATAAATGTTTCCATCTTTAAAGTGATTCAAACAGAGGAAATATATAGTATTTATCAAATAATTCTTAGATGATAAGGTAAGAGTCACAGAAGTGAAAATTGCATAGCAATTAATATATATATAGTCCTAATTAATCATTTTATAAATATTGACGGTGGATTTTAGAACGTTTTAATGTCTGTTCAAGAAAATAGAGCTAGTTCATAGAACTGAGCCAAGATCAATAATAAAAAATGAAGGCAAAACAAGCTTTCTTTATAGTACTGTTTTTAATATTACTAGCTATGCTTGACATCCTAGCTTTACTTCATACAAGTTATGTGTGATGTAATAACTCATGGCTTGATAGAAAGGAGACTTGAAGTTAAGGTGCTGTCGTTCTGGGAAATGAGGGAGATGGTGAATAGTGTCAACAATGAGTTGTCTCAACTGACATGGAAGAAGAGGACAAAAAGGAAATTGAAGTTTATAGAGGGAGCAAATCAGAAAACCAATGTAGATTAACAAATTAAAGCCAAGGAAAAATTTCTTTATGGAATGGATTAAAAACTCCAAATGAGTCATCTATGAAGTTTTGGCAATGGCCAGGTATCACTGATTATTGTCACTAGTTGTAGACAGGGATTCAAAAGGTTCTGAGGGTGCTGCTTGTAAAAATTGAAATGAGTTTCCAGTAAATTCTTCACAGCTCATAAATCATCATAATCCTGAAAACAAGAAAACTTTAGGTCAGGCACAAAAGAAACCAAATTGCATGCTTGAAGAGTTTTCAATAATAATTAGAAATATACTTCACAAAAGTGTAACAATTCTTTGGGCTACTAATGGTTGCTGCCAAATTATCTGTCATTTTCATAGAGTTAATTTTTTTTAATTGGAAGTTTTTATTTTTTTTATTTTTTTTAATTGGAAGAGTTTTTAATTGTTGTTTTTTTACATGGTAGAGGATAGATGAGCAAAGTTTAGTCTTTTAAATGTGCTGTAAAGGAATAATTCCCTAAGAGAATAAGCTACCTAGTGTGTCATGTGAACCATAGGGATATTTTAAAATATATATTTGAAAAATTATAGAAATGGGTTTGAAATAAACATGTTTACAGGCTTCTGGCACTGGAATTTCCTTTGGGGAGTATTATTTTTTCCTTTTTGCTGAGTATCTCCATGTATCTACTATTCATAGCTGTGTGATCTATGGGCAGTTTTCTGTGTTTGCTGTTTGATCCTTTTTCTGGTTACCATGTCATCAGCAAGTACTGCCACTTACTCCTTTAAAATGGTCTTATATATGATGATAAGATAAAAGAAAGATAGAATATTCTCTTAGTACTTTCCCCATTTTCCTTCTCCAGCAATTTCAGCTTTCTATTACCATTGTTGATTTTTATATACTAATTTTCATGTCACCCGTTTTTTCGGTGAAATCCTGCCTCAGACTGTAAATGGTTGAAACTAAACCAGTTTCTTTTAATTCTCTTTCTTCAGTTGTAAAATGAAAATGTACTCAGCTGAAAAATGGCCTACTAAAAATACTAGGTTCTCATCTATAGAACCTATGACAATTATCTCCTGTGGCAAAGACTTTGCAGATATGATTAAGTTAAAGATCTTGAGACGGGATGTGTTAGTTTGCTAGGCCTGCCGTAACAAAGGACCACAGGTTGGGTAGCTTAAAGAACAGAAATTTATTTTCCTCACAATTCTGGGAGCTAATATCCAAAATCAAGTTGTCAACAGAACTGGTTTCTTTTGAGGTTTATCTTCTTGCCTGTAGATGGCCATCTTCTCCCTGTGTTTTCATATGGTCTTTACTCTGCTTGTGGTGGTGTCCTGATTTCTTCTTTTTGTAAGGACACTACTCATATTGGATTAGGGCATAAACATACTACCCATTTTAAATTAATTACCTCTTTAAAGACCTTCATTTCATATACAGTAATATTCTGAGGTCCTGGAGGTTAAGATTTTAATATATGTATTTTTGGGGGTTCACAGTTCAGCCCATAACACTCCATCAGCCAGTCCCCCTAAATTCATGTACTTAAAACACACAAAATATATTCACCCTATCTCGGTAGCTTAAAAAGTCTTCACTGACTGATTCCAGTATCAACTCTAATTCCAAAATCTCACCTTAAATCAGATATGGGTGAGACTTGAGGTATTTTTCATCTTGGTGAAAAATTCTTCTGCAGTTTTGAATCTGTGAAACCAGACAAAAATTATATACTTTTAAAATGACAGTAACTGAACCAGTGTAGTATAGAATACATTTTTCCAAAGGGAAAAATTGGAAAGAATGACAAGATGAGTCCTAAAAGCAATCTCTAGTATCCTAAGAAGAAGGAGGCAACAGGAAATTTGAAACACAAAAAGAGAATGCAATATGAAGTTGGAGCACGAGGAGATTGGAAGATGCTTACCTTGAAGACTGAGTACAGTGGCTCCAGGCCAGGAGTGCTGGCTGCCACAAAAGCTAGATAGTCAAGGAACAGATTTTTCCCTACAGCCTCTGGAGAAAGTGTGATCTACCTCTTGAGTTTTGGCCCAGTGATTCTGGTTTTGGTTTTCTAGTCTCTAGAACTCAGAGGAAATTAATTTCTGTTGTTTTAATCCACGAAGTTTGTGATAATTTGTCACAACAGCCTGCAGAACTAATAAAAAGAGTAAAATCTATCTCACAGGATTTTGTAAGGACGATATGTAGTAACTTATAGCAGTTCACACTGTGATCTACACATAAAGATGTGGCCAATGAATGCAGTACTTCTGCTCTTGTTTTTCCCTATCTTTACAGTCATACAGTCTGCCCCATCATGTTTCTGTAGGGCTCACCTCAGGATCTCAGACATGGTCAGTGAATATAATAGCTATTACAGATCTCTAAAGTGATAAACTAAAACTTTCTCCTCCTCACAGCATAAATTCCATTGTTGCAAAGGAACATAGAAGACAGAAGAAAAGAAACAAATTTAACATTACTGGAAAAAAAGAGGAACAGAAGTTTGGGGTATACTGGAAAGATAGAAAATTAGTAGAATGTTCAGTTCTGGCAACATGGCTGCCTAAGCTAATATGGAATCCGTTCTCACAAAAAAACACATAGAAATAATGATTAAAATATTTTTAAAGAATTATATATGTTTATGTCTCAATTTGATAAAAGATAAAGGAATATCCAAGTGTAGAGTAAGTGAGGAAACTGGTAGCCAGAAAGAGCTGGGTCTTCTTTCTCCTGATTACCAAATCAATGCCCAGTCATTATAAAAAAGTATCATGAAACTATACAATTCAATGATTGAAAATGTCCCATTATCTCAGTCATCAGATATAAATTCCACTGATACTTTTGGAAATATTCCACTGACATTCTTCCCTGCATTTGCTCACATGTTGTTTTATTTATTCATGTTCAAGAATGCATGCTTTATAGTTTCATTTGTATAATGTTCAAAAACAGGCAAAAACTAACCTACTTTAAAAAATCTAAAAACTAATTCCCAATGTAGGTCACACAGTATATCCCTCTTCACAACTTACTTTTTTTCACTTAATAACTCTTGGATTTCTTTCCATATCACTCCCTATGGATCTGCATAATTATTTTAATGTTTATTCAACATTTATAGAAAGGATTTGAGATCCACTTATTTCTTCTAGTTTAAAATCTGTGATGTATTTCACTTGATAGGCTTTCACAGGCCAAATTAGAGTTAATGTTCTAGAAATTATTTAGCAAAACAGTTTTCATTGTTGTATCATCACTTTTGTCTTTTTATTGATCTCTTATAATTTTCCTAAGCCAGGCAACTTCTGAGAAGGCACATCTAAAAATTTTAATTTTATATAGTTTAAATTTCTTTTTTAAATAAACTTTTTATCAAAATAAGATGTACATGCATAACGGTGCATAAATTGCGATTGCTCAGTGAATTTTTAAAGTGTGAACATATTCATGAAAGCCACCATTCCTATTAAAAAATAGACTATAACTAGCCCCCTCAGGGATCCTATCTAATCACCAGAAAGTTGACTATGAAAGTGGAAACACTAACTCAGCCATGTCTGTAGCCATTTTTAACTTGAACAGCTGGGAGTAGAAAGCAGAAGGAAGCTTCTGGCTGCATTTCTATTTTGATAAGCATGCATATATTAATGAACAGCTTTAATAATTGTCTGAAAGAATTATTCTCAGAGCTCCCTATAAAGTAGAAGAGTTCACAATAGACACAGAGAGAAAGATGCCACACCTATAAGCAACAACCTATGACATAACATTTTGGAAGCAGGAATAGGTATATAGTTAAATGATTTTCAAACTGTTGTAGTTGATGTGCTGTCCTTCCAATGAAATTCTGAGTGCAGGACCATATGGAGGTATTCAGTTCAAGATGGTACATTGAGCATACATGTCTATCTCTCATTTCTCCTAGAATTATCTTTAATTGAAGAGCCCCCCGTTTGGAAGTCTTTTCCTTATCTGTACAATAAGAGAGCTGGACTAGATATTCCTTAATGCCCTACTTTGCTTTAATCTTGAATTTTACAATTTTTAAACACTGTATTATTTATGTTTATATTACTATGGAAATTAAGTATTAATTACTGATTTTATGTGAATAGAGCATTAATGACCAAAAAAAGGTAAATAAGTATTGTGTGTAATCATCATGTGTGTATGGCCAAATAAATATGTTAATTTGAGTACATCATCCACATATTTTAGAATCTAAAGTAAAGATCCAGTTATCTGATAATGAAAACATAATTTCTAATTTTAAAACTGTCCCAAATCTCCATTTATAGCTGAAAATGAAATTTCACTGTTCACTCTCTAGGGCACTTAACAATGTATAGAGCGAAGTGAAAGGGAGGTAGAGAAGTTGGTGAGGAGAAAGAGAAAAGGAGAGAGGGAGGGGCAGGAGCAGGTGAGAGAGAGACTAACTTTCCTTAAAATGTATTTCTGGTCTAGTTCACAGTAGGGGGTGTGTCCAACTTTAAAAATCCTGTCATTATTTGTGTAATTTTTTTTTTTTTTTTTTAGCTCTAAGCAGCAGGCTTTAAGGCCAGACAGTTTCCAGGTGATTTTACAATTAAGGTGGTGTATCTATTTTTAAAAAAATTTTTTTTAAATATATATAGTGGGTCATTCTTTTGAATCCCTGTCCTGGGGTTTGCTCAGCTACCTGGTAGTTGACGTGCAGGCCCCAGAGATGCTGGGGCTGCACATGGAGTCAGCACTTTCTGCTGCTTAGCCGAACATACATAAACATACATATTCACTGCTTTGTTATGCATTATATCATTTATTTCCTACAAAAGCCAATGAAATAGGCTTTTGCATTTTGAAATTAAGAAGCTAAGGTGTACAGAGATCAGTTTTCTAGCATTATCAGGATGAATGACAAAGCTGAGGATGAAATCCACAGCTGTCCTCTAAAGGTCACATTGTCATCTTCTTTGGTATATATCTCTTGTACTCCCAGTTAACAGACTACTCCAAGTGATTACTGAGGAGGAGCAAAGTGAGAATATTGTACACATGCTCTTGGAAAAGAGATGAAATGTCAATGGAATGATCTCATTTATTTCTAATTTAAAGATTATCTTTTCCTGTACTATATTCTTTGAATGTTTAATTTGGCAAACTAAAAGTTTGAGAAATGCTTCAAAATTAAACTCTTAGCAATAAGTGGTGCCCAAATAATCCATAATTTTATATCAAGTACAGGCTACTTTAATACTTATTCAAAATATAAATAGATTCAGAAAGATAAAATTTCATAATTAATGTGTTTTGTGGCTTATAATACCTCTTTAGTGCAAAACCTTTATAAAGCTTGTTACCTAAATTAATTTAATGGTTGTAATGTTAGTGATGGTGAAACTTGAAAGGAGGAAATATGAATGAAACTGCTGTGTTCTTTACTGGGCACCTACCTTAAAGATCATAGTCAGATGGTGAATAAATATCTCATAGTACCCTTGGCCTGAATGCCTTCTCAATTTTCCTTTGCAATGGGTAGTTTTTTTTATCTTTGGGCACCCCAGATTCACTTTTGTCTTCGATTATTTTATTATCTTTTATTGGGATATATTTGCAGAGATTTGGTAGAGTTCTTTGGAGTTATACAGTATTTTTATTAGGTATTTGAATCCCCTGGGGAATTTTTGTGTGGTATACTAAGATGCTAAATTAATCCATAATTTCTTTTTTTTTTTTAAAGATTTTATTTATTTATTCATAGAGACACAGAGAGAGAGAGGCAGAGACACAGGCAGAGGGAGAAGCAGGCTCCATGCAGAGAGCCTGATGTGGGACTCGATCCCGAGTCTCCAGGATCACGCCCCGGGCTGCAGGCGGCGCTAAACCGCTGCGCCACCAGGGCGGCCCTTAATCCATAATTTCTTAAGATTAAATAGGCTTAATAGTGGAGCTGGGATTGAAATATATAACTGCCTTGCTCTAAAAGGTTAGAGTTTATTACAGGGTAATGAAGCTTACAATGAAACAAAATCACCAGATGAGCCTCATGAGTCCTAGAGCCTGTGATTAGAAACCATGTTTAAACTCAAACTTCACTTTTTTCCTGAAGATACCCCAAATTCGTATTACAGCATATAGGTTGGTTTTTTTTTTAACACAATAAAAAGGTGATCAAAAATACAAAGGAGGAGACTTTTCATCTTTCAGCTAACCTTGTCATATTGAATCACCTACATCTAGGCTATTCCACTGAAATATTCTCCTAAGATCTAAAGTAACAATGATATCTGCTTTCTTTCTATGAGGAGGCTACAAATACTGAAGTTGATCACAGTGTTCTAACATTTTTAAGAAATAACTCCCAATAACTAGCTTCCCAAACACTTTTTAAAAACTGCTTTTGTTAGGGGTTTTTGGGTGGCTCAGTGGTTGAGCGTCTGCCTTCAGCTCAGGTCTGATCCTGGGGTCCTGAGATAGATAGAGTCCCACAATGGGCTCCACTCATGGAGCCTGCTTCTCCCTCTGCCTATGTCTCTGCCTCTCTCTGTATGTCTCTCATGAATAAATAAACCCTGCTTTTGTTAAATCATATATACACATACCTACATACCTATAATTTATTTATTCTGTGGCACATTTGTCTTTGATTTTCCATGGTAATACTGATTGTCTTAGTTTCCTTCAGAAGCTGATCAAGAGTTAAAGATTCAGGTAGAAGCAGTTTAGCTAGAAGTTGTAAGAACATTGGTAGGATAGTGAAGAAGAGAAAGAGTTGGGGGGAAACCAACCATGACAGAGCAAATGGAGGCTGATCCTGTAGGTAAATTCTGGAATATGGTACCCAACACACATCTCAGAATTATCCCTTCAGAAATTGAAGGAGTCATCAAAAACCTCCCAAGACACAAAAGTCCAGGGCTAGATGGCTTCCCAGGGGAATTCTATCAAACGTTTAAAGAAGAAACAATACCTACTCTACTAAAGCTGTTCCGAAAGATAGAAAGGGATGGAATACTTCCAAACTCATTCTATGAGGCCAGCATCACCTTAATTCCAAAACCAGACAAAGACCCCACCAAAAAGAAGAATTATAGACCAATATCCCCGATGAACACAGATGCAAAAGTTCTCAACAAGATACTAGCCAATAGAATCCAACAGTACGTTAAGAAGATTATTCATCATGACTAAGTGGGATTTATCCGCAGGATGCAAGGCTGGTTCAACACTCGTAAAGCAATCAATATGATAGATCATATCAACAAGAGAAAAAAACAGGGCAGCCCTGGTGGCCCAGCAGTTTAGCGCTGCCTTCAGCTCAAGGCGTGATCCTGGAGACCCGAGATCGAGTCCCACGTCAGGCTCCCTGCATGGAGCCTGTTTTTCCCTCTGCCTGTGTCTCTGCCTCTCTCTCTTTCTGTCTCTCATGAATAAATAAATAAAATCTTAAAAAAAAAAAACAAGAGAAAAAACAAGAACCATATGATCCTCTCAATAGATGCAGAGAAAGCATTTGACAAAATACAGCATCCATTCCTGATCAAAACTATTCAGAGTGTAGGGATAGAGGGAACATTCCTCAGCATCTTAAAAGCCATCTACGAAAAGCCCACAGGAAATATCATTCTCAATGGGGAAACACTGGGAGCCTTTCCCCTGAGATCAGGAACACGACAGGGATGTCCATGCTCACCACTGCTATTCAACATAGTACTAGACGTCCTAGCCTCAGCAATCAGACAACAAAAAGAAATAAAAGGCACTCAAATTGGCAAAGAAGAAGTCAAACTCTCCCTCTTTGCAGATGACATGATATTGTACATAGAAAACCCAAAAGACTCCACCCCAAGATTGCTAGAAGTCATACAGCAATTTGGCAGTGTGGCAGGATACAAAATCAATGCCCAGAAATCAGTGGCATTTCTATACACTAACAATGAGACTGAAGAAAGAGAAATTAAGGAGTTAATCCCATTTACACTCACACCCCAAATCATAAGATACCTAGGAATAAACCTAACCAAAGAGGTAAAGGATCTCTACCCTAAAGACTACAGAACACTTCTAAAAGAAATTGAGGAAGAAACAAGGAGATGGAAAAATATTCCATGATCATGGACTGGAAGAATTAATACTGTGAAAATGTTTATGCTACCCAGGGCAATTTGCTCAAAGCAATCCCTATCAAAATACCATGGACTTTCTTCAGAGAGTTGGAACAAATCATCTTAAGATTTGTGTAATCAGAAAAGACCCTGAATAGCCAGGAGAATATTAAAAAAGAAAACCAGAGCTGGGGGCATCATAATGCCAGATTTCTGGTTGTACTACAAAGCTGTGATCATCAAGACTGTGTGGTACTGGCACAAAAACAGACACATAGATCAATGGAACAGATTAGAGAATCCAGAAATGGGCCCTCAACTCTATGGTCAGCTAATATTTGACAAAGCAGGAAAGACTGTCCACTGGAAAAAGGACAATCTCTTCAATAAATGGTGCTGGGAAAATTGGACATCCACATGCAGAAGAATGAAACTAGACCATTCTCTTGCACCATACACAAAGATAAATCAAAATGGATGAAAGATCTAAATGTGAGACAAGAATCCATCAAAATCCTAGAGGAGAACACAGGCAACAACCAAGTTTTTGAACTTGGCCACAGCAACTTCTTGCAAGATACATCTATGAAGGCAAGGGAAACAAAAGCAAAAATGAATTATTGGGACTTCATCAAGATAAAAAGCTTCTGCACAGCAAAAGAAACAGTCAACAAAACTAAAAGACAACCTGCAGAATGGAAGAAGCTATTTGCAAATGACATATCAGATAAAGGGCTAGTATCCAATATCTATAAAGAACTTATTAAACTCAACACAAAGGAAATGGAGCCTGCTTCTATTCTACAAAGGAATAAGCAATCCAATCATTAAATGGGCAAAAGACATGAACAGAAATTTCATCAAAGAAGACATAGACGTGGCCAACAAGTACATGAGAAAATGCTCCGCATCACTTGCCATCAGGGAAATACACATCAAAACCACAATGAGATACCACCTCACACCAGTGAGAATGATGAAAATTAACCAGACAGGAAACAACAAATGTTGGAGAGAATGTGGAGAAAGGGGAACTCTCTTGCACTGTTGGTAGGAATATGAAAACTGGAAAACTGTGTGGAGGTTCCTCAAAGAGTTAAAAATAGAACTACCCCAGGACCCAGCAATTGCACTGCTGGGGATTTTCCCCAAAGATACAGACACAGTGAAACACCAGGATACCTGCACCCCAACGTTTAAAGCAGCAATGTCCACAATAGCCAAGCTGTGGAAGGAGCCTCGGTGTCCATAGACAGATGGATAAAGAAGATGTGGTCTATGTATACAATGGAATATCACTCAGCCATTGGAAATGACAAATACCCACCATTTGCTTGACGTGGATGGAACTGGACGGTATTATGCTGAGTGAAGTAAGTCAATCGGAGAAAGACAAACAATATATGGTCTCATTCATTTGGGGAATATAATAAATAGTGAAAGGGATAAAGGGGAAGGAGAGAAAATGAGTGGGAAATACCGGTGAGGGTGACAGAACATGAGAGACTCCTAACTCTGGGAAATGAACAAGGGGTGGTGGAAAGGGAGGTGGACGGAGTGTTGGGGTGACGGGGTGACGGGCACGGAGCGGGGCACTTGAAGGGATGAGCACTGGGTGTTATGCTATATGTTGGCAAATTGAACTCCAATAAAAAAAAATTTAAGAAAAAAAAAGAATTATGAATTATCTCTCCAATGGGTACAGCATAGTCACAGGCTTAAGGGTTGCTCCCTGGTGGAATTTAATTCTTTGTCTTCTGTCCTGATATGTTTCTGGGCAGAGCACCTGTGACACACTTTTTTTAAACATGACCATGTTGAGATTTCTCATCCTGCATGCTGGTCAAACAATATGACTATGATACTCTTCTCATCAGCAGACGGGATCTGTGTATCCTTTTCTTGAATCTAGGTGTATTTGTGATCACAATGAAAATAACACTTTGACTTCTAGGTCTAGGTCATGCATGGTGATACAACTTCTGCTTGGTTCTTTTGGAATATTTTCTCTTGGAACTAAGCATCATGCTGTGAAGATACCCACATATCTCTGTGGAGAAACCTATATAAGAACAGCATACCAGCACCAATGCAGCCATGTGAGTGAACCATCTTGAAAGAGAATCCTCTAGTTCTAGTAGAGCTATCCCACTTAACACTGTATGGGGCATGAGCTAATCCTGTTGATCCCTGCTTGACTTCCTAAATGTAACTAAATAAGTGATGCTGAATTAAACCATTATTAATTTGCATTGGGTGTTTAGATAATAGTAGATAACTGCTACAGATTTTTCTTTACTGGTGGCCATGAGTAGCCTGTAAGTTCTCCCCTTGAAGCTGTGTGGTAATCCTTTGTAACTGCCTTAATCATATATTTGAATGTATAGTTTTCAGTACGACACTCTGTGTTACGTATACTGGAATTTTAGAAATAAGTAAATAAAAATTTTAAAAATTGGATAATGAGGAAGAAAAAAAGTAGTGGCAGTTGTGGTTCAGGATTTGAGTGTTCAGGAATATAGCAGATTGTGTTTAACAAAGGTGACCACAACAGTATCTCCCTTCTTGCATCTTTTTCTAGAATTTTACCACTAGCCCATCAAAATGTGCTCCCCCTAAACTTCAATGGATTTTTGTGACTACCTTGTCCAACAGTATATGGGAGAAATGATATTGTGGGACTTCCAAGTCTAGGTCATAAAAATGGTCACTTCTGCCTTGTTCATTTTCGATGCTTATTCTGAGAACTCAGACACCATACCCAAGCAGCCCAGAGAAAACTCTCATGGAGGGAAACTGAGGTTATGCCCATAGATGCAAGTGAGTCTCAGCTGACACAGTGTTCACTTGCCAGCCATCTAGATAGTCATCTTGAAGTGAAACCCAATCTTTAGTCAATTCATGACACTCCACTTGGAGTAAAGATAAGCTCCCCCTGTTGAGCCCTGGGAAAACTACGCTTGTCAAAATTAATGATTGTGGTTTTCAGTCACTAAGATTGGGGTGACCGTTTGCACATAGAGTTGTGTACAATGGATTAGGCAAAGATAGATTATGAAATCAAAAGTAAAATCTATAGAAGAAAAATTGATTAATTTTATCAAAATTAAAATCTCTGTAATTCAAAATACATGGTTAAGAAACTTTAAGGCCAAACCACAAAGTGGAAGAAAATATTTGCAAAGCATACATCTGATAAAGGAACTGTATCTAGAATATATAAACATTCTTAAAATTCAACAACAACAAAACGAATTTTATTAAGGTGATGAGGGAGAGACAAGAGACTTGAATAGAAACTTTACCAAAGAAGATGCATGGATGAAAATAAGGGTGAGAAACGATGCTCAACATTATTGATATTTGAGAAGATGCGAATAAAACCCACAATGAGATACTTCTATGCACCTATCAGAATAGCTAAAATTAAAGATTGAACATACCAATAATACTACAATAATTCCTACAATACTAGTAGGAATGTAAAATGGTACAACCATTTTGTAAAAAAGTTTGAAAGCTATTAAAGAGAAATGAAAGCATATGACCATAGAAACTTGTACTTTAATGTTCATAGCAGCTGTATATGTAATAATCAAAACTGAAGAAATTTCGGTGTCCATCAACGTGTGAATGGATAAACTGGCATATCCGTATACACTCTTCAGCAGTAAAAGCAAAATATGAATAACATGTTTGTACAACGTGAATGGACTTCAAAATAATGCTAAGTGAAAGAAGTCAGATGCCCCCCTCCAAAGAAAGAGTGCACACTGTATGGTTGCATGTATTTAAATTCTAGGGAATTCAAAGTTAATGTCTATACAGTGACAGAAAGCAAATCAATGGTTGCCTGGGGATGGTGGTGGGGATAAGAGAGGATCACAGAGGGGTACAATGAATCTTTTAGGAATGATAGATATATTGATGGCTTTTATGCAGTTCTTTAAAAAAAAATTTTGAGTATAGTAGACAATGTTATATTAGTTGTAGCTGTACATCATAGTCATTCAATATTTGTGTACATTATGTGATGCTTATCATAAGTGTAGTTACCATCTGTCACATACAACATTATTACTACACCATTGACTATATTATGTCTGCTGTACCTTTTATTCTAATGACTTACTCATTCCATAACTTGAAGAGTGTTATCTCCCAGAACCCTTCACCCATTTTGTTCATCCCCACGACTCTCTCCCCTTGGCAAACCATCAGTTCTTTCTCTGTATTTGGTCTGTTTCTGGTTTTTGTTTATTCATTTGCTTTGTTTTTTTAAATTCCACATATAAGTGAAATCATATGGTGTTTGCCTTTCTCCATCTGACTTTTTTCATTGAGCATGATACCCTCTAGGTCCATCTATGCATCCATGTTGTCACAAATGGCAAGATCTTATCCTTTTTTTATGCCTCATAATATTCGTGTGTGTGTGTGTGTGTGTGTACACTACATCTTCTTTATCCATTCATCTATAAGTGGACATTGGTTGCTTCCCTATGTTGGCTGTTATAAATAATGCTTCAATAAATATAGGGGTTCATATATCTTTTCAGTGTTTTTGTTTTCTTTGGGTGAATGCCTAGTAGTGCAATATTGGATTATATACTATTATGTTTTTAGGTTTTTGAGGAATGTCCACACTCTTTTCCACAGTGGTCACACCAGCTTACATTCCCACTAACAGTGAACAAGTTTCCATTTTCTCCACGTCTTTGCCAATACTTGTGATTTGTTGTTTTTATGATGCTAGCCATTCAGACTTGTATGAAGTGATAACTCATTGTGGTTTTGATTTGTTTTTCCTGATTAGAGATATTGAGTATTTTTTCATGTGTTTTTTGGCCATGTGTTTATGTCTTCTTTGAAAAAATGTCTATTTCGGACTTTTGCTCATTTTTAATTAGATTGTTTTTTTTTATGCTGTGTGGTAGAAGTTCCTTATATACTGAATATTAACCCCCTTATTGGATACTTCAATTACAGATATCTTCTCCCCTTTTCTTTTTGTTTTTGTTTTATACTGCTTGGATAGTGGTTTCCTTTTACCATGCAAAAGCTTTTCTTTTTTTTCTTTTTTTTTTTTTTTTGTTTAAGATTTTATTTATTCATTCATGAGAGACAGAGAGAGAGAGAGGCAGAGACACAGACAGAGGGAGAAGCAGACTCCATGTAGGGAGCCTGATGTGGGACTTGATCCCAGGACTCCAGGATCACACCCTGGGCCAAAGGCAGGCGCTAAACCACTCAGCCACCCAGGGATCTCCACTCAGCCACCCAGGGATCCCCAAAAGCTTTTCATTTTAGTGTAGTCCCATTAGTTTATTTTTGCTTTTGTTTCCCTTGCCTGAAAAAACAATGGAGAAAAAATACCACTAAAGCCAAAGTCTGAAAGTTTATTGCCTATATTTTCTTTTAGAAGTTTTATGGTCTTAGATCTAACATTTAGATCTTTAAGCCTTTTTGAGTTTATTTTTGTGTGCAATATGAGAAAGTGGTCCAGTTTGATTCTTTTTTGTTGTTGTTTCTTTTCTTTTTATTGCTTCTTTAAAAAATTGTGTGTGTGTGTGTGTGTGTGTGTGTGTGTGTTTAAATAGGCTCTATGGCCCGTGTGGGGTTTAAACTCAAGACCCTGAGATCAAGAGTCACATGCTGTATGAACTTAGCCAGCCCGGCACCCTCAGTTTCATTCTTTTGCATATACCTGTCCAATTTACCTAACACCGTTTATTGAAGAGACTATCTTTTTCACATTTTATATTCTTTTCTCCTTTGTCATAGATTTAGTGGCCATACAGGTATAGGTTAATTTCTTGGCTCACTATCCTGTTCAGTTGATCTATGTTTTATTTTTCTGCCAGTACCATACTGTTTTGATTACTGCAGATGTGTAGTATATCATGGAATCTGGGATTATAATGCCTCCGGCTTTGTTCTTCTTTCTTAAGTTTGCTTTGGGTATTTGATATTTGAGGTCTTTTGTGGTTTCATAAAAATTTTAGCATTATTATATTTCTGTGAAAAATGCTGTTGGTATTTTGATAGGTATTGCATTACATCTATAGATTGCTTTAGGTAGTATGGACATTTTTGCCATATTAATTCTTTCCACTGCATTACCACTTTATATTTTTAAATTTGTATTGGCTTCAATTCTTTTCATCAGTGACATATAATTTTCAGAGTATTGGTCTTTTACCTCCTTGGTTAAATTTATTGGTAGGTATTTTATTCTTTTTGATGTAATTGTAAATGGGTTTATTAATTTCTCTTTCTGCTACTTTGTTATTAGTGTATAGAAATGCAACAACTTTCTGTGCATTAATTTTGAACCCTGCAACTTTACCAAATTCATTAAATAGGTTTTTGGTGGAATCTTTGCTGTTTTCCATATATAGTATCCTGTTATATGCACATAGTGACAGTTTTACTTCTTTCTTACAAATTTGGATGTCTTTTATTTCTTTTTCTTGCCTTATGTGTGTGTCTAGGACTTCCAGTACTATGTTGAATAAAAGTGATAAAGGTAGACATCCTTGACTTGTTCTTGATCTTATAGGAAAAGCTCTCAGTCTTTCACTATTGAATATGATATTGGTTGTGGGTTTGTCATATATGGCTTTTATTGTTTTGAGGTACTTTCTTTTTATACCCACTTGCTTGAGCTTTTTTTTTTAATCATAAACGGATGTTGAATTTTCACAAGTGATTTTTTGCATCTCTTGAGATGATCATATTATTATTTTTCATTTTGTTAATGTGGTGTATCACAATTGATTTGTGAATATTAAGCTATCCTTGTATCTGTGGAGTAAATCTTACTTGATTATGGTGAACGATTTTTTTCATGTAGTGTTACATTTGGTTTGCTAATATTTTGTTGAGGTTTGCATCTGTGTTCAACTCTCTCTCTTCTTTTTCTCAGATTCCTTTTATATGAGTACTATTATGCTTGATGATGTTGCTGAGCTCCCTTAACCTACTCTTACCTTTTATTATTTCTTCTTTTTGCTATTCATCTTGGGTGCTTTTCCTTATCCTGTCTTCCAGGTTGCAGATCCATTCTTCTGCATCCTCTAATCTGAAGCTGATCCTATGTGGTCTTTGTGTGCCCTGCTGTTGAGGCTGAGGCACATTTGCCTTCAGTCTAGTTGGCTATAATGACACGCTTTGTCTTTTGTGAGTACACTAGGATAGGTTTGGTTCCTGCACTGTTAAGAGGCCTTTCTGAGGCCACTGCAGGCATTTTGGTGAGCAGATAGACAGTTAGGCTAGCTTTCTATAATTAGCCTCTCTGCCACATTTGCGGGCATACCAAAAAGTAGGACTTGCTCTCTGCACAGCCAATTTAGAGGCTTCTTTGGTGTGTGGGCCATCAGTCAGATTAGGTATCTGCAATCAGCCTCTCTGACATAGCTCTGGGCATACTCAATGGCAGGGCTTGCTCTTTGTACATCCATCTAAAAGGTACAGCTGCTGGAACTGTGGGTGTGCTGGTTGTATAGAGTTCTCTCACCCTCTCCCCAGGGCAAGAGTCACTTTAGAGGTGTAGTTGTAGAAAGTCATAAATGTTAAAAGCCTGGATAATGTCCATTAAGTGCAACTGAGTATTGAGAAGGATGCCCTTATTATATATAGTCCCCCACATGGTCACAGGGAAAATGAGCAATAGACAGAGCCTAAGAAAAAACTTGAGGGATTTGAAGCTAGTTTGTCAGCTGCAGCAGCAGGAAAAAGGATGCTGACAACGGAAGATGAGTTTTCAGAACACAGAAGAAACTGGATAGTTGTGAACTCTGCTAATCTAGCAGGCTAGATAAATTTTGTTAGTGCAAATAATTTTTTAAGGCTATTTGTAAAGCTGGCTTTAATATACCTTAATAGGGATTCATTAAGGAAATGGCTTGTTACCATTCATGTGTTTAATGATTATGGCATATTTCCTTAACTAGACATGCAATTGATTGCTTTAAATACCCAGCTCTACAAGGCTATTTCTGTACTTTGCTCTATAAAATAAGCTTCTGTATAGAAATGTTTCTATTTATTGGAAAGAGATAATATCTTAGGCTACTATAGCTTATAAAATAAAAAGAAAGGGGATATATTGAGTGCAAAAATAGTGATTTTACTATTAAAACTCTTATTTTTCAGTGGCCTTATATTTTATTTCGGTTACTTAAGCAATATATGCACATGCATTGATGGGAGAATACAGAAAAAAACTAATTTTGACAAAGAAAAATTAAGACACTTATCAAGGTTAATATATTTTTTATGTTGCTATTTTCTCCTTCTTGCCTTATTAACATAACTCTCTTAGCTTAATTACTTCCAGTATGCTCCAGGATTTTATTCCTGGTGACTGCATCAGTGAGCCTGTGGTGAGTAGCAGGCATCTAGCATTTTAATATCTCTTACATGTTATCTGCAACTATCTTCCACATCCTGTATTTGCTTATTTGACAAATATCAATGCTAGAGAGATGCATTGTTGTGGAGTGAAAGAAACCTAGACTGGAGATCTAAAGATTTCGATTCTAAGTTCTCTTTGCAACCTGAGTAAGCTTGAAAAATCATTAAAAACTATCTAATCCTATATTTTGCCACCTGTAATATAGAGATAACACTTTCACTACCACACCAAGTTATTGTAAGAATCAGATATATTCATTTTAGCCAATATTTATTTTTCTGTGCCTACCATAAGGTCTGGTAGTTACTATGACATGGAAGATATAAAATATTTTAAAAAGATGTATTATAGCATCCTATTAGGTCACGATATTCCTCTAGGTTAAATTATATTATGTAAGGATCTGGTAGTCACTTTAGTTCTTTTCAGACAGTAAAAGATACACAGGTTTGCAAATTTAGGTTTCCAATTTCTTCCTCTAGAGCAAAAGAAGATTAAAAGTTAAAATACAGAAAAGAAAAAAAAAAACACCAGACATATATAAACAAAAGATAAAACTGAGCTAATTATATTAAGATAAGCTTATTTTAAGGCAAAAAAAATGACTAGAAATTAAAGATTACCATCAGGTATTCAAAGGTTTAATTCAATGGATGATACGATAATGCTAAATTCACAAAGACATATAAAACAGAGCAACACAAATACAAAGGGAAAGGACAAATCCACCATTTGATATTTTTTTCTGGGAAATTTTAAAATATTTCTCTTGGTAATTAATAGATGAAACTGACAAAATAATGAATAAAGTATACAGATTCTAAAAGTCTGCCTAAATGATTTTATAGAACCATGTACTGAAAAATTGGAAAATAAAGGTTACTTTTCAAGAGTACATGGAAATTTGCAAAAATTAACTAAATATTATTACATAAGCAGAGCAAAAAATAATTTCAAAGATCATCATTTGACACGTTTGGCAACAATAAATTAAGATAGAAATTGGTAGCAAAATGATAATTATTCTCCATATTTTTTGAAAGATAAAGTACTCAGTAAATTCCATGTCAAAGAAAAATAGTAAAAGAAATTGAAAAGGGAATTTAAAATATATGAGATGTCAACATTATATGTCAGGCTATGCTCTAGAATGGGTAAACAAAATAGACAGCTTCCTGCTTTCAAAAGTTTACATCCTTAGTGGGAAGGAGAGATAATAAATAAGATACCAGAGGGTGGTAAGTGTTAAAGAGACAGTAATGCACGATAGGTAAAAAGGGAATTATAAGGGGAGAATGGGGCAAGAAAAGGATTCAACTCTAAAAGGATTCTAACTTGGTTAGAGAAAATATTGTTGAGAAGGTGACATTGGAGCGAAGATGTAGAGATAATGAGAGAGCAAGCCATGCAGAAAGGTGCAAGGGAACAGCCTTTGTTTAGTGTCTGTGTTTTATTTCTGATTTAAATCTAGTTTTTCTAAAAGCAAGATAAAACTGCAACTAAGGAAGTTAATTCTTACAACACGTCATATCCATTTAAGTTGAAAATGTCTTAAAGTCATAAATAGTTAATTTATTTTCTCTTTAGCATTCTATGGATGATTTAGCTTATTAAAATGGAAATTTTTATGCATTTCCTATGATGCCATTTTATCATTTCACGTTTCTAAAATAGAATATGCCATTTACTTTACATTTGAGCTAATATTGGCTAGGAATATAAAGCAGCAATTGTCTGGCCAGCTGCCAAGATAAAAACATATTTAGAAAAGCAATTTAGGGATGTACTCTAAGTTAAAGGGTATAACAATTTTTGTATTAGTCGTAATATCTTCTTCTTAATACATATTGTAAGGGACAAGTGAACTGCCTCTTTTGCATTTCATTAATGCTGAGTCTGTGCAGTTTCTCAAGTGCTAAGTAGCACTATCCATGGGGGAAAAATGCCAAAAAGAAACCTGGTTCACCAAACTGAGCTACTTTGATCCTCAGTCTAGCTACTCAAGATGGAGTTTTAATCTTCAGTAATGCTGACTTAAATATTACAGTGACATTCAAGGATATAAATAAAATGTAAATGAATGCTGGTGGTTTAAGACAAAATGATGTAGAGTTTTTCTCTGTTAAAAAGCAGCTTTTTAAAATGACAGACCTGTTGATACAGGGTTATTGCCACTTGAAAACAAATTAAGACTATAGATATTGGCTGCAGAGTCCTGAATCCTGAAATTTAATCACTAATTAAAGTTGTTATTCTAGACAAGTTATTGACCTCTTTTAGACTTGGTTTCCCTCTCTGTGAAATTGTCATAATAGTACGTAGTACCAAAGATAATTGTGAGAATTAAATGTGAAGAAATACATAAAATACTTAGCACATTATATTGTAAGCACATAAGAAATGTTAGTATAATGTGTTTTTTAAATGGAATGGAGTTAATGAAGTGCAAATAGGAATCTTTTTTCCTCACTGTTCCCCAGAGAAGCAGAACTGCTAAGAGGTATATATATATGTATATATATAAAGAGATACAAGTACTAACTAAATGGTAGGTATTACTCCATAAAAATGTTAAAGTAAATAACTATAGAAATATAATTAAGATAAGAATTTTTTTCAGTTAATATGCTAGAAAAATAAAAGTATCTTTATATACACATGTTGAGGTAGGAATTTTTCACATAGATTTATGGTCCTAGAGCCAAATTTTTGTAATCTTTTTTATTCAGCACCTTGACGACATGTGAGAAAATACTCCATACCCTTTAAGGATGGAGTAGAAAGAATGGGAAAATAGGAATGAGCTAGAAGTTATAAGGGAGGAGCAACATTTCTTCATTATATACTTTTTTGTATCTGTCTCATTGTTAGTACCATGGTAACAATTAACATATCAATCAATAAATCCAACAGTCAGTTCAACCTGGTGTGTATGTAGCAGTTGGGGAGGAGGATGGGAAGGGATAAGACACAAAGAGTAACCAATAAATCTAACTCTATAACAGATGAATAATAGATCCACACGGGCTGAGGTAAGGAGAAAGACAGCCAAATGATTTCAGGATGACTAAAATCTCCGGTTTTGATCAAACTGTACAGTTGATTAAAAATCATGTATATGGATGGATATCATATACTATTTAGTAAGTTTGTTCTTCACAGAGTTATGTATTAACAATTCAATTCTGAATCAACTTTATGTTTATTCTAAGAATGGGAAAACAAGTAAATATTTTGTGAATAATGAGAGCCAGGTCTTTCACTAATAGAGAAAGAAGTTACAAAGTAGGAAAAAGAAAAGGCTAAAATAAATACTGTATTGCAATTGGAGCTACTGCTCTGAATTCAAGGATTTTAATATATGGACAGGTATAGATATATAGGTATATGTGTATGTGTTTATGTATTGTGTGTATGTGTGATCAGTGCATATTTTTCCTGGCTTTCCCTGCTTACGAGAACCCAGAAGCACTGATATTGTAGTGGTAATATATACAACTAGCACACATGTATTGTTTATACCTGTTATTAATACCATTCCCCAATAAAAGCAACCAAGGGTTTTTAGAGTAATAGTTGAATCCAGGGCTAGAGCAGGGAAACTGTAATGTCTTGTGGGATCAGAAAGTAAGGAAACATTTAAAATGTTATAGGAGTTATGTCAAAAGAACACAGAAGCCAGGGTGACTGTTGATGCAGTCGGTAGCACGTGACCCTTAATCTTGGGGTCATGAGTTCAAGCCCCACATTGAGTGTAGAGATAACTTAAAAATAAAATCTTAAAAAAAAGAACATAGAAGCTAATTTGAAGAGGTTTCCATTGACCAAATCTGGGACAAGATGAAATGAATAACAATAGTGTTGAGTTCTAGCCCATGAAATAAAATAATTTCTCACAAATCTATACTGATATAGATAAATGATATATGAATGGAGAAGAAGGGACAGTTCTTCCTCAATATATAATTTCAGTAAATGTTGAAATAAAGAAGGAAATAGAAAAATTACCATTTAGCAAACACCACTTCAATTTAATTTTTTTAGTGTTGAGAGTTATATAAGGTTATATACAGTTACATAAAATGCTAACATTTAGGAAAGCTGGGTAAAGAATATACATGAACTCTTATTATTTTTGCAACATTTTTGTAAAGCTAAAATTACTTCAAAGTAAAATGGAAGAAAGGATATACAGGGGAAAAAGATTTAAAAAATGAAAGAAATCAGTGTAGGATAGGGCTAAGTTTTGAAGGATTAAGGGGAGTTAGTTTTAGACATACTGAGTTTTGATTCAGTGTATAACTAAAGAGGGAAAGACTAGAAAGCAGTTGCATATGTGACATCAGGAGTAAAGACACATAAAAGCGTTCTTGAACTCCTAGGGGATAGTAGACACCAAAGAGTCAAACAATCAACCAGGAAGAATGCATGCAAGGAGGAGTAGGGAAGATGGAGTCTTAGAGAATATTGAGAAGAAATAACATGAAAAAAGTTAAGAAAACTGAAAGGTGGCATCAAAACACAGACTTTAAAGAATGAGGAAATCACTGCTTGCCAAAAGTTTCAGTGGAGAAAAGAGAGAAGAAAAGGAAGATGAAGAAAGAATGAGGAAACATGCACTTAGATATACTGTGATTAAATTTCTGAATTTCAAGGATGAGTAGAAAATTTTACAAGCATCCCAATAGAAACACTTTTTCAAAAGCCCATTTAAGCTTTAAAATTTACATCTGCCTCAGGGATGTGAAGATACGGAGTTAGCAGCTACAGATTATTGAGACCTAAGGATTTTGTTTTAAGAAACGTATATCCAGCTGAGATATAGTTTATCTGTCAAATAAAAGAGGAACATTTGGCTCATGAAAGAATTTAGCAGGTCTACCAGAAAAATTATTTATCTGAGAAAATGTTTCAGACAGCATTCTAACAATGAAAAATTAAACACAGATCTCACAATAGGAAGACAGATAACGAGATATGTGAAAGAGTATTAGAATTTTTTTGCAGTTCATTTCTGAATGGATTATAATGTTAATAGGATTCTTTAATACATGTGTTAACTATTTGTGTAATTGGAAAATAGGTAAAAGGAACAATATACTAATCATATAGAATGAAAACTTTCTTACTGTTTCTGGAAAGTGAGAGATTTGAATAAGGATGAGGAGATTGGGAAATAGAATCTTTCCTTGTAGGAATGAGGCACATGCATGGGGCCAGTAACACATGCAGTATCTTGAGGGCATTGCTATTTTCAATTTACATAATAACATGTTATTTGTAAAACACAACAATTTAAAAAATGTTTGGATGCCAGTGATGGAAAAATAAACTTGTATAACAGAAACTCTTTTTTTTTTTTTAAGATTTTATTTATTTATTTGAGAGAGAAAGCATGAGCAGAGGTGAGGGGCAGAGGTAGAGAGAAGCAGACTCCCCACTAGCAAGGATTTCTCCAGGAGGAGCTTATATAACAGAAACTCTTAATAATGCTATCAAATTAAGAAAAAATAAAGTTAAAAATTTCCCCAACTTGGCAAAAGACAAGAAAAGGAAAAAATGAATATGGAAAGAGAGGCCTGACTCCCTTCCTAGAATTCAATAACTCTACTTAGTCCATTTTAAAATAAAAGTAAAAATGTAGGTGTAGAAATGAAAAGCAAAAAAAAAAAAAAAGGAAGAGAAAACCAGGGTCAATTTTTTGAAACAATTTTGATTATTCATCTGCTCAGGGTCTGTTTCCTCATATGTAGGCATATTTCTTATATTCCTCTCCCCCATCTGTTTCCTTATTCTACACAACAATATTATTTTGCATTCTAAAGAAATAAGTATTATTTCCTATGGCTCAAAAGTATGAAAATTGTTATTTTGTAAATCTCCACTAAAGGATTTATTAGTATTAGTCCTTTCCTGTTTTAAAATATAGACATACTTCTTTATGCTATTTCTTTGATTATTTCCCATTACTGTCTCACATAAACCCTTGAAGATTGACCCTTTCTTTCACTGGTTCTGTGTCTGCAGCTCTGGTAACCTTTTGATAGATATATGACTCTATATATGTGGAAAGATTCTTCAAGAGTGGGAACTTGAAAGAAGTATAAGATCTTCATGATTCTTAAAAATGTAGTTCTTTATTATAGCAAGATGCACATTTGAGTATACAATATATCTATAAAATATAAATAAATATAAAATAAGATTTAAAGAAATATATGCATTAGACTAGTTATCAGCCTTATTTCCTCCCTAAATTCAACTACTAACTAAAGTGCACATGTAAATTCTGCCTAAGAGAAAAATTTGAGCTATCTTACTTAAATTTGAATATCCAAGATTTTCTCCATAATTTTAGTATGTTGTTCTCACTTCCTCTTCATATCAGGTATCTTCCCTTGCAGACCTAAAAGTAACTTCAGTTATTCCAACCAACCCCATTATTCTCAACTAGTATGAACTACTTTGCTCCAAACTCTGCTTTAACAAAGACCCTAATTGAGCATTTCAGCCTATCATTCCTCATCCCAGGAAATCTCTCAATGAAATTAAGCCTCCATGCGAGAAGATATTGTAACATATTGTATTTATGCTTCCACTTCTTGCACAATGCTTGGCAAAGATAGAGCAGTCAACAAATGTTTATTGAATGATTGAACAAATGAATAAATGAATAAAGAAATCAAATAATAGATTTAAAATTCCAGTACCTGCTTATAGCTCCTCTTTGACCTTTCAGATTTCAGAAATGGAAGAGAAATAAGACTCTGTTTTAAAAATCCTTCAGTTAGTTTTCTCCCATTTAAGAAATGAGAAAAATTGTTTCCTTACAATACATTACATAACTTAAATAGCCTGTTATTCTCTGTTGTGTTCCAACAGTTTTTTTTTTCATCCATATGCCAAAACTTTAAAATGTTGATAACTATCATAAAGTAAGTTTATTTTTTTGTGTGGCCAATTTTTCCACTCTGAACAATGTGAGTCATAATTTATAAACAACAGAATGGAATTAATTCATATTTATTGATAGGAGTTTTTGTTATTTCACCCTTAGTATTTATCTAAGTTTTCTTTAGCTTCTATAACAAAGTAACTATACACTTAGCAGTTTAAAACAATACAAATTTATTATCATATGATCTCTAGGTCAGAAGTGAGACATGGGTCTCACTGGGCTAAGGTGAGGGCAGCAATGCTTTCTGATGCCTCTAGGAGGAATCCATTTTCTTGCCTTTTCAAGCTTTTGGAGACTACATGCATTCCTTGGTTCACACTCCTCCTCTCCCTCCCCACTTCCCCATCCTCAAAGCCAGCAATACTACATTGCTCTGATCCTTCATCTGTTACATAGCTCTGAACACAGCTGAGAAGAGTTCTGGGCTTTTAAGGACTCCTATGATTCAGTAGGACCCCTGGGCAGTCAGACTAATTTCCCCAGCTGAAGGTTCATAGCCTTAATCATATTTGCAAAGTTTGTTTTGCCATGTAAGGCAAAATATTCACAGGCTCTGAGGATGAGGGCCTGGACATCCTGGGGGCAGGACATTATCCCATTTACCAAAGTATTTTTTTAGAAATTTTAGAGACATATTAGAGAAGATGGACAGAGATTCTAGAGCTTCTACCCTGAAGGATATAAGAGAGTAAAATTATAGGAAATAATCTTTGCCCCCTTGAAAAAAAAATATTTGCCTCCTGTTAAAGATTGAATGCTTATGTCCCCCTAAAATTTATATGTTGAAATTCTAACTCCCAGTGTTGATGGTAATGGGAAGTAGGGCTCTTCATGAAAGCATTCATTGAATGGGAAGAGACTTGGAGGACTCCTTCATCCCTTTCACCATTTGAGGACACAGAGAGAAGACAGCTGTCTGCAACCTGAAAGCTAGCTCTTACCAGACACTGCATCTGCTTGTGCCTTGGTTTTAGACTTCCTAGGCTCCAGGACTCTGAGGAATAAATACATTTTTGTTGTTTAAGCAACTCAGTATATGGTATTCTTATTATAATAGCTTGAATAGAGTTGTATACCTCCTTTATAATTTCACCCTAGCCAGTTTTTCCTACAGGACCTCTTCTATTTATGACTAACCTATCTTCTAGTCATCAAGAGCTTGTGAGTTTCATTCCTGGTGCATTTCATTCCCTCCAGTGTTAGGTCACTAACACACTCTGTTCCATAAATCCAGGATATGGATAAAATTAACAAATAGTAGTATCGGTTTTATTTTTCCCCAGATTTATTTTGAACTCTTGGTTGTGTGTAATATATAATTAAGAGATAATAGACAAGAAAGCATTTCATATAGCATAAATCATTATGCAAATGTAATGTTGGTATACCTAAAACCTGATAAAAATTGAATATAGACTTTAGGTGAGTTTTAATGGGGCATTGTTGTAGCGTGTCCTGAAAGACAGTTTCTCGTGGATTGTACTAGACATAGTTTCTGTAATTGCCACTGGAAAAAGTCACAAAGAGATTACTGTATACCTCATTTGACAACTAATGGTATATTCTTTTCTACCCATCTTTCCAGATATGTTTTGTCCATTGTTGTGTCTCAGGAATCCCCAGGATCAGTGATTTCAGGCTAGAAGTGACTGTACAAGGTTTGTGCAATAGCCAAACAAGGTATAAACTGATTTAACCTGATTATTGTGAAAACTAACAAATAGCCAAGCAAGGTATAAATCGATTTAGACTAATTATTGTGAAAATTCACAAATAACATATTTGTCACGTTTGATATTTATTACAAATAGGATTTCCTCATGCGCCTTCAATAAGTGCTTCTTATTTACTGCTTCTAATCAGAGACAGGAACAACAAGAAAAAGAGAATCATTTATAAACCTTTTTCTTACCATTTTGGAGCCAGTACTCTCTTGGCTTACTCTTGCAGTTTGATTTAATTTTTATTTTTTTGGCTGAGCTCAGAATTTTAACTCAGCCTTGAAAACCAATGTAAAGCCTTACTATATAACACCACATTGACGGCAGAAATGGCCTCCCCCTAAAATTGAGAATACAATTTATTGAATTGTTTAATATTTACTTACTTCCTAAAATAGCTACCATGTTTATCTGGAAAGAAATCTTTCTTATTTCTTTTGGTTTGGCAAATTATCTGTGCATGTGCCTCTCACACTATCTTTCTTTAGAGAATGATAGAGTGGTGCCATGTTGAAGAGGAATTGCTCTGTTTGCCCAAATAATTATTTCAGTAAAACTTCTTCACCAACATTACTCATACTGACTGTTTACGAAGCCATTAAGTCCTGGCTCTGGGTAACTTTTGGACATCGTGCAGGGGTGTCATATCAATCTTTTTTTTTCATTCTCCTTGAAACAGTCCTTAGGGAACGATCTGAACTCCACTGAATTTTTTTTTTTAAGATTTGCTTGAATTTGAGTAGCAAAGTGCAAAGAACTTAGATGTCTTATTTGGCATTGAGAGAACGTTTATTTTAAAGTACAAAATTTCAAAGCTAAGATGGCACAGAATGCGTACCAGGAAGTTAGTCATTGAACAGAAAACTTAAAAGATATTTTTCTCACTTAGGCTGAGTTGACAAACTGAAATATGCAGAAAACATATTCAGGAGAGTGGAGATCTGAGAGTTTTTGAGCTACTTTATTGTGTTTAGCAATGATTGGTAGTAACCTGGTATCTTCCAAGCAACAGCCCAGTGTTGCTAGTACATATGCAATTCTTGGGGGAGTTTTGTTGCTGTTATTAATTAAAGCAAGAAAATAATGTTTTTTGTTCTGTTTAGCAAAAACCTCAAGTCTAATGCTATAGTTACCTCATAAGTAAGACATCTTTTAACAATAGAATGGACAAAGAGAGAAGCCTGACTTGTGAAGATATTTTGTCATTTCCATGGACAGTTAGTCAATTGCTGGTAATGTAAAGCACCCCACAATCAGGATGACATAACTCATTGCTAACCTCCATGGCCTGCCAGGAAAAGAGAATAGACTCAATACTATGTTTTAAAAGTTATCAGATACTTAGTATGTATTTTTAGAATAGTTTTGTTGCTTACCCAGAGGTTTTAATATTAAATTTGACTCTTTTCTAAAAACTCAGCTACAGTTTCAACAAATTATCTTGCTAAGTGTTCCAGAGACAGGTCTAAAATGCCATCAACCAAGAAACTCTGCAACCCACATGCTTTGTAGATACACATCAGGAAATATAATTCTCAAGGCGCTGTTTTTCAGTTTGTCCCAGGAAACAGCACAGCAAGCTTACCCAGAAAAGCTAGAAATGCTATAAAAGCATAGTGAATTTAGTAATAGAGAATGATATAAAAAATGGAGTTAAGAATGTAATGAGTGATAGATAGGACTTCCTTAAGGGTAAAATTAAAAAGCAATGAAGTAAAAAAAAAAAAAAAAAGCAATGAAGTATGCTACTTCTAGCAACAAAGAAGACTGAACTGGAAGAGATGCCACCTGTTCTGGTATAGGCACTTAGAAATATAGATAAAGTACATTATAAAAGAAGTGGAAATTGAGTCCCAAGACCTGTAACACAGTTCACAGGAGATTCCCATAGAATAGACATCTCTTATGGTAGATGAATTTACAATAAGATACTGTATCTCATGCAGGAAAATAAAATGTACTGAGGAAGGAACAACAGATGCAAGAAGGCAAAAAATTAGCCCCCCCAGAAGTGGAAATAGTAGGAAAGTCTGAAAGAGGCTATGAAATGAATATATTTCACATGATTAAACAAATAAAAGAACTAAAAACATAAATTTTAAAAGATAGAACAAATTTGTCTCTAAGATAGAACAAATAAACAACTTATAAAAATAAACAAAGAGAACTTTTTGAATTTAAAATGTAAATATTGAAATTAAAAACTTGATAGATTAAAAAAGCAACAAACTAGACCTAGCTAAAAATAATAGAAAAGTAAAAGATACATATAAGAAAATCGTGTAGGGAGAAAACAGAATGTAATTAAGAGACATCAAAGACAAAGTGAGTAATGTAACATATGAAAACACTCCTACCTTGTTTCTTGGGGGAAAAATATTGGCCATGTGAGATAAAATTGAAGATGTGAATATCAGCAATCACCTCTCTAGGTTTGTATACTAGAAGCTCTTCGACATGTACATAAGACATAAACAAGGATGTTTATTACATCAGTTTTAATAGCAAAAAAGTCAGGAGTGTAAAACATCTGTCAATTGGGAAATACATAAAGAATTTAGAATACATAATGAGTACATTATAGTAATTGAGTTTACTGATATATATATGTGTATACGTAGCAAAATGGAAAATCTATACATTTTAAAAATAAGCTTTAAAAAACATAAAAGGATAGGCAGTAATTTGATAATCACACTATAATTGTTAAAAGCACAAAAAATATTTTATCATTGCAAACAAAATCATAGGATAAATATAAATAAGGCAGGATAGTCATTATCTTTAGGGAAGAAGGCAGAGAAAAGGGAGAGGAGGATTTCAAACTGTATTGGTGTAAAATTTTACTTTTTTAAAAAACAGGTTTGAAACAAATAAGGAAGAATGCTATGTTTATGAAAAAAATTTGAGGGGTACTTAAGTTCTATTAGGCTTCATTCCCTATTCATTAAAAATAATCTTGTAAAAAATAAATTGTAGATTGTAAATCCAGTTGTATCTTAGCAGTCATTTTGCTTGACCTCTCAGCAGCATTTGACAAAATTAACCACTTGCAACCTCTTGAAACACTTGCCTTTAAAGTTTTATGTTCCTAGTAAACTTTGAGGTGACTCTTTTTGGCCACTATGTTGGGGAACCCCAGGGCATAAGGATGCCTATTCTTGTCAGGTGGAATGATCGTTGGGTGACCTATCTACTGTTGTTGCTTTAAATACAATATTTACTAATGACTCCCAAGTGTATCCTCTAGTTGTGACATCTTTCCAGAACTCCTGATTCACGTGATGCAGTGGGCTCCCCTGCATTGCAAATTTAACTAAAACAAACTGCTTCTCTCTACACCCATTCTTCACAAATATGCAGAATAATAAAAATAAGTCAATCCCATGCAGAAATCTCTAACAGTATACCATGACTCATACAATATCTTAATTCCTTGTATAGTTTATTTGGCTTCTTCACATGACCTGGCCTCTAGCTACTTCTCCAAATAGCTCCACAGTTTTTTGCCAAATAAATCACAAGTGCTTTTGCCTTAAGATCTCTGTTCTCACAGTTTTTCTTGCCTAAAAGTCTTCTCCAAAGATATTTTTAGTTCAAGGACTCATTTCATTCCGCTTCTACATAAATGTCACCTCCTCAAAGATGCATTCTGTGATCATCATGTATGATTCTTCATATTCTCTATCCTTACCCTGCTTTATATTTTCTTCATTATCACTTTTAACCTAACATTTTATAAATGATTCATTTATATATTTTTGTGTTGTTTGCTTCCACCATGAGAATGTAAGTTTCATGAGGTCGGGGATTTTTGTCCATCTTGCTCACAGGCTGTTCACTTACTTTGAACAGTCTCACACAAAGTAGGCACTCAGTAGCTATCTGTTGATTTGGCATGTGACTGTTTCTCAGTGTGTTTGAATTCTCCATTATGAGAAAAAGTAATGGTCATCTTAATAGAAATAAGATTTGCTAGCATTTTTCATCAAAAAATTACCTTAAGTCATTTATTGAATGTTTGTAGCACACTAACATTTATTCTCACTTCACCTCTCATAGCAGTTGATTACAGTAAAATGGGGAGGGGGTATGTAAAGGACAAATGACATTAATCTTCCTGTGAAAAATTAAGCAACATTCACTTTCTAAAGCTCTTGGTTAAAATTTAATACTTTAAACCTGACAAATGTATCAAATATTACCTTCATATAAGATTTGGTTTAACTCTCAATGGGAAATATTATAGAAGAGGACAAAATATCACTTTGTTTTTAGTTATCAATCAGCCATGGTACATGAGTAAAAAAAATATTAAAAACAAATTATATATGTAATATTATTTTATTAATCAAGAAAAATAATCAAAAGAGGAAGAGTAGAGGTGCCTGTGTAGCTCAGTTGGTTAAGCATCTCCTGTGGCTCAGGTCATGATCCCAGGGTCCTGGGATTGAGCCCCGAGTTAGGCTCCCAGCTCAGCAGGGCGTCTGCATCTCCCTCTGCTCCTCCACCCAATTGTCCTTGCTCTCTCTCTCTCTCTCTCAAATAAGTAAATAAAGTCTTTGAAAAAAGAAAAAAAAAAAAAAGGAAAAGTAGTATCTAAGCACTCTGCCACTCTAATAGCACATTTGTATCTCTAGATATGTAAAGAATGGTGACATTCAGAGCCAGCCTTAGGAATGGTATAAATTGAATCATGAAAAGCCCAAATTCTGATCCTCTACCTAAGTCGAAGAAAAGCTCCTTGCTAACATCCTCAGTATGCAATTAAAAAACAAGAGAAAATGGTTTTTTTACTTGCTAGTAGTTTAAAATTGGAGTCTATTGGAAATAACTTTTTAGAAGCAGTTTTTTAGGCAAAAAGGCAAATAAAATACAATCCTTCGGAGTTTTTTAATTGATGGAAAGAAGTGTAAGGCTAGGGCAGCCCGGGTGGCTCAGTGGTTTAGCACCACCTTCAGCCCAGGGTGTGATCCTGGAGGCCTGGGATTGAGTCCTGCGTCGGGCTCCCTGCATGGAGTCTGCTTCTCCCTCTGCCTGTGTCTCTGCCTCTCTCTCTCTCTCTGTGTGTGTGTGTGTGTGTCTCATGAATAAATAAATAAAATCTTTTTTTTAAAAAAAGTATAAGGCTAAAAAAGAACAGTAGTGAATTCATGCATGGCTAATGCATGGCCAATTCTCAGATGCTGATCCTTGAGGATTTTCCTTCTCTTAAAAAGCTGGAAGGAGTTGGGGACTTGAAAGATGGAAGCAGCATTGCTGATTGTATTGATTGTAAAAGGAAGTAGCCAAAATTTGCTTTTTTTCTTAAGTGAAATAAATATGAGTTATAAAACAGTTCTTAAAGTCCTGAATGGTTAAGGATCCTGAGCACCTTGCCTGGAACTATGGCAATAAAGGCAGTTGTTTTTGAGAGCTTTAGTCTAGATCTTGGGCCCTGAAGGTGAAAAGTAAGCATGCTGTGTGCAGAATTTTAACAAATCCTCCTTCCTCTGGGAGCTAATCATTGTTAATTTCTTGTTTCCTCTATTGAAGTAATAATGCCATAATTATAAAGGAAGAGGACTGCATGCCTGCTGGATACAGATCTGCATTTATGGATTTTGAGGCCCAGTCACCCAGTTTCTGGCAAAGAAGTTAAAAAAGACTGCAGCTGAGAATTCTCAGAATTGAAAAGTAGTGGTAATTGTCACAAATTACCACATGAAATTGCCAGTTATATTCCTAAACAATTGCTCCACTTTAGCAGTGTATCCAAATTTTTCTTGTAGGTTTCCTTAAGAAAACTTGAGTGTTAACCTTTAATACTGTTTCGAAGGCTGTTAGATTGCAACCCAATTATACCCTGTTAATCTTAGTGGTACTTACAAACAGATGCTCCATCATTTCCACAAAAGACTTTGTTTTCATCACAAATCTCATTTATGTGTTGTTCAGTTCTTGATTTTCTCCGTAACAGTACACATAGATTAATGCTACCATTCTTGAACATTTGCATCATTACTAGGAATCATTTTTCTTAGTCAGCCCTAGATGTTGAATTTTCCTTCTGCACGTCATCTTGACTTAGAAAAATTCTAAATATTTTGGTCAAAAAATGTGGATAATTTTCAGTGGGTTTCTCTGGAAATAAGAACTTCAGGCGAAGCAATCTATTTTTGTTACTTTTGATTAACAAAATGAGGAATGTGTGTTCAGTCAGTCGGAATCAGCTAAACTGAAGTCCTTGAAGATACGAACATTTCTGTCATTTGATTAAACATACATAATTAACTGACCCATTTAATTATGAGAGGATTTGGTTAATCCTCATAAGGGCTGGAGCTGATGCCATTTCATTGTTCCCTCCAACATCCTGCTGTTGAAACACAGAACAATAAGAGTATCACTTGACTTGCTGGCATTTTTCAAACATCCAATGCTAAAAATTAAAGAAAACTAATATTTTTTTATTGAAAAAGCCAACAAACATGTCCCATCTTATCTCAAGTTCCTCAAAATAGATGCCTTAAAATATGAACAAGAGACCACGTATTTCAAGAAAAAGTGAGTTAGAATAATCCAAACAAGTCATTTAATTCTCACAGCAAATCACTGAATGGGGTAACTATCATCTCCATATTACAAGTGAAGAAACTGATACATATAAGTGGTTTCCCTGAGGTCACATAAGTGGTAAGTGGCAGAACTGTGATTCAAACCTGGTTCTCATTTGTTTCTAGTGCTGAACAATAAGCACATACACTCAGAAGTCTGTGCAAAAATACAATTCTAGTCATTGCCTAGACTTACACCTTTGCTTCACAACGGGCTACCTATGTAACATGGGACCTTTCACTTATTTGCCTAAATTAGAGACTCTCCAAATCAAAGTGAAGAGGATAATAATAGAATTTATCCCGTTGTGTAGTTTTAAAGCTTATGAGAAAAGGCATGTTAATTGGTCAGCGCCATATCCAGCACATCCTAAGTGCTCAATGAATATTATCTACCCCAATGTGCAAAGAAAAGACATTCTCATAGGGAGGAGAATTTCCTGGGTCTCTCTGAGGAGACATGGATGGACAGAATAAGGAAATGGAAAACTTCCTTGGCAATTTAATTAACATAAATTCTAATCAATAACGCAACACATATTTATGGCATGTCTTGTATTTTCCAATTACCATAAAAGGACCTGGAGATAGAAAAAAGAAAGACCTTACATCTGTATTCAAGTAAACCACCCTCTGTTTGTTGGAATAGAGCCAAAAAATAAATAGAAAATGAAAAATAAAAGCTGTTGAGAAAGGAACTCACAGATTCTTAAATCATCCAAGAAAGGCTTTCAAAGTGGAACTTGGAAAATCACATATGACTTTTCAGAAGTCTACACGTCATTTTATATGTTGGGAAAGGCTCTGGGTTGGAGACAGGATAAAGATGTAGCTGAAGACTTAAGAAAGGTGTCTTATAATAGAAGGTAGTAAATGGCAGTCTGAAGAATTTCAGTTTTATCTTCTAAACAATGATTCTACAAAGTATTGTAAGCTGGAAATGGATACAGTCCCATGTACACTTAGGAAATCCCTACAAAGATGGAGATTGGTTGAAGATGCACTATGTCAGCTAGGTTACATTTGGCTACACTTAACAGAAATCACAAAATAGCTGTGGTCCCATGCAAAGGTAGGCAGACACAAAATGGATCTGGAATCTTTCTCTTTATCATCTTTTTAGTGCATAGCTAAAATAATCAAATTTACTTCAAGATATCAACTGAATATCCATTCCTATTACATCTACATTCTAGGCATCAAAAACAAAGAAGAGAGAGAGAAAGAGGGAAAAAATTGGTTGACCTGGTTGAATCAGTCCCTTTTAAAGAGATTTACAGAAATCCACCTGACATCTTTTTTCATCTTATTGGCTACTCCAAAATGGGAGGAAAGCAGTTATACACTGCTGCACTCAACAGTATAAGGGCTCAGTTACTATAAAAAGGGGGGGAAAGATTTGAGTGGTTAACTAGCTGCTTGCATGAGTAGAACTGCTAAATGCTATTAAAGTGGTAGAGTTCTAATGGGAACTGGTGCTAAGGTAGATCTGTGAAAGTCAGAGAAGGAACTCTCTTCTTAGATCTACTAAGAAACAGTTGTGCTAAGAAAAAGCTACTTTTCCTCATATTACCTTTAGTCTTCCATGTGAGCATAAAAATATTTGCTCCGTCTTGCTTCCCCTCCCCCCAAATATCCTATAGGAATTCTGAGATTGCATTAAATACCTTTACTAATATCAGTAGAGAATTAGTAATTTTGTGAAGTTAAGTTTTATCTAAGCATGTGAAAGAAGTCTCTGTCTAAACCTCGTTTTATCATTTTTTTCTCAAATTTTCATTTTTCTGTAGATAACTCTGATGTTTTAATAATATAGTGATGTACAGTGATGTTTTTCTAATTCTCTTATATTCTAAGTCATTCTTGAAAATTACTTTTTCTCATTACCATATGTAGGAGAATATTGTTTGTATAAAGACTAAGTCATTCTTGAAAATTAATTTTTCTCATTACCATATGTAGGAGAATATTGTTTGTATGAAGACAAAGTATTATCTTTTTTTACATGTACCTTGAATCCAGCTATATTTTTCAAATATATTGTTAATTCTCATAGAGTATTTTTGAAGTCTCTTGTTTTTTCTAAGTATAAAATGATATCGCAATGAAAAGATATCTTTTAGCTCTTCTTTCTCTGCGTTTATACTCTTGTTTTTCTCTTACTACATTCACTTGAACCTATGATTCATTGTTGAAATGTAATGGAATGTCTGTCTTACTTCTGCTTTTTATTCAAATAGTTTAACATTTTGTCATTTAAAGTTTATATTGCTGTTAAAAATAAACTAATACCCCTTAACAAATTTGATATTCATTTTCTTTTCCTTAGATATTTTCTTATAAATCACTACTGAATTATGCTAATGACTTAAAGCACTTACTGACTGGATTTTATTCATTTTCTTGGTTAATTTGTTAATGACTTTATTATGATGTATTTCTGATATTTAAATTATTCTTTACTTCCTGATAAATGCTGATAGGTCATAGTTTATTATTTTCATATATTACTGAATTCTTTTTACTTGAATTTCTCATCTATTTTCATTTGTGACTTTTTAAAAAAAATTTTTTAAGATATTATTTATTTATTCATGAGAGACACAGAAGGAGAGAGGCAGAAACCCAGGCAGAGGGAGAAGCAGGCTCCATGCAGAAGCCCAATGCGGGACTCGATCCAGACTCCAGAATCCAGGATCATGCCCCAAGCAGAAGGCAGCCGCCCAACCGCTGAGCCACCCAGGTGTCCCCATTTGTGACTTTTTTTTTTTTCCATTTGTGACTTTTTATAACTGTCTTTGCTGCATTTTGTTGTCACTTAATAAAAATTATTTTCTATAATTTTCTATGGCCTACATTAGTTTAAAACTGGAATTACCTGTTTCTTCTGGATAAATTTGAAAATGGCAAAATGACATGGTCTTCATGCCTTTTCTATGGATTTGAATAACCTTCCTGGGATCTACTCTGATGATTGATCTGTTGAAACACAAGCTAGGGATAGGATTTTAGGAGCCACTGGACCTTTATTTAAAGACCAGGGCTAGCAGTGACTTCTCAGACATCCTTCATTGCAAAGATGTTTGGGACCTTTGGACACCCTTGGGCAAGGGCATGGGCTGGAGTACTAATAATGGCTAAGATAAAATTGTCTATCAGCCTAGACAGATTGAGGTCAGATTTAAAGAAAAGATAAAAACGAAAAATGGCTATGACCTTTCTTACATACTCAACCTCCTGAAGTTGGGTTATATACCTAAAGCTAGCTACCTCAACCAACTTAGCTCCTAACCTTAATTCTGTTTGCTAAGTCAGGGTTTGTTCAATTTTTTAAAAAACACCCCTGCCACGTCCACAGCTGTGTGTGGGCACCTATACACGTACACTTTATCGCTGATGCCACATTATTTTTGGATAAAATTTCTATTATTGGACCCTAAAAACTCCCAAATCAACAAACAAATGTCTTGTAATCCCTTATGTGGACTGCCAGTGTCACATTTGAAAATTATTTTAAAACTTAAGAATAACATATATCCTGTATCTTTCTGTTCTCTTTTGTTTTCATCTTCTTATTTTCACTGCCAGTCTCATTTTTCCCTCAGATACATTCCAAAATACACCCTGCCTGTTTACATTGATTATCACAAGATTAGTATGCATATGCCATAAGAAACGAAGGATGAGGTGATATAGGTCTCAACTATGAATATAACTAGTTTGCTGCACTTTTTCCCATTTGACAAGTTGTGTGACTGAAACAGCAAATCAGTTCAGTCATATTGATTATGCAATGTTGAGGCATTCTGCAAAGAACCAGCCCCTGCTCTACAGAAAATGGAATCATTGTCACCCTCTACCCTAGAGCCATACACTCTCTGGAAATGTGACTGTGTTTTGAAGGCACGCTACTTCTGTGGACTTAATAAGATTTGTGGAAACATTGACTATCTGATCTCATTGACAGCAGAACCCAAGTTGTTCACATCTAAGTCCTTTGATACAGACATTAATATGGAGTCTTCTTTCTATGCAGCATGGTAGTAGTTTCTGTTTAGGAAAGTTTATACAATAAGAAACTCAAAATTAATATATTTAAATGTTCATTTTGTGCAAAGAGATATTCTAAGAGCTTTATATTTATTAGCTCACTGAACCCTCACAAGAACATTATATATGTACATATGTATATATTATCATAATCATTACTGTTCATATTTTATGAATAAAGAATTTATAAAAAGATCATTTAGCAAGTTATTTGAATGAGGAGTCAAACCAATCTCCTTTCGTGTGTGCGTCTGTCTCCTCTTGTGTGTGCGTAGTCTGTCTTATGTGTGCTTAACTGCTAATGTGTGCAGTGAAATAATAATATACTAATAGCAATAGTAGCAGTAACCAAACCCCATATCAGAAACTCTTAGCGACTTCATAGAAAAAAGAAAAAGAAAAAGAGATGCATGCTGGACAGTCTAGCCTAGTCTGATTTTTTAGGCCACTGCAAGCTAGAAGGTATGGATTAAGAAATTGGCTCCAATTGTACAGTCTGATTTATTTACCTGAACCTTCATATATATCATATTGATATTCTTGTACTTTGTATTGTAGATTACATCACTTGACACATTACCCATTTTCCTGTGACGATTTTATTATTTTTTTAAAGATTTTACTTATTTATTCATGAGAGACACAGAGAGAGAGAGAGAGAGAGAGAGAGGCAGGGACACAGGCAGAGGGAGAAGCAGGCTCCATGAAGGGAGCCGGACATGGGACTCGATCCCGGTTCTCCAGGATCACACTCTGGGCTGAGGCAGCACTAAACCTCTGAGCCACCTGGGCTACCCCTGGTGATGATTTTAAAGTAAGAACTTTGAAAATTCATAAGGTAAGAAATGCCATTTTGCTGGTTTAAAAGATATTTAAAAATGATAACTACTTGCTTTCATTTATTTATTCATTTTCTAATTTGTTGAATTAACATGTATTGAACACCCTCTGTGTTTCTGGCCTTAACATACGTATTGTCAGTACAACTAGGAATAAGGCCCCTATTATCATGGAGTTTGTATTCTAATGGGAGAGAGAGATAGCAGAGAGGTGGATAGGCAATACTAGTATAATGTGGTGATAAGGGCCAGAAAGAAAATTAAAATAGGATAAAGGGATCCTACCTGCTGGAGGGAGGAGTCTGAGGAAGTGATATTTGTGTGGAAACTTAAATTATAAGAAATAAGGCAAATCAAGGTCTGGGATAAGAACAAGTACGAATGAATGCTCTGGAGTGGGGAGTGGTCTGGAGATCAGCTTAAGCTGCAGAAAAGTGAGGGAGGGGAACAATCATAGAGGATGTGGTTGGGGAGATGGACAGAAACCAGGTAGGTGGGGACTTACAAGACATGGTATAGATATGGACTTCATCTTAAGCATATCACTGAAGAGTTCCAATCAGGACTATGATTTGATTAATTTTAATATGGCTTCTTTGCAGATACAAAACTAGAGGGGACAGTGAGACATGGCGATAGCAGTCAGGAGGCCATTGCAGGCATCCCAGCTAGAGATGTTGTTTGCACAAAAACTTTAATAATGCAGGTGAAGAGAAGTGGAAATTCAGAATGTATTTTAAGGAGAAGAATAGGACTTGCTGATGGGCTGAATGCATAGTTTCAAGGAAAAAAGAGATGAAGGCTGATCCATCTTGCTTTCAGTTTGTGTGAAAGTCCCAGTGAGATCAATATGAGTGACCTGCAAAACAGCCCAAATTCAGACTGTAATTATTAGATAGTTGAAAATCTAAGTAACTTGCAATCATCATACTGTTTCAATTTCTGACCAGGTATTTATTACCAAATAGGATTTCACAAGATTTCCTCTGATTTCCACTGATTTCTCTCCTCTTTCAGTTCAATAATTTTAATGTATTGTGCTTGCTTTAGAAGAAACCTCTGGAGGATCCCTGGGTGGCTCAGCGGTTTAGCGCCTGCCTTTGGCCCAGGGCGCGATCCCGGAGTCCCGTGATCGAGACCCGGGATCGAGTCCCGCTTCGGGCTCCTAGCATGGAGCCCGCCTCTCCCTCTGGCTGTGTCTCTGCCTCTCTCTCCTCTCTCTATGACTATCATGAATAAATAATAAAAAAATAAAAGAAGAAACCTCTGGGTAATTGAATCTACTAACATTAATTTTTCAGCAGTCCATCTGGTTTCTCTTCTGATGAAAGTAATTTTTAAAACATTTGTAACATGAACAATTTTAGTAATCTTTAATGTATTTCACTTCCTGTTTTTCTATAGCTGGATGCCTTCCCTAATCAAATTTTCAGAAGGATATTGTGCTTGGCTTGTTAAAAATTATGAGATTTTTGAGTCATCATGACTTACACATCTTGGTCTTCAAAAAAACTGCTCAGAGGGAGGAAAAAATGCATTGTTTCTTATCATTTAGAATAGTGAAATTCCTAAAGGAAGGGGAAAAAATAAGGTGTGTGTTTATCTTCAGCTCTGATCTCAGAACTAAATTTGTGATTCACCTGTAATGAAGAGGTTATATAACATGGTGTATGTGACAGCGGAATGAAAGTATGTGGCCCCAGGAACCCAAGGCTGTCCTTACATCTACAGTGTCTTATTCTCTGCCACATACTTAGTGCTTGACTTTTTTAATCATACAGCTCAGCTGGACTAAGAAGAGAGTACCTAAAAAGCTTTTTGGTTTAAGCACGAAGACCTTTAAAACAATTTCAGCAATCATTTCAAAGCATATAGCTGAGCTTCTAATATTAATGCAATCACATTTCGCTGCAATGGCCAACAGTCTATGCATATTGAATGGGGTTTTAAGGCTCATCTCAAGTCAACCAGGGAATTAACTATCGGCTTCCGGTTATTCAAACATGGAATTCAGTTCAACTATTTCTGAAACCCTTCCTCTCTGCAGGTGAAAGTGCTGGATTTGATTTTCTAGGGAGTAAAATAGATTTTTCTAAGTGGCTTTACCCTATAGCAACAAAAAAGGCTGCTGCAGTTTCACATGGTGTCTCAATACTCCTTTCAGCGGGTAAGAACTGCATTTCACAACTAGATGAAAGTTATTTATCTTAGACCCCAACTGTTTGGTCTGGAGTTTGGCCAGTTCAGCCCTCGTCAGCAGCTTATGACCTCATTGTAAGCCTCAAGCCTTTTAGATGTTTGTTTTACCTACCATATTTCATAATTTTGGCCAAGATCTGAAAAGAAACTTGTATTCATTAGGTGAGAGGAAGGCTTACAAACTGAATGAATTTGTCCTAAAAGGTGCCTCAATAAGTCTTTTCTTTTCTTTTCTTTTTTCTTTTTTTTTTTTTTTTTAAGATTTATTTATTTATTTATTCATGAGAGAGAGAGAGAGGCAGAGACACAGGCAGAGGGGGAAGCAGGCTCCATGCAAGGAGCCCGACATGGGACTCGATCGCAGGTCTCCAGGATCACACCCTGGGCTGAAGGTGGCGCTAAACCGCTGAGCCACCCGGGCTGTCCAATAAGTGTTTTCTTAATGAGAAATATGGTTATATGGATCTGTATCACTCAGAGATTGTGTAAAGGCAGATAGAAATAAAAGGAATGAGCAAAGGGGAAGGTGAAGAAAAAGGAGGAGAAAGAATTGTGGCAAACCCAAAGGGACAGGGATGAGGTGGGGAGAAACTGTCATGTACTAAGTATGTAAATATGTGTGGCATAGATAAGTGTTGAGGAAAATCAGCACTAAAGAGTAAGCTATTATTCTTCACCAACATCTTTCTTGATATTCTGTATACCTGTTGTGTACTTGTATACCATTAATTGATAATGATTTATTTTATTAAAAGCACCTTGCAGGGTAGCCCTGGCGGCTCAGCGGTTTAGCGCCGCCCTCAGCCTGGGGTGTGAACCTGGAGATCCGGGATCGAGTCCCACGTCGGGCTCCCTGCATGGAGCCTGCTTCTCCCTCTGCCTGTGTCTCTGCCTCTCTCTCTCTCCTCTGTGTGTGTGTGTGTGTGTGTGTCTGTCTGTCATGAATAAATAAATAAAATATTTTTTTTTATAAAAAAGCACCTTGCAGATATGCATCCTTATGCATATGTTGCCAATTCACTTACGAAGTTACACTGGATGACTTGTCTTTTGGGGTCCATTTATGCCATTATTACCTTCAAGAGAAGAAATATAAATGAAGTATATTTGTGTGGTTGTAATTTAATGACTTCAGACTATGCTAAAATATCATTTCCTTGTGTGTCTTAGGTAAAATTTTAAATGAAAATTTGAATTTATAAGTTAGAAGGCAAAAGTTTTCTTGATTTAAAAAAATAATTCAGGTTATAGTATTTAAAAATGAGATAGGAAATAGGATTCCTCAACGCATAAATTATGATTTCTCATAATTAAACACATATTCTTCAAGGACAGTTTCTGCATTTTTCTCCCTCTGAGCTCTTTCTAAGCAATGCTGTTGAGCTTCACACTTTAACTCTCACTTTGCAGTGGATGGTTTAAATTTCCTCTCCAGGCTCTGAGCTTTAGACATAAAGCTAGAACTGTAGTCTCCCCCCTAACTAAAATCAATATTGTGAATATTTGCAGTATTCTTCTACAAGATAATCAGATGCATCACTTTTCTTTTGAAAAATTAAACTTGTAACAGGGTCATTATTATAAAGGATTATTAAATCTAAACTCTCCCTTTTATTAGTCAAGGTTTTTCAAATTTTGCTCTCAGGCTATCTTTTAAAATTTATTTTTACCACTACTTTTCACATATGCTATATTCCACACAATTTGATCTTGCCATTTGTCATAGGCATCTTGCAATTTCTCTATATTCGTGATCACCTTTACTCCGTAGGGCAGCCATAGAGATGTGTCATTCAGATCTCTTTAAGAGAAACTGCTGTTGCCTGCTGACTTTGAAAACCTGCAGGAGCCAGCCCTGTAAATGTTAAGGCCACACTTCCCTGAACTATTCCCAGCCAGTGACAGAGCATAGCAGGTTATGAGTACTGGCCCTTTTCTGCCCTATGCAGTATTCCTCAAACTAACAACTTTGGTTCAGGCACCCCCATCCTGCCTGAGCCTTTCTCAGAACAGTGCTGTCATGTGAAACTCATTACTTAATCCTTCTAAAGGAACAAGACTGCAACATGGTCTGAAGCTCTCTAACTCTTGCATTTTCTTTCTTTCTTTCTTCCTTTCTTTCTTTCTTTCTTGGGGGGGGCGGGCTGGAGGCGGGCGGGAGGGAGGAGGGAGGGAGGGAGGGGGGGGGGAGGGTTTGAGGGATTGGTCTTGTCTTTCTGCGTTTTTTCTTTCTTTTCTTTCTTTCTTCTTTCTTTTCTTTCTTTCTTTCTTTCTTTCTTTCTTTCTTTCTTTCTTTCTTCTTTCTTTCTTTCTATCTTTCTTTCTTTCTTTCTTTTCTTTATTTCCCCCAATAAATTTCTGGCATCCATAAGCCCATACTGCTTCTCAAAAGATCTTCTCACCTTTTAAAATAAAATTCAAATGCAGTTCATCAACACTTCTCTAGTTAACTCAGAGTAACTTTTTTCCTCTCCTGTCCCATATTCTTTCATTTCTCTTTTCATATTTTACACCTTTTAAAATTTATGAATAAGTCAGGTTTAATGGTAAAATAAAATAAATCCTTGTTTACAATCACCTAAAGGCAGCTATCCCTATAAGAGGAAGAGGGTAAACACACCAGCCAAGGTTGAGAGAGGACGGTGAACTTAGCTTGAAAAACTGTGGGTAAGCATAAAACCAATTTGAATATTATAACCATTTGTTCACATTTGACATTCACCTGTGTGATATATAATGGTATGATTACTTTAAAAATATTTTAATTTAGCCTTCAAGGAAAATTGACATTCCAGGGACCAGTAACAAATCAATCCTGTGGATTTTCATTCTCTTCACACATGACACTGTGTATGCTCTACTTTAAGATGGATGATATGGGACTGTAATCTTTTTAGACAACCAAATTCATATGAAGGTCTTATTGCCTTATTTTTTTTTATCTTATTTTTTCCTTTTTTTTCTCTCTCCTCTCTTTCCCACTATATTCTTTCCTTCTATCCTTATCTCCTTTCCCTTCCCCCATGCTTACTTCTCGTTTTTATCACTTGAACATAAAATGCAAAGTAGCATGCATAGAGCTCAAATAGAAGCATGAATATGTACTAATCAGAGCACTGTGACAAGGAGATTGTATCTGGACAAGGGACTTGAGGTGAACTAGGAGCTTTCTAAAGAAAAGGTAAAAAGGTGTAAGAAATTTCTAGGCAAAAGTAACAATGTTTATAGTGATAGAGATCACAAAAAAGAACATGTAATTTGCTGGTACTGGTGAAGATCTTAGTATATATATGGAATTTAAATTGCAAAGAATAGATCTTTTTAAGAATATTTATTTATTTATCAGAGAGAGAGAGAGAGAGAGTGAGTACACACATGTGTACCCAAGCAGGAGGAAGGGCAGAGGGAGAGGGAGAGAAATCCAGCAGATTCCCTGCTGAGCACGGAGCAGGACACAGGCCTGAATCTCAGGACCCTGAGATCATGACCTGAGTGGAAATCAAGAGTCAGACACTTAACCAACCAACTGAGCCATTCAGGTGCCCCAGGAGATAGATCTTTTATGTCATAATAATGCATTAGATTTTTTTTCCTAATGTCAGTAGTGAACTAATGAAGATTTTTTGGTTTTTGGTTGTTTTGCTGTTGTGGGTTCTCTTTGTGAGTTTTATTTTGTTTAGGTTGGGATTTATATAATCAAATTTGGAGTTAGGTAAAATACTTCTGATGGTGGTTTAAGAGTAAACTGGAGGAAAGGAACTGAATAATGCCTAGCATAATGTATTTAGGATACCAATAGATGTTAATGAGCTGGATACTTAATGAGCTAGATACTGAATATGTACATGAATGGATGCATAGTCAATTCATTAAGGAAGTTATTGATACCCACTGAAATGCTTAGCTCCTAAAGAGGAGAACTCTACCATTCAGATATTTCCAAATTATTTTAAAATGTTTGCTTGTGCATTATTTAGGGTTGGTAATTGTTCATGAATTCAAGACAATTACTAAGCCATATGAATGATTGACAGTCTTCATAGTTTATTAGTAGTTATAAGAATGTGATAATCTGAAGTGTGAATTAAGCCAGAACATTTTCATGGCTTAATGTCTATAAGGGAGCCTGTTATCCCACATGAGAGTGTCTGTTTATAATCAGATTAGCCATGGCCTAGAAGGAACTATTCAGAGAGAAATTTGGAGGACTTTTTTTTTTTTTGTTACTATCAAAATCTGAGGCCAATTGTAGCATCAGCTTTGGTAAGCAATTCTCAAATAATATAATACATATAAATTTCTAAAATCATCCAAAATTTAGTTTCCTGTTTGTACAACTAATTAGACAAAATGCATACCCGAGCTATAGGACAAAAACTATTAGAGGTCAGGTTACATTTCTATTTCAAGTTCTCCCAAATAACTAAAATGTCATTCTTTTGTTTTTCTTTTCTCTTTTTAAAGATTTTATTTATTTGAGAGAGAGAGAGAGTAGGAGTGGAGGAGGGACAGATAGGGAGAAGGAGAAGCAGTCTCCCCCCACTGAGCAGGGAGCCCAACATTGGACTTCATCCCAGAACTCTGAAATCATGACCTGAACCAAAGGCAGTAAACTGTTATTATTTTCATTTCCATCTTCCCTGTGTTAAATCTGAGCTCTTTTAATCTCATGTAGTTAGGTTTTCATTTATATTTTTGGGGAATAAAGTATAGGGGAGCAGGGAGACCAGGTAAAGGTCACTGCAGCATTCCATATTGTAGATATAATGTCCTAGGCTGGGCTAAGGATCACGGTGGTAAGAAATTGTTGGATTCTGGTTATATTTTTAAGAGCAAGGCCAATGAGATTTGATTTTAGGGATGTAAAATGGAAAGAAAAGAATCAAGGATGGCTCTAAGTATTTTGGCCTGAGAAAATAGTTGAATGGATTTACTGCTTGCTGACATGGAGAAGACCATGTTGAAAGTAGAGATGTCAGTGTTCAGAGTTGAGCATTTTAAATTTAAGTCACCTATGTCTGGATGGAGATGTTAACTAGGCAATTGGATACATGACCCTGGAATTCAGAGGAAGTCCAGACTGGAAATATGAATTTGAAATAATAAATAATAATATTTATTTGACAGATAAAGGAGGTGCTATGCTCTGAAAAAGCAAGTCAGGAAGAAGAGCCACTTGGAATAAGGGCTAGTTGAATAGTGATGAGCTGTTTTTTATGTGTTGATATTGAAGAACACATGAGTTTGGTCACATATGGTCAATGCCCATCTAGCTATATAGACTAGTGTTACAAACTTAGGAGTCACAGGTGTTTAGATGGAAATGAAACCATGAGAGTAGATGAGATCATCTCCTAAGTATGATCTCAGATCATCATAGAGTAGCAAAAGAGGAACAAAGAAGAGCAGGGAACGGAAAAGAACAGTAGTAAAAGGAAAGAAAAAAAAAAAGGAAAGGGAGGAGGAAGAGAGAGTTGGGAAATCCCAACACTGACGTGGCTGTTAGATTCCAATGAAGGGCTGTTAGAAGGATATATTTGAAAATTAAATGGAAAATGAGAAAGGGTGGAGTCATTGAATTTAGAGAGAAAATGGTTTCACAAAAATTAAGAACAAGCTTAGAGATGTATCAAAGATCTATCAGTTAGTTCCTCTATCTCAGGCTATATGATCTGATCCTTGAGAGATGTGAAATTAACTCTCTAATAAATTATAAATACAGTAAAACTTAAATAAATTTAAATAAAATGCAAAAAATCCTGGGGAGGATAGCAAGTAGAGAGGATCACTGACTATGAAGAAAGTTTTGGCTGAATTCAGTAAGCCTCTGAAACAATTTGAAAACCATGCATTTAAGGTTTCAAACTAGTGTGTATTTAATAAAGTACTGAGGCTACCAGCTCACGTCAGGCAGTTTCCACTTCTAAACGGAACATTTTTCCCTCCTCACATTTCTCATTGTGCTTAGGTTGGCAAAATCTTAAACCTCGATGTTTTCACTTAGAAATATCCTAAAACTTAGATGATATTCTTATGTCAGAAATGGGCCGACAGATGAACACAGTTAAGCAGGCCCAAGTTTTTAACAACACCTTAATTTCTCTGGTTTGATCTCATGTTTTCAGAGACCTTTACAATGCCTCCAGGCTATCCAAAATTTAGCACCAAAAGTCCAGTATCTTGGACACCTACTGAATCCCAAGCAGACCAGGAAAGTCAGTCACCTTTGCAGAGTACTGGTAGGGCATAGCATAGCAGAGAATAGCGAGCCAAAAGATACAAAATGTACTTACCATTCAGTTGAGTGAGAAGAAAACTAACACCAAAAAAGAATCCTCTACAAAGAAAACCAAGTTAAAATCCAATGAATGAAAAAACAGGATTTCAAAAATAAAATGGTGAGAATCAATCACATAATCAAGTGACTGCTAATTATGCCAGGTATTTGTGCAAGAAAAAGTGAGAAAAGTAGAGGGGTTTTTTTGTTTGTTTGTTTTTTGTTTGGTTTGTCTTGGTTTTGTTTTTTTGTTTTTTTCCAAATGGTCAAAATAACAAAGTAGAGACAGGGTCCACCATGGTGTTTAGACGAATCTTTCATTTGCCATACACGCTATGAATTTGTTATTTGATTTCAGCTATTGATATTTCCTAAGTGATCATTTTAATTCTTATGTCAAATGGCTATTTAATCTTTATATTCCCCTTCAAATTTGTTCAAGTGCTTCACATGTTATTACTTATTTTTTTTCCTGTTTTCTACTTATATTCTAGGTGGGATATCAGAAAACAAATAGCGATAGGACCTTCCTCAGGTTTCCAGAAACATGGTCCCAGGTGCTGATGATGAGATGGCAAGATAATTAAAGCTAAATAGAAACATCAGGCTGTATCTACTATAGTGGGATTATAGTATTTATATTATCATGGGGAACAACCCAACCTCTCATGGCCTGCCTATAAATCTTAAACGATCTAGTTTTTATTAATTTTATTCAGAATTGTCAATGAGTAGAAAATATCTTCTCAGTCATTGTATATAAATAATTATTAATATTATATCAATAATAATTTCTTTTAAACATATGGAATAACTCATAATCCCATGGTTATTTGGCCCACTTGAATGAGTGGTTTTCTCTGTTAAATATCAGACCTCCCAATAAGTATTACAAAGTACGTACACATTTTTCACTTCTTTGTAGCAAAATAAAAAGGAAGATTTTTTTGAAAATACTCTTTTTCAATGTTCATCCCTGGAACAAGTCTGAGATTTGTTTCTACTAACTTTGAAAGCCTACATGATATGCTTACAAATAGCTTTTCTTCAGCAGCTTGAATTACTGCCCAAACTTAATTTATTTCCCTTACATATAAATTTCTAAAATCATCCAAAATTTAGTTTCCTGTTTGTACAACTAATTAGACAAAATGCATACCCGAGCTATAGGACAAAAACTATTAGAGGTCAGGTTACATTTCTATTTCAAGTTCTCCCAAATAAACTAAAATGTCATTCTTTTGTTTTTCTTTTCTCTTTTTAAAGATTTTATTTTTTTGAGAGAGAGAGAGAGAGTAGGAGTGGAAGAGGGGCACATAGGGAGAAGGAGAAGCAGTCTCCCCCCACTGAGCAGGGAGCCCAACATTGGACTTCATCCCAGGACTCTGAAATCATGACCTGAACCAAAGGCAGTAAACTGTCATTATTTTCATTTCCATCTTCCCTGTGTTAAATCTGAGCTCTTTTAATCTCATGTAGTTAGATTTTCATTTATATTTTTGTTCTATAATCTTTAAATTTTTTTTATTTATTTATGATAGTCACAGAGAGAGAGAGAGAGAGAAAGAGAGAGAGGCAGAGACATAGGCAGAGGGAGAAGCAGGCTCCATGCACCGGGAGCCCGATGTGGGATTTGATCCCGGGTCTCCAGGATCGCACCCTGGGCCAAAGGCAGGCGCCAGACCGCTGCGCCACCCAGGGATCCCCTGTTCTATAATCTTTATTCTTCATTTATATCTTTGCTCACACCGGGTTGCTGAGAAGTAGCTAAGTAATGAAAATCTTATATTTGGAACAGTGGTTTTGAAGATAATGTCCATGTACCAATTTACTTACCATTTACTGAACATATATTTTTGACATGGAATGCACTGGTGAATAAAGAAAATAAAATCTTTATTCTTATTTTGTTTACATTCTCATGCATTCAGGGGTGAAGGAGTAAACAATAAAAAGCACCTAAATGAATAGTACACATTACAAATAAGTAATCCAAAGAAAATAAATTTGAATCTATGATAAAGAGAGATGAGAATCTCTAGATTGGTTGATTAGGAAGGCTGATACCTAAAATGCCAGAGGTAACTATCCCTGCATTAAACTATAAGGTTAGAGGATTCCAGGTAGAGGGGAGACCAAGTAACTCCTGCTTAGCTTAGAACAGCATTTTTGTGTTTTAGAAGTAGAAAAAGAGAGAGATCAGGATAACTAGAGCATATTGAGGATGAGAGGATAAGAGATGAGCAAGAATGGAAGCTGAAGAAGAGAACAAATATTCAGGAATTGAACTATTTGGGCACTTAGAGCTTATATTAAAAGCTTGGACTTTACCCCAGGAGCAATACAGTCATTGGTAAAAGGCATGAGAGAGGTCTAAGGAAAAGAGTGACAAGAAGTAACTCAGTTTTTAATGATCAGTCCCAGTGTCTGCTTAGAGCCAGTAGAATGGCAAGGCTATCATAATGGCAAGGCTTGGAGAATGGACAATAGAGCAAAAGGGACAGGAAGAAGACAGTTGGGAAGATACTTTAATAGCCAAGGCAAAAATAACTGTGGGTAGAACTGGGATGCTTTTAGGGAAAACTGAGAAAACCAGTCAGCCTTCTTTTTTTGAAGGCTAAACCTATAGAATTTGCTGATGAAATGGGTGTGGGTGATGATTTTTTTAAAAAGCAATCAAGGATTATTCTTTTCTGCTTTAGCAACTGGGTGGAGAGTTGGCTTATCAACACAGATAGGAAAATTGGATAGGGAAGAGAGAATCAGGATTTCTGCCTTGGGCCATTTCAGTGTGGGCTGTCTAGGAGATACATAAGTGGAAGTGTCAAGTAAGCAATTGGCTACATGATTTCTCACTTTAGTGAAGTCTGAGTTGATATAAAAAGAAGAGCTAAGAGAAGAAAATATTTCAAGTTGGAATGAGTGAACAACTTGGAATTCTGCTGAAAAGAGAAGCATGGTCACTGGGAAATAAGAACTTTGGAAATATTGATTATTTTAGCAAGAATTTTTTCATTAGGTAGTGTGGATGGATTCCATACTAGAGTGGACTGAGACAAGAATTGTGTTTGAGGAACAGAAGATCATGACCACGGAGATTGTAATTTATGCTTCCTGACACTGAGTATCTTTTCAAGTGCTTGTTGATAATTTATATATTTTCGTTTGTGAAGGGTCTACTCAAATCTCTTTGTAATTTTGAGAAGCTGTTTGTTCTATGCTGTAGGTAGAAATCCTTCATGAGATACAGGTTTTCTAAATATTTTTTCCAGTCTGTGACTTGCCTTTTTATTTCATTATTGGTGTCCTTTGAAAAGCAAAATATTCTAATTTTGATGAAGTCCATTTTATCAAATTTTTCCTTTTATTGTTAGTGGTTTTTTTTGTCGCAAATGTCTAAGAAATCGCTGCCTCCCTTTAACTTATGAAATATTAATTTTATTGAATTCATTAAAAATTTATTAAATAAATTTATTTGTTAACAATTTAGTAAATATTTAATTTACAAAAAAATTAATTAACTCATGAAATATTCTCCTGTTTCCTTCTAGGATCTTTATGGTCCTAATTTCACTATATATGTATATGTATATTTATCCATATATACACATGCGTATATATATTCACACACAGCAGTATAGATATGTATATTCCATTCATCTCTACTAATTCTATTTTTTGATCTGTCAGCTTATTTATCCACTTTTTACAGTATGTAAGTTCAAATTTATTATTTATGTTTGTACCACCTATGTTTTATGGCACTAATAAGATTGCTTTATTTTAACTTTTTTATGTGTCATATGAACAATATATTTTTAGAATTTGATTTCATTCATTCAGGGACAATCTTTTAATTGGTGAGTTTAACCATTTTATATATATTTTAATAGTGTGATATTGGTACCTTTCATATGAATTTTATATTTTGTGTACATTCTTATTCTTTTTTTCTTTTTTTTATTTCTCTTGGATAAAGTTATTTTCTGTTGGTTTACTGCTTATATAAACGCTATTTTCCCTTTATGATGGTTGTCTTTAATAAATGTATGCTCATATTTATTTACTCACTGTTATTTCTTTAGAATTATTGGTATCTATATCATCTTCCTTATAAGAAATATCCTTTACTCACTTCCATGTATTTTTGGGCTCCAAAGTCTCATGTGTATAATGTCTATAACTATAATTTATCTCTATATAAATAAAGAGGATATACTTTCTCTTTATTTCTTTATTTGATCTTAGTCTTATTTATTTGCTTATTCATTTATTTGGTATGGTAAAATAATAAACCTCATTACCAAGACATTTTATCAGAGTTTCTTAACAGTATCTCCAGGATCTGCTTCTCTTCTTACATAAAACTTCATCAAAAATAATTTTCTATATAGGTCTTCATACACCTCTAAATATTTTTATTAAACTAAATTTTGAATAAAAATATATCTGAATATAAACTTCTAAATTCAGGGACGCCTGGGTGGCTCTGCAGATGAGCATCTACCTTTGGCTCAGGATGTGATCCCAGGGTCCTGGGATCTAGTCCCTCATCAGGTTCCCTCTGCCTATGTCTCTGCCTCTTTCTCTCTACAATAAAATAAAATCTAAAATAAATAAATAAATAAATAAAAAAACCTAAATTCAGATTTTTTTTTTTACTTAAAAAAATCACTTTATTGTCATTTTATTTTTACTAAAGCATGGCACACATATAAAAAGCAATCATAAAAGGTGAATTATCACACAGTAAATATACCCATGCTACCACCAATGAGCCTAAGAAAGAGAACTCTATCAATGTCCAAAAAGCACCCTGACACGCCTCCTCTCAGTTACCACTCCATCTCTCTCCTGAAATGTTTTCACAGTCCTGTTTCTATGCTCATTGATCAGACTTGTGAATTTTTCTATATAATTAGAATCCTACTGCGTGTATTCTCTTAGGTCAGGCTTTTTTTCCCCCCTCAATGTGATGTTTGTGAGATTTACCATTTGTATTGTGGTTTATTTTTATTGTTTTATAATATTCCATTACATGAAATTACTGATTTCACTGTCGGTGAGTATTTCCAGTTTTTGCCTATTATCAGTAGTTCTACTGTGAACATTCAGGCACATACCTCTTGGTATGTATGTCCATTGGAATTGGTTGGCTGTACATGTAGTAGGAAATTTACCAAGCAGAGAATATGCCAGTGTTTAATTTCAGCAGCTCACACCAAAGACCTCACCTCTCTGCCCTTTTCCCTCCTAAGTTGTGACCTTTCTAGTCCTTGTTACTGCAGCAGCTTTCATATCTTTAAAAGGAGAGTTTTTCATTTTGTCTAGTTGTTTTAGTTGTTCTTAGTAGTCCAGAATATCTTGTATATGTAGCATAACTATTTATTCTTTTTTAAAAAATTCCCCTACATCATGAAAATACATGACTAATTTGCCTGTGAATATATTCTTGAACTTGTTTACACGCCATATTCTTTATATTCTCACATCTGTCATTTTCAAACCATTCTTGTTTTCCTTTTTATGCAACCTGTGGAGTCATTTTTAACATTTCCATAGTTAAGGTGGCCACCTATTCTACCCTGATTTTTAGTTATATATTTTAAAGGTTTGGAGAATGAGGTAATTTTTTTTTTGCTAAATTATTAAAAGCAGTCACATTCTATGCCGTAATCAACTGAAGAATTTGTAAATTGTCAACTTAGGAATAATTCATATCTGTTTACAAAATCATAAATTACACAGCACACTGTCGGTAGATTTTATTTCCGCTTTCAAATATTCCTCTACTAGGTTTGCTACTGGGCATGTTCTTTCTCTTGATCACCACTTACTGATGCTTTTAGGGACATGAGGGGGCAAGTGAGATAACCAAAGGACAGGTGAGTTTTGGATCCCAAACAGAATTTCAAAGAGGAAGTAAAAGGAGAAGACAACAGTGTTTAGTCATCCACCTCTCAGAATAATTGAATTTAACTTTCAAAAAGGAAGTTTGAGAGATTGTAACCTAAATTCTTTTACTAACAACATTTCCTATTTCTGCTATGACTAGGATAAGTTAAACATGGCAAGTAAATAGTTCTCTTTTGAAAAAACAAGAACCATATGATTCTCTCAATAGATACAGAGAAAGAAAGCTTTTGACAAAATACAACATCCGTTCCTGATAAAAATTCTTTAGAGTGTAGGAATAGAGGGAATATTCCTAGGCATCCTAAAAATCATGTACAAAAAGCCCACAGCAAATATCATTCTCATTGGGGAAACACGGGGAGCTTTTCCCCTAAGATCAAGAACACGACAGGGATGTCCACTCTCACCACTGCTATTCAACATAGTACTAGAAGTCCTAGCCTCAGCAATCAGACAACAGAAAGAAATAAAAGGCACTCAAATTGGCAAAGAAGTCATCAAACTCTCCCTCTTCACAGATGACATGATACTGTATGTAGAAAACCCAAAGGACTCCACTCCAAGATTGCTAGAACTCATACAGTAATTCGGCAGTGTGGCAAGATACAAAATCAATGCCCAGCAATCTGTGGCATTTCTATACACTAATAATGAGACTAAAGAAAGAGAAATTAAGGAGTAAATCCCATTTACACTCACACCTCGGTGTCCAACGAAAGATGAATGGATAAAGAAGCTGTGGTCTATGTATACAATGGAATATTCCTCAGCCATTAGAAAGGACGAATACCCACCATTTGCTTCGATGTGGACGGAACTGGAGGATATTATGCTGAGTGAAGTAAGTCAATCGGAGAAGGACAATCATTATATGGTCTCATTCATATAGGGAATATAAGAAATAGTGAAAGGGATTAAAGGGGAAAGGAGAGAAAATGAGTGGGAAATATCATAAAGGGAGACAGAACATGAGAGACTCCTAACTCTGGGAAATGAACAAGGGGTGGTGGAAAGGGAAGTGGGTGGGGGGTTGTGGTGACTGGCTGATGGGCACTGTGGGGGGCACTTGATGGGATGAGCACTGGGTGTTATACTATATGTTGGCGAATCGAACTCCAATAAAAAATATATATACAATAAATAAATAAATACATAAATAAATATAAATAAAAACAATGGGTTTCATTGTCTTCTGAAGTACGTATATGTTGGTTTCAGATTTTCATTTTACTTATTTATTTTTAAGGACTTTTTTTATTCATTTGAGAGAAAGAGCACACAAGCAGGGAGAGGGGCAGAAGTGGGAGAGAATCTTAAGCAGACTCCTGGCTAAGTACAGAGCTGATGCAAGGCTTGATGTCACCACCCTGATCATGATCTGAGCCAAAAATCAAGAGTTGGCTGTTTAAGTGACCGAGCCACCCAGGTGCCCCAGGTTTTAGGTATTTAAAATTATTTTTGATTTACCTACATTCCAAAGAACACTTGATTTACAAATGTAACCTATGACCAGGTACCACCAAAAGCACAGGAAAGCACCTTCTCTCTCTCATTTGTAGAACTGTTACCATTTTGGCTCCTGCTTAATTTGTAGCTACTCAGTATCACTGCTTCTCAAGGTTGTATCTCCTGATACACCATAGTTCAGGTAATGTAAAGAAAATGGAACTATTAACATATAAACTAATGCAGAAACCAATATTAATGAAACTATTTTCCATTTGGCTTTAAAGTTTGTCAACTTTTTTTTCAAAGAAATTAGATTAGTTTTATAATCCTCCACAGTAGAATTGTGATCTATATAAATGTCTTATTACTCTTACTAATCAGAATAGTGAAACTTCATTAATTTGTATCCTTAATTGATAATTGAAACTGACATATAAGACAGATACTGCAGTTTACATTTACTAAGCCTGTGTAATAAGAACTGACTTTTTAAAATAGACCTGATTTCAGAGTGTATGTAAAGGTATAAAGAAAATATTTTTATACCATTATTCAAGAAGAGTACACATATTTAATTTCCAGAAAGGGCCCAAAGAAGCCAGACATTTGTCTAATAGATCAGGCAAAAGGAAAATTTGGAAATACGATTCATATTTTTTTAGCATGTATATAATGATTTTTCCTCAATGTCTTTTTCTAAGTTTTCACCTCTGCAGTTAGTTCAGATCAGTGAGAGCATCTGTATACTTAACTCTCTTAAACTGTTAAACAAAATGCAATATTTAAATATTATCATTTCAGTTTAACATGTCATTGGAGAAAATCAAAAAAATTGTAAAAGCTAAGTAGATGCATAATCAACATAGATTACCATCTATATCAGAAAATTAGAAAAAAAGAAATATAAATTCCTATATATATTCCTATATATATTCCTATAAATATGAATTCCTGAGCCTGTCTACAGATATCTTTATAAATAGTTAAAATTTAAAACACTGACCAAACCAGTGAGTGGCAAAAAAAAAAAAAAAAAAAAAAAAAAAAAAAAAAAAAAAAAGAAAAAAGAAAGAAAGGGGGGCAACTTGACCCAACTTGATTGTGAAAGGGCACAATCACTTGGAAAATGATTTGATAGTGTTTTACAAAGTTTATGTGTTCCTACCTCAGCTGTTGTACTTCTTAAGAAATGAGTTTGTCTGTATAATGATTTGTATATTAATGTACATAAGAACTTTATTTTTAATAATTAGAATCTAGGAACAACCCAAATGCCATCACCAGGTAAATGGATAAACAAATTGTGATATATCTATATAATAGGAAAATACTTAAGAGTAAAGAATTAATTGTTGATATATTCCACAGCATAGATGAATATCAGAGTAATTATGCTGCATGAAAGGAGGCAGATAAAAAACAATACATACTGTATGATCCTGTTTACATAAAATTCCCCAAAATACAGATAAATCTTTGGCCATATAAAGCATATTAGTAGATGCTTAGAGGTGGAAGGGGATGGTATCAAAAAGAAGAGAGAGGACAGGATTAAAAAAGATATACAGAAACTTTTGAGGATGAACAATATGTTCATTATCTTAAATTCAATAATGGTTTCCAAGGTCTATACATATATCAAAATGATAAATTGTATATGTTAAATATGAGCAGTTTGTTGTATATTTCAATTATACCTCAATAATCTATTAAAAATTAATTCAGCTGAATCAGACCCAAAATGAGAGAAAACATGGTTTTGACATTTAATAAACAAAAATTTCTATGGCTTTAGGATTTTAAAATCAAATATGTACAGTTCCAAAACTGAAAGGCGACAATTTTGACTATATTTTTAACTGTAGAATAGCATTCACAACTAAGGTACAGACTAAGAAAACAGCTTGTTTCTAGGATAAAGAAATTCTACACCAAATTGAAAAAATAAATGAAGCCTGATTTGGAAATGGCACAGGATATGAGTAGGCAGTTCATAGAACAGGAAGTTACTATTGCACATAAAAGACTGATAAGAATTTTTAAATTCTGATAAAACAATGACAAAGATATGGAGAAACATGAAATGTATACAATGCTGGTAATTGGTTTAACTATTTTCAAGTTGTTGATGTATCTTTTAAATTTGAATATTCATTTTTTACTTCCTAGCAAATCCACTAGTAGGTATGTGCCCTAGGAAATCCTAGCATAAGTGCACAGAAGACAAGCACTGTGTTGTTTTTTGCAGCATTGTTTGCAACACTGAAAATTGTAAACAAGCTAATTAGCAAATGAGAGTGAATAAATCTTTCCTATAATGTAACATATTAGTTTAAATCAGTGGTTCTTAACCAGGGATGAATTTGCCCTCCTGGGACATTTGGCAACATCTAGAGACAATTTTAGTTGTTACAACTATAGATGGAAGGATTCTGCATTGCTATGGTTACCAGTAAGGCTGAGCATTTTTTCACTGGATAGAGAGGCCAAGGATGCTGCCAAACATCCTAAAATGTATAGGATAGCCCTGCAACAAAGGATTATCTGACCTAAAATGTCAATAATGCTGAGGTTGAGAAACTTTCAAATGAGTAAACTATAATTATATGCATCAACATGACCGCATCACAAAAACATAATATTACGCACAAGGGCCTAGTGGCACAAATACAAATAATATTATATATAAAATTAAAAAAAACCAGCAAATCATCACTATATATGATTCATAATCACACACATTTGTTGTAACTTTTAAAAAATGTTTATGGAAATGATACACACTGACAGTAGTAATAGTTTATTCTGAGGAAGGAGGGATAGCAAAAGAATGTTAGTGATATTTAGGGTTTTCTTTAAAAATAAATAATGTGTCTATAGCAATTATGACAAAATATTCATTTGATGAGTCGTTGGAACAGTTATAAAATTGTATCTTTACTGGTTTTGAAATTTTGTAATACCATTTCTGTTGTTAAAAGCCTACTTATTAATTTCATGAGTTAACTGAAAAAAAAACAAAAAATAAATTAAAAAAACAAAAAGTACTACTGGAAAGAAATAGATAAAAACATAAATAAAAGAATCAGAAAAAAAATTTAAATACAAACAATGAAACCTTTAAATAAAGCCAAGAGCATCTTTTTAGAAAAATGTGAATGAAATAAAGTTTTATTAAACTTAAGAAAAAAGAAAAGATAAATTAATGGTAGCTGTAAAAAGGAAATATAAAGTCAAGATTAGTTATAGAGAGATTATGGTAATAAACACACCTGCCACAGGGATCCCTGGGTGGCGTAGGGGTTTGGTGCCTGCCTTTGGCCCAGGGCGCGATCCTGGAGTCCCGGGATTGAATCACGTCGGGCTCCCGGTGCATGGAGCCTGCTTCTCCCTCTGCCTGTGTCTCTGCCTCTCTCTCTATCTGTGTGTGTGTGTGTGTGTGTGTGTGTGTGTGTGTGACTGTCATAAAAAAATTAAAAAAAAAACACCTACCACAAAAATAAAAGGGCAAAGAATATGAATAATTAACAAAGGAGAAAATAAATATGTTATAATGTTAGCCCATTGATGGAGCAAGAATAATGTCAATAAACTATAACATGCATTCAATAAATAATTGAAAATATATACCAAGGAATTAAATATTATATAGTCATTAAAAGTGATATATTTACAATGAACAGATTTTTTTAATACAGGGAAAATATAATGTTAGGAAATAAAAATAGCAAATACTTCATTATCTTAAATACTTAAAATAATTGTATACAAAAAATTAAAAAGCAAATATGTCTAAATTCACACTAGATATGCCTTTAATTGATAGGACCATGAGTACTTTTGCCTCTTCTGCTTCTGTATTAGTTTTTGTACTTTGATTATTTTTCTAGAGTCACAAAAATGTTTTAAGCTATATTATCAGCCCTGCCTGTGTGACATGAAGTCTTATTATTATCATTAATTTTTAATGCTTTTTAATCCGAATTGTATGAACTCATTAAATTCATTATGGCATGTTATTTGGGGGGAAGACTTGTATGATTCAGACTCATCAACTGTGATTCAGATGTTCATCTGTGAAATGATGTCTCCAAATTAGCTACAAAATATATGACATGTTCACTACAAACATGATTGGTAGAAGTAATGGAAAGTTTATCTTCTAGAACCACTGGTATTGAGCAGGAAGTGGGCACTGGTACTCTGGGACAAGCTTAAAAACCCTGTCATTGAAAGGATGACTCCTACACGATGAGTCAACCAGCTGTAAGAAACTAGTCACCGCTGGAGATCACTGGTATAATGACCAGCAATGTTGCAGAAGCTATTTTAGGTCAATAGCAAACAGCTATTCTATGCGCTTTAAGGCTCTACTTATCATATTGAACCTCCATAATCCTAAGAAATGGAGTTGAACAGTAGACAAAAATAATGCTCCTTTATGGCACATCCAGTGGGACTCACTAGAAGGTATGACATATTTTCATTCCTTATTCTGGAAAATTGTCCATCATTCAAAGCTGAGTATTACTAAGAAAGAATTTCCAAATTTATCAGGGCTATCACAGTAAGTCACTTGCTATGAACATGTATATCTATTCAAAACCAGTCAACTATTTGCTCCTTCAGAAATTGTTCTCCCCATCAGGCTCCCTGCATGGAGCCTGCTTCTCCCTCTGCCTGTGTCTCTTCCTCTCTCTCTGTCTCTTATAAATCTATCTATCATCTATCTATCTATGTATCTATATCTATCTATCAATCAATCTATCTATCTTTAAAAAAATAAAAAGAAAAAAATTGTTCTCTCCTTACATTTTTGGGACCTGCTTTATCTCGATTCTTCTGTCTTATCATCAAACTATATGTTTCCATCATGGTACTTTCTTCTCTGGCAGTCTAATAACATGTATATCCCTTGTGCCAGAAGAGCCTATTTCTGCTCCCTTACTCTCTTTTCTTCTCCCCATCGTCTCTTTGCCACTCCTATCTTTTCCCCTCATAGTTTCAAGTATTATCTCTAGACTTACACCTATTTAATGGACCTTTACAGTATTCCAAATGTTCCTCCGAGTACTTTCTAGGCACTATCAATTTTATTCTCCCATTTAATGCTCCCAACAATTTTATGAAATAAATATAATTATTTCTGCCCTTTTAAGTGAAGAAACTGAAGCACAGAATAATTTACTGGTCTAGGACTGCTTAGGTAGTTATAAGTGATAGAGTTGAATTGAAGAAACTGCAGAAGAGTAATTTGCTTATGGTGAAGATGTGCGTTTTTCCTCCTGATTCTGTGATTCTGATGTCCAAGGCACTAATTAGTAGAGTTTCTGTTTATGCTTACACGTGCACACACACATGCACACAGCAGAGGATGTTTCTTTTGATGTGTTTGGCTCCCTTATTTTCCATCTGTTAGCATATGCTTAGATCACATCTGAAGTCAGGATTCTTAAACTGATCCAGCAGGATCGTTTTAATATGTAACTTGATGCATCATTTCTAATGTTCTTTATCACAGATGCATTAACAGTCCTCACCACTATTCAGAATTAGGGTTAACAGGCTTAGCTCATACTCTACTTTGTCAAATAAGAGTATCTCCAGGGTGTGACATCAATTTCTATAATCCAGAAAGTGTATGTTCTAATTTACCCTTCCAAACTTGGCAGGAGTTACTGTTTTCTAAAGTTCAACTTCCAAAAGCCTACTGTAGCTGCCATCTATAGGATACCTGCTAAATACTCATGGAAGGAAAGCGAGATGTAGAAGAGACAGCTCCTGTCCATAGGCCATTTTTCTTCCCCCAAATTTGATAATGCATGTCTTTTTCATGATACGTATGCTTTATGTATCATATTGTGGTTTAAATTTTAGTTGGTGAAACACTTTTCATTCATGTTTATTGTCATTTGATTGTGCTCTTTTGAAAAATACCTGTTCCAAACTTTTGCCCATTGAGTTGTTTGACTTAGCAATTTGTAGTAATTTTTACATATTCTGGTTATGACGATTTAAACACCTTTTACTACATGCCTTTTTAGCTTCTTAAGAGTATCTTTTAATACCATTAAGTCCATTAAAAAACAGAGGTTCTTAATATAGTTCAAATGATTTATTTGATCTATTTATTTCTTTTGTGTCTTATGTTTTGGGAATAGTACCTAAGCTCATCCTATATTTCCTTCTAAATGTATTATTTTGTCTTTTGTAAAGACAGTGCTAAGGCTTATTTTTCTACCATATATTTGAGTTAAACCAACAAAAGATTGGAAAAGAAGAAAAGATTCTTCTTTGCCCACAGCACTACAGTGTTGTTTTTGTAATAAGTCAAGTGACTGTACGTGCATGAGTTTGTTTCTAGACCATCATTTTTATAGTGAAAGATCATGAGAAAATGTCAGAAAACCAAAAATTAAGGGTACATTCTATGAAACAACTGACCAGTGCTCTTCAAAAGTGTCAAGGTCATGAAAAATAAGGAAAGACTGTGAACTATCACAGATTGAAGGACACTACAGACACATGACAATTAAGTGCAGTATGGGATCCTGGATTGGACGCTGAGACAGAAAGGACGTTAATGGAAAGACTGGTGAAATTGAAATTAAGTTTGTAGCTTAGTTAATATATTGTACTGATGTTAATTTCTTACTGTCAAAAGTTTGGAAACCCATTCTTCCCCTTTTGTAGAAATTGGAATATGTACTGATTGCAGCTGGAGGTCTGAGCCTGCAGCATAATATACATATTTTATAGTTAATTAACTAATTTGATTTTTCTTTCTGAAGGATATACATTTTTTTATTTACTTCTGGTATTATAAATATACTAATTTAGAATATCTTTATATGTGAATCTTTTTCATTATTTATGCTCTCTTAATATGCAGTTTTGCATTTTGCTTCACTTTTATGGAAATTATAACTCCATATTTCATTAATACTTGACTCACTTTTGACTTTTCTGTTCTTTTTTGAATGTGTATTTCTTTCCAGGAATGAATCTGCATTTATTTTTTCTTTCCCCGCATAGTGTGTTTTTGCACAGTTCATTCATTTGTTCATTTATTCAACATGTGTATATCTCCAGTGTCTGTTTTAGGAACTGATGACATGGTAGTAAACAAAACAGAAAAAAAATCCCCATCCCTCTGAAAATAACATTCTAATGTTCTTACATTTTGGATATTGAGAGTTTTCTATGTATTCTTCTTACTGAGTAAAATTTATTTTATCTTGCCAGTCACTATTTACTTACTTAGCTTTTTCATATTCTCAGTGTTCCCTTTTCATTATATCCTGTTGTTCTTATTAGAGTACATCCTAGATTCCTCTAGGTCTTGAATAATCAATCTGATTTTCCCCTTGAGTTTATTTTTTCTTTATTCTGGTCTTTTTTTCTATTATTATTTTCATTTCTTTTGATTCTCGATTATTCATATTATTAGTGAAGCATAGCATTATTATTATTATGGAAAATGGATAAGGATTTCTTCCCCTACTGTTGTGTGGATAGAGTAATATCCCTGGCAGGCTTCTTCTCTGGAAGGTCACCTTAGGGTGCATATGTCTGGAACATGATGTGGGACTTAACACCTCTAAGGTGCTCTGAGGTTGGTTCTCTGAGGATACTAATATCCACATTAGAGGCCATTAAAGAAGAATTCCTCACATTTTCCTTCTGAGAATAAAACTCAGTCTACCAGAGAATCTAATAATAGGGGCTTGGAATAGAGGGGGAAAGGTGTGGAAACTTACAGAACTATCATTCAGAAAGACCTTCCACTAATGACCACTTTTTGTTCCTCTTCTCACTCCTAGAACCATGCTTATAACTAGGATTCTGCTTGTAAGAGTTTCCGCCATGGGCTCTCTCTCTTCCATCCCTCAGCTTTGCCTATAAACCAACTTTAACTCACTTTTCTTCTTCTACAAATATATTGAAACTACTTCAGTGATTACTTCCTCCCCATCTCCTTGCTATATTATAGGTTAATTTTCTTTTTGTGTTTGTCTACGAAGTATTTTTAAGGGAGGTCACAGGAGAATGGAGAAGAATATTTGATGCATTTTAAATCATGCCCCCAGCTTCCATATGCTTGTGTTATGTGCAGTGTACCAGAGGTTAAGGCAATAATATAAATATATCGGTGACAGTTTATTGTGAATGTGCATATCCAGAACTCCAATGCAAAGAATAATAGGAAAATATAAAGCATTTTAAAATGAACTTTACAAATCAAATATAAATTATAAACAGTACAAATAGAGGTGACAACTTTTCTTTTTTAAGATGTATTATGTGTGTCTTTTTTAGCATATGTGTTCCAGCAATGTGTTGAACTGGTAGCAGACCTTCCACACATTAATCATATAAGACGACTCCAGTTTATTATGAAGTATAAATAAATCACTAGACACATGGGTCAAGGCTGAGCAGAAACTGACTAATCCCTGAACGTGGGAGGTATTATCTTTTTTACCCTTTCCATTCATTTGCTTGTCTGCCATTTAGGTTGTTGAAGGGGACAAATGAATGAAAGTTGTGTCACCTTAGGGATATTTGTGTGTTGTGTGTATTTGTGTGTTTCTCTTGGTGCTATTGAAATCCCAAACCCAGGTCTCTATGTTCACCTCGACACACCATTAATCATAATAATGTAACAACTTCTACATCAGTATAGTAAGTGCCTTCAGAGTAATGAATATATGCCACTTAATAATTAGGCAGTTCAGATAGCAGAAATTTTTCATTTAAAGGTGGTTAATTGGACAAGATATGGTAAGAAGCATTCTGAAATTCTTACCCAGGGATGGATCTCAGACCAAATATAGACACATGGTAAATAATAAATGGATGATCTCACATCTAAACACAATAAATGGGATTCACAACATAGCTTAGAATTTATCCCCTGTTCATAAATTAGAATCTGTGCTTCAATAATTCTCACTGAAATTACGCATTAAAAAAACTGAGCCCCTGAATCAGCATTAGTTATTGAACTAAATGTTTTGATGAGAGCTTCTATTGACATTTGTTGTGGTCTATTAAAAATTCCTTGTGAAAAAATCAATATTTAATGGCTTTGTGAGTCTTTTAATGTTTCTGGCCTTTGTTTGGTCTCCAGCAGTCTACAAAACTGAGATCCACAGTGACCAATGAGTACCATAGCAAATATAATTTCAGACATAATATTTCTATGATCATATAAATGTTTAAACACTGTGTTTTGAATTTTTATTTTGTTTGATTGTAAATATTTATCATCAGAACTCTTTTAAGCTCCGGAGGTTTAGCAGGTTAAGAAAAAGAGAAAAAGCAACAAAGAATAAAACTTCTAGTGATAATTTTTTTTTAATATGATGTATTTGAGAGAGAATGAGCGGGGAGAGGGTCAGAGGGAGATGGTGAAACAGGCTCCCTGCTGAGCCAGGAGCCCAACATGGGGCTCAGTCCCAGGATCCCAGAGCCATAACCTGAGCCAAAGGTAGACACTTAACTAACTGAGCCACCCAGGTGCCCCTTCAGTGATAATTTTTAAAAAGCAAAGTAAGGGTGAATATTCCATACAATGAAACCACTGCTTACATTTTAGTGGAGGACATTTATTTTTATCTAACATTGTCAGTTCTCTATTTAAATATATAGAATTGTATAGTAATACATTAACAAAAATGTTACTAATGCTTCATAATATTCATAATTTACAAAAGGATTTAATATTATCTCTTTGTAAGCTTTATAATAAACCTATGAGAATACATTTAAATATATCCATTTTAGGTGTATGGAAAGAGAGTTTAAATAATAAAAAGACTCACACCTGAGTTTCAAATCCAGGAAATTTTTTTTTTACTAATTAACAATCAAATATATTCTGTTATATTAAAGCTATCTTTATATTGCATACCATAACCTGGCATAAATCTCAAACATATTTATTTTTTGGTTTCCATCTAAATATTTGAAACAACTTTGGGATAAATGTTCTCACACCATCCTATATTAGTAAACAGAGGGAAGTTTTGTATCATATGTTAACATACATGGTTTGTACCATATATACTTAATATCATTAGGAATACTTTTATGTCAGTTATGCCAAACTCAAGCTGTTGTCTGTGGCTTTTATCCTTTCACTTGCAGATGGATAATACTAAACAACTTCCATACTTTCCCCAACTGGTTATCTGTTCATGCCTTTTCTGGCACTGTCCTCTTGATTGGCCTATCAACATAGAGTCCTGTTCAAAATCTGAACAGTTTATTGGAGCTTCCAATTATAGGCAAAATAAAGTTTGTACTTCTGATTATGGCATAGTAAGACCTTCCTTTGTAGTTTTCCATTTGCATTCTGAAAACTGTCCTTAGCTAAAACAAAAGTCTCAAGTTCTTTTGACATGCAGTTAATAGAGAATATTATCTTTCCCTGGCATAGTCTTTCTTCTCATCTTTGTAAGATGTGAACCTAGATTTTTGAGTCCAGATAGTTTGCATTGTTGTGTTCAAGCAAGCTCTCTCCAAATGACAGCAAAGATAACGCTGGACAGCTTCAGAGAAGTGGGTTCTTTTAGTATTCTTGAACTCAGAAAGAGAGCTAGCTGCCTTCACTCTTCCCTGTATTGAAAATATTTCCTTAAAAAAACTAATTGACCATTCCTAAGTCATGCCCACTTCTGGATTGAACCTGTGGAAATAAGGTACTCCCATTGAAGCTGTGGTTCCATGATGACCCCTTTGGTGCAGATGCAAGACTCAGTGATTGTCATTCCATTCAGATGTAAAATGACCAGTTCTCATAAGGAGTAAAGGAATTCTTTTATCAAAAGAAAGAAAGAAAGAAAGAAAGAAAGAAAGAAAGAAAGAAAGAAAGAAAGAAAGAAGAAAGAAAGAAAGAAAGAAAGAAAGAAAGAGAAAGAAAGAAAGAAAGAAAGAAAGAAAGAAAGAAAGAAAGAAAGAAAGAAAGAAAGAAAGAAAGAGAAAAGGGAAATGGAGGCTGAACAGCCAAAAATATTTCTGTACTCTGTGAACACATCCTTCAAGAGGCAAGGAGTATCATTCTCTATGTGAAGCTTTCCTTAGTGAAGCAGGTAAAATCAGTCACTTGTTCTCCTGAGATGTCTCTGGAACATGTTTAATTGAGCAGTTATTGGTACAATATACTATTTTTGTGTACTACTCTGTCTCTCTTTCTAAACTATAATCCTTTAAGGACGGAGGCCATGTTTTACTCATTTCTGTATGCTCATTGCATCATAGTTTTTAGTACAGAATAAAGCCTAAAATTGTTCCATATAACAGTGACATGATAATCCTGAGTTCTTCTGTCTTCTACTCTTGCACAAGTTCAAAAAGGCACATGCAAAAGCAATTACTTTAGCTGTGCAAAAAAAAAAAAAATCTTTGCAGAAATGTGATTTAAACATAATGGGCTTGGCTTTAAGCAATAGATAATATAGAAAAATATTTATTTATCTTTTGTAAAAGAGCTCCTGATGACACAGTCCATTATGTTGATCAATGTCCTTACTTAAAAACTTATTTGAAAGTATATTTAAAATCTGACAGAGAAAATTACTCTTCAAATTTATTGCTAACACAAAATATGCCTCTCCTTAACATGTGGTATATTTCTTTCTGCTAAATAATGAGAAATTCAGTAATGTCGGCTTCCATTTTGACTATCAAAAATAAATAGATAAAATTAAAGCTTGTGTTGGCCTAATTTAGGCTATTTTTTCTGGTGTAATTGTTTCTTAATCTGGTTCTCCAGTTTATCTTGTATAAAAATTATCCAGAGAACTTGTTAAGAACTTGTTTCTCTACCCCATTCCCTGAAATTTTTATACAATCATTACCTTGCATATTTTGAACATCTGATTGATTCAGAAATCAGTAAGTAAATATGCATATTTTTATTTCTAGTGTATTCACTGAAAAAGTAGGAACAAACAACATTTCCAAACAGAGGTACAAAGGAGGAATGATAAAGAACATGATTTAACTGGTCTAAACGAAGGCAAGAAAAGAAAGACAAAGAAATAGAGTCCTTCCCTGAGTTGATGGAAAGGGAGAACTCCCGGTATCCATGAAAAGATTCCCCCTAGAGTATTGAGCTGATTATTACTTAGTGCATGGGTATAAGGAAACTACAGATTGAGGAAAGAATTAGTAGAAAAAAATGGAGGTAACAGTGCCTCCATTTCAGAATATGAGCAGGGAAGATTTTAGCAACATCTTCTAGAATGGTTCTAAAAATGAAAAGCAGAATAACGGAAAACTGAATCCATCAGTTTACGAGAATGAGAACATGAAAAAAAAATAATTCCAACAAATATAGAAAAATAATTGATGAAATTCAATCCTCTTTCATAATAGAAATGTTTAACAAATTAAGCATGGAAGTAGGACTCTTCACTCTGCAAAAAAGGTACTTAGAAAATATTATGATTAACACCCTTGTAAATGGGACAGTGTTACAAATACTACTTTTAAAGGGAGAAGTAAAACAATTTCACTAGTTTCCAGCTTATCTTTTTTGAGTTTTGCTTCACAAAAATGTGTATGTTCTTATTTTTCTTCCTTTTTACACAAAAGGTAGCATTCGTTTTATACTCTATGTGTTGTTTTCCTCACTTAACAATATATTCTGGAAATCATTGGCTATTAGTTGGTAGAGCTTTGTCATTCTTTTTTGTAGGATTATAATACCCAATTTTTTAGAAGTACCATAATTTCATATGTGGCATTTAGGTTGTTTCTATCTAATATCTTGGAATTACAAATAATACTACAAAGCAAATTTTTTTGCATATGTATTTCACATTTTTGGAGGTATAACTTAAAGATAAATTTCTAAAACTGAGGTAAAAAATAAATTTACAATTACATTTTCTAAGATTTTACCAGTTTTTCCTCCATACTAATTGAAATATTTTATATTCTCACTGGCATTATGTCAGAATATTTGTTTCCTGACAGAATTGCCAAAATACTGTGTCGTCAAACTCTTAATTTTTTTAATCCTGGTAAAAAAATCATATCTTGGTATTTTAATTTTCATTTTTATTGTTAGAATTGCAAACGATTATAGCTGAAGAATCTATTCATAAGTTTAGAAAGGTGTCTGTGTTCATTTTCTCGTTTTTTAAAATGGATTTTTGTTGGGACTTTTTTGTTGTTTTTTACTGTTGGTGTTGACTTTTTAGATAACACCATCGAACGCATGATCCATGAAAGAAAGAACTGACAAACTGGACTTTATTAAAGCTGAAAACTCTGCTCTTCAATAGATAATGTCAAAGGAATGAGAATACAAGCCACAGACTGGGAGAAAACACTTGCAAAAAAACATATCTGATAAAAGACTGTTATCTAAAATATACAGAAAACTTTTAAACTCAATAGTAGGAAAATGAACAACTGATAAAAACTGCATATACAAAGGGGATTAAGAATATACTTACCTTGAGGAACACTGAGAAATGTATAGAACTGTTGAAACATATTGCATACTTGAAACTAATGTAACCCTATACATTAATTATACTTGAATTTTTAAAATTTAATAATGAATCACCATTTTTCACTCAATATTATTATAACCAAATTCAGGCAAGAATCATCAATGACTGTTCAATAATTAGGTGAAAGTTTGTGGGGCAACAATATTTACAAAGTCTCAAAGTATCTCCCCAAGTTCACTTATTCACTAAGGGAAATTGGAGGATACTATAAAACAGAATAGAAACTTTGCCTGTAAACTTAAAAAAATTAATATCATAAAAGATATAGAATCAGTGTTCTATATTTTAGGAGACTATAAATATAGAATCAGTGTTCTTTATTTTAGGAGACTAAAGAGATGAAAACCACATGGTGCATGTGACCCTCAACTAGGTCTTAGATCAAGAAAAATTTTTATAAAGACAGTGCAGTAATAATGGGGAGATTTTAAATACAGCCTATACATCAGATAATAGCATTGTATGACTACTATTGGATATTCTCAATTTGATAATTTCACCTTGTTTTTTTATGAGAATATCTTTGTCTTAGAGGAACAGCCAAAGTATTTAAGGGTGATAAGTCATGATGTCACCAACTTATTCCCAGATGGTTTGGGGAAAAAAATATTTCAGGAATCAAAAATATACATAGACACATAAAGGGTTTTAGTACATTCTTCAGATTTTATTTACATTTGATTTTGATCAAAATAAAATCTTAAATAATATTTTAAAGCATTGTGAGCAGAACAAAGAACCCACTGTTGTCACACCTGCTTACTATTTTTCTTAGTCTTAGCTAGTGCAGTAAGGCAATTTAAAATTGTGAAGTATTAGAATTCAAAAGAAGAATATAAAACTCTCATCATTTGCAAATGATATAATTATCTACATAGAAAATCAAAAATAGTAAATTTAAAATTGATTAAAAACCTAAATATGAGAACTGAAACCATAAAAATTCTAGAAAAGGACATAGGCAGTAACTTCTTTGACATCAGCCATAACTTTTTTCCTAGTATGTCTCTTGAGGCAAAGTGCACAAAAGCAAAAATAAACTATTGCAACTACATCAAAATAAAATCATTTTCACAGTCAGGAAATAGTCAACAAAACTAAAAAGCAACCTATGGAGTGGGAGAAGATATTTGCAAATGAAATACCTGTTAGTATTCAAAATATATAAAGAACTTTTAAAACTCAATGCCCAAATACTGAATAATCCAGTTAAAAATTAGGTAGAAGACATGAGCAGATATTTCTTCAAGAAGACAACCAGATGGCCAAGAAACACATGAAAAGATCTTCATCATCACTTATCATCAGGAAAATACAAAACTATAATAACCTGTCACCTCACACCTGTCACAATGGCTAAAATCAACAACACAAGAAACAACAGATGTTGGTGAGGATGTAGAGGAAAAAAGAACCCTCATGCAGTGTTGGTGGGAATGCAAACTGGTATAGCCACTCTGGAAAGCAGTGTGGAGGTTCCTCAAAAGGTTAAAAATAGAACTACCCTACAGTCCAACAATTGCATTACTAAATATTTGCCCAGAGAATACAAAAACACTAATTTAGTACTAATTCAAATGGATATATGCACCTCTTTATTTATAGCAGCATTATTTACAGTAGCCAAGATGTGGAAGTAGCCCAAGTGTCCATTGATAGATGAATGATAAAGAATATGTGGTGTATATATACAGTGGAATATTATTCAGCCACAAAAAAGAAAGTCTTGACATTTGCAACAAGGATGGAGCTTGACAGTATAATGCTAACTGAAGTAAGTCAGTCAGAGAAAGACAAATACGATATGACTTCACTCATATGTGGAATTTAAGAAACAAAAGTGAAGGGAATAAAATAGAGACACACAAATCAAGAAACAGACTCTTGAGTGTAGAGAACAATCTGGTGGCAATCAGAAGGGTGATGGATGGGAGGATGGGTAAAATAGGTAGTTAAGGATTAAGGAATAGACTTGTGATGAGCACTGGGTGATATATGGAATTGTTGAATCAGAATTTTGTACACCTGAACTAATATGACTATATATTAACTAAATAGAATTAAGATGAAAATTTAAAAAGCCGAAAGAAAAAAATCAGAAAACAAAAATAATATACAGAAAAGTAATATTTTAGCAATTTGACTGGATGTTACATTTCTATAAATCAAGAGCTCAAAAATTTAAGTTTTAAGAGCATAATTCATAATGGCAAAAAAGTTACATTATACCCAACATTAAATTTAGCAACTATGTCTAAGACTTACATTCATAAAATTATAAAATTTTACAGAAATAAATTAAAAATGCTGAATAAACTAAGATATATCTTGCTCGTGGATGGAAGACTTCTGAAGAGACCTTTTTTTTTTTCCAATTTGATTTGTAGAATCAGTAATTCCAGTAAAAAGCTTGTGAACTTTTCTTTTTCTTGGATGTTGGGAAGACATTTCTAATGGTTATATGGAAGATTAAAAGATCCACTAATAGACTAGACACTTCTGATGGAGGAGGCAAAGGAGGAGAAAGGACAAGAAGGTGAGCCAAGAGGAGGAAGAACTTGCCCTACTCCATATCAGGACTTCGGCAGGCAAACAAACATCATACTATAATAAGGTATGTTCAACAAATACAACCAACAAAAGATTAGTATAAAAAGGAATAAAGAGGACACTCAGCATGCAGAACTCACCAGCCTCCAACTCTGGGCAGTGTCCCCAAGCCTGGCCCAAGTCTGAATTGAGACTCCCCACCCACTGGAATATACCTGGCTCTGCATTTGTCATGGCCTGCATGCTGGACCAAGCCAGTTTGACCTCCACTACCTCAGTTAGATCCTGAATGTTGGGAAACATATTCATTTAATGCATCTGAGGAAAATGGGAACTTGAGGTGACCAAGCCTTTCTAGAGGAGACCACCTATGAAAGACCAGCAGAGGAGATGATAAACACACAAAGGAAGATTTTTTTTTGTTTTTATCTTTTGATTACTTTGCAAGCAACCATTACACATTTAAGCACTAAGATGTTTTATTTGGTATTTAAATAACTGTGCTAGGTAGAGATATAGGAGTCTACAGGATCAATAAGCAGACCTCAAATAAGCAAACCTGTATATCTTCCCCCATCCAGTGGATGAAAGCATTATGATGGGAATGGGAAAAATTGAGTGTATTCCCATAACAGTGTTACCCCTCCATGAACTGCTGTCCACATAGCTGACTAAAAGTCCAAATTGGATTTATCTTTTTATACCTTTTCTGAAAAAGGATACTTGATGCCCATTTTTAAAGACCTTAAAAGCTAAACTGCTCAGACTGAATCTTCATTTTGTAGCTGAGTTTTTGTCTGTTCTTTTCCATTCTTGCTTTTGAGGATAGTTATCTTGTGCGTAACAGCTCTGTGGAGGGAAAAACATGGCGTCGTCCTCCTCACCCTCAAGTTCTGATGTTTTAGTATCTAAGAATAGTTTTGGGTTTATTATCTGATTTTTATCCCTCCTAAGATTTCTCTTATCTTCTATAGTGTTTGAAAACCTGTATTTTAACAGAATAACCTTAAAGAAAAATACTAAGAAGGAAAATTTTGCAAGGAGAAGTGAATTGGACTAATTTTTCATTTTCCAATGCCTTACAGCATTACATGAAGGCTAGCTGGCCAACTTCATCATTTTCTCAAAATGAGCCTCATTAAAAGGTATCTTAGGAATGGTACCATGCTTTTTTGAGAGCATAAACACTTCTGAGCCTTTTATTTTCAAGGTATCAAAAGCAATTTGCAGTTCTCAAACTGAAATCCATCACCCATTGTCCTTCATGACTTCTGAGGTGTGGCCAGCAAATGGATGACCCAGGAATCTTCTTCCATAATATGTACATACAAATATACACATATATGTATATATGTGTATGGGATTTTTTCTTTTTTATTTAAGGTTCATTGAGAATCAGCTGCCAAAACATTGGAGTTTAAGGAAAAAATGTTTCCCCAGACTCTCTCCCAGAGATAAAAAAGAAAACAAAGGCCATCTTGTAAGCTGTGATATAACACAGTGTGTTCACAGCAGCACTTTGCAAAAACAAAACCTAGAAATAACCCAAATGCCTATCAATAGAAGTCTGATAAGTAAATGATAGTGTGTTCACATAATGGAATATTATGCAACAGCAAAAATGAGTTAACTATACCTTAAGGCACAATATGGATGAATCAGAAATTTTTGAATTGTAAGAGATTTTCTGATGTATTTCATCCTTTAGTATAATGAATATGATGAAATATAGGGTTACTCTTATTTTAGACATCTGGAGTTTTAAAGTGTATGTTCTTATAATTGACAAAAACAGAAAATGACATGTAGCTGGTAATTGTACCTTTGCCTAGCTGGTGAAGATAGAACGTGGCACACCAAAGACTACTTGGAAGACCAAAAAAATACCAAAGTAATACAGCATCAGCAAAATAAACTATAGCATTCAGTTAAGGAGTGAGTCTTCATCAGAAATAAGCATTTTTGAAGACTGATGTTTTATTATAGGACTGTGATATATTTTAGTGTTTGCTTTAAGGTGTTACTTTTATTTATTTATTTTTATTGAAGTATTGTTGACATTGACAGTTACATTAGTTTCAGATGTACATCCTTCTACTTCACCAGTTCCAAACATTACTCAGTGCTCAACAGGAGGAGTGTCATCACCATCTGTAACCATACAGCGTTATTACAGCATTGCTGACTGTATTCCCAGTCCTCTACTTTTCATCCTAATGGTTTATTTGTTTTATAACTGGAAATTTGTATCCCCTAATCTTCCTCACCTATTTATTTTAGCAAAGAATTGTGAACTAAGTTAAGTGTATCTCTTAAGCATTATTCCCAGTTAGTTTTTTTTATATAAAAAAATCTTGTCAACATAATTATAAATCTTTTATCAGAATATTTTTCAATTTCAATCAGTATTTTTATTTTTAATGCTTTGTAAATGTGAATACAATAAATTAAAATTTAAAACAATGTAAAAATTCTTGAACTAACAATCTCTTATCAAAATGATTCTCACATTTCAGTGTGCATCTAAATTATATGGAAGGCATTTTTTTTATATGGAAGGCATATTAAAACACAGTTCACTGGACCCCATCTACAGAGTATCTGATTCAGTACTCTGAGGTGAGGCCTGTGAATTTACATCTCTAAAAAATTCCCAAGTGATAGAGATGCTGTTGGTCCAGGCACTCCCATTGAAGAACTGATGCCTATCAGTTTTTGGAGTTGGATACTACTTGTCTTCTTTCCTGAAGTCACTGTACTTGTGGTACATTAGAGGTCATGTAACCTGAATTCTGCCTAGTGGTCTGCTCATGTCCATAGTTCCATCGCCTATATAAAAAGAGACAGCGTCCAGTGGTCTCTCAGGTGATTTCAGTTCTAAAATTTTATAAGCCATTTATTCTTCAGAATTCAGTTCCAAAAGTCAGTGTCTCTTGATATCAGCTGATGTGTCATTTGCCAATATGAGTTCATAGAAACTTTGTCAAAATTTAATCAGCTTGTGGCAATCTCTATCCAAGAGAAATTCCATATCAAGATTTCATTAATTTTTCTAAAAAGTTTTGATTAAAATAAGTGGTATATATTTGCAAAAGTATACTTAAACACTTACTAAAGGCCACCTTAAAATTTTGGAAGGGAACTAAACAATACATTATTTGTCGTATGGGAGTTCATCATGTTTAACAATGGGTCAAGTAACTTTTACTTTGATCCTGACAGAAATTCTAAATATGGAATTTTTCTCCTAGATCTTGACATAAATGCTAATGAGCCCAAGTTCAAGAAGTTTTCTGGACTCCGAGATGAGCCCCTGTCTTGCAAAGGCAAACAATATTCTAACACAATAGTGTAGGTAATCTGAAGAGAGCAATTTGGTGACACTTTTGTAGCCTGGCTTCACTGCCATTTGTGTTGGTTACTATAAATGAACCTGGAGAAAGCAGAAAACTTCCAAACTCATTCTATGATGCCAGCATTACCTTGATCCCCAAATCAGAAAAAGACCAAAAGGAGAATTACAGGGATGCTTGGGAGGCTCAGCAGTTGAGTGTCTGCCTTTGGCTCAGGGCCTGATCCCGAAGTCCCAGGATTGAGTCCCACATTGGGCTTCTTGCATGGAGCCTGCTTCTCCCTCTGCCTGTGTCTCTGCCTCTCTCTGTGTCTCTCATGAATAAATAAATAAATAATCTTTAAAAAAAAAAGAATTACAGGTCAATATTCCTGATGAACATGGATGCAAAAATTCTCACCAAGATACTAGCCAGTAGGATCCAACAGTACATTAAAAAGATTATTCACCATGGCCAAGTAGGATTTATTCTTGGGCTGCAAGGATGGTTCAGCATCCACAGTTCAATCAATGGGATACATCACATTAATAAAAGAAAAGACAAGAACCATATGATCCTCTCAATAGATGCAGAAAAAGCATTTGACAAATACAGCATCATTTCTTGATTAAAAGTCTTCACAATGTACAGATAGAGGGAACATACCTCAATATAATAAAAGCCTTGTACAAAAAAGCCCATGAATATCATTCTCAGCAGGGAAAAACTGAGAACTTTTCCCTTCAGGAACACTACAGGGATGTCTACTCTTACCATTGTTGTTTAACATAGTACTAGAAGTCCTCAGCAATAAGACAACAAAAAGAAATAAAAAGCATACAGATGGACAAAGAAGAGATCAAACTTGCATTCTTTGCAGATGATATATTATCTGTGGAAAAATGAACTATTGGGACTTCATCAAGATGAAAAGCTTTTGCCCTGCAAAGGAAACAGTCAATAAAACTAAAAGATGACCTGCAAAATGAGAGAAAATACTTGCAAATATCTTATCAGATAAATGGCTAGTATCAAAAATCTATAAAGAACTTCTCAAACTTAACACCCAAAAAACAATCCAGTCAAGAAATGGACAGAGAACATGAACACACATTTCTCCATAGAAGACATACAAATGGCCACCAGACACTTGAAAAAATGCTCAACATCACTAGGTATCAGGGAAATACAAATCAAAACCACTATGAGATACCACCTTTTCCCAGTCAGAATGGCTAACATTAACAAGGCATAAAATGATAGATGTTGTCAAGGATGCGGAGAAAGGGGACCTTGGAAAACATTGCTGATGGGAATGCAGGCTGAAACAGCCACTCTGCAAATCAGTATGAAGGTTCCTCAAAAAGTTAAAAATATAACTACCCTATGCTCCAGCAGTTGCATTACTAGGTGTTTATTCAAAGGATACAAACATAGTGATCCAAAGAGGCACTTGCACCCCACTGTTTATAGCAGCAATGTCCACAATAACCTAAATATGATAAGAGCCCAGATGTCCTTTGAGAGATGAATGAATAAAGATATGGTATATATTTGTATATACAATGAAATATTACTCAGCCATCAAAAAAATGAAAACATTTGCATCAACTTGGATGGAACTAGAGCGTATTATGTTAAGTGAAATAAGTCAAGCAGAAGGCAGCCTGGGTGGCTCAGGGATTTAGCGCTGCCTTCAGCCCAGGCCTGATCCTGGAGACCTGGGATCCAGGATCATGTTGGGCTCCCTGCATGGAGCCTGCTTCTCCCTCTGCCTGTGTCTCTGCCTTTCTCCCTTTACCTTTCTCCTTTTGCCTTTCTGTGTGTGTGTGTGTGTGTGTGTGTGTGTGTATAAATAAATAAAATCTTTTAAAAAAATCAGAGAAAGAAAACTCTCATATGATTTCACTCAGATGTTGAAGTTAAAAAAAAAAAAAAGACAGGATCATAGAGGAAGGGAGGGAAGAATAAAATCAGTCGAAATTAGAGAAGGAGACAAACCATAAGAGAGTCTTTACCCAGGAAGCAAACTAAGGGTTGTTGGAGGGAAGGTGGGTGGAGGGATAGGATAATTGGGTGAAGGGCATTAAGGAAAGTACATAATATAACGATCACTGGATGTTATATGCAACTGATGAATCACCAAACTCTACCTCTGAAACTAATAATACACTCTATGTTAATTAAATTTAAATTTAAAAAATAAATAAAACTGGAGGCATGAATATCTTAGTGGGATAAAGTCACTCTGGAGGAAAAAAATGCAATTGAAATAATGTATTTGGGACATTTTTACAAACAGTTTATGTTATTTCATAAACATACTCCCTAAGCGTCTATTAACATCTTTATATTTATAGATGCCATCAAGAGAAGATGAACTATTCGGTCCCCACATAGGTGATAAATGGTTGCACACGTAGTGATGAGAATGCAAGCTAGACCTTTAGCCATTTATTTCTGGCTTTATTGCTCAGAAGTTTCAGCCAACCATCTTTCTAATGTCTTTTGGTGATTAAAAGTGTCTGCAGGGGACTAAAGATGATTTGAGGCAAGAAAATTCAGAATACTGATTCTTTTTTAACCATATTTCATGCTCCTTCATTATTTTTGGTAATAGATTTGATAAACTCAGTGTACAGTTGACATGGAACATTTTATATGATTCTTATGCTGCTCACAGGCACAATTTCAAAGTTATTATGATACAAAATATTTTGTCTAATAAGTAGGAATTCTCTCCAGATGAGTGCCAAAAATGTTTTTTAAAAATCTTAATTTATGAGGAGGAAAAACTACATAGTAAAATTTTTACTCTTTAAAAAACATATCTATTTATTTTACATATCAGGCATCCCCAATGTATAAAAGAAAACATCACAATTCTTTGAGTTACTTTTCAGACTACTAATTTGGTTCAGAAAAAGATTTTTTAAAAATGAAGAATGGATTCAATATATCTACATCAGGTTTATCGAACAGCCCTAGATCATTTCTTCTCAGATGGGCAATCTGCTGACTATGGCTTTTATTTTCTTCCCATTTTAGGCATGATGTAACTCAGCACCCTAGTAATGTGAAAAATATTCTTCTGGCTCCTGGAATCATCCAGGAAACTAGCAGATTTGGAGTTCATTTCCATGCATTTTAACCTAAGGTCAGTTTCAATCACCAGTGTGTGTATGTATTTGTGTTGTGCGTATATTATATTCATAAATATGTGTATGTGTGTGTGTCTGTACAGAAAGCCTGATCACTACAGTAGACTGAATCAGCACTGGTTCAGCATCTATAGATTTCTGTAGCTTAGAATATATGGCAGGTATGACACTAATCACCCATGAGGCAAAATTTTTGGCATCTGTTAAGCAGACAGAGTACCTCATCTTTTCCACATATTAGGACCAAGGAGGGAAAAAGAAAATTTATAAAAATAAAGGTTCCGATTATTACTTACTTCTAGTAATATCTTTTCTCATTAGCCATCTTCATTGATTATGTCCTTGAGTGAGGAGGTACAAATGAATTCTCTGAGCTGGTGTACACTACTGAGCATGTGAACTTTCAATCCAGTATTGGGAAATTTAATCACAGGTCCCTGATACACATGCAGACATATACACAAAGCCAAACCCTGTAGAAATTAATTAAGAGCTCTAAGTAAGGTTTTAAAAAAGGTGGTCATGCCAGTGCAAACAGATCCACCATGTACATGTGCAACTATATGTTAGGAGCTAATGGTGAGTACTGACTGCCTGTACCTAAGACTTTTAAAATACCAATTTCATAGATTTATATTTAGGAATATTTGCTATGATCTTAAGGGAAAAAATCTTATCTCTCGTAGAACAGTGGGAAATCATCTCTGCTCACATTTTGTGAGTTGAGCAGTATGTTGCTTGAGGCTGAGTTAGTACCCTCTTCCAGTCATATCATCAATTTCAGAACCCTGCAGCACTCTGTCCATTGATACCACGGGGACTTCACTTGTGGAAAGCACCCATACAGGTCTTTCCGACTATTTGCCTTGGGTTAGCTTTTCATTTCTACCACTAATTTTATAAAATAAGATTTGTTCTCTTTATGAAACTTGGTTCATAAGATTTTCTTATTCCTCCAAAAAGGAGGAATGTATGGCATTCTAACTTTACCAAAAAAAATTTTATCCTGACTTTTTACTAGATTATGAGTAAATACCATGGTACTATCTAAATATAGTTGAATTATTTATGTTAGTCAAGCTCTTTTGCAGTTTGTAAAGCTTTCAACAGTCCCTTCTAAGCACTCTTAAACTGCTTTATCTTCCTCATTTTGTAAATCTCTTCTCGTGATCTCAAAACCTCTGGAATTCCAGCTCTTTTTATTATCCCTTTATATGTCTACCCCAAAAGGTTGACATGCTGTATAAGTGCTGTCTAACACCCCAGGCCCTTAAAATATTAGAAAGTTTGGGCTTGGGCCATAAATCACCACCATCTGGATCTGATTTTTTTGCTTAAGCACTCACTTTAACACAGTTTAAATAGTAAATAATCTTTTTTTTTAAGATTTTATTTATTTATTAGAGAAAGCATGAGTCTGAGGGGAGGAGTAGAGGGAGAATCTCTGTTGAGCACAGAGCCCGATACAGAGCTCAATATCAGGAATTGATCCCAGGAATCCCTGGGATCCTGACCTGAGCCCAAGGCAGATACTTAACTTACTGAACCATTCAGGCGCCCCAGTAAATTAGCTTTAAAAATGTTTTTTCACGTTCAAATTTGGGTCACTATTAATTCACATACTTGTGTCAAATACAGGGTCATGATGTTTATGTATGCTTCCATGGGATCATTTTATTTATATTTTTACCATTTTCTGTTGGGGTGAAGAGAATTTGAATATTACTAACCCATTTTTGTATTTTAAGATGAGTCATTAGAGTTAGGTGAGAATTTCATGTAAAATGGACACCAATAAAATGGCATTTAGGACCAGTCCTCAGTCACAGTTACATTATTATTAAGTGAGAAGGAGAGGGGTTAAACGAAAGGAAGGAAGGAAGGAAGGAAGGAAGGAAAGAAAACTCGAACTCCCTTGCTCCATAGATTTCACTTTGGAAAAGCAGAACACCTCACTCAGCGTTTTCTACACTCAGGACCAGCACTTGCTGCTATGTCATGTCTCCTTCATCTGTAGAAACACAGGCAGCATCATAGGCATCTGTCATTCAGGAGCTGATCTGATCTGACATGACTCAGCCAGTAAGACTTGAGTTCCTCTAAAGTAGAGGAAAGGTGACAGCTGTGAATAAATATAGACTCATCTGAGGCATGTAAGTTTTCTTAGGAGGCTCATCTCACACAGTGGATGGGCAACATCGATACCATTAGTTTTTAATTATTTCTCCCAGGAGAGAGGTGTCACCTCTTAGCCTTGAATAACTCTGGAACTTCCATAGCCCCTCTCCTGACAGTCTCATCTTGCACAAGTATTCTTGTAGTTTAATGGATTTTTAATACTTCAGCTATGTTTTCTTTGCTTCACTTAATCTAATTACTTATTATTTCCTACTAATGAGCACTTGTGCTTGTAAACTCATTCCCTGTGTGCTTGCCTGCTGCCATTTCCATATCTGTCCCAGTTTCATTTCAGTTTGCCATTTGCGTGTGTGATTTTTATGATGACTCATATGCTCTACGATTACATGCTGATTATAGATTATCAGGGACCTATCTAAGTGATTTTAATCTATGGAAATTATGATTTAAAATAGATAAAGTTTTCTTCCTCACAATATGAAGAAAATCACATAGCAAGTGATAGACACACATCTGCACTCAGTTTTCCTATTGAAGTTCGGGGGCAGAAATACAAGAAATTAGCAATGAAGTGATGTTCAGTGACCATAAAAGAGATCTTTAAATAATTAATTTTTTACAAATCTGACATCATGACTAAATTTCATAAGTATCAATTGGATTCCACTTAATAAGAACATATAAAGAACATATACTATATCTACTCTTTTCTGGATGATGTTATTAAAACTATAACCACACAACCACAAAGGAAGAGAGAAGCACAGCTAAATGAGTGACATTAAAATATTTATGGATTAGAGTAGGTATAAAGCATAGTGAAAGAGATAAGCATCTAGAATGCTCTCGGTGAGAGCTTCAAACCAAGAGGAGGCACCTGTCCAGAAGACTGTTGAAGAGGCTAGTATGATGACTCTTGGAAACAAGAAGTATAGCTGAAAATAACAGTACTATTCATTTAAATCTGTAATACTTAAAAGTCACCCAAACCCCTCCCCACAGACATAGCATTTTCCCTAGCATATGCACATTGTTTACCATCTAGGTTTTTATTCCGCAAGCATACAAAACATAACAATGCCAAAAAGGGGGTTCTTCTTCATAGACATTGAATAAATTATCTGAGGACAGTCACATATAAATGTAAATGTGACCAGTCTTCGAGATAGTTTAAGCCATATTTAAAGTTCTCCACATTCTTACTGGTTTTTGCTTCTTCTATCATTGACTAAAAATGTAGCTGTGGTTACTGATTAGTCTCATTCTCCTTGTGCTCTGAAATTTTAGACTTATTAATTATGTATATGCAAACTTAAATTCTTTGTGTCTTCTTTACATAATTTTAATTATTGTTAAAGCTTACCTGTTTTCCTCTAGTATTCTTTTTTTCCTTAAAGCCAATTTGCCTGATAGTAATATGGCTACGTGACTTTTTTTTTTAATTAAGTTTTTTATTTTCAGATGATTATAAATTCACATGCGGTTGTAAGAATTCAAGGAGACCTCAGGAACCCTCTTCCCTCATGTTACCCAATGATAACATCTTTATACTTACAAAATTACAATATCACTATTGATATTGACATAGTCAAGATACAGAATAGTTATAATTCTGCCTATGTGAATGTCTTTTAGTTATTGTTTGCAAGGTATATTTTTCTATTCTTTCTTATTTCAAACTTTCCATGTGTGAATGTTTTAAATATATCTCTTATAAATAGCATGTAGGTGGATTAGAAAGACCGCCTGTGTCTTTCTTGATTTTATAATTCTATTGAGATACAACTGATATAGTGTGTAATATACATATTTAAAGTATATTGTCCTGTGAATTCACATACATACTTACACTTGTGAAACCGGTATAATAAAGATAATGTACATTTTTCAATGCTCAAAATTTGAGTTTTCTCCCTAATCCATGTTTCCTTTGGCTTGATTCTCAGGCAACACTGATCTGTTTTCTGTCACTATAAATTAGTTTGAATTTCCTAGGATTTTATACAAAAAAAACTTACATTATATACTTTCTTTTATCTGGCTTCTTTCATTCAGCATAATTAAGATTCATACAAGATGTTACATGCAGTTGTCTCTTCGAGCCGACTGTATAGATATACCACAATCTGTTTATTCATCTACCTATTAAGAAATATTTTAGTTACATTGTGTTTGGAGCTAATGACTAATACAGCTGCTATAATATTCAGCCACAAATCTTTCTGTGTACACATTTCATTGCCCTTGGAAAATAACTGGGAGTGGAATAACTGGGTCCTATGGTAGTTGTATGTTTAACTTCTTAAGAAACTGCCAAAACTGGCTCTAAATTAGTCATGCCATTTTATATTCCAACCAGAAGGCATGAGTGCCATTTTTTTCCACATCTTGTCAAAACGTGGAATGGTCAGACTTTTTAATTTTAGGCATTTTAATAGACTTTTAATGGTGTCACACTGTGGAGTTATTTTGCATTTCTTTAATAATACTGAGATTATTTACTGGTAATTGGTAGTTTAGCTCTCTTCTTTGAATTGCCCAAATATTTTGCCCATTTAAAAATGGATTTCAAGGGACTCCTGGGTGGCTTAGTGGTTGAGCATCTGCCTTTGGCTCAGGGCATGATCCCAGTCCAGGATCCAGTTCCTGTGGGGAGCCTGCTTCTCCCTCTGTCTATGTCTCTGCTTTTCTCTGTGTCTCTCATGAATAAATAAATTTTAAAAATCTTTAAAAAATGGATTTCAAATTTTAAAATTGGTTTTTTAATGGATTTTCTCCTTACTGAGTGTTGTGAGCTCTTTGTTGTACGTAGAATCTTTTATCAAATACATGACTAAAAATACTTTCTTTTTAATTTCTGCCTTGTATTTTCATTCCTTTATAAAGCAAGTATTTTTAATTTTGAGGTCTCATTTATCATTTCTTTTATGGACCTTGTTTTTGGTGTCACCATTAATAAATCTTTGCCAGAACCAAGGCACAAATATTCTCAGCTGTTTTCTTTTAGGTTTTGCATTTAGATCTATGATCCACTTTAAGTAGATTTTGTATATTGTAGAAGATACAGATTGAAGTTAATTGCATATAGATGGCCAGTAGATCCAGTACCATATGTTACAAGGCTATCCTTTCTCTAGTGAATTTCATTTGTACCTTTTAAGAAAATTAATTGCCCATATATGTGTGGGTCTATTTCTGGAAACTTAATTTAGATCCATTGATACTTTCTGTCTTCACACAGATACCATACTATCTAGATTACCAGAGTTTTATAGTATATATTAAAATCAAGTAAAGATAGTTCTTCCCAATATTTTTTAACTGTTTTGAGTAATTGTAGGGTCTTCGAATTTCTAGATGAATTTTAGAATCACTTGTCAAACTCTATAAAAAGTCTTGCTAATGTTTTTCTTGGGATCACCTTAAACTGGATAAATTTGGAAAGAATTTATGGTTAGCAGTATTGAGTCTTCAGAACTCAGAATATGGTATCTCAGTGTTTTGTAACCATAAATGTAAAGATTTTAAACATCTTTCGTCAGGTTTATTCCACAGTGTTTCATACTCTTGATGTATTATAAATAATGTTTTCATTTCAATTTCTTTTATTATTAAAATATATAAATAGAATTGCTTTTTTAAATATGGAGTTTATATCCTGTAACATTTACCAAGTCACTCATTAGTTCCACTAGCTGTAGGTGTGTGTGTGTGTGTGTGTGTGTGTGTGTGTGTGTGTGTCTCAATTCTAATGGATTTTCTACTTAGGAATCTTGTTGTCTGTGGCAATTCAGAGGTTGAATGTGGCATTCTTGAAATACTGGATGTCTTTAAACATGCAGCCCTGAAATAGAATCAGATAGAGTAGTGCAATTAAGGGCAAGTATTTCCATTAACCTAGAAATGGTGTGCAGAAGGTGATATGGTAGGAAGAAAGGCAAGTTAGAACCAGTTTTCAAACCAGTCTAAGAAGGAAATATCACAAATATTCCTCTAAAAAATGGATAAATGTCAAGCATTATAATATTTTAGGCAGTTCAAATCTATGATTTGTTGAATATTGTTTTGGGCTATTGGAAATGACTGTGGTGGATTCAGTGATTTCTAAAATGAGTAAACAGGAGAAAAAATGGTTATTACTCATGGTCCTACTGACAGGCATGGAAATATTTCATTCCTTTTTAAACTGCAAACTTCTTTGACACTGATGATCTATCACAGGTGTACTGTGCAAATGAAGTGACATATAAATAAATAAACCATTGCTCATCTGTCCTAGTCACTTTTACTAACCTGAAGTTCTAGACAAATAGTGATTGATGGGTATTGCTTTTGACTTTGCCATGTCTCTGTTAAGAAATATCATGGGCTTGTGCAATTATCTTTTTCACACTGCAGTTTGGTCTCTGTCCTCTGTCGCCCCCATGTTATTAGTCTTTATATATATGGATATATAAACTTACTGGCACAAAAAAAGGCATTTTGAACTTATTAATTATGACACTAGAACACAGATTCTCCTCTGTGCCAGTTTGGTATATGTCATATATGTATGTTTGCATGTAAGACATTATTGTTTTTATTACTGTCACAGAAGAAAAAAGCTTGTTTTTTTTTTTACTCTTTGGTCTAAAGGATTTCTGATCTTTTCCCCTTAGGAAAAACTTTCTCTGTTTTGCATTTCAGGAGTGGGTCAGAAATATAAAGTACTTTAGAGAAGTGATTCTTTGGGTGAGAGCCAGGTGAGAGTTTATACTCTCATTGTCCTTCAAACAAGGGATTGTATCTGCAGTATCTGCTTGTAGAGGTCAAACTATTATCATGCTATGAAAATTGTCTTTGGCTTTTATGCAGTTGGTAGAATGGCTTTGTTTTTAAATACAACAGCTCTTTTCTTTGCATTCATGAGCACCCAGCTATGTAATCACATTTCTTCCCTCTAGGCGCTGCTGCTCCTGCTGCAGTTGGCCAACTTTTATTGAAATATATGCCAAATATTATGAAAATTATTTTACATATAGTATCTGTATTCCTTATTTATTATGGTGTAATAAGTTATACTACATTTTAGTAGCTTAAAACAATGAAATTTATTGTGTCTTAAAATTTCTGAGGGTCAGGGATCTGGGAGCCATTTAGCTGACTGATTCTGGCTCAGGATCTCTCTTGTATTTGGAATAAAACTCTCAGCATTGCAGTCGTTTGAAGGATGGAGGATCTGCTTCCAAGTTCACTCATATAGCTGAGTATCTGATTTAATACTCCAATAAATTTATTAGGTATGTACTCTTAATGTTCTCATATTACAGATGTGGAAACAAGCCTAATGAGGAATTCTAATCTGAAGCCATTGTGTTTTATTTTATCAACTATGGCTAAGTCTCCTAGTGAATGGAAAATAATTTTGAGGTGTTTACAGTGATTACTTCTGTTAAAGAAAATGAAATCTACATTTACTTTAAAGGGGAACCCAGCTCCTTCACTCATCTGAAAAAAAATTGAATGTTATGGTTTTTTGTTTTCGTTTTTTAAAAGATTTTATTCATTCATTTGAGACAGAGAGAGAAAGAGAGAGAGAGTGCGCACGAGTAGGGGAAGAGGCAGAGGGAAAGGAAGAAGCAGACTCCCTGCTGAGCCAAGAACCCAATGTGGGGGTTCCATCCCAGGACTCAGAGATCATTACCTGAGCCAAAAATAAACACTTAACCATCTGAGCCACCCAAGCACCCCAGTACTGTTGTTATTTCACATTTATTCATATTCTCCTGAATCCATACATGAGATGTTCTGGATCAAAGATAGATTTCTTATTAGGTACTTCATTGTAAATAATAAGTAAGTTATTCTCCCTATGCCCTATTCGCTACCCCTAGAGTGACAAAATAAGAGCCAAGTCAGTTGTCTTACCTGACTGGCCAGATTCATCCATGGGCAAAAGGAAGGAGAAAATTACTTTTCTCTGCTTATAAAGTGGTAGGAGACACATGTCTATTCATGTCCTGAAAGGGTCTCCTTCCTGCTCCAGTCCTTTGGTATGTAAATGAAACCTTTGGAGAAGCCAGAGACTATCTCCAGAGACTGCCTAATTCCTTCTTGAAAGGAAAACACAGAAAGATAGCAGTTCCAGGCTTTATGGAAATTGAAATGTTGACAGGAAACTATTCGAAGTTGTAGCCATCAGACCTCTTGCCAAGATAAGAGTTTTATTATCCTTTTGAATCAGAGCAATTTACTAGACAAATGGCTACAGATATAATTCTCATGGTATATGAAGAGTCTCAGGGGAGCTAGAGCTTTGTACTGGAATGCTGAGAAAGTAAAGGCAATTTTATTTCTCTACAGGGACCTACTGAGAGGCTGTGAAGCCTCTTTTCTGCACAACTTCCTTTTTCCTCCTGTGTCTTTTTAATGAAAGCTCCTTCTACAAGGACTTAGATTTGTACTTACCTATCACTTTACATGTGAGAATTATTGGAGGTATGTCTGTGGTAGGTGCATCATTTATCATCAAAACACTCCACAAAAGTTTTGTATCTTAGTCAAGTATTTGTGTTATTAATTAATCAAGATGGTTAATAATGACATCTCTAAAGTTACTTCCAGATCTAGGACTTTCTGTATTAATCTCATTTTGTAAACAATGGCAATAATAATAGCAAAAATTTATTTACCACTTACTATGTCAGGCACTGTTCTAGGTATGTTACACAAATTAATTTAATGTTCATAATCGCACAATAACCTATGTAATGGCTCATTATTATCCCTAGAATGGGTAAGCTAAAATACAGAAGGTTTATATATCTTGTTCGAAGTGAAGCACTGGGAAGTTGCAAAACTGAGATTTAAACCCAGGCGCTTCAGCTCCATGTTGCAAGCTCTTAACTATTACATGAATTCTCTACAGTTTGTTATTTCACAAACTTATTTTGCACCTTCTATAAGCCAAGCAGTGTTTTACGCACTACAGATACATCACTGAACAAAATATTGAAAGCCCCTATGTTCATAGAGCTTATTTCTGGGTTAACACTAGGGTGGTCAGGTAAGGAGATAAAATTAATCCGGTAAACATATGTATGATATAATAGACTGGCAAATATTATGAGGGAAAAAATAAGCAGAATAGGGAAATAGAGTCTAAAAGACGCTACTATTTTAGAGTTGAGAGGGAAGATATTATTTTTGATACATGAGTTGCCATTCAAACTGTGGATAATATGATGAATTTAGTCCATCAAGAGCATTTTTTAAACAAAATGTAGAACAGAATAAATTCAACTTGAAAACAAGATGTCAGAGTTCATTGCAGAAAGTAAACATAGTTTTTCATAAGGTATTTCCTTCATTGTGAATACATGTTTATGTGTACTGAATCATAAAGTCATTCATATTTCTTTCTATGTGTCATTTTTAAAAAGGTGATTATTTTGTTCTTCTTGTTGTTGTTTGACACTCTGGGGAACCAGCAAGGTGGCCACTGAGGCAGGTGATCAAGGACTAGGAGAAAGTGGATGGAAATGAAATCAAAGCTGGGAATGTACCAGGACACCTACAGAGCTCTATGAGCCATGGTAAAATTTTTGGTTTATTATAAGTGAAATGGGAAGCCATTTGAGAGTTTTGAGCAAAGTAAACATAAACTGATTTACATTCTAGAAGGGTCATTTCGGCTGCTATATCAAAATAGATTGTATGGGAGCAAGGACTGAAATTAAAATGGAACATAGTTTTGGATCAATAAGAGTAGAAATTGGATAGAGAATTTCTGAATCTTGGAATCATAGCAGTAGAATTTTAGACTAAGAGTAGCCTAAAGATTATTTATGTAGCCTCCAATTCTCCTATCCAAATGCTTTTCCTGCAAACTACTCTATTTCTATACCACTCTAAAAGATGAAAGTGTTCTGTTTCATCTACTGAAAAGGTAACCCAAAGTAGTGTAATGAAGTAGTATGCGTTGAAGATTGGGATCATAAGGGTAAAGGAAGTAAAATTTTGAAAATTGTTAATGTACTTTTTCTATTGTCTTTATGAGCACATGACCATATGAAGCATCCATTCATCAGAATGGAGATGAGCATCTATTAGAAAGGAATACAAAGTGAAAGACTAAGGTATTATTCAGCTTCCAACACTCAGCAACAGAATTTTGCAAATAAGCTAGTTTATTGTAAAAGTATTGTTCAGAATTCCTTAATTTTTTTATTTCTTGTTTCAGAAGAAGATATGTTAGGCAAGCAAGGCAGAGGAAGTGGGGAAAGACCACTCTTTTGGTTTTGGCAAAGGAAGAGAAAGGGAAAGAGAAGAGTGAGAAACATGGACTTATATCTCACATTCCCACATGCCACACACACACAGCTCACACCACACATATGCACATACCACACACATCCCATACAATTTCACATCACACACAGTCTTTAAGACCCTAGACACAAAAGGTCCTATCACAGGCTGCTGCTGTTGCAACCTGGGTTACAGCCACATCAATTTAGCAGATCAGCAAGGTCAGACAGAGGGAACTATTACACTTGTTTCCAATGTGACATAGAAGCAGCTGAAAGTACGGCTAGAACACTTATACCAGAGTGGTGGTATCCTGGAGCGGGATGCAATGAGGGTGATATGACAGACCACATTAGGGCTTGGAAGCCCCAGCCAGACTTTAGAAGAGTCTGTGGCTCCATTGGAAACTGAGACTGAGGCTGGCAGGTAATGACTACCAGGCCCTGACCAAACCAGAGAGCCCAGCTTGGGCTTGATTGATGATTGTTCACCAGGGCAAGCACATCCAGGTGAACCCTCATCCAGAAAACCAGAGAATACTGAGGATCTCATAAGCAGAACTCTTCTCTACCTCTCTGAAGCCATCTTATAGTGTAAGTGGAGAGTCTTCTCAGAGAATCCAAGAATTTAATCTAAAAGAGTCTAAACATTACTATGTAGAGTGTCCTTTTTAATTCATAGGTTAGACTAAGCTTGGACTAGTTATAGATTGGGGTTTGTCCTCATTAACAGGAAGGCAGTAACTTGGGGATAAAGAACCAGAATGTTTTCTGGCAAAATAAATAAAGTAAATTTTCTCTGCATATGCAAGGTGCAGTGTAAGCTAGATATTATAAAAGCACTACACCATTTGTTACCAGCTATTTACTATATGTATGCCTAGCCTAACTGGCTCCTAAGTTTGTAACCTTAAATACTGCTCCCCATTTCTGTTTAACAACAAAAGTACAGAAGAAAGATGCCATTATAAGCCAAGAGCCATAGAGATGCCTCTACTGGATTCAAGGGAATACTTTGAGTTCTATAGATAAATAGGCTTAGGCATGGAGACAAGTGGCAAGGCAGGAAGTACATTTTCAGACCCAGATATTTGGAAAGGTATCAAATATGAATCTGAAGAAGAGTTATTAGGAGCCTTCCACATGCCAGCCTCTGGGGATGCCAAGATAAAGTAGCCTGGAGATCTGGAGGAATGGGTACCCTGGGGCGGAGTGGGGGCAGGCATCACAGTGGTGAGAGATCCACATCTTCACAGAAGTACATGGTAGAAAGTTATACTGCTCCTGCCACTAGCAGTTCCCCCAAACAGTTTTCTGGCACCATCATTTAAAATGGGCCTTTCAATCATGCAGAAAATGGAGCCATCCTGAAAACTCTGATTATTTGTGTCTTTAGGAAAGCACATGTGAGCGCATCATCCATGAATTGAGAATTGCTACTTGCCCCTCCATCTCGCTTACATAGCTCCCTGTCTGCTAATTAAAAATTATTACTTGATAAGTTTTATTCCACAAGTAGAGTTATAAGACCTAATATGTAAACTCTAGAATAATTTAATATAATATATAAAATAAGAAAAATCACACTAAAATATTATCACTAATGGTAAATGAAGAAACATAAATGGGTCTATCTGATACTACCTCTGCTTCATGTTACAGTGAGGAAATTAAAATGATAATAGGAGTCTGACAGAGAAAAGGAGGAGGCTGTTTTCAAGAAAACAAATATTCCAGGCAGCCCAAGTGGCTCAGCGGTTTAGCGCCACCTTCAGCCCAAGGCCTGATCCTGGAGACCTGGGATCAAGTCCCATGTTGGGCTCCCTCTGTGGAGCCTGCTTCTCCCTCTGCCTGTGTCTCTGCATTTCTCTCTCTCTCTCTCTCTCTCTCTCAATCTCTATCTCTGTATCTCATGAATAAATAAAATCTTAAAAAAAAAGAAAACAAATATTCCAACTTTATTGTCTTTTCCAAGGCTATTCCCAGTTTATTTTCAGTTGATACAAGTCAGAAAAAAGTTGCCACAGTCACATACTCAGACAACTCTGTTTCATTTGATTTCTTGGGTTTTGTTTGTTAACAATGACTTTCATCAAAGGAAACTTCAGTGTCAGAAAACTTATTCCTTAAATTATTGCTGTATTCAAAAGTAATCCTTTAACTTCCTCTATACTTTTCCTACAACATTTTTTAATACTAAATTTCTTGTCAAATTTTGGAGAGTTGTGTAAAGCATCATCTCAAATCCAAAGTGTTTATTTTTTTATTTAAATTAAATCCAAAGCATTTAAATCTGTAACAAAATCAGAGTACCCAGCATTTCTCCATAAATATGAAAGAATGTATATGGACCCAGGGATCATGAAAGAAATGCCCATGGGATTCAACTCAAGACTTCTTACTAGAGAAAAAAATTACTGGAAAATCATTTGAAGAATGTACATCTTTCCAGGATAACTGGGATACATTCACAGACTGGGAAGGAAGCATGGAATTTTTCTTTGAATATTGTGACTTCCCATCTGTAACTAGATTCATGTTGAGTGGCATGTTTTCTCTAGGACTGGGCTTCTCTGTTACTCTGCCAGCTTCTCCTGTTCACCTGGAATTATATCTAGAAAAACAGGGAGAATAAGTTTGTCCTTGGTAAGAAAAATACTATAGCTACAAACCAGTGACTTTTAAACAAGGATTTTTTAATTAAGTCACACCCAACATGGAGCTTGAATTCACGACCTTGAGATCAAGCACTGCATGCTAAAACAACTGAGCCAGCCAGGTGCCCCTGAACAAGGATCTTAGTAAATAAAAATTTCACACTAATCACACTATCTCTGTATTAGTGGGTGATGGGCTATGTTATATCAATTATATTTTGTTTCCTTCCATTTCCTATAAAATGTTATATTTTATGCTTTGTAATTTCCAAATTTTCTATTTATAACATCTGATTATAATCAGAAAAAATTATAACGTGGAAAAATAGAGAAAAAATGTGGTTATATGTCTGTAAGAATCCTAAAGCAGTAACATCACTCAAACTAATTTTTTTTTTAAATATTTTATTTATTTATTCATGAGAGACACAGAGAGAGAGGCGGAGATGCAGGCAGAGGGAGAAGCAGGCTCCCCAGAGGGATGGGAGACTAGATCCCAGGACCCCAGGATCACACCCTGAGTTAAAGGCAGATGCTCAACCACTGAGCCATCTAGGTACCCTCAAACTAATTCCTAAGGAATAAAGTCATAATACATATCTGGCTTTATAATGGCTCTTCTTGCTTTCTGAAGACTCCTTACTGAACTCCAAAAGACAAAGAGGAGATTTTAAAAGTCGAAAAGTAGTTTTCTAACTTTTAAATAACCAAACTTTATTTTCCACCCAACAAATTCAAAATGATACACCTGTGACCTGGTAGTAAACTAAGGGAACTATGAGTGAACCCTGCAGGCAGACCTGAATTTGCTCTTTGAAAATGTATGTGCATATGTTACTGTTTCCTAGGGTCTTTACCTATGAATATGAAAATGCTGACTTAGCATTCTTTGTAAAACATTTCCTGTGTGACCAGAGTGAAACACTCTGACCTGTCCTATCATGTTTACAATAATATTTAACAAATAGCCAACAGATCATACATTGTAAATGAAATCATGACTGGTAATGCCTAGATGGTTTTGAATGTTACAGTTTTTCAAAATCTTGGAGGCCTTCTGTACTTGGCTTATACCAGATTGTGTTTCTTTTTCTAAAATTTGCTTGGCTTATCAGTATTTAAAATTTAAGATCAATTTCACTTTCTATGGTAAAAAGAAACCTATTAACACCCCCTATTTAAAAGTTTAGTGTATTGATATAAAATAAAGTTCTTACAATAAAGTTACCTTATTATTCACAAGGTTATTGAAATTTCAAAATGGTGTGTAATTTTTTAAAATTAAGACATAATGCACAGGTTAAATAGTCTAAAACATTAATTAAAGCCTCATATTTTAAACTTGAAAGCAGTTGTCAACCATTTTTCACCTTCCAAGTATAACTAAAGTCATATTTTGGCATAATTTTGAAAAAGGAATATCTTACATTAGAATTCTTCCACATCCACTCCATAGAATAGTTTTTTTTCAGTGATTTCCAGAACATTGGTGAAATTTAGAATTTTAAGTACGTTAAAGATTCTATTCATAATGGAAGAAATTTAAATCGACAATGTAAAAAATGAAGTTTTTAATTTTAATGCTTCAACACTAGAAGTTTAAGGAAATGCTTTGTAATTTTTAGAAATCTTACTTAAATATATTTAAAACACAGGAAAAAAAATCTGGAATTGGTACATTGTATCTTTTTTCCTTTCTAAAAAATCAACCAGTTGGCTTTTTTTTTTTTCTAATTACAACTAGCTCTAAAGCATCATAGCTTTTTTCTCTTTAAATTTATATATAAATTTTAAGGAGGTTTAATAAAGTTAATAAATAGTACACTTGTTTCTTGGTTGTTAAGAACTGTCCAAAACAATGTTAAATGTCAATAGGAAAATAGTTTTTTTTTAAATTTTTTTATTGGAGTTCAATTTGCCAACATATAGCATAACACCCAGTGCTCATCCTGCCAAGTGAGGAAAATAGTTTTTTAAGTCTTCCAGAATATCTTGATGGTTAAAGGATGCATTTAGCACAATGGAGGTGCTTGAGAAGCCAAATGTCAAACGGCTGATGTGACTTGAAATCTACATTGCTGTATAAAAAAGATAGAAATGGATTTTCCACTCCTGGGGTAGTCACCTTATTCCTCCAAATTAAAAAAGTGTTCTTGAGAATGGAAAATATCTTGCTATATGATTAGCACAGAAGATCATTTATTTTAAATATTACCTGAATCTGGAGTGTTTCAGGATAGGGCAAAAGATACAATTTTTGAAGGAAATATTCAGTGTTGATTTAGATCTGTATTCATTTGTGAAACCATTCAGAATGTTTCTGGTCATACCTTTTACTGACAATGATTGTCACACTTGGTTTAATAAAAATTGAAGGACTAGCTGATGAAGTCCTCAGAATTTGCAGTTAATTTATTCTGCAAATGCATAGTGCTGCATAAGTCGGGAATTCTCAAGGGTTTACATGATTACCTGCCTGACTTCCATAAAATTAAGCATAAGCATACGTTCTAGAACTTTGATAGGCTCCTTTAAAATATTTCCCCTTTATCTGTAAAACAACAAGAATGGTATAATAATATTAACCTCATAGAGTGAAGATTAAATGATACAATGAATGCCTGGCACAAAGAATCAACTATTACCTGGATTTTTTTTCTTCTCCCCATAGGATTATCTGAGCATGTGCAGTCAGATACTACTATATGTTATGCCTAACATAATATACTGAGTAACAGGCATTTGATTACTACCTTGTATCAATAATATGAGTAGATAGAATGGAGAAAATAAACTATGACAAAGCAGTGTATTTTCACTGTTAGCTATTAGTAGAATTTAATAAACATTCTTTGGTTTAATTAATAGGAATCTTTAAAGAGTAAACTGAGCTAGAGATTTTATCCATTACCTACAAATCTGTAACAGTAATAATTTATAAGATTAACCTAATGTTTCCCAAGTTTCTAATATCCTAAGTGAATATATACTTTCCTACCTTATGTTTATAAATCCTGGATTTGTTTCTCAGGGATAAAAATGCTCCTATAGAATAAATGGCATAGCTCCTTGGATTTATGGACCGTAAATTCTACAACAAATTATTGCACAGGTACACATAACTGTAAAAAGTAATCCTGATTTATTTAGGGGCAGTTTGTCTTGGTGTACATCTACCTACATACAGCTGAAAAATTTTCTGCTTTCTAACCTAGACATCATTTTTCACACTTGGTTGTTAAGGCTTCTCAAAGCTTGTGCTTTTTAAGAAGAAACAAAACAAAACAAAGCCCAGGAGAGCATTTTTTCCTTGGTTGATTCTTCCAATATATTTATAAGCCTTGGGATTTCTAATGGATCTGTTTCAAGCTCTGGACATCCCCTCTAATGAAATATATTGATCCTCTTTACATTCTTCACAAGGCTAATTTACTACTAAGTGGAAATATGCATGTAAAAATACAGCAAGAGAATGAAAAAAAAAGGGAAAAGTATTTTTCCTTTCTATTTTTATTTTCTGTTTTAGTTTCTGTATTTATTTTATAAATATAGTAGTTCTCTATAAATCATTCACAACCCTATATAAATGTGTTATTCATACTGAGCTCAATACATTTGAGACCCTGGTATATTTTTCTTCCTGTGATTTAATCTTTAAGCCTCCATTTTACTTAGAATATTTTCCATAATCTCTACTTTAACCCTGCTACAGAGCATTTTCTGGTCTTAAATTATCACTTGGAAAACCATTGGCATCTAGCTACACATCCAAGGCTATCCCTCAATACCCATGCAAATGCTTTTTTTTTTTTTTTTTTTTGCGTAGCTCTCTACAAATCTTTCTTCAACCCAGTCTTCAACTTCCCATTTTCCCAAGTCTTCCTCAGTCATCTTGCAACTGAGCATGCATCTGCAGGATTTCTGTACTATCTCAACTTCCCCTGGTGAAACATTGGTTTTCTTGCACTAACCGTAACCAGAGTGTTTCCTGAGGATATGACTTCCTTTTCACCTCTCTTAAGTGGGGATTCCTTTCCCTCATATCTTAGGATTTTAAGAGCATGAGGTTTGTGTAGTTGTACACTTTAGTTCTGCTTGCTACATTCAAGCTGTTTCTCCTCCTACATGCTTCAAAAACATCATTCAGTTGAGTTTATTGCAAAAGTCTATGCCACCAATTAATACTACTTACTGTTGTTCACTGCTGACTTCTAGTTCACTATCTTCAATCAGCGATGGCTTTGGTATCTGGCTTATTCTTTCCTTTATCTTGTAACTTTTTGCCTCTGATTGAACCCAACAATCTTTTCTCTCCATTCCTGTATCTTATTAATGACTAATGTAAAGAAAATTACAGAAAACTGTTAACTGGTTTCAGCACAGATTTTTGAACACCAGTGATCACTCAACACTACTAATCAATCCCATCATATTTTCTCTGCTCAAACGTTTAAGGCTCCCTCTTCCCTCAATCTAGCTAATAACTTCATTTTAGTAATCTAAAGTTAAATAGAAAATATCAAAGGTGAACTCCCTCATCTTCTGGCCAACAGATTTATTATCATCCTTTCTGCATCTGTATCCACATTCTCTGCTTTTCACTTGTTTACCACAACACATGTAGTTTGAAACTCTTCCTTCTAGTCTCTTAAGAATCTGTTTTCCACAGTTGTCCCTTATGCAAAATAAATTTCTCCATTTCATTATGGAATTCTGAGAATCTAGTTCTAGTGTATTTCTTCTAGCTGTGGCTTGTTTTTTCTGCCTCTTTTTATTTAAAAAATTTTTTTTAAATTTATTTATTCATGAGAGACACAGAGAAAGGCAGAGACACAGGCAGAGGGAGAAGCAGGCTCCATGCAGGGAGCCTGATGTGGGACTCTATCCCAGGACTCAGGGATCATGCCCCGAGCCAAAGGAAGACACTCAACCGCTGAGCCATCCAGGCATCCTTCTACCTCTTTTTAATAAAGAGTCTATGATCTCTTTCTTAAAAGAGAGTCTATGGTCATTTTCTCCAAATATTCCCCTTAATTTTGTCTGAAGCCATCCCAACTGGATTTTCACTTCATTCATTCCAGCCTAACATATGATCTCTGCTGGAAAAATGTTTCATGTGTACTTGAGAAAAATGTGTATTCTGCTGTTAGATAGAATGTTTTGTGTATGTCTGTTAGGTCTAATTGTTTTGTAGTGTTATTCAAGCTCTTATTTCCTTATTAGCCCTTTGTCTGGTTGCTCTATTCATTACCAAAAGTGGGGGATTGAAGTGTCCTATTTTTCTAAAGATTTCTATTTCTGCTTTCAGTTTTTTCAATGTTTGCTTCATATATCTAGGAAATTTGATGTTTGATATATATGTATTTTTAATTATTACAACTTTGTAAATTGACCCTTTTATCATTATATAATGTTGTTTCTCTCTTATAATAGTTCTTTTCTTAAAGATTATTTTATCTGGGCAGCCCGGGTGGCTCAGTGGTTTAGTGCCACCTTTAGCCCAGGGTGTGTGATCCTGGAAACCCGGGATCGAGTCCCACGTCGGGCTCCCTGCATGGAGACTGCTTCTCCCTCTGCCTGTGTCTCTGCCTCTCTTTCTCTCTCTCTCTCTCTCTCTCTCTCGTCTCTCATGAATAAATAAATAAAATCTTTAAAAAAAAGATTATTTTATCTGAGATTAGTATAGCGACCTTTGCTCTCTTTTGGCTACTATTTGCATGAAATATCTTTTTCCATTCTTTCACTTTCAACCTAGTATGTCCTTAAATCTAAAATGAGTGTCTTTTAGGCAGCAGACACAAGTTAGAAACAGATCCTGTTTTGTTTTATTTTTAATTCAGTTAACCAATCTGTATCTTTTAAATTACAGAGTGTAAGTCCATTTATATTTAAAGCAGTTACTGGTAAGGAATAGCTTACTATTACCATTATTATTTATTTTCTCTATGCCTTTTTTTTAGAAGGGGGGGCTTCATTTACTCCATTTTTGTCTTTCTTTGTATTTAATTGATCTTTCATAGTGACACATTTGGATTCCATATTATTTCCTTTTGTATACATTTTGTAGACATTTTCTTTGTTTTTTACCATGAGGATCACATATAATATGCTAAGGTTAAAGAGTCCCTTTTAAACTGATACAAACCTAATTCAACCATATATAAAAACTATACTCCTTTACAGCTCTGCCCCCTCTCAAAATTGTAATGATACTGCTTTTTATATTTTTGCATGCATTTATTTTTATTGGGGAGCTTTATATTTTTCTGACTTTTATTTACTCTTTAGCATCATTTTGCTTCAATATAGAGGACTCTTTATTATTTTTATAGGACAAGACCACTGGTAATGAACTCCTTCAGCTTCTGTTTATCTAAGAGGGGCAGAGGCAGAGGGAGAGAGAGAGAATCTCTTTTTGTGGGGTGGGGAGAATCTTAAGTGGGCTCAACACTGGGCTTAATCTCATGACCCTGAGATCATGACTTATACTGGAATCAATAGTCACCTGAGCACCTCGCTGTGCAGAAACTTTTTAACTTGATGTAGTAGTACCTATTTATTTTTCTTTTGTTGTCTTTGCTTCTGGTGTCAAATTTAAAATTGTTTACTTTAAAATTTACAAATATGTTTTCTTTTATAAATAATCTAACTTCTGGAAATAGAATAATTTAACTTTTAAAAATAGCTTTATTGAGGGACACCTGGGTGGCTCAGTGGTTGAGCGTCTGCCTTCCGCTCAATGCATGATCCCATGGTCCTAGGATTGAGTCCCTCATCAGGCTCCCCACAGAGAGCCTACTTCTCCCTCTGCCTATGTCTTTGCCTCTCTCTGTGTGTGTCTCTCAGGAATAAATAAATAAAATCTTTTAAAAAATAGCTTTATCGGGGGTGGTAATTTGTGCGGAGGCCACTACGCTCCCCAGCGACCTCCCAGTGACTCACCATCAGGAGCAGTACCTTGGCGAAGATCACAGAGATGGAAGCGAGATGGCTCTGACTCAAAAAACAAGGCCACAGCACACTACCTAGGGCTGTTTACGGCTTGCCTTGCTAAACTTTGTAGAGAATTCATTACCCCAAAAGGTGGTGGTAGTGGTGGGGCAGGAGAAGGTTTTGATGTGGCCAAGACAGGTGTTGTTCAAATTGGGTTTGTGGGTTTTCCATCAGTGGGGAAGTCAACACTACTTAGTAACCTGGCAGGTGTATATTCTGAGATGGCAGCCTGTGAGTACACTACTCTGACCACTGTGCCTGGTGTCATCAGATACAAAGATGCCAAGATCCAGCTCCTGGATCTTCCAGGTATCATTGAGGGTGCCAAGGATGGGAAAGGTAGAGGCCATCAAGTCATTGCAGTGGCCCAAACATGTAACTTGATCCTGATTGTTCTGGATGTCCTGAAACCCTTGGGACATAAAAAGATAATTGAAAATGAGCTGGAAGGCTTTGGCATTCATTTGAACAGCAAACCCCCCAACGTTGGCTTTAAGAAGAAGGATAAAGGAGGCATTAATCTCACGGCCACTTGCCCTCAGAGTGAGCTGGATGCTGAGACTGAAGAGCATTCTGGCTGAATACAAAATTCACAATGTTGATGTGACTCTGCGTGATGCCACAGCAGACGACCTCATCGATATGGTGGAAGGAAACAGAGTTTATATCCCTTGTATCTATATGTTGAATAAGATTGATGAGATCTCCATTGAGGAATTGGATATCATCTATAAGGTGCCTCACTGTGTACCTATTTCTGCCCATCACCACGGGAATTTTGATGACCTATTGGAAAAGATCTAATACTATCTGAAACTAGTGAGGATTTACACCAAACCCAAAGGCCAGTTGCCCAATTATCCCCTACTACAGTGGAGGATTTCTGCATGAAAAATCACAAAAATCTTATCAAAGAATTTAAATACGCTCTGGTCTGGGGTATGTCTGTGAAACATAATCCTCAAAAAGTGGTAAAGACCATACATTGGAGGACAAGGATGTAATTCAGATTGTGAAGAAGTGAAACCTTCCCTTCTGCCCACCTGCTGGGCCAACCATAGCAGCTTTTCCCGTGACCAAGCACCTTATCCCAAACCCCTTCCGGCTTTGGTAGCCAGTGGATCAGGATTCAGGAAAGGGAGATGGAGGCCGTCAAACTGGAACTTTACTTGTCTTACCTTGGTGTCACCTTATAAATTCAACTGCATAAAGGACCTGGTAAGCCAGCCAGCTATCGGGGGGGGGGGGGGGGGGGAGAAGCTTTATTGAGATATAATTTACATACCATAAAATTCATCATTTTAAGCATCTAATTCAATGTACATTCATAGGGTTGTACAATTATCATAAGTCATAAAATGTCTTCATCTCCTGCCAAAGAAACCATTGGCTATTATTCCTTATTTTCCCCCACCCACCTCTAAGCAATCACTAATCAACTTTTTGTCTATATTGGTTTACCTATGCTAGACATTTCACAACAGTGGAATCTTACAGTTTATGGTCTTATGGTCTTTTTAATCTTTTTTTTTTTCACTTAACATAATGTTTTCAAGGTTTATTCATGTTTAGCATATATTCATTCCTTTTATTGCTAAATAATATTCACTTATTCATACATAAGTTGTTGGCCACTAGGCATTTTTCTACTTTTTTGGCTATTATGAATAATACTATGAGTGTTCAGGTACAAGTTTTTGCATGGACATATGTTTACATTTCTCTTTGGTGTATACATAGGAGCGGAATTGTTGGATCATATAAGAGCTCCATGTTTAACTTTTTGAGGAGTATTCAAGCTACTTTCCACAGAAGCTATAACATTTTACATTACTACCAGCAATTTATAATGGTTCCAGTTTCTCCATATCTTTGCTGACACTTGTTATTGTTTGTCATTTTGATTATTATCATCGTAGCAGATGTGAAGTATCCTATTGTAGTTTTGCTTTGCATTTCCTAATGGCAAATGATATCGAGCATCTTTTCATATACTTACTGGCCACTTATGTTTCCTTTTTGGAGAAGTCCTTATTAAAATTGTTGGACCATTAAGAACTTTTTGCTTCAGGGTGCCTGGGTGGTTCAGTCAGTTAAGCATCTGCCTTTGGCTCAAGTCATGATTCTGAAGTCCTGGGATCGAGCCCCACATCAGGCTCCCTGCTCAGTGGGGGGTCTGCTTCTTCCTCTCCTCCTTGCTGGTGCTTTCTCTCACAATCTCTGTCACTGTCTCTCTCTCTCTCTCTCTCTCTCTCTCTCCTTCTAAAAAGTAAATAAAATCTTTAGAAAAAAAAACCTTCCTGATCTTTTGATTATTGAGTTGTAAAAGTCCTTTATATATTTTGTTTATAAGTCTCTTATCAGATATATGATTTGCAGATATTTTCTACTATACTGTGGGTTGACTTTTCACTTTCTTCATAATAGTTTTGAGAAGAATTATTTTATAGTTTCACAAACATAACAATCAGCTTGTTGGTCAAAAAAGAAATATTCCAAAATATATGGTGGCAAAAAAGAAAAATGATATCTGTATGCCAATCTCATATTACAGTTACAAGTTTACAGTAGAATAGCTAGGGGCAGAGGATTACTTCATATTTATGCTTACCTAGAGAATGTCTGGATGTTGAGGTAGCATATGAGCCTCATATTTGTCTCTTACAGTTTACTGGGCTTCCTAGCAGAAACAGAAAACTTTGGAACTGGCGGTATTTTTTTCACTTACAGGAATGAAAACACTGCAACAAATATAAAAGAGGACAGACTCTGCTCCTAACCTTGGAGGAATTCCCTGTGTAGATATTCAATCGAACCTGGGGCAGGTGGACAAAGAGCACAGAATGCCTAGCTCATTGTAAGTACTCAATAATGACAGCTGAATGAATGAATGCATCAATAAAAGTATATGACTTAGATTCCTTAGGGTCCTAGGCTTCTACTTGTTGCAACTTCATGACTTAAATTGTGCCTATCTAAGGTTAGTATGGGCTTGGGAAACAAAAGGTGTTTCCAAGCAACCGAAGTATCCTTAAAAAGTAAATTGTTTAGCTGCTACACAGAATGAAAACTCTATTTTCTGGAAGCTTGGCCCTGGGCACTTAAAATTTTTGGCCTTCAATAAAATCTAGCAGTAACAGTTGAAATCCTTGGTTGCTAAAGCACACTAACAGACTTCCTTGATGTTCAGTTTCCAGAAATGATGAAATTCAGGATATCCTAAGAGCAAGATGTCTAAAGCAGATATAAATGGTGTGAGGTTTCATAGCCAGTTTGAAGACAAACCTGTGATATCCTTTGGCGCCCTTGGGATGACAGTGACTGAGATTATGATAGTTAAAGGAATCAAATAAATTTTTTCTATGCATACTCTTAAACATGATGTTTTCAGTGATACAAAACCTCCACTGGTAATAAATGAATAAGGGAAATGGACCTACGACATTACATTCTTTCCTTAAATCTTTAGTGTTCTATACCAGCTGCCCCTTGAGAATATAGTATTTGGGGCACCTCATCTTCTAAAGGTCTTTTATAAAAAAGGTATTGTTACTGTTGGCTTCTTCTAATGAATTATAAATGTTGTTAAGTTACTGAAACATACTGAAACACTGACATCACAGTATAAGAATGATCTTCTTAGTGGTGCTTGACTTTCTTGTGAAATTGATGTGAACAAAATGAGTAACATTTGCCTTTATTTAAAACCATTTCTTATAACTTTTCTTAAAATACTGGGGTTGCATTCTACATAGGTCATGTTTCTATTGATTGCCTGGCCATAGACCAAGCTGTGATGAGTATGCAGTCTGATCATTAGCCTTCTAACCAGCTGATGGCATTCCTGTGCATGTCCAATACAGAACAAAGCAATTCTAGTTCATTAGCTCTCCATAAGAGCTCTACCCTGTAAATCCCTTGGCCCAGAAAGACATGAGGCCAAGGCTAAGACAAAAATTGAGGAACTAATGGACCTTTTGGGCAAATTAGTGGTGCCATGCCAATGCACTGATTTTGGTTTTCCCTGGCTCCAGTAGATTGTGAGGCACAGTTTCAGGAGTGTATTTTTGTTTTACTCAACCAGAACCATTGAAATGTCAGGCCAGTAAAATGTCACCCAACTAATTTGCCTGAATGTGGCTATGAAATTCTTTGAAATTGAATCAAATCAAGAATTGTTGAATTGAATTGAATTGTGTACATTAGGGTATTTAAAGTGTTATTTCTGAAATATTTTTTCTATTATGTATAGTTTGTCATTATAATAAGGTCCTATTTATCACATTATGTTTAGTCTACTTTTTTGTGTGGGGATAATTTTTGTATCACTAGAAAGACACTGTATCAGCTAAGAAGAGCATTTTATGTCCTCAATTTTTGAAAATGCTTATGGCCAAAAAAAGAAAAAAAAGAAAAAAAGCTATAGTAGTGTAGATCTTACTGTATGGAAACACATGTTATTAGCTTAATGGATTATCCAATCTAATACTGAAAGCATATAATACTAATACTATTATATATAGATATTATATATAGTATTATTATAGATATACTATTATACAATATTTCCTTACTAAAGGAATAGTATCTTTATCCTCTCCACTAACATAGAGATTAAATATATTGTTACATATAAAAAAACAGAATGGTAGCAGAAAAAGTCTTGGAGTTCAGGGTTAATTTTGCCTTACAAATACATGTTATTTTTCCATTTTCAAATTGAAATTAAGATCACACAGCAAAATACTCTGATCTTAAGTGTACTATTCAATCTATTTTGATAAACCCATCAACAGAATCAATAAACAGAACATTTCTATCATTTCAGAAACTGCTTCTCACCCTTTCCTAGTCAATGCCTGATGCAGGACTGGATCTGCCACCCCGGAGTTACACCCTGAGCGGAAGGCAGATGCTTAACCACTGAGCATCCCAGGCAATCCTCTTGTTTATCTTCTTAGTTAGTTGATACAGGTATTTTGTAATAGTCTACATATAATTCCTTTGCTGATTTTATTTGTTGTGAATATTTTCTTTCAGCTTGTAGCTTTTAAATGTATTTCTTGATGGTATCTCTAAAGAGCAAAAGTTTTTATGTATTGCTATAGACCATTGGACCACTTTCCTGGGACAGGACCCGCAAAAGGCCGAAGCCTGGCCAGACCTTTCCCAGGAGGAATAGCTGGGGGTCCACCTAGGGGCGTGGGTAGTGGAAAGGGGTGGAGTCCCTAGCTTTTAGAGTTTATAGCTCAGCTGCATGCCTGAGATAAAAAAGCTCAGCACAGGCAGCATGAATACAGAGTTCAGACTAAACCAGAGAGACAAGAATGATTGATTGCTCTTCTTAAGGGCTCACTGAAGAGTGGAGGGCTAGACAGCCTGACATGGTCATATTCATCCCACCCATCAGTGCTGTCTTCAGGGAGCAAAACTGTGGCACCTAGTGGAGTCAAGAGCTACTTACACCAGGCTCTGCCTCCCTACACACTGGAGGAGCATTTCTATTAGGGCAAATCCACCTGAGAATCAACACAAAGGCCCCTCCCCCAGAAGACCCACACAAACAACTTGCTGGCACCGTTTTCTGCAAAGCTTCAACTCTAGGGGAAAATACTATCTAGCTTCCTTTATACTCTTATTCCTTGTTTCTTTATTATTATTTTTTCGTTTATTATTTTATTCAATTCCTTTTTATTTTTATATATAATTTATTTTTTTAATTTTTTGTTTTCTTTAGTTTTATTTTATATATTTATTTATTTTATTTTTTTCTTCTCTTGGGATCTATTTTCTTTTAGTGAGCAGACCAAAACACACTGTTCTAGTTTCTGTTGTTCTTGTTTCTTTCTTTTCTTTCCTTGTCTGGACAAAAATGACTAGATCGAGAGATACACCCCAAAAGAAAGTACAGAATATAGTACAGCCAGAGATTGAATCAATACAAATATAAGTAAGATGTATGAAATAGAATCTAAAACAACAACTATAAGAATACCAGCTGAGCTTGAAAAAAGCAAAGAAAGCACTAGAGAATCCCTTACTGTAGAGATAGAAGAACTAAAATCTAGTCAGGACAAAGTTTAAAATGCTATAACCAAAAGGCATTCCCAAGTGGAGTCCATTAAAATGAGGGATGGTCGAAGCAGAAGAGTGAATCAGTGATATAGAATTATGGGAAATAATGAATCTGAAAAGAAGAGAGAAAGGAAATTAGATCACAAAGATAGACTTAGGGACTTCAGCGATTCCATAAAGTGAAATAGTATTTGTATCATAGGAGTCACACAAAAGGAAGAGCAGGAAAAAGGAGAAAAAGGTTTATTTGTACAAATTATAGCAGAGAACTTCCTAATCTGGGGAAGGAAACAGGCATTCATGTCCAAGAAGCACAGAGAACTCCCCACAGAATCCACAAAAACAACTCCACACCATGTCATATTATAGTGAGACTTGCAAATTACAAAGATAAAGAGATAATTTTAAAAGCAGGTTGGGAAAAGAAATCCTTCACTACAAGGATAGACACATCATAAGTTAGCAGCAAACCTGTCCTGGCAGGCCAGAAGGAACTGGCATGATATGATACAGTCAATGTGCTAAATAGAAAAAAAAATGCAGCTAATAATACTTTATTCAGTAAGGCTATCATTCAAAATGGAAGGAGACAAGACAAAAACTAAAGAATTTATGAACACTAAACCAGCACTATAAGAAATATTAAAAGGGACCCTTTGAGTGGAAAGAGAAATCAAAAGTAACAAAGACTAACACGGAACAGAGACAATCTATAGGAAGAGTGACTTTACAACTAATACAATGGCATTAAATTCATATCTTTCAATAATTACTCTGAATGTAAATGGACTAAATGCTCCAATCAAAAGACATAGAGTATCAAAATAGAGAAAAACAAGAAAAAACAAGACTCATCAGTATGCTACTTATAAGAGACTCATTTTAGACCCCTCTAGATTGAAAGTGAGGAGATGGAGAGCCACTGATCATGGTGATGGACATGAAAAGAAAGCTGGAGTAGCCATACTTATATCAGACAAACTAGATTTTAAAGAAAGACTAACAAGAGATAAAGAAAGATGCTATATCATAATAAAGGAGTCTATCTAACAAGAAGATGTAACAGTTGTAAATATTTATGCCCTTGGGAGCAGCCAAATATATATAAATCAGTTAATAATCAACTTAAAAAACTCATTGATAATAATACAATAATAGCAGGTGACTTTAGCACACCACTCACAGTAAGGGACAGATCATCTAAGCAGAAGATCAACAAGGAAACAAGGGCTTTGAATTACATAGTGGATGAGATAGACTTCACTGATATATTTATAACATTTCATACTAAAGCAGCAGAATACACATTATTTTCAAGTACACATGGAATGTTCTCCAGAATAGATCACATACTGGGGTCACAAATCAGGAGTTAACCAGTACAAAAGGATTGAGATCCTACCATGCATATTTTCACACCACAATCCCTTGAAACTTAAAGTCAACCATAAGGAAAAAATTGGAAGGACCACAAATACATTAAATACATGTTAAAGAACATCCCCTTCCATGTATTTGTGGTCCTTCCAGTTAGACCCCACTAAAAACAAGAATTTACAGACCAATATCCCTGATGATTATGTATGCAAAAATTCTCAACAAGATACTAGCTAATTGGATCCAACAATACATTAAAAGGATTATTCACCACAATCAAGTAGGATTCATTCCCGGGCTGCAGAGTTTGTTCAACATCTGCAAATCAATCAATGTAATATACCACATTAGTAAAGGAAAGGATATGAACCATATGATCCTCTCAATAGATGCAGATAAAGCATTTAACAAAATACAGCATCCTTTCTTGATAGAAACTCTCAATAAAGTAGAGATAGAGAAAGCGTATCTCAACATTTAAAGGCCATATACAAAAGACCTGCAGCTGATATCCTGAGGGGGGAAAACCTGAGACCATTAGATGAGGAACATAACTGAGATGTCCATTCTCATCACTGTTGTTCAACATAGTACTAGAATTCTACCTCAGCAATCAGATAATGAAAAGAAATAAAAGGCATCCAAATAGGCAGAAGAAGAGATAAAACTTTCACTCTACATAGATAACATGATACTCTGTGTTGAAAACCCAAATGACGCCACCCATAAATTCCTAGAACTCATACAGGAATTCAGCAAAGTGTCAGGATATAAAATCAATGCACAGAAGTCCATGCATTTTTATATACAAATGATGAGACAGAAGAAAGAGAAATCAAGGAATCAATCCTATTTACAATTGCACCAAAATCCATAAGATAACTAGGAATAAACCTAATGAAAGATCAGGTAAAGGATCTGTACTCTGAAAACTATAGAACACTTGTGTAAGAAATTGAAGACACAAAGAAAAGAAAAAACATTCTGTGCTCATGGATTGGAAGAACAAATATTGTTAAAATGTGCTACCCAGAGCAATCTACACATTCAGTGCAATCCCTATCAAAATACCATCAGCATTTTTTTCACAGAGATGGAACAAACAGTCCTAGAATATGTATGGAACCAGAAAAGACCCTGAATAGCCAGAGGAATTTGAAAAAGAAAACCAAAGCTGGTGGCTTCATAATTCCAGACTTCAAACTGTATTACAAAGCTATAATCAGCAAGACAGTATGGTACTGGCACAAAAACAGACACATAGATTAGTGGAAGGAATGGAGAAGCCAGAAATGTGCCCTCAACTCTCTGGTCAGCTAATTTTCAACAAAGCAGGAAAGAATATCCAATAGGAAAAAAAGACAGTCTCTTCAAGGGATGATGTGGAGAACTAGACAGCCACATGCAGAAGAATCAAAGTGGACCACTTTCTTACACCATACATGAAAATAAATTCAAAATGGATGAAAGATCTAAATGTGAGACAAGAATCCATCAAAATCCTAGAGAACACCAGCTGCGACCCCTTTGACCCCTGCTGCAGCAACTTCCAGACATGTCTAGACATTTGCTAGACATTTCTCCAGAGGCAAGGGAAACTAAAGCAAGAATGAACTACTGGGACTTTATCAGATAAAAAGCTTTTGCACAACAGAGGAAAAACCAACAAAATTAAAAGGCAGCCTATGGAATGGGAGAAGATGTATACAAAATGACCTATCAGATAAAAGGCTAATATCCAAAAATCTATAAAGAACTTACCAAACTCAACACTGAAAAAACACAAAAATCCAGTCAAGAAATGGGCAGAGGACATGAACAGACATTTTTCCAAAGAAGACCTACAAATGGGTAACAGACACATGAAAAAAATGTTCAGGGAAATACAAATCAAAACCACAATTATGACCTCACACCTGTCGAAAAGGCTCAAATTAACAACTTAGAAAACAGCAGCAGATGTTGCAAGTATGCAAGTATGCTGATGGGAATGCACTCTGGAAAACAATATGAAGATTCTTCAAAAATAGAACTACCCTATGATCTATTGCACTATTATGTATTTATTCAAAGGATGCAAAAATCATGTTTTGAAGGGGCACATTACCCCAATCTATATAGCAGCAATGTCCACAATTGCCAAAATGTAGAAAGAGCCCAAATGTCCATCAACGATTGAATGGATAAAGAAGACATGATGTGTATATATGTGGCGGAATATCATCAAAAAATGAAATCTTGCTATTTGCAATGACATTGATGGAACCAAGAGTGTATTTTGCTAGTGATGTAAGAGACAAATACCGTAAGATTTCACTCTTATGTTGAGTTTAAGAAACAAAATAAATGAATATAGAGGAAGAAAACAATAAAATAAAATAAAAAACAGAGAGAGAAGAAAACCATAAGGGACTCTTAACTCTAAGGGAGCAAACTGAGGGTTGCTGAAGAAGTAGGTGGGTAAATGTGAGATGGGCATTAAGGAGGGCACTTAATGTAATGAGCACTGGGTGTTAATGTATGACTGATGAATCACTAAACTCCACGCTGAACCTAATAATACACTGTTTGTCAATGAACTTTAATTTAAATTGAAAAGAGAAAAGATTATTTTGTCAAAAGCTTGAAATGCTCAAAGTCATAGATCCCCTGAAGGAAAGAATGTAGGAGATCCTTTTTAATTTTTTTTTAATTTCAGCTTTATTGACTGTGTCCTTGTCAAGAAATCTTTCCCTACCTCAAGGTTAGAAAATGTTTCCTCTATATTTTCTTTTAATAGCTTTTTTATTTTTGTTTTTATATATGAATCTGTAAGGCATTTTGATTTAATTTTGAGTATAGTATGAAGTAGATATCGAAGTTTTTTCTCCAAAGGTATATTCAGTTTTTCCCATGTCACTTATTAAAAAGATTTGCCTTTCTCTGTTAATTCACTTTAGCACTTCTGTTAAAAATCAAGTATCTATTTGTGGGATATCTTTTTAGTTCTATTGATTTCTTGGTCTGTCCTTTTGCCAACACTGTACTCATTTAGTAACTGTAGCTTTATAATAAATCTTAAAGTTAGGTAGCATAAGTCCTACATTTTTATTCTTTTATTTTTGAGTATGTATTAGCTATTTTTCCTTTAAAAAATTTTTTTCAGCTTTATTGAGGTATAATTGACAAAACTATAAGATATTTAAAGTGTACCTCAAGATAACTTGATATACATAGACTGTGGGAAAGGATTTACCCCATCTACTTAATTAACATCCTATTGATTGACTGGTGAGGGCATATACATTGTAGTGCCTTAGCAAGTTTCACTTCTACAGGACAGTGTTATCAACTGTAGCTACATGTTATATATTAGATCCTCAAAACAGATTCATCTTACAACTAAATATAGTTTTGTTTTGTTTTTGTTTTTATCAGCTTCTCATTTCACCTATCCCCTACCTCCTCGCAACCAGCTTCATGGTCTCTGTTTCTATCAGTTTACCTTTTTTGTTGTTGTTAAGAGTCCACATGTGAGATCATTTAGTGTTTATCTTTCTCTTTCTAACTTATTTCAGTTAGCAAAATGTCCTCTCGGTTTATTCATGTTGTCGAAAGTAAGAGGATTTCCTTCTTTTTTCTCTTTTTTCCTCCTTTTTTGGAATATTATTTATATATATATACTATATGTAGTATATATATATAATGGAATATTTATGTATATATATAAATGGAGTATTTTGTATACATATATAAATGTGTGTATGTGTGTATATATATATAAATGTGTATATGTGTGTATATATATACTTTTTTAAATATATATATATATATATATTCTGTTCTAGCTTCTGTTGTTCTTGTTGTATATATATACTTTTTATCCATTTATGTATCTTTTCACTCAGGTTGTTACCATATCTTGACTATTGTGAGTAATGTGACAAACATGAGAGTACAGCAATATCTTCAATATCCTGTTTCTATTTCCTTTGAATATATATCCAGAAATGGGATTACTGGATCATATGAGAGTTCTCTTTTTAATTTTTCCAGGAATCCACATACTATTTTCCAAAGTGTCTATATCAGTTTATGTTCCCACTAACAGTGCACAAGGGTTTTTTTTTTTCCACATCTTTACCAACTCTGATGGATATCTCTTGTGTTTTCAATAATATCCTTTTAAATTATCTTTTGATAATAACAGATTATATATCTCATTGTGGCTTTGATTTGCATTTCCCTGATGATCAATGATTTTGAGCACCTTTTCATGTATCTGTTGGTTATTTGTATGGCTTTGCAAAAATGTTTATTCCATTCCTCCACCCATCTTTTTATTCAGAATTTTTTTTTTTTGGTATATGTTTTATGGGTTCTTTCTATATTTTGGGTATTAAACTCTTTTTCTTTAATGATTTATTTATGTGTTTTAGGGAGAAAGAATGAGAGCACAAGTAGTGGGGAAGTACAGAGAGGGAGGGAGAATTGCAAGCCAGCTCCTCCATGCTCAGGGTAGAGCCAGATACAAGGCTTGATTCAATGACCCTGAGATCAAGACCTAAGCCGAAATCAAGAGTTAACCATTTAACCAGCAGAGCAACCCAGGTGCCCCTAGATATTAAACTCTTCATAGATACATGGTTTGCAGATATTTTCTCCCATTCCATAGGTTGCCTTTTCATTTTGTAGAACATTACTTATCTTGTGCAGAAGATTTTTAGTTTAATATAGTTTCATTTGTCTGCTTTTGTTTTTGTTATCTTTATTTTTTATGTCAAAATGTTCAGCTATTTTTCACCCTTTTTCCTTTACAAATTACAAATTGTCTTGCCAATTAAAAACAATTTTTATGGATTTTTTTAAAATGTATTTACTCATGAGAAACAGAGAGAGAGAGAGGCAGAGACACAGGCAGAGGGAGAAGCAAACTCCATGCAGGGAGCCCGACGTGGGACTCAATCCTGGGATCCGGGATCATGCCCTGGGCCAAAGGTGGCACTAAACCGCTGAGCCACCTGAACTGCCCTTTTATGGATTTTAATTGCTATTACGTTGACCCCACAGATAAATTTATAGAGAACTAATATGTTAACAACACTGAGTCTTCTGATTCCTGAATATAATATTTATTAATTTATTTAAGTTTTCTCTAATTTATGTCAGGAATGCCTTATAGTTTAGCAGGCAGAAATTTGTACATCATTTCTTAATATTTTTAAATATTTCTAAATTCAGAAGTTTAAAATATTTGATGTTTTGATGCTATTATAAAATATTTAAAATTTCATTTTCAGATGAATGGTTGGTTGGTTGATTGATTTAGTCATTTATTTTTGAATAGAGACTTTATATTCTACCACACTGCTAAATTTGCTTATTAATTTTTGTAGTGTTCTGGTTTCTTCCTCAGGATTTTTTTATACACAACCAAATCATGTGAAATAATGGAAATTTTACCTTTCTAATCTTTGTGCTTGTTTCTTTTTCTGTCTCATTGCACTGATTAGGACATCACATCATTAGTTCAATACTGAATTCAGGAATAGTGAGAACAAAGATTTCACCTTGGTTTTGATGTTTGATGTTTTGATGTTTAGAGAGAAGTGATTATTTCACTGTTAAGTGTAGTATTATCTATAGATTTTTCCTGGATGCCTTTTTGAAGTTGAGAAAGTTTTATTCTATTTCCAGTTCTGAGAGCTTATATTATAAATTAATGTTGTGCTTGTCAAATGTTTTTTTTGGCAGTTAATGAAATGATTGTATGGGTTCTTTCCTTAATCTGTTGATACAGTGATGGTGAATTACATTAATTGATTTTGATATGTTAAATCAGGCTTTTATTCCTAGGAAAAACACAAATTGATCATGTTTTTTCTGTAGTACTGAATTTAATTTAGTAATATTTTGTTAAGCAATTTTGCACTAATGTTCATGAAAGAGATTTGCTGAGATAACTCAGCTTTGTCAGCTGCTTTATGTAGTGGATTAAGACAAGATGACTTCAAATAAAGTCGTACTCATATAGAATTTTCTGCTCACTTACTAGATGACTTTCAGCTAGTTACTGCATCTTTTTGATCTTTAGTTTTTCACCAGTGAACAAACATCTATTACTTCCAGAGTTGGGACTGTATACATATCTTTAAAAAAATAAGAGCCTAACTGTATTCATCCGCATTATTAAAACAAAACGAAACAAAAACAATTTAATGATATAAGCTTATAAAAAACCTGCTAAGGCCTAATGAAACTCCTTTTTTTTTTTTTCAAAGTATCAAGCTGAAAATTCAATGGGGTCGGAACCTCTGATCTCCATCATTCTTCTTAATTGAATTTTTTTTAGTATAGTTGACATAATTGCCATCAATTTTTAATGCTTGAATATAACTTCAGCTTTCACATTTATAAGGTTGTATACTGCTTATGCTCAATGCACATTATTCATAAGGAAAATACAGTAATTTTGGTTTTTGTATATTTTTTATTGGAATTTGATTTGTCAACATATAGCATAACACCCAGGGCTCATCCCATCAAGCGCCTCCCTAAGTCCTGTCACCCAGTCACCCCAATCCCCAGCCCCCCTCCCCTTCCACTACCCCTTGCTCATTTCCCAGTTAGGAGTCTCTCATGTTCGGTCTCCTTCACTGATACTTCCCACTCATTTTCTCTCCTTTCCCCTTTATTCCCTTTCACTATTTCTTATGTTCCCCCAAATGAATGAGACCATATAATGTTTGTACTTCTCTGGTAGACTTACTTCACTCAGCATAATACCGCCCAGTTTCATCCACGTCAAGCAAATGGTGGGTATTTATCATTTCTAATGGCTGAGTAATATTCCATTGTATACATAAACCACATCTTCTTTATCCATTCATCTTTCGATGGACACCGAGGCTCCTTCCACAGTTTGGTTATTGTGGACATTGCTGCTATAAACATTGGGGTGTGGGTGTCCCGGCGTTTCACTGCATCTGTATCTTTGGGGTAAATCCCCAGCAGTGCAATTGCTGGGTTGTAGGGCAGTTCTATTTTTAACTCTTTGAGGAACCTCCACAGAGTTTTCCAGAGTGGCTGTACCAGTTCACATTCCCACCACAGGGCAAGAGGCTTCCCCTCTCTCCACATCCTCTCCAACGTTTGTTGTTTCCCTGTCTTGTTAATTTTCACCATTCTCACTGGTGTGAGGTGGTATCTCATTGTGGTTTGATTTGTATTTCCCCAATGGCAAGGGATGCGGAGCATTTTCTCATTTGCTTGTTGGCCAAGTCTATGTCTTCTTCGGTGAAATGTCTGTTTATGTCTTTTGCCCATTTCATGATTAGATTGTTTCTTCCTTTGCTGTTGAGTTTAATAAGTTCTTTATAGATCTTGGATACTAGCCCTCTATCTGATAGGTCATTTGCAAATATCTTCTCCCATTCTGCAAGCTGTCCAATTTTCCCAGCACCATTTATTGAAGAGACTGTCCTTCTTCCAGTGGACAGTCTTTCCTGCTTTGTCAAATATTAGCTGACCATAGAGCTGAGGGCCCATTTCTGGGTTCTCTTTTCTGTTCCATTGATCTATGTGTCTGTTTTTGTGCCAGTACCACACTGTCTTGATGATCACAGCTTTGTAGTACAACTTGAAATCCGGCATTGTGATGCCCCCAGCTCTGGTTTTCTTTTTCAATATTCTCCTGGCTATTCGGGGTCTTTTCTGATTCCACACAAATCTTAAGATGATTTGTTCCAACTTTCTGAAGAAAGGCCATGGTATTTTGATAGGGATTGCATTAAATGTGTAAATTGCCCTGACATTTTCACAATATTAATTCTTCCAATCCATGAGCATGTAATATTTTTCCATCTCTGGGTGTCTTCCTCAATTTCTTTCAGAAGTGTTCTGTAGTCTTTAGGGTAGAGATCTTTACCTCTTTGGTTAGGTTTATTTCTACGTATCTTATGCTTCTGGGTGCAATTGTGAATGGGATTGATTCCTTAATTTCTCTTTCTTCAGTCCTATTGTTAGAGTATAGAAATGCCACTGATTTCTGGGCATTGATTTTGTATCCTGCCACACTGCCAAATTGCTGTATGAGTTCTAGCAATCTTGGGGTGGAGTCTTTTGGGTTTTCTATGTACCGTATCAAGTCATCTGAAAAGAGGGAGAGTTTGACCTCTTCTTGGCCAATTTGAATGCCTTTTATTTCTTTTTGTTGTCTGATTGCTGAGGCTAGGACTTGTAGTACTATGTTGAATAGCAGTGGTGAGAGTGGACATCCCTGTCGTGTTCCTGATTTTAGAGGAAAGGCTCCCAGTGTTTCCTCATTGAGAATGATATTTGCTGTGGCCTTTTATAGATGGCTTTTGGGATGCTGAGGAATGTTCCTTCTATCCCTACACTCTGATGAGTTTTGATCAGGAATGGATGCTGTATTTTGTCAAATGCTTCCTCAGCATCTATTGAGAGGATCATATTGTTCTTGTTTTTCTTCTTGTTGATATGATCTATCACATAGGCTGCTTTACTAGTGTTGAACCAGCCTTGCACCCTGGGGATAAATCCCACTTGGTCATGGTGAATAATCTTCTTAATGTATTGTTGGATCCTATTGGCTAGTATATTGTTGAGAATTTTTGCATCCATGTTCATCAGGGATATTGGTCTGTAATTCTCCTTTTTGGTGGAGTCTTTGCCTGGTTTTGGAATTAAGGTGATGCTGGCCTCATAGACAAGTTTGGAAGTATTCCATGTCTTTCTATCTTTCAGAACAGCGTTAGTAGAATAGGTATCGTTTCTTCTTTAAATGTTTGATAGAATTTCCCTGGGAAGCCATCTGGCCCTGGACTTTTGTGTCTTGGGAGGTTTTTGATGATTGTTTCAATTTCCTTTCTGGTGTTTGGCCTGTTCAGGTTTTCTATTTCTTCCTGTTCCAGTTTTGGTAGTTTGTGGTTTTCCAGAAATGCATCCATTTAATCTAGGTTGCCTAATTTATTGGCATATAGCTGCTCATAATATATTTTTAAAATTGTTTGTATATACTTGGTATCAGTGGTGATCTCTCCTTTTTCATTCACAATTCTATTAATTAGAGTATTTTCTCTTTTGTTTCTAATAAGGAGGCTAATGGTTTATCTATCTTATTAATTCTTTCAAAGAACCAACTCCTGGTTTTGTTGATATGTTCTACATTCTTCTGGCATCCATCTTATTGAGTTCTGCTCAAATCTTTATTAACTTTCTTCTTCTGCTGGGTGTAGGTTTTATTCTCTGTTCTTTCTCCAGTTCCTTTAGGTGTAAGGTTAGCTTGTGTATTTGAGTTTTTTCCAGTTTTTTGAGGGATGCTTGTATTGCGAATGTATTTCCCTCTAAGGACTGTTTTTGCTGTCTCCCAAAGATTTTGAACAGTTGTATCTTCATTCTCATTAGTTTTCATGAGTCTTTTTAATTCTTCTCTAATTTCCTGGTTGACCCTTTCATCTTTTAGCAGGATGGACTTTAACCTCCACGTGTTTGAATTTCTTCTTGTGAATTAGTTCAAGTTTCAAAGCATTATGGTCTAAATATAAGCGGGGGACAATCCCAGTCTTTTGAATTGGTTAAGACCTGATTTGTGACCCAGTTTGTGGTCTATTCTGGAGAAAGTTCCATGTGAACTTGAGAAGAATGTGTATTCAGTTGACTTTGGATGTAAAGTTCTGTAAATATCTGGTCCAGTGTATCATTTAAAGCTCTTATTTCTTTGGAGATGTTATGCTTAGGAGATCTGTCATTTGCAGAAAGTGCGGTGTTGAAGTCTCCCAGTATTAGTGTATTATTATCTAAGTATGTCTTTACTTTGGTTATTAATTGATTGATATACTGGCAGCTCCCACATTTGGGGCATAAATATTCATGATTGTTAGGTTCTCTTGTTGGATAGATCCTTTAAGTATGATATAGTGTCCCTCTTCATCTCTTACTACAGTCTTTGGGATAAACTTTAAATCTGATACGAGGATGGCTACCCCTGCTTTCTTTTGAGGACCATTTGAATGGTAAATGGTTCTCCAACCTTTTATTTTCAGGCTGTAGGTGTCTTTAGGTCTAAAATGAGTCTCTTGTAGACAGCAAATAGATGGGTCTTGCTTTTTTATCCAGTCTGAAACCCTGTGCCTTTTGATGGGATTATTAAGCCCATTCACGTTCAAATTACTATTGAAAGATATTAATTTAGTGTCATCATAATACCTATTCAGTCCCTGTTTTTATGGATTATGTCTTTGGACTTCCTCTTTCTTTTACAGCATCCCCCTTAAAATTTCTTGCAGAGCTGGTTTGGTGGTCACATATTCTTTCAGTTTCTGCCTATCTTGGAAGCTCTTTATTCTCTCCTATTCTGAATGAGAGCCTTGCTGGATAAAGTATTCTTGGCTGCATGTTCTTCTCATTTAGGACCCTGAATATATCCTGCCAGCCCTTTCTGGCCTGCCAGGTCTCTGTGAAGAGATCTGCTGTTAATCTAATATTTCTCCCCATAAATGTTAGGGATTTCTTTCTTTCTTTCTTTCTTTCTTTCTTTCTTTCTTTCTTTCTTTCTTTCTTTCTTTCTTACTGCTTTAAGGATTTTCTCTTTATCTTTGGAATTTGCAAGTTTCACTATTAAATGTTGAGGTGTTTTGGAGGTTTTTTGTTTTTTTTTTAAAGATTTTATTTATTTATTCATGAGACACACACAGAGAGAGAGAGAGAGAGAGGCAGAGACACAGGCAGAGGGAGAAGCAGGCTCTATGCAGGGAGCCTGACGTGGGACTCGATCCTGAGTCCCCAGGATCACACCCCAGGCTGAAAGCAATACTAAACACCTAAGCCACCAGGGCTGCCCCAAATGTCAAGGTGTTGAATGGTTTTTATTGATTTTAGGGGGGGAATCTCTCTATCTCCTGGATCTGAATGCCTGTTTCCCTCCCCAAATTAGGGAAGTTCTTAGCTATGATTTGTTCAAATATGCTTTCTGGTCCTCTGTCCCTTTCAGCGCCCTCTGGAATCCCAATTAAATGTAGATTCTTCCTTCTCAGCTCTCCTTTATTTCCCTAAGCCTTTCCTTGAGGGTTCTTGTTTTCTCTTTTTTCCTCGGCTTCCTTCCCCGCCATCAACTTGTCTTCTATGTCACTCACTCTTTCTTCCACCTCATTAACCCTCATCGTTAGGACCTCCAATTTGGATTGCATCCCATTTAGTTGATTTTTAATTTAGGCCTGATTAGATCTAAATTCTGCAGTCATGAACTCTCTTGAATCCTTTATGCTTTTATCCAGAGCCACCAGTAGCCTTAGAATTGTGTTTCTGAATTGGCTTTCTGACATTGAATTGTAATCCAAATTCTGTAACTCTGTGGGAGAGAGTGCTGGTTCTGATTCTTTCTTTTGTGGTGAGTTCTTCTTTCTAGTCATTTTGCTCAGTGCAGAGTGGCTAAAACGAGTTGTACTGGAAAAAGGAAGAAAAAAAGAAAAAACAAAACAAATAAAAAAAGGAGGAGTATACTCTGTTTCTATATACTGTAAATCCCTGGACTTCTGGAGCTTTCCAACACTGCTGGATCAAGAACTTGCTCTTCTCCTGTCCTTCCAGCTGGTCTTCTGGAGGAGGGGCCTGCTGTGCTGGTTCTCAGATGTGTGTACCTGGGGGAGCTGCCCCACCCCCTGCCAGGTGCCGGGCTCACTGGGAGCTGTTTACCCCGTGAGGTCCCTGTTCCCTGGTGCCCCACTCCATCCCAGGCACAGGGTGACACCAGGAGGAACAACCCCAAAGGCGGCGGCCAGCCTTCAGCCCTGGAGTCAGCTCCCGCAGTAACTACCGCAGCTCCCCGTCCGCACTGGCCTGGATGCTCTGTGGGCGGGGGGTGCTGACCAGCACAGCGCCGGGGGGCGGTGGCAGTTGCATCCTCACTGTCCTGTGCCCTCCTGACCTCCGCCTGTCCCGAGGGGAGCGCGGGATCCTGGGCTGTGACCCCCAACACCCTGGGATCCGGGTCCTGCGCCGCTGGAATCGTGCTCCCGGCCGCAGCCCCCTCCGCCCAGAGCCGCCGCCTGAGCTGCTCCCCGAGGCCCTGCCGGGCGCTCCAGCCCTTTACCACACTCAGCCCGCGAGGTGTGGCACGCTCTCCCCCGGGACACACTTCATCTGTTAGTGACTCCTGGAACCTGGAGGCTCCACTGCCCCTCCTGGGATCCTGCCAGAGTTCCCTGTGAGCACCTTTTCCTCCGGGAAGAATCCAGTGCAGATTTTCAAAGTTCCTGCTTCTCCAAGACTGGGCTTTCCTGTCCTGGGGGTTTTCTCCATCCCCCCTTAGCCTGGCTCCTTGCAGCCCCCCCCCCCCCCCCACTGGATTCTTTTTTCTTTCTTTCTTTCTTTCTTTCTTTCTTTCTTTCTTTCTTTCTTTCTTCTTTCTTTCTTCTTTCTTTCTTTCTTTCTTTCTTTCTTTCTTCTTCTTCTTTTTCTTTCTTTCTTTCTTTCTTTCTTTCTTTCTTTCTTTCTTTCTTTCTTCTCTTTTCATCTTCCTACCTTGTTAGAAGCACAAACTCTTCTCTCTGTAGCGTTTCAGCTGTTCTCTCTTTAAATCTCAGGTCGAATTCATAGGTTTTCAGGATGATTTGACAGTTATCTAGGTAAGTTGGTGGGGACAGGTGACTTGGGGACCCTACTCCTCCGCCATCTTGCCCCACCCCCCAGTAATTTCTATTATATTATAATTTTTGTCACATGTATTCTAATAACAGTTTTTAAATCTGCACCCTAAATAAATCATGTCCTTTTTCTCTTTTTTTGGTTGTTATTGTTGAAATTGTTCAATGACCCTTAAGACTTTTTGCAAATATGTCAGAGCACATTTTTTAAATGTCCAGAAGGTATCCTCTTGGCACTCTCACCATAAGCCACTGACTTGTAGCATGTCCTTTGAGAGATTACCCTTAAGTGAGACTTCAACGTGCCTACCTCATACTGTAGTTTTTGAATATATAGGTGAGATTTGGTGGGGTCCTGAGCCAATGGCCAAGAAAGAATTCTTGAGACATCTTTGATACAAAATGGTGGTTTTATTAAAGCATGGAAACAGGACTCCTTGGGCAGAAGGAGCTGCTGCGGCCTGCTGCTCCTGTTGCTCTCTGACACTCCTGCTCCTCAGGATTATTAGGAGCTAATGATTCTATACTTTGGGGTTGAGGGAAGTAAAAATAAGGAAAGTTTCAAAAGGATCTTCACATGCTAAAGAAGACACAGGATACCAGAGGCCTTGCTATTGTCAAACCAAGGTTGTTTTTCCCTCTAGCAAGGCATTAACATTCAGACAGGAGCTTCCTGGAGGAACATTATACTCAGCCTGCCTCAAGTATTTGCCAAGGGGCTGCAGGTTATATGGACATTTAATTTTATCTACATTTTTTCTGCCTTTGTTTCCAACATCAGTATCAATTCTGTTGTAGATAATATGATGAAATTGTATGTAGATTACTTGAAATGTGGTTTTAGATCTTTCTTTTATGCTGGGAAGAGTATAATTTTTTCTCTCTAGGTCAATAGCAGCACAAGCTATTGTGAGGAAAAAACTTATGTCCCTTGTGTGGCATGGGAATTATTGAAATGGATGCCTGAGACTGGTAACATCTGTGTGTTTCATGAAAGTTTTATGCAACCATCAACACAAATGCAGAGAATAACTGATTTTCCTTCTTTAGGTAGTGTTAACTCTTTTTTAAATTTTACAGAGAAAAACAAAAAATGAAAATAATTATCCATTTAGTGGTATGCTAATACTTTTTCACACACACACACACAAATTTTGCATGTGTGAGGGCCTTCTTGTTCTTGTCTTCTTGAAGCTGTTCCTTCATTGGAAGACTTTAAAGTAAAGTAAGCCTCTGTGGTTTCTGGCTCTGGAAATTGTCATTCTAGATACTAATAAAGGTAAATAAAACCTTTGAAAATTTGCCGTATCTTGCAAACTGTTTCTTCATCTCTCTAAAAAAGAAAGAATTATAAAATACTATCATAAATCATTCTCTTATAGAAGTAAATATTTATATAATTATTGCTGTGATGGAGAACAAAGTAAGATGCTATGAAGTACCAACTTCTGGTAATACTTGATCACATTCAACACCTAAATCAGAAAGATGAAATAATAGCTTGCATGACAGCTATTCTGCTTCATCTCATTATGTAACTTGTAAGGTGTTGATTAGTATGTTCTTAATATATATGAATCTAGCTGTTTATTGCTACATTTGTTTGGATAGAAAACATATCTTTTTACAAAACTATCCAAAGATATAACTTGAGGGGTGCCTGAGTGGCTTAGTCGGTTATGTGTCTGACTCTTGGTTTCAGCTCAGGTTGTTATCTCAGGGTCATGAAATTGAGCCCCACCTCAGGCTTGGCACTCATCGCAAAGTCTGCGGATGGGTTTCCCTCTGTTCTCTCTCTCTCTCACTCTCTCTCTCAAATAAATAATCTCAAATAAATAAATAAAATATTTTTTTTCTTAAGATTTTATTTATTTATTCACAACAGACACGGAAAGAGAGAGGCAGAGGCACAGGCAGAGGGAGAAGCAGGCTCCATGCAGGGAGCCCAATGTGGACTTAATCCCGGGTCTCCAGGATCACACCCCGGGTCGAAGGTGGCACTAAACCACTGGGCCACCGGAGCTGCCCCCTTTTTTTTTAGCTTAAAAAAGTTTTTACAAATATCTTTTTTTTTTTTTTTTAGAATTTTTACAAATCTTTTTGTTTTGTTCCCCAAAAACATTCTTTATTCAAGTAAATGGTGCATTTGTTTAGATCTTTATACTACTCCTACTACTCTCAGTAAAAAGTAGATTTAATGCTTTAACTCTTTTTGTTTCTGGTATTTTCATGTTTGGTTTAGACATTAAGTTTAAAGTATTTGAACTTTAAAGTAAAGTTAATTTTAGAATATTTTTATTATTTCTAAGTCTCTCAATTCAGTCTTCTAACTGAAGATTAGGGTAACTGCTACTAAATTGCTACTAACTGTAATCTAGTAGGATTGGATGATCTCCACAAAGAAAACTAAACAAAAAACCCATGATGCCAGATTACTAAAATTTTCAAGGAGTGTTAGATTATTAAATTTTAAAAATTTCAATAAATATGATTAAATATTTATATTTAAATCTAAAAAATAAGACTCTAAAGCTCTATTAATAAGGTTTCATTTTGGATTTATTTATTTGTGGGCATGCGGATGGCACAGTTGGTTAGGATCTGACTCTTGGTTTTGGCTCAGGTCATAATCTCAGGGTTGTGAGTTTGAGCCCCACATCAGGCTCCGTGCTCAGTGTGGAGTCTCCTTAAGGCTCTCTCTCCCTTTCCCTCTGCCCCTCCCATACCCCCTGTGCTCACACTCTCTCTCTTGCTCTCTCAAATAAATAAATCTTTGAATTTATTTATTTAATTGATTTGTTCTAAAAACTATGGGAATAATGAGTATTTATTATATAACAAACATTGTGGAAGCACATAAAGTAGAAAGTAAATATTTCCCCATCCTACATTATTAATAATCCCATATGGTGAATATCTTTGAAGATGTATATTAGCACTGGGTATGTATAATTCTTTAGGAAGCAGTTTGCAGTAGAGGCAACTAGTTGTTTCTAGTATTTCTTTTTTTCCTTCTTCTACTGTTTTAGGATTTTTCAGGAGGACATATCATTGCCTGTAATAAAGACTTCATTTCCTAGCCTGCGTTATTTCTTGCTTTGGCAATATAACTAGATTAGGGTGTCAATTATAAACAGAATTGCTCTGTGGCACCTTCATGAAACTTTCATGAGAGACAAGTAGCATGTACCTTTTGTCCTCCTTTTCTTCATCCTTCCTCTGTCATGCTGCCTAAAGCATGGATAGTTCCTTGGTTCATAATGATGAGGGAGCTAGTAGAGACATGGGTATCTCAAGACTTCATGGGTTAGAGCCACCTTGGCAGTCTTGATTTGCTTACAACACATGAGAAAGAAAGAGACTGCTATCTTGTTTATATCACATTTTTTTCCTCATTTGCAGTGATCCTAATATTTATTAATAGACATTTCTGGAAGGTTTAGGTCTAACTAGATCCAATTAAAATTTTTTACTTTCAAATTTCCCTTGCAAAAGTTGTTTCAATTCATAATTCACTAACAAATATATGCAAATGCTCCCCTTTCATAATCTACTATTAGTATATTAAATGTTTTCCTAATAGGCCATTAGTACATTCTTTTGTTCAGTCTCTGCCACTTTCTTTCTTTCTTTCTTTCTTTTTTTTTTTTTATGTTGGCCCTCCATTTCTCTTTTGGTTTTCTCCATAAATTCTCTGATTTTGTCTCAATTCTGTTGTGCCTTCTTTGGTCTCCTCCTGTTTCTCCTTCTCTTTTCTTCCAAGGGTAGATTAGACTATTAATTTTTCCCTCCAAGAATACTGTGTCTGCTCCCTTGGGATAGTTCCAGTGATCCTAAAATCTGAAAGGGTTGCAGCATACTCAGTAATTGTGTTCTTGCTAAAATATGAACCACTACAATTACATATCCTTCTACTTTCCAAAAGTAAGATTGCTTGTGAGAAATACATACATACAAAAGGATTTTTAAAAATAATTGTTTAATTGGATATAATGGGCCTTTGTGAGACTAAGAAAATCATGGGTGCTTTTAAAAGGTAACGTTATATTCACTCAGCTGTTTCCCCTTGGAATAATTGAGAGTTTTCCATTATCTGGTAGTGGAAAGAAGACTTGTGGCTATTTCCTTTCACCTCCTCTTCCTGACTTTCCTTACCTCTTCCATTAGACATTGTTAGTGTTTACCTTCTCCAACAAACTCAAACTGTCAAATCCACAGCCTTCTCATAAAGAGTAGTCCATGCACAATGTCTCACCCGTAAGTCATCTTTGTCACCTTTACCCTGTTGCTCCAGTTACATCTAGTTTCTCCAAGGTTTATACCGGACCCTAAGCCAACCAAGTATGTATTTGATGAGGAGGTGTGCTAGTTCAAGGGTTTGCTGAAAGGAGTCATGTAAGGTTTCCTCAATTGCATTTTTGCTTTTTAAAAATCTGAAAGGTGTGTATATACCCCCCACACACAAATGCTATCAAGGAAATGAGTTAAGGCAACTCATAGAGGTAAAGGCTAGGATGTCTCATGAGATAGCAGAAAGGAGGCTGGAGGAGAATACTGACTGTAGCAGGAGAAGTAGACACAGTTATAGGGGAAGCGGAAATAAGATGAATTGCCAAAGGTATACCAGAATGGAAGTACTGAGTAGAATGATCACAGTTCTGGATAAGACATCGGATTTTCTTATGACCCTGAAAAACATATCATAGTTTTTCATGATCCACCTGTGCATCTTTTGCAAATGCTTTTCTGTCCCAGTTTCCTTTCTATGTCTATATAAATCCTACTACCTGAGGTAAATTGGCATGTCTTTCTCATTGTGATCTGAAAGAACCTAACTTAATTTTTATGTCACTGTTTGCATCTGATTTTGCTTGTTACAGAATATATTTCTAGTGCCTTCTGTTGGACTAGCTCTTATACTGGAAACAAGCATTTTTTCCGAGCTCTGTTGGTCCATCAGCACCTGGCTTCTTATGCTTCAGATCATGAATAGTGATCCTGTATCCTCTAAATCTGTAGTCCTCCTAAAGGACTGTGACCAGGAGAAGAGTAAACAAACCTAGGACACTAAGTTGTATTAAGGCTTGGAGTTACTTGTTTATTTGTCATTGTGCTTAATTTATTCACTTATTGCAGATACTCTCTTTCTCTCTCCTATGTAATTTTTCTCCTTCTGCCTATGGATCATTCCATCAGCTTATAATATATTATTCCTTTCATCTGGAAAAAAAAGAAATCCTTCTCTTGATCCCACTTTCTCTGCTATCTACCACCCCATTGCTTTGTTTCTCTTGGCAAATTGAAAGGTTGTCTTTTAGTATTATTTCCAATTCTTCCATTTTCCCTTAAATTCACTCCAATCTGAGTTTTCTTGTTCCCACCACTTCACTGAAACTGTTCTTCATAAGGGCATCGTTAACTTCCACATTGCTAAATCCAGTGATTATTTTGCAATTGCTCTCTTATTAGATTTAGCAGCAACACATTTGTTATGCCTTGTAGATCTGGCTTCTACAAATACTTGATTTCTCTTTTTTCTCCTTAGTCATTTTTGCTGCTTTTCCCCTTCTTAATCTTTCTGTGTTGGGAAAATTCAGCTCTGTGTTCTGTGTCAAAGCAAGGATGGACTTGTTACATTGTGAGGGTGCTACATCAAAAAATTTACTTCTACCAGATTATTTTTAAAATCCCAAACAGTACATTAGAATGTAAATAGGAAATAAGTCCCCAACTCAGACTTTCAGCCCCACTCTCCTTAGCCTTAAACTGTGTTTTTTAAGTTCTATAAGATGTTCTTGGATATAAGAACCCAAAATTTACCATGAATAAGAAATAAGAAATTTACCATGAATGATGGAAAAAAAATTTACCATGAATGATGGTAACAGAAATGGAGATAATCTTTTAAACTTTTTCAGTAAACCTTTAATATAATAGAACTACATAGTATTTCATTCCTTTGAATGGGTCTGTCATAATTTATGCAACCACTGAATGTTTAGGTCGTTTCCATTTTTATTGCAGTGTTACTATGATTAGCCTTATAAGATAGTTTAGACATATATGTGAAATGTAGGACCCATTTTTATAGGTGAATTTCTAGTTTACATAGCACATACACAATAGATCCTCCTTATTTACAAATTCTGTATTTGTGAATTCATCTACTTGCTAAAATTTATTTGTAACTTCAAAGTTGGAACTTCCTATGGCCTTATGACCATTTCTAGACACATTCAGGGCTACAAAATGGGTAAGTTGCCTGATGTGTCCTTTCTTAGCTGTGGTTGAATAAAATGATACTCTGCCTTCTTGTTTTAGGTCTTATACTGGAAACAAGCATTTTTTCCGAGGTCTATTTAGTTCCACATTTTTTTTTTCATTTTGTGCTTGTTGTTAGTGGTTTTGCTATTTAAAATTGTCCCCAAGCATAGTGATGAAGTTCTGTCTACTATGCCTAAGTGTATAAAGGGTGTGCTATGCCTTAGGATAAAAATATGTATGTTTGATATTTGAGCATGAGTTATAGTGCTGTTGGCCATGAGTTCAATGTTAATGAATCAACAATATATATTAAATAAGGTATCTTTAAAGAAAAACACACATAAAACAAAGATTAGGTGTTGATTGGATGATGAAAATATTGTGACCAGAGGCTTGCAGAAACCTAATTTTGTATTTCCCCTGGGAGGAATGATTCATTATTCTCTAATTCAATATTTGCAGCAACTTTATAGATCATAACTACCACAAATAATGAGAATCGACTGTATTTACAGTATTGATAGCAACAAAGCTTCTAAGATGTCTGTAGCAATTTACACTCCAACCAACAAAATATAAATAGCTATTTATTCACATTTTCACCAACAGTGTATATAAGGAAACTTTAAAATCTTTGTCATAAGGGATCCCTGGGTGGCTCATCGGTTTGGTGCCTGCCTTTGGCCCAGGGTGTGATCCTGGAGTCCCGGGATCGAGTCCCATGTCGGGCTCCCTGCATGGAGCCTGCTTCTCTCTCTGCCTATGTCTCTACCATTCTCTCTCTCTATGTCTATAATAAATAAATAAATCTTTAAAAAAAAATCTTTGTCATATAGGCTCAAAAGATATCTTACTCTTATTTCAACTTCATGTTTTCACTTATATATATTTTTAATTGTGTGAGTGCATGTACATGTGCATGCATGCATGTTGTGTATATGATGAGTCCATTCATATCCTTTCCCCATGGTAAAAATTGCTCTGTTGATGTTTTTCATATAGATTTCTAAAGGCCCTTTATATATTAGGAAAATTATCCATTCACTGTTGTAATGGTTGAAGATTTTTTTCTCAATATGTCATGTTTTTAAATTTGATTAAGTTTTTTGTTATTTTAACTGTTAAAAACTCTTAACTTTTTGCATAGTGAAATTTATCAGTCTTTCTTTTCTGGTTTTTCTTAGAAACACCTTCCCTAATATGAAATAAATTTTCAAAAGTTCTCCACATTTTCTTCTACTTCTTTTAGATTTCATTGTTTAATATTAAAATATTTTATTCATCTGGAGTTTGCTTGTTACAACCAGCTTTACTTTTCTTTTTTTTTTTTTTTAATTGCTAGCTAGTTGAAACAACTATTAAAAAAGCAAATCTACACATTAGTTTAAAATGCCATTTTGGTGTCCTATATCCAACTGCCATATATACTTAATTCTGCTATTTCTGTACAATATATCCAATTTTGTAAAGTATATTTGCATAGAAAAGAAGAGACCAAGAGAAAAAATACATCAATGTATTTGTACCAAATAAACAAACTGGCACCTGGATAATGAGCCTAATCGGGCTGGCCTCTGTTATTTTCCAAATGTTTTGGCCTATCATTTCTGTGGAAGATTGTGAAACCAATAGAAAATCAGTTCAGATGATGCTTTAATACTTATGGTTTTTGGTTGAAAGTAAAGCAGAAATGTCTTAAATTTGCTAATGTAAATTTGGTGAATTCTCTACTTGCTGTTACTTCTAACAGTATATGGTGAAACAGCCCAGCACTGCCATCATAATGTAGTATTCAAGTCAGTTGAAATGCATTCACTTTCCCTAGTTAAATCTCACACTGTTTGAAAATGTTAGTTTATTACTCAAAAATCCACCCTAGCTACAAGACAAATAATAGCCTACTAAATATAACAGACCCCACACATCCCTATAATTCTACAAATTAATGGTTTCATGTATGGAGAGAATCCCTACCATGGTCAAGAAATCCAGATTAGTTATTTCTGCCCGCCTTTTTCAAAACTGAATCCTTGGGAAGGTGACAGAGATTAGTGATGTTGAACACTAATAGTGCTGATCCCACTGACAACCCTCCAATTTAAAGAATAATTGGCTTTCTCTCTGGCAGTAAAGTTTCACAGATCCTTAAATAACTATGCAACACCATTCTTGGGGGACATTTGAGAGTTACCCTCCCTACTCCCCACACCCTGGAACCAAACCACAAAGGAAATAGTAACAGAAGATTTTATGGAAGGTTTTACAGAGTAGCTTTCTTAGAATTGAGGTTAGCAATATTCTAATTCAATTCTGCTGAGCAGATAGAGTTTCTAAGGTAACTCAAGTTTTCCATCCACTTAGTCATCTCTGTTTTCATCAAAAAATAAGACAGGACCAAAAGCTGTTCATAGCCCAGGTGGTCCCTCTGATAATTAACTGGATCCTTTTTTTTACACGCAAAACAACCTATTTTGGAAAGGTATATTCTTTCAGATTCTGGTTAATTTTTGTACCAGGTTGAAAATGGCCCTAAGATCCAATTATACACCAATACTTCTCAGCTGGGTTTTGTTAATGGCAACATCTTCACCTGCCTTATTATCATACATATCAGAATTAATTTACATATTAACTTTGCCTCATTAAATTCATTTGAGCCCTCTCTTGGGCCGTTAATAATTTGTCAGGAGCTGCTGGAGGTATTTGTTATAGAGAGCATTTACTGAATCTATATAATGACTGAGATTCTGTCTTTCAAATTTTCTGAACATTGGATAGAGAAGTGTTATGGTTTTTTTTTTCTTTTTTTTCTTTTTTTTTTTCTGAAAATCTTTTTTTATTTGTGCCAGAACAATAAATTATTATGAATTCAAAGTTTGGCCTAGCTTTGGGAACTTCACAAAAGGGATAAGTATTTGAATCCATCATTTAGAAAATCTTACTTTGCTTTCTACATAAAAATTTAACATTTCTTTTCTTTTTTTTAAATTTATTTTTTATTGGTATTCAACTTACTAACATACAGAATAACCCCCAGTGCCCGTCACCCATTCACTCCCACCCCCCGCCCTCCTCCCCTTCTACCACCCCTAGTTCGTTTCCCAGAGTTAGTAGTCTTTATGTTCTGTCTCCCTTTCTGATATTTTCCACACATTTCTTCTCCCTTCCCTTATATTCCCTTTCACTATTATTTATATTCCCCAAATGAATGAGACCATATAATGTTTGTCCTTCTCCGATTGACTTACTTCACTCAGCATAATACCCTCCAGTTCCATCCACGTTGAAGCAAATGGTGGGTATTTGTCATTTCTAATAGCTGAGTAATATTCCATTGTATACATAAACCACATCTTCTTTATCCATTCATCTTTCGATGGACACCGAGGCTCCTTCCACAGTTTGGCTATCGTGGCCATTGCTGCTATAAATATCGGGGTGCAGGTGTTCCGGCGTTTCACTGCATCTGTATCTTTGGGGTAAATCCCCAATAGTGCAATTGCTGGGTCGTAGGGCAGATCTATTTTTAACTGTTTGAGGAACCTCGACACAGTTTTCCAGAGTGGCTGCACCAGTTCACATTCCCACCAACAGTGTAAGAGGGTTTCCTTTTCTCTGCATCCTCTCCAACATTTGTTGTTTCCTGCTTTGTTAATTTGCCCCATTCTCACCGGTGTGAGGTGGTATCTCATTGTGGTTTTGATTTGTATTTCCCTGATGGCAAGTGATGCAGAGCATTTTCTCATGTGCATGTTGACCATGTCTATGTCTTCCTCTGTGAGATTTCTCTTCATGTCTTTTGCCCATTTCATGATTGGATTGTTTGTTTCTTTGGTGTTGAGTTTAAAGTTCTTTATAGATCTTGGAAACTAGCCCTTTATCTGATATGTCATTTGCAAATATCTTCTCCCATTCTGTAGGTTGACTTTTAGTTCTGTTGACTGTATCCTTTGCTGTGCAAAACCTTCTTATCTTGATGAAGTCCCAATAGTTCATTTTTGCTTTTGTTTCTTTTGCTTTCGTGGATGTATCTTACAAGAAGTTACTGTGGCCGAGTTCAAAAAGGGTGTTGCCTGTGTTCTTCTCTAGGATTTTGATGGAATCTTGTCTCACATTTAGATCTTTCATCCATTTTGAGTTTATCTTTCTGTATGGTGCAAGAGAGTGGTCTAGTTTCATTCTTCTGCATGTGGATGTCCAATTTTCCCAGCACCATTTATTGAAGAGACTGTCTTTCTTCCAATGGATAGTCTTTCCTCCTTTATCGAATATTAGTTGACCATAAAGTTCAGGGTCCACTTCTGGGTTCTCTATTCTGTTCCACTGATCTAGGTGTCTGTTTTTGTGCCAGTACCACACTGTCTTGATGACCACAGCTTTGTAGTACAACCTGAAATCTGGCATTGTGATGCCCCCAGCTCTGGTTTTCTTTTTTAAAATTCCCCTGGCTATTCAGGGTCTTTTCTGATTCCACACAAATCTTAAAATAATTTGTTCTAACTCTCTGAAGAAAGTCCATGGTATTTTGATAGGGATTGCATTAAACGTGTATATTGCCCTGGGTAACATTGACATTTTCACAATATTAATTCTGCCAATCCTGAGCATGGAATATTTTTCCATCTCTTTGTGTCTTCCTCAATTTCTTTCAGAAGTGTTCTATAGTTTTGAGGGTATAGATCCTTTACATCTTTGGTGAGGTTTATTCCTAGGTATCTTATGCTTTTGGGTGCAATTGTAAATGGGATTGACTCCTTAATTTCTCTTTCTTCAGTCTCATTGTTAGTGGATAGAAATGCCACTGATTTCTGGGCATTGATTTTATATCCTGCCACTCTACTGAATTGCTGTATGAGTTCTAGCAATCTTGGGGTGGAGACTTTTGGGTTTTCTATGTAGAGTATCATGTCATCGGCGAAGAGGGAGAGTTTGACATCTTCTTTGCCAATTTGAATGCCTTTAATGTCTTTTTGTTGTCTGATTGCTGAGGCTAGGACTTCCAGTACTATGTTGAATAGCAGTGGTGAGAGTGGACATCCCTGTCTTGTTCCTGATCTTAGGGGAAAGGCTCCCAGTGCTTCCCCATTGAGAATGATATTTGCTGTGGGCTTTTCATAGATGGCTTTTAAGATGTCGAGGAATGTTCCCTCTATCCCTACACTCTGAAGAGTTTTGATCAGAAATGGATGCTGTATTTTGTCAAATGCTTTCTCTGCATCTAATGAGAGGATCATATGGTTCTTGGTTTTTCTCTTGCTGATATGATGAATCACACTGATTGTTTTACGGGTGTTGAACCAGCCTTGTGTCCCAGGGATAAATCCTACTTGGTCATGGTGAATAATTTTCTTAATGTATTGTTGGATCCTATTGGCTAGTATCTTGTTGAGAATTTTTGCATCCATGTTCATCAGGGATATTGGTCTGTAATTCTCCTTTTTGGTGGGGTCTTTGTCTGGTTTTGGAATTAAGGTGATGCTGGCCTCATAGAAAGAATTTGGAAGGACTCCATCTCTTTCTATCTTTCCAAACAGCTTTAGGAGAATAGGTATGATTTCTTCTTTAAACGTTTGATAAAATTCCCCTGGGAAGCCATCTGGCCCTGGACTCTTGTGTCTTGGGAGGTTTTTGATGACTGCTTCAATTTCCTCCCTGGTTATTGGCCTGTTCAGGTTTTCTATTTCTTCCTGTTCCAGTTTTGGTAGTTTGTGGCTTTCCTGGAATGCGTCCATTTCTTCTAGATTGCCTAATTTATTGGCGTATAGCTGTTCATAATATGTTTTTAAAATCGTTTGTATTTCCTTGGTGTTGGTAGTGATCTCTCCTTTCTCATTCATGATTTTATTAATTTGAGTCTTCTCTCTCTTCTTTTTAATAAGGCTGGCTAATGGTTTATCTATCTTATTAATTCTTTCAAAGAACCAACTCCTGGTTCTGTTGATCTGTTCCACAGTTCTTCTGGTCTCGATTTCGTTGAGTTCTGCTCGAATCTTTATTAACTCCCTTCTTCTCTTGGGTGTAGGATCTATTTGCTCTTTTTTCTCTAGCTCCTTTATGTGTAAGGTTAGCTTTTGTATTTGAGTTCTTTCCAGTTTTTGAATGGATGCTTGTATTGCGATATATTTCCCCCTTAGGACTGCTTTTGCTGCATCCCAAAGATTTTGAACGGTTGTATCTTCATTCTCATTAGTTTCCATGAATGTTTTTAATTCTTCCTTAATTTCTTGGTTGACCCTTTCATCTTTTAGCAGGATGGTCCTTAACCTCCATGTGTTTGAGGTCCTTCCAAACTTCTTGTTGTGATTTAGTTCTAATTTCAAGGCATTATGGTCTGAGAATATGCAGGGGACAATCCCAATCTTTTGGTATCGGTTCAGACCCGATTTGTGACCCAATATGTGGTCTATTCTGGAGAAAGTTCCATGTGCACTTGAGAAGAATGTGTATTCATTTGAGTTTGGATGTAAAGTTCTGTAGATATCTGTGAAATCCATCTGGTCCAGTGTATCATTTAAAGCTCTCGTTTCTTTGGAGATGTTGTGCTTAGAAGACCTATCTAATATTGAAAGAGCTAAATTGAAGTCACCCAGTATAAGTGTATTATTATCTAAGTATTTCTTCACTTTGGTTAATAATTGATTGATATATTTGGCAGCTCCCACATTCGGGGCATATATATTGAGGATTGTTAAGTCCTCTTGTTGAATAGATCCTTTAAGTATGAGATAGTGTCCCTCTTCATCTCTCACTACAGTCTTTGGGGTAAATTTTAGTTTATCTGATATAAGGATGGCTACCCCTGCTTTCTTTTGAGGACCATTCGAATGGTAAATGGTTCTCCAACCTTTTATTTTCAGGCTGTAGGTGTCCTGTCTAAAATGAGTCTCTTGTAGACAGCAAATAGATGGGTCCTGCTTTTTTATCCAGTCTGAAACCCTGCGCCTTTTGATGGGGTCATTAAGCCCGTTCACATTCAGAGTTACTATTGAGAGATATGAGTTTAGTGTCATCATGATATCTATTCAGTCCTTGTTTTTGTGGACTGTTCCACTGAACTTCTTCTTAAAGGGGAATTTTAAGAGTCCCCCTTAAAATTTCTTGCTGAGCTGGTTTGGAGGTCACATATTCTTTTAGTTGCTGCCTGTCTTGGAAGCTCTTTATCTCTCCTTCCATTTTGAATGAGAGCCTTGCTGGATAAAGTATTCTTGGTTGCATGTTCTTCTCATTTAGGACCCTGAATATATCCTGCCAGCCCTTTCTGGCCTGCCAGGTCTCTGTGGAGAGGTCTGCTGTTACCCTAATACTCCTCCCCATAAAAGTCAGGGATTTCTTGTCTTGCTGCTTTAAGGATCTTCTCTTTATCTTTGGAATTTGCAAGCTTCACTATTAAATGTTGAGGTGTTGAACGGTTTTTATTGATTTTAGGGGGGGATCTCTCTATTTCCTGGATCTGAATGCCTGTTTCCCTTCCCAGATTAGGAAAGTTTTCAGCTAGAATTTGTTCAAATACATATTCTGGCCCTCTGTCCCTTTCGGCGCCCTCGGGAACCCCAATTAAACGTAGGTTTTTCTTCCTCAGGCTGTCGTTTATTTCCCTTAATCTATCCTCATGGTCTTTTAATTGTCTCTTTTTTCCTCAGTTTCCCTCCTTGCCATCAACTTGTCTTCTATGTCACTCACTCGTTCTTCCACCTCGTTAACCCTCGTCGTTAGGACTTCTAGTTTGGATTGCATCTCATTCAATTGATTTTTAATTTCTGCCTGATTGGATCTAAATTCTGCAGTCATGAAGTCTCTTGAGTCCTTTATGCTTTTTTCTAGAGCCACCAGTAGCTATAATAGTGCTTCTGAATTGGCTTTCTGACATTGAATTGTAATCCAGATTTTGTAACTCTGTGGGAGAGAGGACTGTTCCTGATTCTTTCTTTTGAGGTGAGGTTTTCCTTCTAGTCATTTTGCTCAGTGCAGAGTGGCCAAAAGCAAGTTGTATTGGGAAAAGGAGAAAAAGAGAGGAGAGAAAGAAGGAAAGAAAAGAGAAAGAGAAAAAAAAAAGGAAGAAAAAAAACGAAAAAGAAAAAAAAAAGAAGAAAAAGAGAAAGAAAAAGAAAGGAGAAAAAAAGGGGGTGGGGGAAGGAAACAAATCAAAAAGCAAAACAAAACAAAACAAAACAAACAAACAAAAAAAGAACCACGGGGGAGTATCTTCTGATTCTGTGTACTTTAAGTCCCTTGGCTTCCCCTGGAAGTTGTCAGTCAGTCTAGCTGGTCTTCTGGGGAAGGGGCCTGCTGTGCTGATTTTCAGGTGTTAGCAGTTGGGGGAGCTGCTGTGCCCCTGCCTGGTGCAGGGCTCAGTGGGGGTGGTTTACCCCGTGAGGCCCCAGGAGCAACAGCCCTAGTGGCGGGGCCAGCTCTGGAGCCCTGGAGTCAGCCCCGCAGGAACTCCGGAGCTCTCTGTCTGCAGGGCTTGGAGGCTGGGGGAGGGGGTGCAGTGTTGATCTGCTCAGCTCGGGGCAGGAGCGTCCTTGGTGTCCTGGGCCCTCCCGGCCTCTGCCTGTCCCGGGGGGAGGCCGGATCCTGGGCTGTGTCCCGGCGCCCTGTGCTCCCGGCCTGCGCTGTTGGATTCGCGCTCCCGCCCCGCAGCCCCCTCCGCGGAGCCGCCCCCGAGCCCCTCCGAGCTGCTCCAGGTCCCGCCGAGCGCGCTGCAGCCCTTAGGGAGCTCGGCGCACTCTCCCGGGGCGCAGGTGTCTGTTAGTGTCCCCGGGAGCCCGAGGGCATCCCCGCCCTCCTGGGTCCTGCTCCAACTCCCCGCGAGCCCCTTTCCGCCCGGGAAGGTCGGTGCAGCTCCTGCGTCTCCGGGACGGGGCTCTCCTGTCCTGGGGACCCTCGCCCTGGCCTCAGCCCGGCTCCTCGCGGGGCCCCTCCCCCTTGGAGGCTTTTTGTTTCTTTATTTCTTTTTCCCCATCTTCCTCCTTGATAGAAGCGCGAACTCTTCTCACTGTAGCATTCCAGCTGGTCTCTCTTTAAATCTCAGGCCGAATTAATAGATTTTCAGGATAATTTGAAGGTTTTCTAGGTAATTTGGTGGAGACAGGTGATTCGGGGACCCTACTCTTCCGCCAGCTTGCCCCTCCTCAACCAGTGTTATGTTTTATACAAAACTTTTCAAGTATCTTTCCTCCATACTCTATGTTCATGGTTTTAGGGTTTCAGATGAGGTGGAGGGCCATGCACATCCTTCTTCAAAGGAGAGACTATAGCTAGTGTTTCAGTTATCTACTGCTATGTAGCAAACCACCCCAAAATCTGGTGGTTTAAAATAGTTTATTATTTTGTGGTTCTGCCCATTGATTGTGCTGGACAGTAGACAATTGACATTGTGGTCAGCTTTTACTTGCCATGTTTCTTGAGGCTACACTCTGATATTGAGTCGCTCAAGTCATCTAAAGGTTCTGCCTGGGCTAGGCATTCAAGAGGACTTCTTCCCTTGCATGCTCAGAGCCTCATCAGGGATAGCTGGAACAGCTGGACACTGGCCAGGCAGGCCTGTGACTGGACAAATTCATGAAATCAAGAGACGTGGATTAATCTATCTTTAGGAAATTGTCTATGATCTCAGCCCTGTTCCTTCCATTCCTCAGTTTTATGCACTTAAAAGCCAAAGCCTACTCTATAAAGTGTGAGGTAGACTTTATAAACAGATTGGAAGAGGCACTCTAGAAATGCAATGCACAATATCTTTTCTGGTGGTTTGAATTTTTGCAAACTCAAGCCTTTAGCAAACTATTTCCCAGTATTCAGAGGTTTATATTTCTAATTCATGAAGGATTAACAAAATTATATTGAGGACTCCAGTTTGTCCTGTATTTTAAAATTTTTTTCTAAAAATGAAAATCATATACTAGCTTTTCTTTTGGTATACTGTTGGAAATTAGACTAGCTGTATTGAACTTAATTTTTTTCATATTTGGTTTTTCTTAACTATCTCAATTTTAGCTTGCTAGGAACCATATGTGTATAAATTATTTGTTTTCTCTAGATATTGAAATATAGGCTATTTCTCTTTTTTGAGACTATTTTAATTTGTTTTTGAAATATTACCAAAAAGCACCCCATGACTTTCACTGTAAATTTTTCTTCATAACACAAAGACCACTGCTTTCTGAAGAGACTTCAAAAAATAGATGTAAAATATGCTGCATCATAATGCAGTATGGGTTTATTGTCATGACTGATTTAGAATTATCTAGCAGGAAGGATTTTTGTATGAAGTAGGCTGCATGTTTTACCTTTGGGCTGACCATGTCACCTTTACTGCCATTTGGTTTGATATGATATCCAGCATATGAATACCTGAAAGTTTAAGACACTTAACTAGAAAGAAAAATGGTATTCCACCTACATCTATAGGCTTTGTCAGATGGGGGAATATATGGGTTAAAAAATGCTTACCAAAGAAAGAATGAAAAATTCCAAGGCCTTATTCCTAAATTAGGCTCTAATGATCACTTTACTTTTCTAATTCATCTGTGAGTTTTTCCCAGATTTGAGCATTTTGGCTAAAAATTTAAAAAGAACAAATTTTTTAGAGATCCATTTTGTGCCAGATTTTCTAGCTATTATATTCTATGGCCAACAGTTTCTTGGCCACTTTGTCAGTGCAAGCATCATTTGAGTTAGGTAAAATAGGAATATTTATAAAAACTGTCTCTCAGTGATGAGACATTGCCAGCATAGCAGTGATTTTGAACATAGTCTCTAGACAGAGCTGGATGCTTTATGACTCCTTCACTTAGCAATCATCCAGCCTTGAACTGGTTGCTTCATTTCTCTAGACTTCAATTTTCCCATCTGAAAAACATGAATAATAAGAGTCCTTAGGTAAATTAAATGAGACATGCTTGCACACCATTATCTTCATTTGCCCCTCCAAATCCACTCTCCACCCTTCTCTTCCTTGCTCTACTTTCCAGGAGGCTGACTTCCATGGCCCACAAGAGGTCCCTGTAGCCCACACCCCGTTGGTTTGGCCAGTAGGGAGTCTAGACAGAAGATCAGAATAAAAGCTGAGAGTGAGGTTGGGCATTTATTGTGAATCTTTGCCCTACATTAATGCATTGGCCTGGCTCTATTTCTCCCCCAAAAACTTTCTACAAGACTTTCTTATCTATGTTCTGGGAAACTACTCCCTCCTCCTGTTTCTTTTAGACCTAAGGATGGGTAACAGCACTGCTATTACTAGTCCCAGGGTATAGAACTATCCTTATGCACTGTCACATCTTTGCAAATTAAACTATAGTAAACCCTTTATTAAACTCTAGGACAATCCAAATTTGACTAGGTCTTCTTCTATTCTGAGATACTGATCAATACAGTGTATGTTTAACATAGTGTCTCACACATATCAAAATGTTCAACAAAGTGATAATTATGATTAAAAAGAGTTGAAAGCATGTAAATCAAAGTTATAATAGTATGTTAAATAAATGAGGTTCTTGGATTGTGTCAAAAAAAAAACATAGCTTAATTTTTATGTACTATACGTTTAAACTTTGTTAGTGAAGATATCTTCCTCTGTCCCTGAAGGAAAGCTTCAGCAGTCCCATGATTTCTCTGCTCACTCTAAGTGACAATCTTATAGACACTTTAGGTCACAGATACACTCACAATTCAGTAATAAGAATATCCTAATCATGGAATAGTAACAATATGACCTTGGTCAACCTTTCTGTTTCCCACATTTTACTCACTCTGTGCTGATGCCTGTCATGGGTACAGGGTGAGGTAATGGCTTCTTCCAACTCACCTCCACCTTATCTTACTAACTAGTGTTTTTAAACTGCTAGAGTGGTAATGGTGGGAGAGAGACAAGGAGTGAGAGAGAGCATTGCTTGGCTATGGGGCATTGTTCTCTCTGGACAGAAAAGGCAATTATTCTGGTGCCCCATGGTGAGCCTGGAGATGGATGAAGCTGACTATTCTCCGTAGATTCTTCCTGAGTTCTTTAGAGGTTTTCTATTGGAGCCTATCTCTGACAGGTCCTTGGTTAGATGGATGGCTTCCTGGTCATCCATCACACACCTCTAGCCAATTCCTGTTCCAGCCTCCTGCGGGTAACCCTATTGGATTGGTTGCAGGGTGATCACTCACCCATGTTTTCTCCTTTCTCACATAAAATGATATGAAACATGAAGGTGTCCCTCTCACCAGTCCCAATGCAGTAGCCCTCTCTTGGCTTCCTCATCCAAGCACTTAGTCAGCTTATAGACTTGTAGGAAGAATGCAGGCTGGTCCCTAGCACACTTAAGCTCTCAGGAACTAGTCTTCTATGTCTCCACTGACTAGGAACACATTTCAAAGTTCTTGCAGAGATGCCCTTAGGCTACCCCACCAAGCCTGGGGATAGAAGGCTGCTCACTCTGACCCATCATCAGAAGTGTTCCTCTCCAAAGAAACACTGTCACCAGATCCTTGAACCTGGTGGGCTTCTCTGATCCCCTTTATATTTGTGGCTGGACTAAGGGATTCAAGAGTCAGAAATAGGTTCTGGTAAGGCTGTAAATTCACCCAAGATGGGTTATTGGTGTATGATATCTATTATATCACCTTATTGTAGAAACACATTCTTTAATACATTTTCCAAAGTTGCTTTTAGTAGGTTTTGGGGTTTGTGTGTGTGTGTGAGTGTGTGTGTGTGTGTGTGTGTGTGTGTGTGTGTTTTAAGAACAAAAGTTTGATAAGTAGGACCTGGCTAAAAGAAAAGTTTTCTAACTGGTAGTTTGATGATATTTATATTATTTTTCTTCTTCCTTTTAAGTATTTTACTGTGAATTCTGACTATGGGTAGAGCTGGAATGAGGGCATGATTGGGAGTGTTAATGCTGCACACATCTGATTGATAATTGTCATCTAGTGCTAGATGCTATGGGTAAGCCAGACCCACAGGGAGGTATCTTGTACTCTGGAATTTATAATGCAAAGGGAGAGATGAGACATGAAGTAGAAAGGAATCAATGTCATGAAAAGTAAGATAAAGTTCTGTGGGAACTAAAAGGCAAAAAAGGGCTCATTCAGTCAGGGTAGAGGGTGGGTCTTGGGCCAGAGCACACTTTTGTTGTACAAGTCTCTAGATCACAAAAGATGAAAGGCAGTAGCAGGTCCTTGATGTAAAACCTGATTCTTTTGTAGTCCCATTGTTTAGCTCAGATACTAAAAGACCCTCTACTTAAACCCCTTCAAGCCAGCAAGCATCATCTCTGGATTATTTTTCTGCTGCTGCTGGACAAGGATGGACCTTCCTTGATAGAAGGGTATGGCAAGCATCCATTTCACAAAATGGACTGCTACAAAGCTGAGCTTAGACCACAGTCCTGATGATTACTGGCACTGTTTGCCATCCACCAACTGTCAGGAGTACTAGCAAGGTTGTTAAGGCAAAGGGGTAAGAGACAGGAAAAGCAGCATGGAACTCTTGTCATCCTTTGAAAGTAATGCTCAAATGTTTCAGGAAAATGAGTGCTTTTAGAGAGATATTAAAGGCTTTATAAATTAAAAACTAAGGTGAAGAGGTCTGGCTTATCTCTGTCTTACAAGAATAGGGTGTCTTCTTTAAAAAAATGTATAATATAAATTTTCAAACATACACAAGGAGATAATAGACTAATGAATCGCCACGTAGCCATCATTGTGAGAAGAGGGGCTTCAAAACAGTTGAAGTAATTAATCTTTGTCCTACCTTTATACTGTGCAAAAATAATGTTTCAAAAAACTTAATGACACTGAATCACTATATTGTATACCTGAAACTAATACTGTATGCTAACTGCACTGGAATTAAAACTTAAAAAAAGAAACCTTAATGATGCTGAAATAGAAATGTACTATTTAGTTTTCTATCAAAGATGCTCATTTTAGTTTTAAAGATTAGTTTATGATATAATCACTTATGCAAAATTTCTTTTGATATTCAATAGGAAGGGATGATGTCTTTGATATATCTTTACTTTTCCAATTATATATTAAAATGTTTTTGCATATGAATTAAATATATATCATTCCCAATCTTTACAACATTTTTGTTGAGTTGTCAGTAGACCACTAGCTTAATTTCCTTAAAGGATAACCCAGCGATGTGCTCAGACTTCCTATTTTATCAGTATATGGCATCTTTTCTTCATTATTCAGCAGTCAGTCACCCAGATTCCCTTATTCTTCTCTTCTCATGGTTCCTCTTGGGCCTTTAAATTCACAGTCACTCATTCATCAAGGAATCCTTTGTCAGGATAAGGAATTTAATTCAAACAATTTGTTTTGCTGCTCTACCATTCCTGGAAAAATATCTGGACAAGCTGATAATAAAATCTACAAAAGGCAGATTTTTTTGCAATGCTACTACCTCTTACCCAAAGTGAGAATCTGGAGTTGTCTGTGAGAATTTATCCCTGTTAGTGAGGACGATCCATAGTGCACTGTTAAGTGCCACCCCAGGCATTTGGGAGACAAAGGCAAGAGGATTCTTGGGGTTTAGTCTATTTACAACAGGACCCAATGGGAAGGAGGATGAGAATAGAAGGAGCATTCCTCCTAGTCAACCATCCTTAGGTAAGGGCCAAAGGTTCAAGCACAGAAGTTGAGTCTGAAGAGTGGTCATGGTATAGGTTAGCACAGCAGAAGAGACCATGATAATGGATTCAGGTCTCAGACTGGAAACCAGGTTTGTAGCAAGGCAGGGATATCTGGTTCTCTTAAAGGAATTTTAGGCAACATTAATATGATGAAACACATTTTGGACAGCCTCAGAAACTTCTCAGATTCTCTTATCAGCAAGAAACACACCTACGTATGTATACACTTGCTGATATACGTATGTATATATATGTATGTATAAAATTTGTAGTTCACCTGACTACAATGCAGCAAGCTAAATTCTTTATGTTTGGAAAATCCTACAAGTGTCTGAAAAGGAGTCTATTAGTGGAGTAATCATTAGAGTCCAGTCTTTTAGTAATGAGATTGTATTTGGATGGGGCAATCTAGGATAATTCCATTCAGATCCTCATTGCAAAATATAAACAACTGTCTGAGAAACAAGAACTGCCAGCAGCAATTACGTATCCCTAGGAGTGCCATCTTTTTAACTATTTCTTCCTTTCAGAGTTCGAGGGAGAGGGAGAGAGAGAATCCCTTTTAGTAATAGCTCCATGAACATTGTCAGAGTCTTCTGAGAGCCCAAAGAAATTCATGTTTTTCCACAAGAGCTTGTCAAAAGATTCTGAGCTGCACTACCACCACTCTAGGCTCCCAGAGACCAGACACATTCCACTTAAGTAACAGTAAAACCTGTCCAGAAGTTGGGGCCATCCTGGAGAAGTGTTCCTTTTTTTAGTCTCTAGAAATGAACAATGATTCTGCTATTACTGTCAGTTGAAGTCTACTTTTTTTTTTTAGGCATTTTTTTTTAATCTGTGAGTTTTAAGAATGGTACAGTTTAGAGCCTCAAGATTCCTCTACTGGAGAAGGAAAAAGTCATCTGGCTGGCCTTCAAAATGGCTAGATCCTGCCTGATGTCATCTCTTTCAGAGGAGATTACAGGGTGGGGAATAAGTCAGAAATTTTTTTCTCCTTTCCAAAGTTCAGTTTCTTGAATATATATTCATATTTGTTATATCTTGAATATTTATTTATATTTTTAGGGCCTGAAAATAAACAATAAGATCTTCTCTTTCCTAAGGCAGTTTCATAGTGGAAGACATTTTTTTTCCTGCACTATTTTGTTAAGTATGGGTTTGGGAGAGAGAAAAAGCAGGCACAGAAGGAAAATCGTATAAATAATTGTTCAGAACGTGTCATGTGTCATTATTTTCAAATGCAGGCCCTGTTTTTGGAGTCATTCTCTTGTTTCACTGATTCCTAGAAAAATATGGAAAGAAGGATGAACCTGCATGTGAGGTTTTAAATGGAATTTCTTATTTCACTTTACCTGTTCTATTGGAGGCCTCATTCAGCATTTCTTGCCCTAGAGGGTAAAATTTGAACTGATATCCCAGGTCCAAGGTGTGCTTCACTGTCACTGTTGGAAAGGTAAATCATTCCTATGTTTTTCATACCAGGATGACACAAAGCAGGTTCACTGTATCAAACCCATCACCAAAGAAACCAACCTATAGAACATTAGAGCTCCTTTTTCTAAAATGATTTGATATTGGAGCAGGAAAAGACTTCCTTTTTAAAAAGATTTTATTTATTTATTTATTCATGAGAGACACAGAGAGAAAGGCAGAGACATAAGCAGAGGGAGAAGCAGACTCCTTGTGGGGAGCACTATGCAGGACTCCATCCCAGGACCCCGGGATCCGAACCTGAGCCAAAGGCAGATGCTCAACGACTGAGCCACTCAGGTGCTCCAAAAGACTTCCTTTTATGTGCAGGGGAACTGATGTCCAAGGAAGGAAGTCATATGGCTCTTGCAAGGGACCCATGGCTACTTAGCAGTATAGCCAGAATGACTGGAACTGCCACCGAGGTTTCCTGACCCTTAGTTAATTACTAATGTTGTCATTCTGTATCCATAAGTCTGGTTGGCACACTTTTATTTGCTCAGTTTACCTCACTCTGTCTTTCCCACATTAAGAAGCTGATTCCTGTCTTTGTTAAAAACAAAAAAATAAAAAATAAAAAAACAAAAACAAAAACCTGCCCTGATTTGCTCTCCTGTCAAAAATCTCTTTGCTATCCTCTGGCCTTAGGCTACATGTAAAAATTTTTTAAACATCTCTCTAGATTGTCTGTCAGTCTGTACCTACTGTGTTATTTGTAAACCCTCTCAGTCTACTGAATTTCTGAATCATTGTTTTGCTGGACTTTTGACTTAGGGGCAGATGAGGAAGGGTCCTTTTCCTTCCTCATTATGGTAGTAGGCATTATGTCCTCAAGCTTTCCCTACCCAGGAGTGAGGAGTCTTGGAAAGAGACATGAACTCCTCTATGATTCCGTAATCATTTCTCCCCAGGAGCCAGGAGTGGAGGAGCACTGATAAGTTTGTGTGTGTGTGTGTGTGTGTGTGTGTGTGTGTGTGAGTTAAATCAGTATACCTCATGGTAGGGAAATTGGTTCTATCTCTCTTTGACCTCAAACAGTGTTGGCCCTCTTACCCTCTAGTGTTTCTATGTCTGACCCCTTAGTTCAGCTTTCTTAACTGCTGTGTTTTCCAGGGATGCCCCTCTGCAGCAGGATGCCATCTTCCTGGAAGCAGGCTGAGTAAGTAGACTCAGGATGTCTTCTACAGACTGCTGTCCTTACAGCTCTTCCTGTTCTGACCCTTTACAACATCTTGGTCAGATTCCTAGCATCCTGATTACTTTCAGCATTTGAAAAATCTGGTATATACCAATTTAATCCATTTGAATACTTAAAGCTTATCCTCTGTGGTGCTTTCATAGCCCAGGCTTCCTACACTGGAGACTGGGATGCTGTCAGTGCTTTTAAGCAAACTTTTCTCCTTCTAGACCCTAGCTCTTTTGATATGTGGAGGCCAGGAATGAAGGATGGTTGGTCAGCAGGGTCAAAGGTCTTTTTTCCTATCGGTGCTACTATAGTTCTTATGTGACTGGCAGGTTGGGTGGCAGGCAGTTGTGTGCTGGAAAATGTTTAACAACCAGCACTCTGGAAAACACTGCATTGGGTGTTTTAAAAAATAATATATATATTTAAATCATAAATATATGAAAATACAATATTATGCAATTGCATTTATTATACATTATACTGATGAAAAGGACTTTGCTACTATAAAGGTTAATAAATAATAGATAAGTATAATATAAAATATTAAACAAAATATAAATTAAAATAAAATATTCTTTTATTTTAAATTTCATATAGCTAATTTATTCTCACAGAATTCTATAGTTGTTTTTTTCCAATTGCTTGTCTATAACCACGTTTTAGTTACAATCAAAGAATATGTATAGTTCTGATATGAATGTTGGTTAACATTTTTATTTATGTTAACGAGTGAGACAAGTGAAACAGTGAAAATATATGTTGTAAATGTATTCATTCATCAAGACATGAGTGAATTCTTTGTTCAATTCAATAACAGTTTTGAACATTTTAAGATTTCAATTTTTGTTGTTATTCAGTGTAATAGCTATATGTACACATTTAAGTTTAATCTTTGTTAATAACATTTTGTTCATTATTTTCTTAAATTTAGACCAGAAGACAACAAAATTTTTGAATTTCTTGGAAAACCACTGGCTGGCCAAACTTAAGTCAGGTGTCCACACTTGGTCTTAGCAGCTATCACTGAGAAAGGAGGGATGGTTGGAGCTCTGTGGTCTGTAAAACTGCCCCTCATAAAGTCTGTTGGCGAAGCACTTCCTTAACAGTGTACAACTGAAGAACCAATGACTGACATGTCCTCTGCCACATTTAAAAAAGTACCACAGGAGTTATGAAAAACAATTTAAGAAAATGCTATGATTGACTCTACTAAGATTTATAAACAAATGCTCTGTTATCTCAAAACATACTTATTACAAACTAGATAAATTAAAAAAAAAAAAGAAAAAGCCAAACCTCTATAACAGAAACTTTGTTTATAAATTTCTAAGAAATTTAAAAATTGGATACTGACAGAGTGTTGGTTGGGTAATGATGGACATAGAATCACAATCTGGGAATGTATTTTCTTTGCTCAGTAAGAGTACAGTATAGCAGGCCTTTCTATAGAGTAAATACAATTTATTTTTAATAAATTTTCTTCTTCCCCCATGGGAAAGTGCTTGTGTAGACCTACAATATTTCTAATGGAACATAATAAATTTAGCACAATGATTATTTCTGTTGAAAGGAAGTAGGCGACTAGGGTTTACAGATAGGAGTTAAATTTCATTTTCACTGTATTTCACTTTATGAGTTTTGAATTTCATACTATATACATCATTACTTATTTTAAAAAATCAATGGTACTTTTTCTGTGGGAAGTTAAAAAAATAGATAAGTGGAACATAGAAAATATAAACCACCCAAGATTATAATACCATTCTTTAACACTGAAGTCACTTTCTTAAAAGTTTTAAAATACACTGACTTAGTTTACCAGAGTTCATTTTTAGGAAAAAAAGTATGTCAGTTGAAGGAGAAATAACACTGTGAACGTTAGTGTTGGTATGAAGAAAATTGTACTATTTTCTTATCTCTCAGTAAGGAGAATAAATAAAAGTAGATAGAACTCTTTGAGTTTATTTTATATATTGATTTTAAAAATTATTTAGAAAATATTTTGAGATTTTTGTGATTATTACTTCTATACATATCTGTGAATGCACAGTAAAAGCCAACCTAATACTTTTGTTTTTATACTTAATTTAAATATGATTGAAATATTAATACTAAAATTTGCTCAAAATATGACTTATTAAAAATAGTTTATTCAGGAGAACTATTAACTATATTTTTATTTAGTTTATCTATTTATTGATTTATTTTTTATTAACTGTGTTTTAAATTCTGTGAGGAAAGGGTCTAATTGAGTCCTTGTTGCATGTCAGACCATGTATTCAGTTACAGGTTGAAACAGGCATGAGTCATAGACTCTACCACCATAAAACCTTAATAGATGCATGCTTACTGACAATGAAGGAGTAGAGAGCCAGTAAAACATTCATAATGGATTAAAAGAAATTTAGGGTACCCTCTTCTAATAAATTCGGCCTTAAAATGTAGCCATAGAGAGTAAGATTGTGGTTTATGTACTCTAATAAATTAAAAAATAATTGCCAGGGCAGCCGGGATGGCCCAGCGGTTTGGCGCCACCTTCAGCCCGGGATATGATCCTGGAGACTCGGGATCGAGTCCCACATCAAGCTCCTTGCATGGAGCCAGCTTCTCCCTCTGCCTGTGTCTCTGCCTCTCTCTCTCTCTCTCTCTCTCTCTCTCTCTCTCTCTGTGTCTCTCATGAATAAATAAATAAAATCTTGAAAAAAATTGCCAAATGTGTAAAATATATGGTGAATATTGTGCTAGGTGTTAGGACATCACTTTGTGTTTTTTTGGGTTTGGGGGGGTTGTATATTTTTTTATTGGAGTTCGATTTGTCAACACATAGCATAACACTCAGTGCTCATCCCGTCAAGTGCCCTCCTCCGTGCTGTCACCCAGTCACCCCAACCCCCCACCCGCCTCCCCTTCCACTACCTCTTGCTCCTTTCCCAGAGTTAGGAGTCTCTCATGTTCTGTCTCCCTCACTGATATTTCCCACTCATTTTCTCTTTCTCCTTTAATCCCTTTCACTATTTGTTATATTCCCCGAATGAATGAAACCATATAATGTTTGTCCTTCTCTGATTGAGTTACTTCACTCAGCTTAACACCCTCCAGTTCTATCCACGTTGAAGAAAATGGTGGGTATTTGTCGTTTCTAATGGCTGAGTAATATTCCACTGTATACATAGACCACATCTTCTTTATCCATTCATCTGTCGATGGACACCGAGGCTCCTTCCACAGTTTGGCTATTGTGGACATTGCTGCTATAGACATTGGGATGCAGGTGTCTCAGTCTTTCACCGCATCTGTATCTTTGGGGTAAATACCCCAAAGTGCAATTGTTGGGTGTAGGGCAGTTCTATTTTTAATTCTTTGAGGAACTTCCACACAGTTTTCCCGAGTGGCTGCACCAGTTCACATTCCCACCACAGTGCACGAGAGTTCCCCTTTCTCCACATCCTCTCCAACATTTGTTGTTTCTGGTCTTGTTAATTTTCCCCATTCTCACTGGTGTGAGGTGATATCTCATTGTGGTTTTGATTTGTGTTTCCCTGATGGCAAGTGATGCAGAGCATTTTCTCATGTGCTTGTTGGCCATGTGTCTTCTTTGGTGAAATTTCTGTTCATGTCTTTTGCCCATTTCATGATTGGATTGTTTGTTTCTTCCTGTTGAATTTAATAAGTTCTTTATAGATCTTGGATACTAGCCCTTTATCTGATGTGTCATTTGGAAAGGACATCACTTTGGAGAAGAGAATAAGAATGGAGGAATTAAAAAAAAAGAGATAAAGGAGCATAATACATAAAATAAAAATATTATATTAATAATTACATGAGAAAACCATGTTTTCATCTGACCTAGAATTGTCATTTGTAATACTTTTATATAACAAACTGAAAATGAGACTGCATGAGTTGTTTTACAACTTCCATTTTCATTGAATCTTGAGTTTTAGAGTCTGTGACACTTCACTGAGGTTAAATAAAGTCATGTATTTCAGTTTCAGAAGCAACTATAATAATGCATGCAAATGGATGGTTAGACTGGCACTAGTGGACAGTTCAAAGCGACAGGCAAGTACCACTCCTAGAAATCTTAGCAGCTATTATGCAGAAGCTTCACTTTAGTAATCTTCTTTTTATGAAAATTAGGTTGTTGGATATTTAAATCTAAAGTGCACTTTTATAAACTCTAGGAAGGTATCTAGCCCAGTACACAAAGGAGAAAGCATGTAGATAAAGACCAAAGATAGAGCTGCATGGAATGGGCAAAAGGGTAGAGAAAGTGATATAGTATTAATGAGTAGGCAATAGTTTGGTGATGGATGTGTGGTAATTGAAATGTTTGTATCATACTTAGGAGTACATGCATGAAAGAAAGTGGGTGTGGTGATACTGTGGATTGACTTAAGCCATCACAAAGAATTTGGGAGTTCCCCAAATAAAACTTGCCATGTTGATTATCATTTTAGATTATTTATTATTTTATTTAACTGGATGACATGATAAGTCACCTAATTCCTTGGATATTAGCAATAACTACAAAAGATACAAAGTTTAACATCCTTATAAGGCATTTCTTAGTACCACAAAATGCCATTTAATATCCTTGTAGATGGCTATTATCAAAAAACAGAAAATACCATGTGTTTGAAAAGATACAAAGAAATTAGAAGCCTTGTGTCTTAGGTAGCAATGTATAATGGTACAGCTGCTAGGGAAAACAATATGGCAGGTCATCAAAATTTAAGCATAGAATTACTTTATAATCCAGCAATTTCACTTCTCGATATATATTTAAAAGAACTAAAAGTAGGAACTTGAACAGTTACTTGTATACCCATGTTCATAGCAGCATTATTCACAGTAGCCAAAAGGTAAAAGCAACTTACCATTGACACATGAACAGGTAAACAAAATGTAATATATACCTAAAATGGAATATTTTTCAGCCTTACAAGGGGTGAAATTTTGATATATGCTACAACATGAATGAACTTCGTTATTATGTTAAGTGAAATAAGCAACGAGACAATTCTACAGATAGATGGTGGTGATAGTTATGCGACAGTGTAAATGTAATTACTGCCACTCAACTGCAGTTATAAATGGTAAATTTTGTTGTTCATAATTTATCACAATTTAAAAATTATGTAAAATAAAAGCGTTTCTTCTGAAAACAGCTCCATAACTTCATAGCATTATCACACTTGGATTTGGGGTCACAACTTAGAATTCTGGGTCATATCAGGCACATCTTGAAATGGTGGAAATATGGCACTCATTTTGTAATATAATACAATAATGGATATAAAGCTTATACAAACACAAAGTGCTATATTAATATCATAAAAAATATTTCCCCACATAAGTGGCTGGAACTTCTTTGAGTAAACAGATCAAACTTCCTGCTTATAGGCTTTCAAAGGAGCCTAACACTTAGGTGGCATATTTTGCACCAGCAAAGAAAGCAATTTAAGAGCAGAAGAAATGTGAGCATTTGTCTAGTCTTTAACAGTAATTGTCAGAAAAAAATTTTTGAGACAAATTATTTCATTATTTTATATTTTTCATATCTAAATGTTCTACATGGGATATATTAAAATTTAATATAATTACCTATAAAATTGATACTTCAGACTCATTTTAGAATTCAGAAATGATGTAAATTATTTATGAAAGTAAATGAATAAAACACTTAATGGTTTCACAGTTCTTTGTATGTAAGTGGGAGATATCCTGAGGTATTGTCAAATCTGATTTGGGAATTAATAGAATACATAAAGCAACATACCTAATTAGAAAATGATTGTCTGTAATAATTTACTATTTTCCATAGATAATTTTCAAGTAACACTCTCCTTTTGTTCTATCATTTCTTTGGTAAAGAACACCTCCATAAAATCAGAATATTTACTTTCTGGAGCCATTGGCCATAGTCTCATTAAGGTTATATATAGTTAAGGTTCATAATTTCAAAGGACCATAAAGGCTTCTGTTTTCCCTCTCCAGCCTTCCCTTCCATGTTGTCTGCCTTGGCCGAAAAGAGCATCTCCATGCTGCAATAGTCACAGGGCCTCTGAGTTCCTTGGGGGTGCAGGTAGAGTTGTTGCAGGTTGTGTTGTGTAGTGATTGTGAGAACAAGCTCTGGATACAGACTGCCTTGTTTCCAATCCTAACTCCACTACTTACTAGTTATATAATCTTGGTCAAGTTACTTAACCTTTCAGCATCTGTTTCCACATTTATAAAATGGAGGAAATAGTAATATGATCTCATGGCACTCCTGTGAGAATCACATGAGATGACAAGACTGAAGTACTTACAACAGTGCTTGCATGAAATAAATACTCTGTATGTTAAATACCATCAGCATCATCATTATCATCTTTGTATTCCATTACACTAACTCTATTAGTGCTCTACAATGTAAATTGAAGATGGAATGAATGAACAGAGGTCACTAGTGGCTGTAAATGAATGACTTCCCACAGCCCACCATTTTGTTGTAACCCAGGCTCACACAGCATTTTTGGGTACCTGTAATGTTGATGAAACAGCTCAATATAAAAAAAAAAAGATATTTTTCAGAGTAAATATAAATTCTGTCTCAACTATTGTCTTTCTGATGTCCACCATCAGCTCTGGTATGAAGGAGGCAACTGTGTAATCACCTTAAATTGGCCCAGGTTGGATTATGTACACAGTGGCTGTCATTCCACAGGTTGAATTTGAAATTTACTTTGAAATTATAACCATTTACTTTGAAATTATAACCATTAGCAAAAGTATGAGCTGGGGAAATCAGATCCCTCTCTCAGAAATTTGGAATGGGAAACAGAATAGGGCAGGTATGGTGGAGGCTGCAATGAGACACCATGAGACAAAGCAGGAGAGATTTTGTCAAGCTTCATGTCACATGCAAGCTAAATCATTGGTGGAAAATAATTATAATAATTGTAGTGACAGAGGGATACCTGGGTAGCTCAGTCAATGAAACCTCTGCCTTTGGCACTGGTTCTGATGTCTGGGTCCTGGGATTGAGCCCTGCATCAGGCTCCCTTTTTCAGCAGGGAGTCTGCTTGTACCTCTCCCTCTGCCCCTCCCCGCCCCCAATTATGATCTCATGCACTCTCTCTCTCTCTCTGTCTCTCAAATAAATAAAATTTTTTAAAAAATTATAGTGACAGTAATAGTCAAAAGGTTTTGAGCATTTAGTGTATCCCAGGCAATATGCTAAATTCTTCACATGGCTTATTAAATACCTAAAACTGCAATCTGAAGTAAGTTAGAGACAGTGTCTTGCAGCTCAATTCTCGTGACTCTAGTGTCTTTTTTCTATCCTTTCAACTTCCCTATGATTCCACATTTCCACGATATTCCTTCTGGAACATCCTTAGCTTTGACCTCCACAGTCCATACATCATTATAGATTAACTCTCTGTGACTTGAATGTGATATTCAGACTATAGTAGAGCAAGCTTTGGGACTGGTAGTTATAGGTATGAACTCTGGTGCTAGGCTGGATTCAAACCCTGGATCACCCAAAGAGTTAGCTGTTAACTCTGATAAATGGCTTTTCTTTGTGTCAGTTTTCCCATAAGATAGGCTAAAATCATTTCTAGTTTGTAGTATAGTTTTTAAGATTAAATAAGTCAATTCATATTAAGTGTTAGACAAAACGCCAGGCATATAGTGAATAATGATGAAATTAACTGTTATCCACAAGGCTCAGGTTGTTCTGGTACCTTGTCAACTGATCACCCTCTGGCCTTGTTAGCCCTTTTTTCCCCTTAGTAACATCACTTTTAGAGTTTAAATATTTTATTCACAGGGACCCCTGAGTGGCTCAGTGGTTGAGCGTCTCCCTTCAGCTCAGAGTGTGATCCTGGAGTCCCCGGATCGAGTCCCATATCGGACTCCCTGCATGGAGCCTGCTTCTCCCTCTGCCTGTGTCTCTGCCTCTCTTTCTCTGTGTCTCTCATGAATAAATAAATAAAATCTTACAAAAAAATATTTTACTCACAGCCTTCTAAGAGTACAGCACATGGGCTATTTATGGCTTAACAAAAAAACTGGTTCATTATCAGAGATTGACTCCTTTTCCCAAAACAATAACACCAACAGCAATAAATTTTCAAAACGAAACCTTGAGCATCTAATAAAGGAAATTAACATTTACTATCATTCTCATACTTTACTGTGGATCTTTTTATCTAGGAAGCAACAGTAGAATGTCCCTGTCTCAGGCTGTGATCTGCCATTTGTGCATTTCTTCTTTAAAATTCTTTCTAATACTCATTTTAAACTGATTTTACTTCTCTAATATCTTAGAGTTTATGTTAATCAACACAGTATGATTTACTGTTGAATTCACCTTTTTTGGGACAGGAAGAGTGAATAATCCAGCTTTGAAGTGGTAAGACCACTTCAAAAAAAATTGTTAAAGAGCCTATAATTTGCTCCTCCCTGGGCAAGGTTGTGGTTATTTAGAATTGAAAACAATGCTTGCAATGTAATAAAAAGTCAAGAAAGATGATACCAAGTTCAGTTTATTGACAAAAAGAACACGTTGAACACCTGAGTGGCTCAGTGGTTGAGTGTTTGCCTTAGGCTCAGATCACGATCCCAGGGTCCTGGGATGGAGTTCCACATCAGGCTCCCCTCAGGGAGTCTGCTTCTCCCTCTGCCTTTGTCGCTACCTCTCTCTGTGTGTGTCTCTCATGAATACATAAATAAAATCTTTTAAAAAAGAACAAGTCGTCTGGATAATAATTTGAAATATGTCACTTAGAGAATAGGGAGAGGTTTCCATATATGGTTTTATTATTTATTTAAGCATAATTGCACTGTATTATAACAGACTGATTCAGTTGGTTGTTTTAGATGTTTGAAAAATCTTCAGTAATTTAACTCTTTTGATAAACTAATTCTTAAATTAGAGAATACTAACAATTAGATGGTTCTTGATCACTATTCTGGCTGAAAGAAGCAGGACATCAGAAATGAAAATACTTAATGTTGGCAGATAAGGTAATATGATGATTTATGTATATACAGCTTGAAGGGAATGCTTATGGTTGGGGTATGCTGTGTGGACAAAGAAGTCTATGTTGCTTTAAGGGACTGTAAGTAAAATGAAAAAGAGTTTGCAAAGATTAATCATACAACAACAACAGATGAAAATATACCTAGACTTAAGGGAATTCAACTTCTGGAAAATATTTTTAATTAGAACTTTTAATAACTTGCATTTATGTCCTTCATGTGAACATATTTTAGGTGGACATAAAACTTTAATCAGTGTTTAATAAAGCTACATGCACATTGCTTTCCTAGATTGAACTTTCCTTCTCTGGAATGCCTCTATTTCCATTAGGATTAATCAAAATTATGCCTCTGCTGCATTTTAGGCAGTGACAGATTATTGCTTCCCTAGTATCCATGTGCTACTCTGCACCTCAGCCCTATGTACCTATATGGTATCACATGATTTGTTCTTATCAGTAGTAAGAAGGCAGAAATGATGTGTCACTTCTGGTTAGAAACAGTAGTGTTAGAAACTTTACAGTAGTAGTTAGAACTGGATTGCTCATTCAGGCAACTAATAAAGGAATGCTCTAGGACCACAGACCTCCAAGATGCAACCATAACTAGTCTCTTCACCGTTAAGGGAGAGCCACCTTACCTACAAGTTTCTGTGAGATATAATTAGAAAGAAACCTTTATTATGTTGACTTGTTGAGATTTTAGGATTTACTTGTTATTAGAGCATGATCTGTTGTCCAAGATATATATAGGCATAGTGTTACATTTCTAGTGAGGATTGAAATGAATTTACCTGTTCTTTTTTGATCTTGAAAACCTACTCCTGGCACTATATCCCAAGAAAATATATACAGTGATGGGTATGCTACTTCCAGCCACTAAAACTGTATTTACTGTATAATCCCAATTTTACTCTTAAACACACTACACATCTATGCCCATAATTACATATGTAAATATATATTACAAAAGTTGGGACAAAATATACCAAATTATTCACTGTAGTTTTGTTACTGGAACAGAAGATTGTAATAGAGATTACAGCACATTTTTAATTTTAAAAGTTCTGTATTTTTGGAGGCGCCTGGGTGACTCAGTTGGTTAAGCTCAGGTCATGATCCCAGGGTCCTGGGATCAAGCCCCATGTCAGTCTCCCTGCTCAGCAGGGAATCTGCTTCTCTTTCTCCCTCTTTCACTCCACCTGCTTAAACTCGAGCTCTCTCTCTCTGTCTCTCCCTGTCAGATATATTTTTTAAAATCTTTAAAATAAATAATTAATTAATTAAAAGTTCTGTATTTTTCAAATTCCATTTAAAAAGATAACTTTTGTAATCAAGAAATAAAATGTGTCACAAAAGAAACATTTTGAAAAGTATATTAAAATATAACCCAAAGAGGATATATAGATGGTGAATAAACAGCTGCAAATGTATTGAACAACATTAGCCATTAAGGAAATGCAAATTTAAACTATGACACAGGGACGCCTGGGTGGCTCAGCAGTTGAGCGCCTGCCTTTGGCCCAGGGCGTAATCCTGGGGTCCAGGGATCAAGTCCCGCATCAGGCTCCTTGCATGGAGCCTGCTTCTCCTTCTATCTGTGTCTCTGCCTCTATCTCTCTGTGTCTCTCATGGATAAATAAGTTTTAAAATTCTTTTAAAAAAATAACTGACACAATACCACCACACACCTATTAAAATGACTAAATTAAAAAATATATATTGACAGTACTAATTGCTGACTTTGTAGAACAACTGGAATTCTCATACATTGCTGGTAGAAACATAAGATTCTATGGCCATACTAGAAAAATGTTGGGCAGTTTCTCCTAAAGTTAATGTTGGCTTACTTACTGTATGACCCAGCAATCCCACACCTTGGTATTTATCTTTAAAAAAATGAAAATTTATATTCACACAAAAACTTCTACACACAAACTTTTATGTCTTCTCTAGTCACAAAACCTAAAAGTGACCCAATGGACTTCAGTGGGTGAATGGCTAACTTGTGACATATCCATAGAATGCAATACTTCTCAGCAATAAAAAGGAATGATATATTGGTACATGTGGCAATATGGATTTATCAATGGCATCGTGCTGAGTAAAGGAAGTCTCAAAAGGTTGCATACTGTGTGATGCCATTTATATAAGATTCTTGAAAAGACAAAGCTGTGTGACAAAGCTATTGACAGATATGGGTGGTTGCCAGGCATTCAAAGTGGGAGAAGGGTGTGACTACAAAACGACAGCAATAGGCGGTGTCTTGGGGTGATGAAACTATTTGGTATCCTGATTGTGGTGATGGTTATACAAATGTACATGAGTTAAAATTCATAGAACTCTGAAACAAGTTAATTTTATTCCATGTTAACTACCAATAAAATAAAAATAAATCAGAAACAAAGTGAATAACTCCCATCCTTCAAGCTGTACTTACTGTCGCTCCCACATCCACTTTCAAAGTTCAGTGCCATCTACAGAGTTATCCTTTTCTTCCTCTGAAAGGGTATTTCTGACATCATTTATAATTTGGTTCTTATTAATAATAGAACTTACTTCCTTGATCAATAATAATACTTAAAATAACAATATTTACTACCTACATCCTTTATCACTGGGCACTTATCAGTAATTGTTTTTGCACTCTTGCTCACCTCTCTCAGGTAGCGCATCCTACTTTTCTAGGAAAAATGGAACTAGCATTTATTATTATGTACAATACCATTTATTCTATGTATATGCACTATTTAATCTTTTATTCAAAACAAGCCAATGAGTTGCTACTACTATTTTCATTTTTCTGTATGAGGAAGCTAAATCTTGTAAAATTACAGGAAGCATCTAGAGTTACACAAATATTAAGAGGCAAAGCTGCAGAACAAGAATAGGCCTGGCTGAATCACAAGCCATGATCTTTTCTGTATACCACTGTGCTGCTCCACAGCCAGTTGGCATAATACCATAGGTGGAGACTGTGCCTTACACTTCATAATCCCCATTAATCTTCAAGAACTTCTGGACATTTGAATGAAAAAGCAAGTATAGTTAGCTCTGCTCTGTCAGGTAGTTTTAAGGAGCTTGAACATTCTAGTTCAAGAATGGGTTGAACTATACTGGGTTGCTCACTTATACTTCAACCTCTATGTTGGACATATTTTGCTAGATGTAAAGTGGTTAAACTGGTGTGAATAGTTGGGAAAAATGGTGTAGAGGTTGTAGATGCAAAGGTTAGGCGTATTTCTTTTTTTTAATAATAAATTTATTTTTTTCTTGGTGTTCAATTTGCCAACATACAGAATAACACCCAGTGCTCATCCTGTCAAGTGCCCCCCTCAGTGCCCGTCACCCATTCACCCCCACCCCTCGCCCTCCTCCCCTTCCACCACCCCTAGTTCGTTTCCCAGAGTTAGGAGTCTTTATGTTCTATCTCCCTTTCTGATATTTCCCACACATTTCTTCTCCCTTCCCTTATATTCCCTTTCACTATTATTTATATTCCCCAAATGAATGAGAACATATAATGTTTGTCCTTCTCCGACTGATTTATTTCACTCAGCATAATACGCTCCAGTTCCATCCACGTTGAAGCAAATGGTGGGTATTTGTCATTTCTAATGGCTGAGCAATATTCTATTGTGTACATAAACCACATCTTCTTTATTTAGGCGTATTTCTTAATAATTATATCAGAAATTGAGAATGATGTAGAAGAACAAAGAATAGAAGAAAAGACCTAAGAGCTATGAAAATTGAGTTCTTATGCCATAGGATATATATTGTATGTAATTAATTCTCTCCTATGCTTTTGGAATGTTACTACTTAGTAGCATCCTTGGGAGAACTGAGAAAATAATGAGCTCTAATTATTTTTATGTGTTTTAAGTTCAAATGAGAATCCCCAGTTGAGAAAGACCAGTGGTTGGGAATGTGGGATAATAAGAGAGAGGTTTGTGCCCTTATGTACAAGGAAAAGAAGTTTGAGGTTGATAGAAGAGTTAAGTAAGAGGAGTGAAAAGGGAGACTATTACTACCCTTAGACCTGTAGGTTGGTGAATGGTGATGGATGGTGCTTTCATCTTGCTCTTCCTGCTCCTGGTATGTCATTACTAGATGAGGACAACCTGAGTTCAATCAGGAATATATTCCTAGGATCAGTATCTAAGGCTTAAATTTCTTTTACATGAGCTCTGGGCAAAGTATTTCGGTCTCAAAGTGCTGCTTTATTTGCTGGGGCTGTTCAATGAGGTAAGAATACAGCAAAGTAAAACCACCCAGAAAGTTGTGCTTTTGCTAATAAACCTTCACCAAAGTGTAAAGTCAGGTTTTTGTCTGAAATCCCTCCTCTTAATTATTTTTCTGTTGCTCAAATATTCCAAAATCCAAACTAATTGACTTTGTGATTTGGTGTTTCCTAGACTTGACTGTCACTGTTAGAGGCTTTTGGTCCCCTCTCCCACTTTGATGATATTCACATCGCAAGTGGCTGCTTTATTATCACTTTCCCCTCAGTATCTGCCTTTGCATGCTAAGTTTTCCAGATTTCCTTTATACAGCATCTTTATGTTTTATACAATGTAGTGGTTTACTTAGAGTGATCCCAAAGCCCATTTTCTTTTTCTACCCATATATTCAACCTAAAACCTTTGCATTCTTTTTCTGTCTTCATGCCACTGGTGCCACATCTTAATTTTGTATCGTTGGCACATGTAATTAATTTGCTGCTTACATTTTTTTGGTTCATTAACAAAAAGACATTAAACAAATGTACCATATGTTACAACTTACTCTTTAACTTTCCATTTTTAATTCTTTTTGAGTCTCTTGACATTTTCTGTTTTAAACATTCACTCTTTAAAGACTCCCAACACTCATACCAGCTGTAAGTATGTAGTTGGCTTTATATGTGAGATAGATTTCTGTCTGTATTATTTATGGAACATGGGGAGAAATCCCTAGCCTCAGAATAGCATTCCCTTCAGTATGATTTTTACTCTTAAAAAGTATCTGGAATTGTGTCAACTGGGGAGCTGGATATATGTAGAAAATACTCTCTTCTCTTGGAGCATTTATGTGGCTATAATCTTGATTAACCAAGTCAGACGATAGCTTGAAGTTTGAAGGAGACCTAAGAAGACATACAGTTTTGGTGGGAAGGGGAAAAGTGAATATTATTTGTGGAACTTGGACTGGGTATTAGTGTGATGGGGAGGCAGCACAGGACCCATGTGCATGGAGAGGGGAGAGAGGAGAAATAAAGGAAGACACCAGGAGATAGGAAAGATGGAAGTGATAGGGTACCAATGATGAATGTTCTGATAATTCTTCCTAGAACTCAGGGTTCAGGGATAGAGGAGACAAGCTGTACCTTTCATAACTTAGAGATCAAAAACGTTCGGCTTCAGCATACAAAATAAGAATCTAGTAAGTCGCAACTTCCACTTCCAGCAGTACTGTAGACTAGACAGTTTATGAACCGAAAATGCTTTATACACACACTCTCATACATGCATTGTACATATGTCTTTTTACATGTATAGCTGGATTTGCAAGCATGCAAAGGGGAATTTTGATTTCAAAATGAAAAGTATAAATCTTCATAGCCAGCTCTAAAGCTGCCCTGGGCAGACCTGGAGATTCCAAGTTGTCTGAAGCTTTTCTTTCAATAGCTGAGGGATAGGTATACAGAGAGGTCTGTGGATTTATCAGACTCCAGCAGAAAGCCCAAAACCCCTGGAAAGTGACCCTAAGCAAAAGAGAGAACCAGAAAAAAATTCTACACAGAGATAGTAAGGAATCTTGCCTGCGTTAACTCGCTCTGATAGAGGGAAAAGTTCTATGAAAATTTGTAACTGTGAGCTGGGTCTCACAATGATTTTGGGAACCAGAATGTGGCCCAGAGAAACCCCCAAGCCAAGTATTTTGTTTCACCTGGTTATGCAAACACAAGTCCTCTCTAGAGGATTACACCCTCAACTCTGGCTTCAAAGAAAGCTAATAGGCAAAGTTTTGGTAAAAATGACCAACCTCTCCCTATTTCTCTCTCATGTTCTCTCTCTTTCTCTCTCCCTCACACACACTAGCAATTACAAAACACATGGAGAAATAAGTGACTATACATGAAAGTTAACTAGAAACAAACAATTGCAGAATTAGAACATTGAAGACCTCAGGTATTGGAATTGCTGGAAATAGATCATAAAATAAGTACACATGATAAGTGGAAAGAAATAAAAGAGATAATGACAGTTTATTTAAGTATAATCCATGATGCAACAAATGTGAAAAAGAATAAAACTATTAGAGATGAAAATTTTAATAAGTGAAATTAGAAACTCATAGTCTTCTACTTTTTTAATTGAATATACAGATAATGTATTAAGGACAGATAACTCAATAATTTCTAATTTACATACAGAACAAAGAATAACAATCAGCAGAGGTTTTCATGGGAAAGGCCCTGAAAGCCAAATTACAGCTAGAACCATTTCCCATTCTTGCTTCATCAGAAGAATCACCTTACCATTGTTTAAAGAATAGAATCTTGAGCTTCATCATAGAACTTTTTAAGTTTTTATTTAAAGTCCAGTTAATTAACTTGCAGTGTAATATTAGTTTCACATGTACAATATTGTGAGTCAACAACACTTCATGCATCAACCAGTGCATCACAACAAGTGCACTCCTTAATCTTCATCACCCATTTAGCCCATCTCCCCCACTCACCTCTCCTCTGGTAGTCATCAGTTTGTTCTCTATAGTTCACAGCCTGTTTCTTGTTTTGCCTCTCTCTCCCATTTTTTCCCTTTGCTTATTTGGTTTGGTTTTTTTTTCATAAATTCTACATGTAAGTGAAATCATATGGTATTTGTCTTTCTCTTGCTGACTTATTTTGCTTAGCATAATACTCTCTAGCTCCATTCATGTTATTGAAAATGGCAAGATTTTATTATTTTTGTGACTAAGTAATATTCCACTGTGTTTTATATATATATATATCCCCCTTTCTTCACATCCTTGCCTACACTTCTTTTTCTTTTGTTGTTGATTTTAGCCTCCTGACAGGTGAGGCAATATCTCATTATAGTTTTCTCTTCAACAAATGGTGTTGGGAAAACTGGACAGCAACATGCAAAAGAATGAAACTGGACCACTTTGTTATACCCAACACAAAAGTAAATTCAAAATGGATTAAAGACCAAAATGTGAGACATGAAGCCATTAAAATCCTAGAACCAAACCCAGGCAGTAACCTTTTTGACATCGACCATAGCAACTTCTTACTAGGTATGTCTCCGGAAGCAAGGGAAACAAAAGCAAAAATAAACTATTGGGACTTCATCAAAATAAAGAGCTACTGTATAGCAAAAGAAATAATCAACAAAAGTAAAAGGGCACCTGCAGAATGGGAAAAGATATTTGCCAATGACATATCTAATAAAGGGTTACTACCCAATATATATAAAGAACTTGTAAAACTCAACACCCAAGAACAAACCAGTTAAAAAAAGTGGTAGAAGACATAAATAAACATTTTTCCAAAGACGACATCCAGATGGCCAATGGATGCATGAAAAAATGCTCAATATCACTGATCATCTCAGAAATACAAATAAAAATTATAGATTTCTTTTTCTTTTTTTAAGTAGGCTCTACACCCAGCATGGAGCCCAGTGTAGGACTTGATCTCATGACTTGAGATCAAGACCTGAGCTGAGATCAAGAGTCGAATGCTTAACTGACTGAGCCACCCAGGTGCCTCAAAACTACAGATTTTTAAATCAGAACTTTCAGTGTAGAGAACTTGGAATGAATCAAATACCATGTATGTTAGGATCAGACAAGTTCTAAAAACATGCACTAGAGCAGTGATTTTCCAAATGTGGTTCCTGCACTAGCAATATTAGTTTCACTTGAAAACTATTAGAAATGCAGATTCTCAGACTCTACTCACAAGTACTGGATGAAAAGCCAGCAGCACAGCAGTGAGATCCCTGGGTGGCTCAGCGGTTTGGCACCTGCCTTCGGCCCAGGGTGTGATCCTGGAGACCTGGGATCGAGTCCCACCTCAGGCTCCCTGCATGGAGCCTGTGTCTCCCTCTGCCTCTCTCTCTTTCTTTCTTCCTCTCTCTCTCTCTGTCTCTCATGAATAAATAAATAAAATATTAAAATAAAATAAGAAGTAGTTTTAAAAAAAAAGAAAAGCCAGTAGTTTATGGTCTAGACTTATAGGTGATTTTGATGGACATATAATTTGAGAACCACTGTGCTGAATTACTCTCTGGTTCTAGAATTAATGAAAAAATTAGTTTTGATGGTTTGCATATGCCAAATGGAAGAAATGAAATAAAGAAATGGACATGATTTTCTTGATCTCTACAGTCAGAAGTAATCTCTTAACCCTCTAGCAGCTAATAGAATTTTTCATATCCCTTTAATATCTTCTTTCTCTGCTCTTCACCTCTGTATATACTTCAAGTATCAGTGTAAATAAATGGTTCTCACATTTTAACTTTAGGATTACACTTTAAGAACAACAGTTTAGATGCTCTCTCCTAATCCATATCTAGACTAAGTCCCGTGTTGCCTTTTTTAAAAAATTTGAATACAGGTGGTACACAGGTGTACCGCCCTGTTGCTTCTTATGCCAGCATCTTGCTATTCTCTTTCATAGAATTAAGACAAATGTAAATACTATAATTATTTATAAAGATCTATTCATGATCTTTCCTCTTTGCTGAACTGTAAACTCCATGAGGGCAAAGACCATGTCTATTTTGCTCACATTTGTTGTTCTAAAGCTAAGCACAGTGTCTATCAGAAGAAAATTGTTGTTAAATAAATATTTGTTGAATAAGTAAATAGATAACTTTGCTTGCCCTTCGCTTCCTACTGGAAGTTGTTAGCTGGCTTTGCTTACTGCTGTATCTTGTCCCACTCAAATTAACTCTCCAATCTGCTCAGGGTTAAAGGGAGAGAGGGCTAGAGACACATATTCCTTTTGTGGTTGTGCCTACTTACTATTTAACAAAAACATTTTTTCCATTTATCCTTTTGTGTTTATATTTGTTACCTCTGGAAATTCTTTGTCCTATTTTATTTGTTTCCTCTTAAGAACACTGTTTACCTCTATATTCCTTTATTGTACTGTTGTTTAAATACTGTGAGCCAGAGGACTGTATGGTGGAATGTGTGTGTTCTAAGCAAAGGAGACTTTGGATAGTTTCTTATTTTCCAAACATAAGCCTTCCAGGTGATTAGAAATATGTGATAGGCAACAAGCAGGTCCTGGAAAGACAGGAATTAAAACTTTCAAGAAATGCTGAAGATGGGAATGCAGGTAAGGCTGATAAGTTTTGGTTAAAAGACATTGAAAGGAAAGGCTCCTGAAATTTTCCCTTCCCTACTATAAGCTTTGGAGGGGATTCTGGCCCATATTATTTTAGGGTCTATATATTGTGGAGAAGCTTACAGTCTCTGTGCCTTCAAATTTGAGGCTAATTCCATAAAATAGGAGTAACCAGGTTGCACCTAAGGTCCTGTAGACATGTATTTAAAGAGTCTGTACCAGAAAGATTTTAATAGCTATCTTTGAAGAATTGGAGGAGAATACAAATAATTTTAATATCTTGTTTATATGTAGATAACCAGTTTTCCAGCACCATTTATAGAAAAGACTGTTCTTTACTCATTGAATGGTTTTGGCAACTTTGTCAATAATCATTTGACCACATATGTAAGGGTTTATTTCTGGGCTCTGTACTGTTCCTTTGGTCTCGATGTCTGTCTTTAAGCCAGTACCACATTGTTTTGATTACTGTAGCTCTATAGTTCTGCAGTAAGTTTTGAAATCAGGAAGTGTGAGTCCTCAAATTTTATTATTTTTCAATATTGCTTCATTAATTTGGGAGCACTTGAATTTTCTTAAGAATTTTAGGATAAGGGGGATCCCTGGGTGGCGCATCGGTTTAGCGCCTGCCTTTGGCCTAGGGCGCGATCCTGGAGACCTGGGATCGAATCCCACGTCGGGCTCCCGGTGCATGGAGCCTGCTTCTCCCTCTGCCTATGTCTCTGCCTCTCTCACTCTCTCTGTGTGACTATCATAAATAAATAAATAAATAAATAAATAAATAAATAAATAAATAAATAAATAAAAATTTTAGGATAGGGTTTTCTACTTCTGAAAAGACATCTTTGGAGTTATTATAGGGATTGCATTGAATCTGTAACCCATTTTGGTTAATATTGAGATCTTACCATTATTAAGTCTTTCAACTGGTGAATGTGGGATGTGTTCCATTTATTTATGTCTCCATTTCTTTCAGCAGTGTTTTGTAGTTTTTGTTTTGCAAGTCTTTCACTTCCTTAATGATTAAGTTAATTTCAAAGCATTTTATTCTTTTTGATGCTATTATAAATGGAATTGTACTGATAATGCTGTATTTTCAGATTACTTATTGTTGGTGTATGGAAATGCAACTGAATTTTGCTTCTTGACTTCATATCTTGCTACTTTGCTGAATTCATTTATTAGTTCTAACAGCTTTTTTTGTTGAGTAAGAGTTTTCTGCATAAAGATCTAAGCATCTGCAAACAGAGGTAATTTTATTTCTTCCTTTCCAATTGGATGCCATTTATTCATTTATTTGCTTGTTCATTAATTAATTAATTCTTTTTTTTTTTTGCCTTGTTTCTCTGACTAGAACTTATATTACTATATTAACACGAACTAGTAAAAATGGCCATCCTTGCCTTGTTTTTGATCTTAGAGAAAAATCTTTCAGTCTTTGACCATTAAGATGTTTACTATGGGGCTTTTCATATATGATTTTTATTGTATTGAAGTAATTTCCTCCCATTCCTAGTTTGTTGAATGTCTTCATCATGAAAAGGTGTTGAATTTTGTCACATGTTTTTTCCATTAACTGAGATGCTCATGTGTGTTTTTTCTCCATTCATTTTATTGAAAGGGTGTACTACATTGATTTTCATATGTTGAACGATTCTTGAATTTCAGTAATAAATCCCACTTAATTGTAGTGTATAATCCTTTTAATAAGCTACTGGATTCTGTTTGGTAGTATTTTGTTAAGGATTTTACATCAAGTTTCATTAAAGATATTGGTCTGTAGTTTTCTTGTAGTGTCTTTGGCTTTGGCATTAGGGTTATGCTAGCTTTAGAGAATAGTTAGGAAGTGTTCCCTTTTCTTGCAAAAGTTTGAGTAGGATTGGAGTTGGTTCTTTAAATGTTTTATAAGATTAACCTGTAAAACCATAAAGTTTAGAGCTTTATTTAGTTGGTGTGTGATTTTTAAATACTGATTCAATCTCATTACTACTTGTAGGGCCAATCCAAGTTTACCTCTTGGTAATTTACTCTTGGTAGATTATACATTTCTAAGAATTTGTCCATTTCATCTAGGTTACCCAATTTGGGGGCATACCATTGTTCATGGAACTTTTGTATAATCATTTTATTTCTGTGGAGTTGTTAGTAATGTCTCCATTTTTGTTTCTAGTTTTTGTAATTTGCATTCTTCTTTTTCTCTTACTTGATTTAGCTCAAAGTTTGTCAATTTTTTTATCTTTTCAAAGAACCAAATTTTGGTTGGTTTCTCTCTTTTGTTTTTCTCTTATTTTAATCTTTATTATATCATTTCTTCTGCTAGCTTTGAGTTTAGTTTCTCTTCTTTTTCTAGTTCCATGATTTGTAGAACTAGGTGTTATTTTGGCAGCTTCTTTTTTTTTAATGTGTTTAAAGCTATAAATTTTTCTCTTAGCACCACTTTCACTGAGTCCCATAAATTTTGGTATATTTTATTTTCATTCATCCTAAGTATTTTCTAATTTCTCTTGTGATTTTTCTTTGATCATTTAAAAGTGTATTGTTTAATATTTATGTATTTGTGAATTTTTCTATTCTACTTTTTTATTGATTTTTAACTTCATCCTCCTGTTGTCAGAGAAATATTTTGTACAATATCTCTTTATAAATTGATTAAGGCTTAATTTGTGGCCTAAATTTATTAAGGCTTAAATTGTGGCCTAAGGTCTATCCTGGGAAATTTCCCATGTGTATTTGAAAACAATATGACTACTCTTATGGTTGGATAGAGTGTTCTCTTTCTGCCTCTTAAATCTAGTTCACAGGACGCCTGGTTGGCTCAGCAGCTGAGCGTCTACCTTTGGCTCAGGGGTGCGGGATCAAGTCCCACATTGGGCTTCCTGAATGGAGCCTGCTTCTCCTTCTGCCTGTGTCTCTGCCTCTCTCTCTCTCTCTCTCTCTCTCTCTGTCTCTGTGTCTCTCATGAATGAATAAATAAAATATTTTTTAAAAATCTAGTTGGCTTGTTGTGTTGTTTAAGTCCTTTACTTTCTTATTTTTCTTTTCTCTGATGTTTCTATCCATTGTTGAGATTAGAGTATTGAAGTCTCCTACTATTGTTGTAGAATTGTCTATTTTTCCCTTCGATTCTGTCAGTTTTTGTTTCATATGTTTTTATTGCTTGTTGTTAGATGCATAAGTGTTTTTAATTGTTATATCTTCTTGCTGTATTTGAGACAGTCTAGGAAAAGCAAGAGGGACTTATTTACTCTAAAGCCACTGGTCTGGGACAAGGGTTAAAAGTTTCTGTATGCTCAGAGACAAATTCCTCCCTCTGGGAAAGCAAACAAATGGGAGTAATGGTTATCTGGGCAAAATTAGAAGTAACAATTCAAAACCTGCTTGCACAAGTATTTCTATTTTCCAGGAGCCCTAAAAGAATGTCAACCATTGAAAAAGACATCCTGTGATTGTCTTGTGTCCACCGAAAAATAACAACCACAAGACCATAGGACTGAGAAATGCTTCTCCATCTCAGCCTCACCCTTCATAAAAGTGCCTTTATAAAGCCTTGTACTCTATGCCTTCAGGGAATGATATTCCTTTTTTGTGTCGGCTCCCTTATATATAAGCTATCTCTGATAAATTCCATCTGCTTTCTTTCTCTCAAGTTCAGTATTCATTTTGATGACATTTAAGACACAAGAACCCAGTGTTGGAGGTCTGGTAACATATTGAACCTTTTATTAATATTTAATGTCCTTCTTTTTCTCTTGTAATTTTTTTACTTGAAGTTTGTTTTCCTTGATATTATTCTAGAGACCCCTGCTTGTTTTTTGTTACTCTTTTTTTGTGGGATATCTTCTTCAACCTTTCTATTTGTCTCCTTCAATCTAAAGTGAGTCCTTTGTAGATAACATGTAGTTGGATCTTTATCTCATCTCTTTTTTTTTTTTTGAAGAGTTCATTTACATTTAAAATAATAAGAAGGGATTTATTTGTTCCTGTACTGTTTGTTTTCTATATACATTACAGCTTTTTTGTTTCTCGTTTCATGTATTACTACCTTCTTTTGAGTTTAGTTAATTTTATGTAATGAAACATTTAATTTCTTTTCTCATTTCCTTTTGCATATTTTCTTTATGATTACCATAAGCATTACATTTAACAGTGGCCAGTGGCCCCTTTGTCTGTGCTTCTATGATCAGAAGCAGCAATCAGAGGACAGATCCCCTAGTATTTGGATCATATATGTCCTTTTTGCTCACCCTTGCTCCACAACCTTCGTGTAAGCTATTTCAGGAATGCATACATAGCTGCCTGCCATGAGATTTGGGCTTCTAAGCTGCTACTGTGCTAAGAGATGAAATTGACTGAAATTAACCACAATTTATTATTCAGTCCTTCTCCCTGGAAGTTATGAACTGTCAATAGACCCCAGAATAGTTCTATCAAATTCTGTTGGTGTAATTTTTGTCTAGATAGAGAGACAGATTCCTTATGCTTCCAACTCTGTCATCTTCCCTGAATAATTACTTGCTATAAAATTTTAAAGGAAGAAATCATGTCCACATTTATGTTTGTTTGTTTATTTATTTATTTATTTATTTATTTATTTATTTATTTATGACAGAGAGAGAGAGAGAGGCAGAGGGAGAAGCAGGCTCCACACAGGGAGCCCAACGTGGGACTCAATCCTGGATCCCCAGGATCAGGCCCTGGGCTGAAGGCAGTGCTAAACCACTGAGCCACCCTAGCTGCCCTCATGTCCACATTTAAAAGTGATTCATACTTCAATGCATTTCTAGACAGAGGCATTTACTTTTTTCTCACTCTTCTAGCCAACCCTGCTAATTTATACTAGATTATTTTTATTTATGAAAGGGAAACAGTGAAAATATGATAGGATATTTACTTAGAGGAATTAAAGAGAAAATGCAAGTCACAAATATAAAGAATATTTTTAGAATAGTCCATACAGCTTTATACAATATGTTCTCTACTTGCTCACACTGATTTCTTGCCAATGATTTTTTGTTAACTATTAAATATATTTTTATTCCTCCTTGTACACTATGATTTCAAAGTATCCAACTACTTGCATATGAATAAACAAACACACTTTACTTTTTCCATGTCTTCCTGCTTATGGATTTGTTATTCCCTGTGTTTGTCATGTTCCTCTTCTTCACAACCATTCAGCAAATTCCCTTGTATCCTTCAAGACTTAGTGTAAACATGACTTTTTAAAAATGAGTTTACATATCCTTTTTTCTTTGTGCAAGCAGAGTTAGTATTCCTTTCTTCTGTTTTTATTTTCCAACATTTGTTCATGCTTCTCTTACTTCATTATCATCCTGCAGAGGTGATTATTTGTTTGCCCATCTGTTTTCCATTTAGACTGAGAGAGTATCCTTGAGGGAAAGGTTCTGTTTTATTCATATCAGCTCCCTGATCAGAAAGAGACAGACTCAATAAATGGTGAAAAAAAAGAAGATAATTGGTATATAGCTCCCTTTTCTATATTCTGAAGGAACCAGGACCTTTGAAAAATATAAACATCATGGAAATAAAATTTAAAAGATAGATTTGTGAAGAAACTAGCAATTAAAAAATAATTAAGCACATTTAGAAATGACTCTCAATTATAGGATTTAAGAGATAAAATTATTTCCGTGTAATTCCAAATTAATCAAAATATAAAGTAATTTGGACTTCCCTTGCCCAACTCACTTGTGTACTTTTAACAAAAATATACATTCTAGGACTCTTTTCTCACTCATAAAATTAGGGAGTCAAATAAAGCCTCTGCTAGATAAAAATCCTGTTAACTAGATCATTTCCCAAACTTTCAGGAAACGTAGCTGGTCTCTGATTGCTATCCTTCTAGAAAGCAGATGACAGCAGAGATTTACAGGTGCACTTTGAATTCCCAAATGATCTGAAGCCGAGAAGAGGAGAGCACACTGGATGTTGCCAGATTGAGCAAAACAAATGTTTTTTGTTTAGGGATGGAGAATTCTCTCTGGAGGATCTTTAGACTATTCATGTAAAATAATAAGTTTATGAAATCAATTTATTACCATTTTTAGGAGCAACTCTCGTGGAATGACAATAGAAGAGAAATTAACTTATTGTGAGTAACATTTAATAACTGAGGCCACAGAGACAGGTATGAAAGAACACCTGGTCATTGATTTATTCACATCTTCACAATGTGTGGAAATAGATGGTGGTAATAAATCTGGGGGAAAAAAACTTGAGATTGGAGATGAGAAATTTCCTTAAGTATGGAGATAATCAAATGGTGAGACAAAGAAAGGATATTTCTTAAACTGATCAGGCACTGTAGAGATGGAAAATTCTGGTCTTGCTAATTGTGCGAGCAGGCATGTGTGACAATGAGTAGTCCAGAGCCTCAGGTTATGAAAGAGGGTACAAGAGCATATATCATTGGGGTTTCTTGAAGTTTTAGTTTTAAGTAGCACAGGGTGAGTTATTAGGCCTTTATATTTTATGACATGATGGTTTTGTGAGGTTTATTTTTGCCTTTTGGCTACAAGAATGGTTTCATTGTCAAGGAAGAATTTTTAGTAAGAAGTGTCTTTCTTAATTTTTAAAAGTGAAATCTTAACAATAAAAAGGTAGATAATGGAACAACTTAGAGAAGAGGCCAATGGTATGAATTATTTGAACATATGAAGGGATACAGGTAAGGTTTCCATTACCTTTGGTCTCTCAGCAATAAATATTGGTACCACCTCTCCTGATAAAGTGAACGCACTCTGGACACAGACTTTCTTGGTAATCTTTTTCCCAAGGCAGAAAAATAAAGTTCTGGTATACATATCTCACTAATTACTAATTAATAACATGAATGTTCTTAGACGAGAGAAAATATACTTCTGGAGGTCTTGGGCCTAGGGGAGTGTTTGAGAGATAGAGAAGCAGAAGCCCAACTATGATTGGTGTTCAAGAAGTTTAAGTAAATCAATAAAAATAAGACCTGTGGGGAAGGTAACAGATAAGTGAGAAGTGATAATAAGGGCCTACTTTGCTTTTCTCTAACTAATCATGATAGCTATAGAGAGAAACCCAGAAAGTTAGAATTTAGACATTCCTTTCTGGTTCCCTGTACAATCTTTTATAACCCTGTATTATCCACTCAAAGTAGGAAGATCAAGTAGGTTTCTCTGTAGTACTGAGATTTATCCAGCCATTTTTCCAATTTCACCCATTTGCTAACTGAAATTCATTTGACAAGGTATAAGACCTTAATTGTTACAAAGCTGCAGAAAAGACTACACACTTCATCACTTAGGAAAAACTTCAACTGAATATTTTTTCCTAAATTGTATTTGTTTTTATATGTACAGATAAAATTGATATTTTCCCTGATTACCTCCCCAATCTTTTACTCCTATTACTACTGAAATTTCTTTGAATGGTGAAAGTTTATATTTCAGAGCTTAGGATTTCTAGGAATCACTCTTGGTAAGATAATAAGAGAAGTTGTTGGGTTTTCTGTTGTTGTTGTTGTTTTTTCAGCAAATCCCAAAGGATCCTTATGCTGGTGTATGCATTTGTGTGTATGTGTTTATTAATTCTTAGGAATACAACTATTTTGTTATTAGTTGTAATTATTCAAGGATGTCAAGATGTATCAGTTGTTTGGGATGAATGTCCATAAATAATATCATTACCAGTTATAAAGCTTTTGTTTAAGAACATTCGAATATCTTTTCACTAGGATTCAAAATCCTCAGTTTACCATTCACTTCATGAGATCCAATGCTTAGTTTGATATAAAGAGGGCCAGGTATCACCAACATACATAGTTGGGCTGAATTACAGACAGAAATCCTGAGCTTATAATGAAAGTTTTTTATAATGGCCAGTGAGCCTTCCTGACCCTTGTTTTGGAGTGGAACAAGATCTCTGTTAGTTTTCAGACTTAATCTGTGTTCTTGTTGACAACTCTGATTGGCATAGTGGCAAAATCATTGAATCTCACATGGAGTAATCTCATAGCTTAGGTGGACTGAATGCTATAGGATTCTTGGATCTGATTAAGGTAGGATTCAGCCCCCACCCCAAGTGACTGTATCACCAGTTTGAATTTTGCGTTCTTATGACTTATAAGAAATATAAATATCTTCCTGAAAAATCTAAAAAACCTTTGAATTTGATGGAATCTTACATTTTCCCTCTCATACATTTCCTATTTGTTTGAGGCACATCATTTTGCATAATAAATAATATCTGAAATTTGGATATTCATTATAGGTCTATTTGATTTACTCTCATATCTTCTAGGGTATTTGACTGGCACTAATAAAACATATTTGTTTTCAGAGGCCCTATAACTATAAACTTCAGGAAATAATTTCTTTTTTAGGTTCAAGTAGCTGAGTAAAATGTACATAGAAAGGAATAATGTTCATTGAATTGGTTTTCTTTACATGAGTGACAGCTTTTCTCTCCCATCTTTCATAAGAATATAAATCTAAAGTGCAGTCGATAACTATTGAATGCTCAGTTTATATTTCCCATTTCATCTTTTATCAGCTTCGTGGCAAATAGCTTATAAGATTTGTTTAATATGATTTCACAATTACTTGGTTTCACTGATGGGTATCTCTAAATCATTTACTGCTACCCAAAGTTATAATAAATCTAAAAGGGACTTTTTTAAAAAAATAATTTTTCAGTAATAGAGCTGCCATATGTTGCTGTGAAATACAGCTTCAGGTTGATAGCATCTATTGTTTTACCCACAGTAAAACATTTAAATAGAGCAAAAAGGATGAAGTAAAAAGCAAGTCTCCCTCCTATAGTGGGTCCCATGCTTTCTTTTTTTTAATCAAGAAAAAAATAAAGTAAAATAAGAATTCTGTATATTCTTCCAGAAATTTCTCTCTCTCTCTCTCTCTCTCTCTCTCTCTCACACACACACACATACACACCTTTTATATAAACATTATGAGAATATTAAACACATAGTATTTGCTTTTTAATACTTTCTTATAATGATTTTTAACATTTATATGCAATAAAAAGCATAGCTCTTGAGTTTGCAGTTCAGTGATTTTTGAGAATTGTAGACACTTACGAAATCATTATCCAAATAATGATTAAAAGAACATTTCTAGTAGGAGTGAATGGGTGACGGGCACTGGGTGTTATTCTGTATGTTAGTAAATTGAACACCAATAAAAAAATAAATTAAAAAAAAAAAGAACATTTCTATATCTTTGGAAATTCTTGTATGCCCTTTTCATATCAGTTCCTCTAAATTTTCAATATTTTCTAATTTATATCACCACAGATTGATTTTGCCTATTCTTAGAGTTCATATAAATAGAATCATACTCATCAAGAAATAATATTTTTCTTAACATTTGTTGTTTTAAGTTTTTGAATTTTAGTTTTGTGCATGGCATGTGGTAAAGACCTATTAAAATCTTCTCAACATTTAACGGTTATATATTTTAGAATAGTTTATCCTTTTCCCACAAATTTACTGAAACATGCTACCCATGTTTCATTTTAAGTTTTCATAGAGAGTAGTTCTTTTTTTGGATCCTCTATTGTGATTGTCACTGTACTGATGCCATAACACCATAATTGCCATAGTTTAAAATAGGTCTTCATGTTCACTAAGGCAAATCCCATCATCTTTCTTTACTTCAAAATTATCTTAATATTCTTTACTTTTTATACTCCATTGGATTTGGGAACAGCTTGCTGAATTTTTTGTAAAACAGTTTTTAAAAATAGATTATTTTGAATTTGGTTCTTCCAATGAACCTCCAAAGACATTTACTTTTGATACTGTTTTGGGGCCAGAGAGTAAACAACTTGCTGTTTATAACTTAACTGCAAGACTTATTATTGATTCTGTTCTTGAAGGCTACAATGGGAGTATTTTTGCATATGGACAAACTGGAACAGGCAAAACTTTTACCATGGAAAGTGTTCGAGCTGTTCCTGAACTTAGAGGAATTATTCCAAATTCATTTGCTTACATATTGGTCACATTGCTAAAGCAGAGGGTGATACAAGATTTTTGGTTCGAGTGTCATATTTGGAAGAATATAATGAAGAAGTCTGTGACCTTTTGGGCAAGGATCAGACAGAGGTTAAAGCTTTATTGCGATGCCTGGGTGGCTCAGGGCGTGATCCTGGAGTTCTGGAATCCAGTCCGACATTGGGCTCCGGCAGGGAGCCTGTTTCTCACTCTGCCTCTGTCTCTGCCTCTCTGTGTCTCTCATGCCTAAATAAATAAATAAATAAATAAATAAATAAATAAATATAATAGAAACTAGCTTTATTGAAATATTTTTAAAATGCATGGTTTGTATTAAGGAATGAAACTGGACTACTTCCTTACACAATAGACAGAAATGAATTCAAAATGGATGAAAGACCTAAATGTGAAACATGAAACCATTAAAATCCCAGAGCCAAAAACAGGCAGTAACCTCTTTGAAATTGGTGGTAGCAACTTTTTACTAGATATGTCTCTGGAGGCAGGGGAAATAAAAGCAAAAATAAATAATTGGAGTTCATCAAAATAAAAGCTACTACACAATGAAGGAAACAACCAACAAAACTAAAAGGCAACCTATGAAATGGAAAGATATTCACAAATGATGTATCAGATAAAGGGTTAGTATCCAAGACATATAAAGAACTTATGAAACTCAACACCAAAAAAGGAATAACCCATTTTAAAAAGTGGTAGAAAACCTGAATATATATTTTTCCAAAGAAGATATCCAGATAACTGAGAAATGCATGAAAAAATGCTGAACATAAGCTCATCATCAGGGAAATACAAATCAAAAGTATAATGAGATACCACCTCACACCTGCCAGAATAGCTAAAATCAACAACACAAGAAACAACAGATAGAGCCTGATTCTCCCTCTGCTTATGTCTCTGCCTCTCTCTCTTTCTGTATCTCTCATGAATAAATAAATAAAACTTAAAAAATAAAAAAGAAATGCCACTGATTTCTGTGCATTCATTTTGTATCCTACCACATTGCTGGATTCCTGTATGAGTTCTAGCAATTTTGGAGTGGAGTCCTTTGGGTTTTCTATATACAGTATCACGTCATCTGTGAAGACAGAGAGTTTGACTTATTCTTTGCCAGTTTGAATGCCTTTTACTTGTTTTGGTTGCCTGATTACTGAGGCTAGCACTTCTAATACGATGTTGAATAGCAGTGGTGAGAGTGGACATCCCTGTCGTGTTCCTGATCTTAGGGGAAAGGCTTTCAGTGTTTCCCCATTGAGAATGATATTTGCTGTGGGCTATTTACAGATGGCTTTTATGATACTGAAGAATGTTCCCTCTATCCCTACACTTTGAAGAGTTTTTAATCAAAAATGGGTGCTTTATTTTGTCAAATGCTTTCTTTGCATCTATTGAGAGGATCATATGGTTCTTGTCTTTTTTTATTGATGTGATCTATCACATTGGTTGTTTTACAAATGTTGAACCACTCTTGTATCCCAGAGATAAATCCCACTTGATCATGGTGAATAATCCTCTTAATATTGAATCCTATTGGCTAGTATCTTGTTGAGAATTTTTGCATCCGTGTTGATCAGGGATATTGGTCTATAATTCTCCTTTTTGGTGAGATCTTTGTCTGGTTTTGAGATCAAGGTAATGCTGGCCTCATAAAACAAGTTTGGAAGTATTCCTCCCATTTCTATCCTTTGAAACAGCTTTAGTAGAATAGGTATTATTTCTTTCTTAAATATTTGATAGAATTCCCCTGGGTAACCATCTGGCTCTGGACTTTTGTGGCTTGGGAAGTTTTTGATGACTGCTTCAATTTCCTCACTGGTTATTGGCCTGTTCAGTTTTTATATTTCTTCCTGTTTCAGTTTTGGCAATTTGTACATTTCCAGGAATGTATCCATTCCTTCCAGATTGGCTAATTTATTGGCATAGAGTTACTCATAATATGGTTTTAAAATCATTTGTGTTTCCTTGGTATTTGTTGTGATCTGTCCTCTTTCATTCATGATTTTATTAATTTGAGTCTTTTCTTTTTAATAAGTCTAGCTATCTATCTTATTAATTTTTTTTCAAAAAGTCTGGCTATCTTATTAATTCTTTCAGAGAACCAGCTCCTGGTTTCATTGGTTTGTTCTACAGTTCTTCTGGTCTCTATTTCATTGATTCTGCTCGAATATTTATTATTTCTCTTCTTCTGCATGGCTTTATTTGCTGTTCTGTCTCCAGTTCTTCTAGGTGTAAGATTAGTTTGTGTATTTGAAATTTTTCCAGTTTTTTTTAGGACGCTTGTATTGAGATGGTCCTCATAGGACAACCTTTGCTCTTTCCCAAAGATTCTGAACAGTTGTACTTTCATTTTAGTTAGTTTCCATGAATCTTTTTAATTCTTCTCAAATTTCCTGGTTGACCCATTCATCTTTTAGTAGGATGCTCTTACACCTCCAAGTGTTTGAGTTCCTTCCAAATTTTTTCTGTGATTGAGTTCTAGTTTCAAAGCACTGTGGTCTGAAAATCTACAGGGGATAATCCCAGTCTTTTGGTATTGGTTGAGACCTGATTTGTGACCCAGTTTGTGCTCTATTCTGGAAAAAGTTCCATGTCACTTGAGAAGAATATGTATTCAGTTGCATTAGGATGGAATGTTCTATATATATCTATGAAGTCCATTTGGTCCAGTGTGTCATTCAAGGCCCTTGTTTCTTTGATTATCTTCTCGTTAGATCTGTCCTTTGCTGAGAGTGCCATGTTGAATTCTCCTACTATTAATGTATCATTATCTATGTTTCTTTTTACTGTGGTTATTGATTGATATAATTGGCTGCTCCCACATTAGGGGCATAAAGATTCATAATTGTTAGATCTTCTTGTTGGATAGACTCTTTAAGTATGATATATGTCCCTCTTCATCTCTTACTACAGTCTTTGATTTAAAATCTAATTTATCTGATATGAAGATTGCTACCCTAGCTTTCTTTTGAGGACCAATTTTCATGGTAAATGGGTCTCCACCCCCTCATTTTAAGTCTCAAGGTGTCCTTAGGTCTAAAATGAGTCTCTTGTAGAAAGCACACAGATAGGTGAGTCTTGCTTTTTTATCTAGTCTGATATCCTGTGTCTTTTCACTGGATCATTTAGCCCATTCACGTTCAAAGTAACTACTGAAAGATACGAATTTAGTGTAATAATATTACCTATACAGTCCCTGTTTCTGTGAATTGTTTCTTTGGGGTCCCTCCTTCACTTATAAGGTCTTCTTTAATATTTCTTGTGGAGATGGTTTGGTGGTGATATATTCATTCAGTTTCTGCCTATCTTGGAAGCACTTTATCTTTCTTTCTATTCTGAATGACAGCCTTGCTGGATAATCTATTCTTGGCTGCATGTTTTTCTTTAGTACCCTGAATATATCATGGCATCCCTTTCTGACCTGCCAGGTCTCTGTGGAGAGGTCTGCTGTTAATCTGATATTTCTCCCCATGTAGGTTAGGAATTTCTTTTCTCTAGCTGCTTTTAGGATTTTTTTCTTTATCTCTGAAATTTACAAGCTTCATATAATTATTCTATTATATGTTGGGATATTGATTGGTTTTTGTTTATATCTCTATCTCTTAGATATGAATACCTGTTTCCTTCTTCAGATTAGGGAAGTTCTCAGCTATGATTTGTTCGAATATATTTTGTAGTCCTCACTCTCTCTCTCCACATCCTCTGGAATCCAAATAAGACCAATATTATTCCTTTTCAAACTATCACTTATTTCCCAGAGCTGCTCCTCATGGGCTCTTAATTGTTTTTCTCTTTTTTCCTCAGTTTCCTTCCTTTCCATCGACTTGTCTTCTTTATCACTCACTCTCTCATACTTCATTAGTAGTTAGAGCATCCAGTTTAGACTACATCTCAATTAAAATATTTTTAATTTTTGCCTGATTAGATCTCAATTCTGCAGTAAGAGAATCTCTAGAGTCCTTTATGCTTTTTTCAAGAGCCACCAGTAATTTTATAATTGTACCCCTTAATTATATCTGTCATGTTGCTTAAATCCATATCCATTAGATCTGTGGCAGAGAGTATTCCTTCTAGTTCTTTCTTTTGTGGTGAATTCTTCCTTCTAGTCATTTTGTCCAGTGCAGAATGGCTGTATGAGCAAGCCAAGTAAAAATATCAACCACAACCTAAGTAAAATACACCATACACAATTCTGAAGAGGTTAGGGACCAGAAAGCAAAAGAAAATGGAAAAAAAAGACCATGGAATTGAAAAAAAAATTTTTTTTTAAAGTGGAGGCAAGGAAGTAGTGGGGGAAAGAGAATATAGTCTCACAGAGTTAACCGAGAGGGTGGTCCTCTTGGTTCTGAGTGTATTTTGTTCTGTATGTTAGAAGGTGCTAAATTCTAAGTTTATATAAACAAAGAAAACTTTATATAGAGAAACAAAAGCAAAAACAATAAAACAAAAGAGGGGGCGGAATGGGAAGGAAGAGAGAATATAATCTCACAAAATGTACCAAAATGGTTATCCACTTGGTTCTGAGTGTATTTTGGTCCATATGTTAGAAGGTACTAAATTCCAAAATTATTTTATTATTATTATTCCAAAACAAACAATTATTATTCCAAAACAAAACAAAACCCCAAAACTTATGTATCTACAAAAATTAAGTTGAATATGTTGAAAGGAAGCCGAAAATAAGAATATATCTATGAGATGTAATTTTAAAACTATGCAAGTCAAAAAGGAAAAAAGTTGAAGAGTTGATAAAATATAGTTAAGGCAGAAAAAAGAAAGAGTATTGGAAACTTTTAACCTGAAAGATAAATGAATCATAAGGAAAAAAATACTTGAGTTTTATATGCTATTTTCCCTCAATCCTGGAACCTTCTAGTGCTGCTTGGTCAGTATACTTGTGTTCCCTTTTCTTCCAGCTTCCATCCCAGTCTTCTAGGGGACAGGCCTCCTGCATTGATTCTCAGGTGTCTGTGCCTGGACGCAGATGCCCCACCTCTTGCCAAGTGGCTTGGTTCAGTTTAAGCTTTTTGCCTTGTAGGTCTTCCTTCCCTGGAAACTGCACCTCTGCAGAGTGAAAGGAGAAAAAAAAAATGGCAGCCAGATCTCCAGCCCTGGAGCCAAGAGCTCCCAGCGCGTATAGGAACCACAGTCTCTTAGCACGAACTGGCTCAGGTCTTCCTGGGGGCAGGCATGAAGACACTAATTTGTACAATCTGAAGGGCGCCTGGGGTGGGAGAGCTTTCGCTGTCTTGTGGTCCTCTCTCTCTGGTGCTCCTGGCTTTGCCTCTCCCAGAGGGAATAGAAGATAGCCTGCTTCTGTCAGCTGCCAGGCCCTCGTAAGAATAAATTACTTTTCTCTTTATAGTGTTCCAGCTGTTCTATCTTTACATCTTGGGTTGAATTCGTAGGTATTCAGGATGGTTTGAAAGTTATCCAGCTAAGTTTTGGGGACCAGATGAAACAAGGACCCCTACTCTTCTGCCATCTTGCCCCCTTGAATCAAAATAGCTTTTAAAGAGTAATTGGCTTGAAAATTTGTATTTACTAGGAAATTCTCTGCCTTAGGATTGCAAATAAATACATGAAGAAATTCGAATTTATCTAGAGGATATTCATCACCTAGAAATATTTTACTTCAAAACGGTTTAAAATGTTAGGCAGCTACTTAAGGCCACAGCTGTGGGTGAAGATGCAAGGTGCTGTAAGAGCCGGGTTCACATTTCTAGTGCATAAGTCTTCTGTTGCAATAGGTTTTTGATTTGGAATTAATTTCAGTTAACTTCATCTCTAAATGGATATAATAGAAATAGTGCCTGCCACCTAGGTTTGTTAGGAGTAATAAATGAGTTAGTGTTTAAAAGCACTTAGAACATAGTACACATTATATAAAAGTTAAACAGTAAATTTGAAATGTCCATAATTTCATGTGCTTTCTCTATTAGATTTTATTTGAAAAGTTTTGAGCTTATAACAGAGAGAAGGGCACCTGGGTGGCTCAATCGGTTAAGCATCTGCCTTCAGTTCAGGTCAAGATCTCAAGGTCCTAGGATCAGGCCCTGAGTTGGGCTCCCTGCTCAGCGAGGAGTCTGCCTCTCCCTCTGCCTCTGCCCTTCTCCTGTTTGTGATCTCGCTCTCTCTCAAACAAATAAATTAATAAATCTTAGGAAAAAAGAAAGGAATTTAATGGAATTAGGGGAACACAGAACTCCATGTTTGCTAGGAATGCTTATTTTTTAATTAATTTTTATTAAAATTTTAATTTTAACTCCAGTATAGTTAACATACGGTGCTATATTAATTTCAGGTATACAATATAGTGATTCAACAATTCTGTACAACATTCAGTGTTCATCATGATAAGTGTACTTTTAATTCCTATCACCTTTTTCACCCATTCCCCCTACCCACCCCCTCTGGTAACTATTAGTTTATTCCCTGTAATTAAGAGTCTGTTCTTTAGTTTGTCTCACTTTTTTTCCTTTGCTTATTTGGTTTGTTTCTTAAATTCTACACAAGTGAAATCATACAGCATTTTTCTTTCTCTGACTTACTTCACTTTGCATTATACTATAGAGCTCCATCCATGTCCTAGCAAATGATAAGATTTCATTCTGTTTTATGGCTGAATAAAATATTCTATTGTATATTTACCACATCTTTATCCATTTGTCTATCCATGGACACTTGGGTTGCTTCCATAATTTGGCTATTATATATAATGCTGCAATAAACATAGGGGTGCATATATCCCTTTGAATTAGTTATCCATGTTTTTGGATAAATACCCAGTAATGCAATTACTGGATCATAGGGTGGTTCTATTTTTAATTTTTTGATGAACTTCCATATTGTTTTCCACAGTGTCTGCACCAGTTTGCATTCCCACAACAGTGCACAGGGTTCCTTTTTCTTCACATCCTTGCCAACACCTGTTGTTTTTTGTATTGTTGATTTTAGCTACTCTGACAGGTGTGAGGTGATACTTCATTGTAGTTTTTATTTGTATTTCCCTGATTATGACTGATGTTGATCATCTTTTCTTATATCAGGATGTCTTTTCAGGAGAAATGTATGTTCATGTCTTCTGCCCATTTTTTATTGGATTATTTGATTTTGGGATGTTGAGTTGTATCATTTCTTTATATATTTTGGATACTAACCCTTTTTTGGATATGTCATTTGCAAATATCTTCTCCCATTCGATAGATTGTCCTTTATTTTTGTTGATTGTTTCCTTTGCTGTGTAGAAGCTTCTTATTTTGATGTAGTCCCAATAGTTTATTTTTGCTTTTATTTCCCTTTCCTCAGGAGACATATCTAGAAAGATGTTGCTACAGCTAGTGTCAAAGAAACAGCTGCCTGTGCACTCTAGGATTTTTTTGGTTTCATGTCTTACATTTAGGTCTTTCATCCATTTTGAATTTATTTTTGTGTATGGTATAAGAAAGTGGTCCAGTTTCATTCTTTTGCATGTAGCTGTCCAGTTTTCCCAGCACCATTTGTTGAAGAGATTGTATTTTTCCCTTTGGATATTATTTATTCCTTTGTCAAGGATTAATTGGCTGTATAATTGTGGGTTTATTTCTGTGCTTTCTATTCTATTCTATTGATCTATGTGACTATATTTATCCAAATACTATACTGTTTCGATTACTACAGCTTTGTAATATAGCTTAAAGTCTGGAATTATGATACTTTCAGTTTTGTTTTTCTGTTTCAAGACTGCTTGGGCTATTTGAGGTCTTTTGTGGTTCATACAAATTTTAAGATTATTGGTTCTAGCTCAGTGAAAAACGCTATTGGTATTTTGAGTGGGATTGCATTAAATCTATAGTTGATATTACAATATTTGTTCTTCCAGTCCATGAGCATGGAACATCTTTCCATTTCTTTGTGTTGTCTTGAATTTCTATCACCAGTGTTTAATAGTTTTCAGAGTACAGATCTGTCACCTCTTTGGTTAAGTTTATTTCTAGATATTTTATTGGTTTTGGTACAATTGTAAATGGAACTGTTTTCTTAATTTCATTTTCTGCTGCTTCATCATTAGTGTATAAGAATGCAACAGATAGGGGCACCCGTGTGGCTTAGGTCATGATTTCAGGGTCCAGGGATCAAGCCCATGCTGAGCTCCCTGCTCAGCAGGGAGTCTACTTCCCCCTCTCCTGTGCCCCTTCCCATCACTTGTGCTTCTCCCTCTCTCTCATTAATTAATTAATTAATTAATCAAATCCTTGAAAGAAAAAAGAATGCAACAGATATCTGTATATTGATTTTGTGTCCTATGACTTCACTGAAGTTTTGTACCAGTTCTAGCAATTTTTTGGTGGAATCTTTAGGGTTTTCTATATTGAGTGTCATGTCTTGTATATATAGTGAGAGATTTATTTATTCCTTACAAGTTTGGATGCCTTTTATATCTTCATGTTGTTTAATCACTGTAGCTAGGACTTCAAGTACTGTGTTGAATAAAAGTGGGGAGTATGGCCTCTTTATCTTGTTCCTAAGGTCATGTAGGGGGGAAGCTCTCAGTTTTTCTCCATTAAGTACGATGTTGGCTGTGGGTTTTTCATATAAGGCATTTATTATGTTTAGGTATATTCCCCCAGACTTATTTTGTTGAAAGTTTTTATCATGAATGGATGTTTTACTTTTCAAATGTTTTTTATGCATCTATAGAAAGAGTATATGGTTTCTATCCTTCCTCTTATTAATGTGGTATATCTCATGGATTTAATTGCAAAAATAGAACCACCCTTGCATCCTGGGAGTAAACCCCACCTGATTGTGGTGAATGATTTTTTAATGTATTGTTGGATTCGGTTAGCTGTATTTTATTGAGAATTTTTGCATCTATGCTCATTAGAGATTTTGGCTTGTAGTACTCTTGTTTTGTGGTGTCTTTATCTGGTTGTGCTATCAGGTCGATCCTGACATCACAGAATAAATTTGGAAGTTTTCCTTCCTCTTCTATTTTTTGGAATAGTGTGAGAATAGGTATTAACTCTTCTTTGAATGTTTGATAGAATTCACCTATGAAATTATGTGGCTCTGGACTTGTTTGTTAGGAGGTTTTTGATTACTGATTCTATCTCCTTGTTGGTAATTGATCTGTTTAAATTTTCTGTTTCTTCCTCCTTCAATTTTGATAGGTTATATGTTTCTGGGAATTTATCCTCTTCTTCTAGGTTCTACAATTTGTTGGCATATAATTTTTCATAATATTTTCTTACACTTTTTTGTATTTCTATGATATTGGTTATTACTTCTGCTCTTTCATTTGTGATTTTATTTATTTATGTTCTCTTTTTTGTTTTTTTGTTTTTTTTTTTTTTATGAGTCTGGCTAGAGGTCTATCAATTTTGTTGTTTCATACAGTAAGCCTTTAGGCTTACTCTATGAAATATTCTTTCCTTGGGCTGCTCTGCCTATTAAAAGTCAGAGAGGTGCCTGGGTGACTAAGTCAGTTGAACATCTGACTCTTGGTTTCAGTTTGGGTCATGATCTCAGGGTTGTGAGATCAAGTCCCCCACCCCCACCCTAGTCAGGCTCCACACTCACCTGGGGAGTCTGCTTGGGAATCTCTCTCTCTCCCTCTACTCCACTCTCTCCTTAAAAATAAATAAATCTTTTAAAAATAAGTTATAGATAGAACCCTGACAATGTGAATTACTTTTGAAAAATGGAATATGTCATTTGTTTATTGAATTTTTTTGAAGATTTTATTTATTCAGTTTAGACAGAGAGAGACAGCAAGCATGAGTAGGGGGAGAGGGAGAGTCATAAGGAGAAGCAGGCTCCCCACTGAGCCTAGAGCCCAACATGGAGCTTGATCCAAGGACCCGGAGATCATGACCTGAGCTGACAGCAGACACAACCATCTGAGCCACCCAGGTGCACCTATTGAATTCTTTTAATTCTGCTTTGTATGTATGTGAAATTTTATAAAACTTTAAATTTGTTCAAACTTCTTAATCAGAACTATGAAAAAAAAACAAAGTATTTGCATGCTAAAAAACATGTTCTGTTTCAAAAAAAATGCTCCATTCAAAGTGTAGTAGCCTATAGAAACAATGACTTGTTACACTGCGTTAGGATAGCAGGAAAGCATCTAAGAAATGCCCTGATAAAAGATTAGAATGCCAAGGTTTAGTCAGTGTTAATATGAAAAAGATGATATTGGCAAAAAGTAAAACTTTAGACTTTGGGAAATGCTTCCTATCCTGAGGCTGCTGTGCCTTTGATTTTATTTTCTAGGTCATTGTTTCCCGAACTAGATGCTGAACCCCCAGTGGGACTGTGAAGATATTGTGAGTGTTCTTGGTGATCAGAGCAAAAGAGATCCAACAGTGGTAGGTAGCAGTGAGGGACTGCAGGCAATTATATAAATGAACCAGCTGCCCTCTTTCCTTGGTGCCTCCCTCAGTAGCTCCAAATCAACATGCTTCTAGTCTTTTCAGATCTTCTACCTTGCTGAAAGAGAGATGAGTGCTGATAACTTTAATAACTTTCTCCGTTTTTTCCCCTCTCCTTAATAATTATAGCTATGACTATTAAGCAATTACTTTGTGCCATGAGTCAATGTAATGTGTGTGCATTAAATACATTATTTCATTTAAACTTCAAGATAATTCTATGAGATAGGTATTGTTTTGGGTTTTTTTTGTTTGTTTGTTTGTTTTTCTTTTCTCTAGAGCATAAATGGAAAAACTGAGGCTTGGGAGGTTTTAATGATTTCAAAGTTATTCAGCTAAAAAGAGATGCAGCAGATTTTCAACACAGGTAGCCTGAATATGAGACCCCGAGTCTTTTCTCTCTTTTCTCCTTTGCTTTCATTATTGAATTTTATTGGATGAAATGGCCTAAGAACCATTTCTCTATCATTATGAACTAGACTGAGGATGGAGACTACGCCACTTCAGTAGGGCAACTCAGACAGAATATTCTGCGCTTTTCCAAATGGCAAAAATGTTTCCTACAGAGATTAAGAAATGCCCTTTAGAATCCTCAAACTCTGATTAAGAATTACTTTCTCTAGGAGAGAAGGAGACGTTATTTTTAAAATGCAGCCGATAGAGGAAGGACATACAGACTGATAAAAATTTAGAAACCTTGTTAGTTAATTCTCTACCTTCTCAGACTACTTTGACATAGCTGAATATTTGGGGTGAAGATGATATCATTGCATAAGAATTTTTCAGTCTTTTCAATAAAGATGCTAAAGTATCTCCATCTCACCTTCTCTTTGCTTCCTTCTGCTATCTTCTGCTCCTCACGAAGATAACTGCAATACTGTCATCACTGGAAAGAATTAAGGTACATATTTAAAAGCTTAATTCTTTCAAATGAAAGAATTCTAGTAGAGATTTCTAGTAGTGGTGACAAAAAGAGTTGGGACATTTTCTTCCACAAACAATTGAAAAAATAAAACAGTACTATTAAAGGCAGTTAGTTGAAGGCACTGGGCAATATCCAAAGGCAAACAGAACATGAGGGAAAAAAATACTCTTGGAAGACTGATATTGCATTGGTTAAGAGATGCACATTTGTGATTTTTGCACTTAGAGTGTTCTTCAGTCCCAAGTCCGGCATAAGAAAACCTCAGCCTTTCTAGTGTAATGAGGAAAGTATTCAAGTTTGGAACAACAGAAATACTGGTATGTTATGGGGGATTTTGGAGAAAAACACATTTATTTTACAAATTATTTTACTTTTCCCCTCAAATAGGATTTGAGAGTCTTCCTTATGATGGCCTTTCTTTCGCTGCTCTGAGATAGTCTGTAATTTCATACATTGTGCTTATATTATCTGTTTTTTAAAATAGGAATTTACTTGAAAAACATTGTACATGTTGGCATATTTAGGGCACAGTAGACATGTCAGGCCTTTGTGTTTAACTTCGGTGGAGGGTAGAAGCCTTCTTTTGGGAGATAAAGGCTATAAGAGTGTTGAGAGGAATGAGATAGGTTCTGTAGAAGAAAAACTTGCCTTCAGTCATTGTTAATATTTCTGGTTGTTCATAATGGAAATAATACATTGGATGACCATGTGTTATGGCCCATTAATTTGGATAACCCTAGATGTCACCCTGAGGTGACATATGTGTTCAGGGTAGATCAGTGGTTTGGAAAACTAAAATGTTTATTGGAGTTACACCAATTTGGAAATATTCTCCAGATTCAGATACACCTAGAAGAGGAGGAAGACAAAGATCTAGCCTGGCCTGTGCTCTTAACTCTCCTTCTGCACACCATGTCCATCAATTTGACTTGATACACATACATATTACTCCACCAGAGAGACTTGATTCAGTTTCCCTAGGTGACTGTATTAGTTAAGGTGCTTGAGAGAATAGAACAATCAGATAATATACATATACAAAGAGACGAATTGTAGAAAATTGGCATATTCAATTATGAAGGCTAAGAAGTCCCTCCATTTAGCAAACTAGAGACCCAGGAGAGCCAAGGGTATAGTTCTAGTCTGAGTCTAAAGGCCTGAGAACTAGGAAAGTATATAGTGTAAGTTCTATTCCAAGTCTGAGTCTGAAAGCAGAAGACCAATGTCCCAACTTGAGGACTAGCAGAAAAAGAAAATTCTGTCTTACTCAACCTTTTTATTCTATTCAGGTTTTCCATCAATTACATGAGGCCCATTCACACTGAAGAGGACATTGTGCTTTACTCAGGTACTGATTCAAATGTTAATCTCATCCAAAAACACTCTCTCAGAAACACCCAGAATAATATTTAACCCAATATCTGGGCACCCCATGGTCCAGTTAAGTACATATAAAATTAACCATGAGGGCAGCCCCGGTGGCGCAGCGGTTTAGCACCGCCTGCAGCCAAGGCTGTGATCCTGGAGACCCAGCATCAAGTCCCGCGTCAGGCTCCCTGCATGGAGCCTCTCCCTCTGCCTGTGTCTCTGCCTCTCTGTCTCTGTGTGTCTCTCATGAATAAATAAATAAAATCTTAAAAAATAAAATAAAAATAAAATTAAACATGATAGTGATTCATAGTGAAAATAGGTCTATCTGGTTAATCTCTTTGGCCTAAGAGCTGACCTTGATTAGAAAAGCACACCTCATAACCTCCTGATTCTGGTTGGGCATAGGCTGGTGTGGGCCAAATTCTTATTACCTACAGATTCAATAACTACTATAGTGAGGATATGACAAAGCCACCCAGGCAAAAAATAGAAACTGGTTAGCATTCCCAGATAATACTTGGCCAAAAGAAATATGTCTTAGAGATAAATGCCTTGAGCACATTAAAATCTATGGCTGGAGAAATGCCAAATTGACTTTAACACAGGGCAGCCTTGGTGAGGGCTATAATGAAGAAAAATAATGCTATGAGAGTGCAGGGTAAGGGATAGAGAAAGGCATTTTACTTGCGTCTTAAATTTTTTCATCATTTATCCTCACCTTTGCTTATTTGAGGCACCTTTTTTTTTCAATTGGAATATAATTCACATACCATAAAATCAACCTTTTTATATTGTATAATTCACTGATTTTCAGTATATTCAAATGGTTGTGTAACAACACCATTATCAAACGCCAGAATATCTTTTTCACCCTCAGGGCAGCTTTTTGCAGCACATACTGTTTTCTTGAATTTCACCATCATATATGAATCTAAGGGCATATATGAATGCTACAGCATTAATTTATTGGTGAAATATGTTAACTCATCAATATGACAGAGAAGTAGTTGTTTCTTAATTTGGACTATTTAAGAATGCAACTTTATCAGTTTCTCATACTGTATCTTTGCTCTAACCTTTTTACTATGGTGTTACATGTTCTTGTTATTTTCCCATCACTAGTGTGACTTTTCCTTTTTAGGGAAATAAGTTCAGTTACTAAATAAGCTAATTCCTAAGCCTTTTTACTAAAACTTTAGTCTGCTTTGGGATTCCAGTTGCCATTTAAAATAATCAGCATCTTTACTTGTTAAATGGCTATAAAGAAGTTCAGTTACTAAATAAGCTAATTCCTAAGCCTTTTTACTAAAACTTTAGTCTGCTTTGGGATTCCAGTTGCCATTTAAAATAATCAGCATCTTTACTTGTTAAATGGTTCAGGGTTTTCTCAGTTTGCTGGAGCTATTACAAGCAGTTGAAGCTCTTTGTACCAGGCTACATGCAATGGAAGATCAGTTTGGATCACCAGCCCATTTAAAACCCATTGATAAGTACCTTTCATTATTAAAATAGATTTTGTTTTCTTTAAAAAAATATACTTTATTTATTTATTCACGAGAGACACAGAGAGAGAGAGAGAGAGAGAGATTGAGAGGCAGAGACACAGGCAGAGGGAGAAGCAGGCTCCATGAAGGGAGCCTGATGTGGGCTCCAGGATCCCGGGACTCCAGGATGATGCCCTGGGCCAAAGGCAGGCACTAAACCACTGAGCCACGCAGGGATCCCCTAGATTTTGTTTTCTGTCTCTGTCTCTTGCTGCACGTAGACAGCATGATGACTCAGATTATAAATAATTGTTTATCACTAACCATATCAGAATTGTCTATATACCTAGGCCTAGAAATCTCCTTGAAATTTTCATCTCAAAGCTTATCTCCAATATTCATCACATTGTACTGTCATATGTATCTGCAAAACACAAACAAGTGTTATATGAAATAGAAGGGTATAATAAATAATCAAACATAAAATTTTCAAAACATACACTGTGACAGTACAATTTACTTCTAGCTGACCCAATCTGTGCTTTTCAATGTTTGCAATAGCAAGGTGTCAAGGAGAAAATTGAGCCATAGGATGTAAAAATCCCTTCTTTAGAGTAGAATTTCCCTTTGATTCTTTACTATACTACTAGATATTGTTGGTGTTGGGTAAAGGGAAGTTGAGGGAGGTGATGAGAGGAAAGGCAGGCTATCATCAATCTACTTCCTGGTCCTCCCTCTCTGCCATATCCACTGTTTATTATTGGCTATCCCTTTCTTTTATCAATACCTGAAGAGGACCCAAACAATTTCTACTACTATTATATTTTATATTCAATGCTGATAACCTTGAGCTCCTATCAGTAGGAGATACATTTTGTGTTATTTTTCTGCTGATGCTAATAAGTCTCATCTGAGTGGTTTAGCTGTCTTGCCTTGTGAGCCATGTGCTCAGTGGGAGTCCCTGGGTTGCTGATGCAAAGGTCAGATGAACGAAAACCTCATTGCAGGGTACTATCTCCCTTTAGTACTTACCAACTCTAACTGCCTGTTTATTTGTCACTTTTCGCCACTGAATTAGATGTTCCATGAAGGAAAGTTTTTTTCCTTATTTACTATTAATTCCCTAGTATGTTATGTTACACCCTGTAAAAGGCAAATGTTTCCTATGTGTTTAAATCTTGAGTGAATACTGAACTCCCTAAAACATCTTGCATCCTCCTGCTTCATACTTATTTGTGAGGACAACTACTATAACAAAATGTTCGTGGTAGTCTTATTTTAATAGCGGCAAACCCCAGTAGGCACTGAGCAAGAGCCTAACTCAAAACTGCATTAAAGTCCCACTCTATTGATGGCAGAATCAATGTAATTTTTTTTCTGGTGAAACAAAAACAAGTCAAGTAACACTCAGTATTTTTTTGTGTGTGCATTTTGGCCCATGGGCTACAAACAAATGAAAAGCAATTGTATCCCAGCTGAAGCAATCACCTTTGAGGAATCTCAGAGCCTGTAGTATCTTGAATTACTGAAAATACCTCAACTCTGGTGTCTCCTTAAGACATACATCTGTAGACTGCTCTGCCGATGGGGATTATCTAGTCATTCGGGATGATGCATCATAGGAAGGGCACAGAATGTTGTCCTTCTCTTGCCTCAGACTCTGGGGATATTTGCAGGAAATTAGATACTTTACTTTTGAGATAATTCATTGGCTCTAGTTATTTGTTTCCTAGTTCAAAGCATTCCTTTGCTTCTGCAATGGGATATTATGGAAATTCCCAGGGCATTTTTTTTTTTTTATCAGAGCTATCCCTGTTGTCTTTTTTTTTTTTTTTTTTTTTATTTATGATAGGCACACAGTGAGAGAGAGAGAGAGGCAGAGACACAGGCAGAGGGAGAAGCAGGCTCCACGCACCGGGAGCCCGATGTGGGATTCGATCCCGGGTCTCCAGGATCGCGCCCTGGGCCAAAGGCAGGCGCTAAACCGCTGCGCCACCCAGGGATCCCTGTCTTTTATTCTTAAGAGCAAATCATGTCACTGGGGTGGCATTTAAGAGCCAGTTGTCTCCAATAAAAAAAAATATACCAAAAAACCCCTATGTGTTGGCAAATCGAACTCCAATAAAAAATATACATACATACATACATACATACATACATACATAATAAATAAAAGCCAATTGACTCTTTCCTTGTCTTTATAGTAACACTTGTTGCCTGACAGTGACACCCTGCAACTTACCACAGCTTTATTTAGTACAATTGAGTCCATTTCTTTTCCTTCATCTCTCTGATGTCTTCCGGATCAGATTACTAATAAAGTCGTCATTGCTTTTTTGTAAGTCTCTATTACCATTTCTTGGCCAGTATTGCTTGTTTCCATTCCTTGTGTTGATTATCTTCTAGACTCACCATGTCTACTCCGGTACAGTACTCCCTTTTTGGTCTGTTGCCCTCCCCCCCCCCAACCTTTTGGATTTTTCCTTTACAGAATCATACTTTGCATAAACTCTCAAGTCAAGATGACCGGCTTCTCACTGAGCTCTTGTTTAAGATCCACTTAATTGAGAAACTCTTTCCACCAGATTATGTGGATGACTAGAAAAAATACTATCTGAGCTTCAGAAAATTTTTAAAACGTTGGCTGTGGCTATTTCTGTTCCCTGAAGTTGCTTACCATTTGCTAAAAATCTTCTTAACTCTGTGTAAACTTGGCCTCCCTCAGAATGGAGTGAAAGATGAGAGGGAAGGAATAACTCATTTTATCTCTTATAGCAAACATAAAGTGAATCATCCTTAAGAAATGTTAGGACATAGTAATTATGAATCACACTATTTTATAGTTGAGATAACCAAGTCCTAGAAAGAAGGTTAATCTCCAGTCTATACAGCTAACAAAAGAGGAAGGAACCAGGTTTCCAAGCCAGGCAATATAATTTCTAATCCCAAGCTCTGCCTATTAAATGTGGTTTGATCTCTGCGTGAGGTTTAAAATGGATGCATTTCCAATGTTATAGTTTTAGAAACAATTGGGAGAGGAGGTGGGGAAAGAAGTAAGTCACATAATAATAGATGAAGATCTTGTTAAATATTAATTGGATCTCACTTGGGCCAGCAATCTTGTAGAAGCTGGGCATATGTCAGAGGACATTCAGACTAGCCTTGTTCAATATTATAGTTTACATTCACAAGAAAGTACAAGATAATGGTCAGATCTCTGAGGGAAATAAAGCAAGATGATTTGATTGTAACTGTGGAGTGATGCTACTTAGCGGGCCTGGGAAGCCTTTTCAGAGGAGGTAACATTAGAACTGAGAATTGAATAGTTCATATTTTATTCATTATTATTAAAATTAGAAATAAATGTTTCAAACTGTGTCAAAAATTTGAAAGCAATATGAAATCCTTCCAAAGCTAAAACAAAACAACAAAAAAACAAAACTTAGTGAAGCATCTTATTAAAACCCAAAGATAGAAAGACAATTTCCAAGTCTTTTTTTCTCTCTAACATTTATCCTTCTCGCTCCCTTCTTTTCAGAATAAAGATACAAAATATTTACATTCACTTTAATATGATAAAAGACATTTATTTTTCTACTTTATTTTTATCCATTGATATAGACAGAGTTTTAGAAGTTGAATAGTTTAGAAGAACTTAAAAGGAAAGAGAACTGTCTTCTGTTACACTCATCCCCACCTGTAGTACCCACATCTCAGAGACAATGTCCTTCGTTTGCTCTTTGCTATTTTCTCAAGCTTTTGCCTTCATGACTTAAAAATAATAGATTTATATAGTTCCTTGATTTTTCAGCTTACCTTGTTATGCATTGGTTTATTTAATTGAAATTTATATTTTAACTTTCTTATTCTCTCCTCACAAATTTCCTCTATCTTTTAAGAAGAGTTATACCATTATTTTAATTGGCTTAATTAAGGAGCACCTGGGTGACTCAGTGGCTGAGCGTCTGCCTTTGGCTCATGTCATGATCCCAGGGTTCTGGGATTGAGTCTCGCATTGGGCTCCCCACAGGGAGCCTGCTTCTCCCTCTACCTGTCTCTCTCTCTCTCTCTCAGTCTCTCCCTTTCTCTCTCTGTGTGTCTCTCATGCATAAATAAATAAAATCTTTTAAAAATAAATTAACAATTAGATCAATCTAGATCTATTAAATCTTTCATCAATTAGATCATTAGAGTTAATGGCTGTGAGTTCACATTATGATGGGGAATGAAATCACTACTAATGACACATATGAGCCATTTAGCTTACTGTGATTACATTGTATTTCTTGTATATCCTTTATCTTCCCAAGTGTTAATGATTGACTTAGTTAGTTAGTTAGTTAGTTAGTTAAATTTATTTCTTTATTTGAGGAATCCCTGGGTGGCGCAGCGGTTTGGCGCCTGCCTTTGGCCTAGGGCGCGATCCTGGAGACCTAGGATCGATTCCCACATCGGGCTCCCGGTGCATGGAGCCTGCTTCTCTCTGTCTGTGTCTCTGCCTCTCTTTCTCTCTCTGTGACTATCATAAATAAATAAAAATTTATTTATTTATTTATTTATTTGAGAGAAAGAGCAGGAGCAGGAGAGACAGAGAGAGAGGGAGAGAGGGAATCTGCAGAGATTCCCTGCTGAGCATGGAGCCCTAAGATCATGACCTGAAGCTAAGTCAAGAGTCAGAGGCTTAACTGACTCAGCCACTCAAGCACCGTTAGCTCATTTTAAATTTTAATTTTTTACCTATGTATTATTAATTCATTTCCAAACTCTCCCTCAGAACTATGAATCTCCTTTCAAACATTCAGTAGTCTCCATTTCAACTTTTTTCTTGGAATATTTTTCCTTGAGTCTTGCATTCTCTTGCTGTAATCTGAGCTGGTTGATTTCTCATCATTCTGAGACTCCTGTTTTCCTTTTTTTTTTTTTTTTTTTTTTTTTTTTTAATAGAGAGCTATGTAGCTTGGATTTCATGTCTTCCTTTTTCTTGAGTTGGTAGGCCAGATAATGACCACTCAAAGATGTGCACACCTTAACCTCTGGAACCTATGTATATGCTACTTTACATGATAAAAGTATGTGTTTAAGGACCACAAGCTGAGGAGATTATTCTGAATTTTTCAGGTGGGTCCATCATAATTACATTAGTCTTTATAAGTGAAAGAGAGAAGCATCAGAGTCAGAGAGAGATTTGAAGACGTTATGCTGCCCTCTTTGAAGACTGGAAGGGATCAAGAGCCAAGGAAAGTAGGCAGCTTCTAGAGGCTGGAAAAGCAAGGCAGCAGATTCTCCCCTACAGCCTCCTGCAGGAACATAATTCCACCTCCACTTTGATTTTAAGACTTGTGACTTCCAGAACTATAAGATAATAAATTTGTATTGTTTTAAACCACTAAGTTATGGTAATTAATTACAGCAGCAATAGGAAACTAATATGATGAGTTACTCTAATTTTGGTAGGACACTTCCTCTAGCATCTTGAAAACACTGCATGGAAGATTGAATTTTTGATGCTTCATATGCCCAAAAATACCTTTATTTTTACTGAAGAGTTCTTAAGGATGGAAATAATTTTCTCTCAGGATTTTGAGGTGTTTCAGCATTGTAGTGCTCCTTCCAGTGACAAGTTTCATGCCATTCTGATGCCTGATCCTATGTTTATGCCTGCTTTATTTATTTATTTTCTCTTAGAAAGCTTCTGGTAGACTCTTTGTTCCTGCTCTTGAGAAATTTCCTAATGATATGCTTTGCTTTAGTATAGGTCTTCTTCTATCTGTGACATATTAAGTGCTCAGAATAAAGAAACTTATTCAGTTCTGGACCATTTTCTGAATCATTTATTTGATAAATTCCTTCCCACTCTTTCTTTTCTCTGTTCTCTTTGTGGAATTTCTGCTCCTGAGTAGATGTACTCAATTGACCTTCAAAGTTTTCTTTTCTTATCTCCTGATTTCTGCTTCTGTCTTCACTCTACTTTGTAGAGATTGCCTTAACCACATCCTCTTCTTAAGTTTTTCATTTCATCTATCTGATTTTTTTTAAAGATCTTATTTATTTATTCATGAGACACAGAGAGAGAGAGAGAGAGGCAGAGACATAGGCAGAGGGAGAGGCAGGCTCCCTGTGGGGAGCCTGATGCAGGGCTTGATCCCAGGACCCTGGGACCATAACCTGAGCCATGTCTGAGCTATAGGTAAATCCTCAGCCACTGAGCCACCCAGGTGCCCTTCATCTACCTGAATTTTAATTTCCAAGACCTCTTTCTTGATTTTTGAGTATTCTTAAAATTTTGCCATTCTTTTATCTTAAATAAGTATAGTATTTTCTTTCCCCTTTTTAAAGAAAGCAATGAAAATATCTGGCTCCTGTTAGGGTATCTTTTTCTGCTGCCCCAGTTCATTTTTGGTCTTTGCTTCATGTAAGAGGCTTTCCTGAAGTGTTTGATGCTTTGCTACCTGTTCACATTTAAGAGTAAGGCCCTATAAAGCTGATAAGGCACTGGGTGTATCAGTTTGTGTGTTGGGGGTAGAAGACAGAGAGAAAGGCTGCTATTGACGGTCTTCACTGAAGTGTTCTATGGCTTGGCTCTTTCTTGAATACAATTTTGATGGTTATTATAGATCACCACAAGATGTGCTGATCATTAACTTCTGAGACAACCATTTTAATCTCTTTTGTGAGATATAAAGTATCTGCTTGTGTTCTTGAAGACAAATGGGAGAATAGACTCAAGTATTTCATTGTTCATTGTATGGATTTTCACTTAATCCTTATGTTTTTCAACTTGCCTGGGGTCCTCTTATAGAGTGTCCCTGATTTAATCTCTCTAAGTCCACCATGGTGATGGAGGACAAAATGCGTGTTTTTAACAGCTTCTCCATATAAATTCTTTAGTAGCCTTCTGTACCAAATCCAATAGCACCCTTAAGATGCCTCTTAATTTCAGAGAATTTCTTGGGTTTTGAGGCCCAAGAGAGCCAGCTTCTAGCTTCTCCCATTCAGGGTTTTTTGTGTACTCTAAACCTTTTTTCTAACTTCCAAAACTAGGTCACAGTCATCCTTTCTTAGGTTCACTGTATTCTTAAGCTCCTCTTTAAATGCTTTCATTATTATTTTAAGTGAATTTCAGGACAGAACAGTGGAAATGAAATGCATTTAGTCCACATTTAACTGAAGTTCAAGAATTTATTTATTTATTTTGTATAGTTATATTGATTTTTAAGAAAAACACATTTTCTGGGCTCTAGCACTCAGCCTTTAATTTAAGTCTGGGAGTTACTCCCCTGTTTACTGAAGTACGTGACAAAGTAACTGTACTTTGTACCTATAAATTTATATAGTCCTTCTACCAATTTTCTGGCTATGTTGGTGATTGGTAATTAAAATGTCCAGGGCAGCCCTGAGAGCATGTTGTGCTGTGCTATTGCCATATCCACATGTCATATAACAATTGTTTGAAAGTTAGTGATGAGTCAAAATTAATGAGCTTTTCTTAAAGGTATATTTTATTCAAAGACTATGAAAGATACAATTTGTTTTCATGGCACTGACACAGCCCACTATTTTCTTCTTTCATTAATAGATTTTTTTTTTAAGTGAATTCGAAAAAATACCCTGAAACTCCAACCCCCCACAGTCTTCTTTGTTTTGTTAACTTTTTATTTCACACTCTTCTGAATTTGTATCTTCTGATTAAATGGAGATACTTTTCATATTGAGCCACTGTGTAAAGTATTTGTCCTAAAATTACTTTATTAAGTTTCAAGAGAGTACCAAGTTCTTATATTTGGGATTAACTAAATAAATCTGTACTTACTTTATCCATGTTTCTGAGGATTTTTATCTCCATGGCTCTTTAATCTTAATCTTTTTATAAAGGAGAGCCTTAATTATTTTAGTCTGTGTTCAAACTGATATCTTTTATTATTTTAATTTTGTGTCTTTGGAACTTCTCCAGCTTCATTATATTTGTTTTGAGATTCATTAACCAGAAAGTCATATGGCCCTTCTGGTGTGAATTCTTTATGAGTTTTTAATCAGGATAAGATTTTGATTTCTATTTGGCTCATTGTATTTCCTGGTGATGTCCAGAGCTTTTCTTGTTCTAGACTTCATTTCAAAGTCTTCGGAGCATCTATAATGGTAACTGGATGGACTTTCAGGACAAAAGTGTGACCTTTAGTTCTGTCATTTTTATTTAGAATAAAAATCAATAACAACTAGAAGGTTCTTTAGAACCTTTATATTGCACAGTTCCATGTGTGGGAACAAAACCCACAAGGAGCTCAAGTGCCTAGGGTATAGATTGCCCAAGAAACCTGGACTCTTGAATCATGACAGGAATTTTCTCTCTGCATACTTCTGCCTGGAAAATAATGTCTAGCCTATCTAAATTTAGATCAAGTTTCTGTTTCAAATGAATTAGGAAATTCCCATGCATGATCTTCTTTCCTTCCCCAATATTACCTCTATTATTTTTATCATTCCCATTTTCCTTCCCCTGCATGTATCTATACTCCTTACAGTTTTCACTTAATTCCATCTACTGTTTCCAAACCTTCTTTAAGTGCTACCTGCTTTGAATCTGTAGTCACCTGTGAGTTTTTTCTCTCTCAGAACAAGAGGATTAAAGACCAGAGCTCTACTCTGCCATATTTCCATTTTTGCCTCTCTGGTGTCTGTGCTGCACACAGCAGCATGTTTGTTCTTTAGAAAAACCATCTGTGGAAAAAGAGACAAAAAATAAAGCAGATTCACTAAGGTAAGTAGGGATTGGTGTTGGAGTGAAAGCCAAGGTACCTCTCTAGTTCTTTACAGGACTCTGCTATCCTCCCATGTCTTAGGGTTGCATAAAACATCCTTCTGTCCCTCTAATAAAGCTTCCTTCTATGTTTGTAAGAACTCAGGTTCATTTCTGGGATGCCACCTGATGTGTCCTAGCTAATACCATATGTTTAAATAAAATGATGCACTATTTGAATGTGCACATTGTGAGTTGAGAATAATTTTATCAGCTAAAATTTGCCTCCTAAACACCAGCATTAACATTGTTTCTATGGGGAAAATGTGTGTCCAAATAACATAAATTACTATTGGGAATAAAACCTAAATTCACAATTTGAAATTGCTTTTTTTAATCAATTAGTTTTTATTAATAATCCATGTTTTTATCAATTACACTCTTAAAAGTACACATTTCTATCTTAATCTTTTTATGTCCTAGTAGGGAATAGGATTTATGCTCTGGTTCTAAGAGGCAGTCTTTAGCTGTTGTTAACTGTCAGAAATGCTCCGTATGTCATCATCAGTCTATCCCAGTGAACCTCTCCACAGTTTTCAGTCAGAGTTTTTGTAGGAATAAATTCAGTATCAGTTAAAAATTTGTCATGTGAAGAAATAACACAATGCTAGAGGAGGAAAGGCTTTTGCAGCATCTACTTCTCTCAAAATAAATCTACTAACCCCAAAATCTTTGCTATAAAGTTTTAAAAATGCAAAGTGAAAGAAAAAAAGTTGAAAAATCATCTGGTCTTTAAATCAGTCAGATTAGCTCAGTTAATAAATAGTCTCTGAATGTTCAGGCATGCTTTTAGGTAGCTGTGTGTGTATGTGTGTGTCTATTGTAGGCTTTGAGCTGCCGGTAGTAAAGCATTTTAAGTCAGATAAGGAAAAAATAGATAAATATGGTCTGTTAATTGCTGAGGCAGTATTCAGTGAACATCAATTAAAACAGAAGGCTTTGAAATCTGGGAAAAATAATTTTAAAGAGGGCTGTTGTTTTTGTTAATTATAGAGTAAGAAGGAGGCTAATTCACTGCTTCCCTCCAACCCCCAGCCATAGATAAAGGAATCTCAATAGCGTATCATTCAGTACAAGAATTTTACCATCAGTTTTATTCATCAGCAAAACCAAAGAAACAATTGCAGGATGTTCTCTATTATTTAGCATGGAATGCCTTTATCACTTTATGTCCTTGCCTGACATTCCTCCTTGTTTGTTGCCATTAAATGCTTGGCTTTTAGTCACACAGTGCACTGCCAAATAAGTCACTGTGCAGGAGTTTATGTTCTATTACTTAGAGAGTTACAGCAATGTCACCTCTTTCTTAAAACAGTTGATCAACACTGCCTACCAAGTCGAGTATAGTGGAACTCTTATAATACGAGGCCATAGAGATTACCATGAGAAGCAAAACAAACAACGATATAAAAATTAATACTGAGAATGAATTGATTGGCAGACTATTTGATTTCATCAATGATCTCACTTTTCAAAGGTATGACAAAACCCTGTAGTGTTCTATGGTGACAGCAGTAAAAGTTACATTTGCCCAGCATTAGCTGCTTGCCTAAAAGTGAAGGCAAAGGTGTTTTGTGGGGAGGAGGTACATGTTTTCCTCTTTTGTATTTAATCAGTTGACTCTTCTATAGATAGGAAAAGATGACTAACCTGGGCAGGGTAATCATTCTGCTATCATTTTCTGAATTATTCCAACGTGATTTTCAGAGCGTGGCTTCCATAGATCATTTATTCATTTATTGTAATACTTATGAAAGTAGATAAGCCACATTTCCTTATGTGATTTTATAATTTATAAGGACAATTTGGCAATGATGAGTTTGGACGCTTCCCTAAGATGCTTTGGCTATCTTCCCCTAGCCATATGATAAGCCTCATTTCACATCTTTCAAATCTCTCCTTTAAATCTTTTGCTCTGGGCATAGTTTCTGGATATAGTAAGAACAGTGCTTCAGAAGGTGGTTTTTGTGGACTGGATGCTGGCTGGCAGTTAATTCTCTTTCTCTGTGGACTCTAAGTGGAATGTCCTTGAAGTAGAAATGATGTATGACTTTTTGCTACCATGTCCAGGATATTCCTGGTAATTTTAAATTATGTCATTTATGGTTGGATGTACTGATATACCTGTATTAATTAGCTCTGTGTACCCTTCTTAACTTTTTCTCACCTCTGAAATTAAGAGTCAAATTATAGACATGCTGAAATCTGTCAGAATGTGGCAGAGTTTTAAATCAGTGCCTCCAAATAATTGCTTTGTCTTTAGTATATTTTCATTTACAAGCCTGTGTCATGTTTTATATTCTCTCTGTTTCAGTAATAAATAATCAATTTGAGGCTCCTTTGGGGTGTTGATATGTGTTTTTAAAAAATTACTTAAGACTATATCTGAATGTTTCTTATCTTGGATGATTATTTCTGTGGTTTTTGATGGCAGAAATTTTTTCTTATTTAGAGCTAATTATCATGAATACAGGTTTGGTCCCTTTAATATTACTGTATTTTAGAGGTTCTCCTTTTAAGACTAAAACCGCATATTTCTCCTGGATGAGAATTAGTTTCCAGAGACTTGCACCATTATTGAGCCACTAAATAATTCTTAAATCTACTATACTGTATTCCCCTACTCTGTTCCCTCTCCCACACTCTCAGATGATAATTTCATATAATGCATCTTCCTTCAGCATCACTCTCAGCTGCTTATTTCACTGAGAAAAATAAAAATCAAGAGAGAACTTAAGACACCCATTACAGCTACTTACCTACTTACCTACTTACATCTGTCCCCCATGCTTTCTCTCCTATATACTGTAACAATTGATGTTCCTAGCAAATGCCAACATCCCTATTCTGCCAAGCTTCCTTTCCTTTTCTTTTCCTTCCTTTTTTTTTAACCTACCTGAAGAAATTTAGGAATTCTTTGCTCTCTCTTTCATTGATAAGTTTTCTCTCAAGTAGATCATTCTTATCAGTCTATAAACATGTAGATATAGCCCCCATCTTAAAGAACTCTGGACTCTACATCCTCTTCTGATTATCATCCTGTTTCTATCTTTTTTCAAAAATGTTTTAAAATTTATGTATGATAAAATTCACTCTCTCGGTCTGTTTATAGAGTTGCTGTATCATTACACATTGCTACCAGCAAAGTGTGAGATTTCCAGTTGCTCTGCTTTCTTGCCAGTACTTGGGATTGTCAGTTTCTTGTCTTTTTTCCTTTCTTTATCTTTCTTCTTGTCCTCCTCCTCTACCTTCCCATTCCTTTGTAGATGTCATAGTAGGTATATAGTGATATCTCACAGCAGTTGATTGACATTTTGCTAGTGACTAATGATGTTAGTCACTTTCATAGGAAAGATGAGCTTATTTGCCATCCATATATTTTCTTTAGTTCAGTGTCTGTTCAATTTTTTTTCCATTTTCTATTATGCCATTTGTTTTCTTACTACTGAGATTTGAGAAATTTTAATAAATTTTATATACAGTTCCTCTCAGATATGTGATTTGTGAATATTTTCTCCCAATCTTTAGCTTACTCTTTCACTCTCTTAACACTTTTTCAGAGAAAAAAGTTTTTAATTTAATAAAGCCCAATTTGTCTTTTTTTTTAATGAGTTTTACTTCTGGTGTCAAACCTACAAACTATTTGTTTAATCCAAGGTCAAGAAATTTTTCTTCTATTATTTTCTTCTATTTTTTAGTTTTATATTTTGCATTGGGTTTACAGTCTATTTTGGGTTAATTGCTGAATAAGATAAGAGGTACAGGTTGAGATTTAATTTTTTTCCATATAGATGTTCAATTGTTCCAGCACAATTTGTTGAAAAGACTGTACTTTTTCCACTGAATTCTGTTTGCATCTTTGATAAAAGCCCATTGTGTCCATATATGTGCAGATCTATTTCTGAATTGGTTTGTATGCCCCTGATGATTAGTAATGTTGAGCATCTTTCATGTACCTGTTGGCCATCTGTATATCTTTGGAAAAATGTGTGTTCAGTCCTATGCCTATTTTTAAATCAGATATTTGTGTTTTTGCTATTGAGTTGTATGAGTTCTTTATTTATATATGTTGGATATTAAGTTCCTATCTGATACATGATTTGAAAATACTTTCTTCTGTTTATAGATTGCCTTTTCATTTTGTTGATTGTTTCTTTGGCTCTGCAGAGCTTTTTAGTTTGATGTAGTCCCACTTGTTTGTTTTATTTTCCTTTTGTTGATTGTGTTTCTGGTGTCATATCTAAGAAATCAATGCCAAGAAGCTTTTCTCCTATTTTCCTTGAGCAGTTGTACAATTTCAGGTCTTCTACAGTTAAGCCTTTAATCCATTTTGGTTAATTTGTATGAATGGTTTAAGATAGGGATCTAATTAATTATTCCTCATTTTCCCAGAACCATTTATCAAAGAAACTACCTTTTCTCCATTGATTATTCCTAGATCCTCTGTCAAATATTAATTTACTATATAAGCATACATTGATTTCTGGGCTTTCAATTCTGTTCCATTGGTCTGTGTGTCTGTTTTAATGCCAGTATCATACTGTTTTGATTAGTATAGCTTTGTAACATAGATTGAAATAAAGAAAGCATGATTCCTCCAGGTTTGTTTGTTGTTTTTCCTCTCAATGTTGCTTTGGCTCTTTGGGGTCTTTTGTAGTTCCACACACATTTTTAGGATTATTTTTTCTATTTCTGTGAAAACTGCCACTGGAATTTTGATAGGGATTGCATGGACTCTATAGATGGTTTTGGGTAGTTGAGACATTTTAACAGTAGTAATTCTTCTGATCCACCAACATAGGATATGTTATCATTTATTTGTGTTTTCTTCAGTTTCTATCAGTGCCTTATAGTTGTCAGCCTATAGATCTTTCAACTTCTTAGTTAAAGCTATCGTAAATGGGATTGTTTTCTTTATTTTTCTTTTAGATATTTTGTTAATATATAGAAATGCAAGTGATTTTTGTTTTATATCTTGCAACTTTACTGTATTTGTTGATTATTTTAAACAGTTTTTTGGTAGAGTTTTTTAATAGTTTTCTGTATATAAAATTTTGTCATCTATAAACAGAGACAGTCTTATTTCCTTCTTTCTGATATGGATGCCGTTTATTTCTTTTTCTTGCCTACTTGCTTTGGCTAGGTCTTGTAGAACTATTCTGAGTAAGAGTGATGCATGTGGGTATTTTTTCGTTCCTTATCTTAAAGGAAAAGCTTTAGATTTTTCAGCATTGAATATGTCAACAGTGAGTTTGACATATATGCCCTATATTATGTTGAGGTCTATTCTTTTTATAATCCAATTTGTTGAGAGTTTTTGTGATAAAAAGATGTCAAATTTTGTCACTTGCTTTTTCTCCATCAGTTGAGAGGATTATGTGCTTTTTATCATCTATTAATATGATATGTCACATTTATTGATTTGTGGATATTGAACTGTTTTTGCATCCAAGAGATAAATCCCACTGTATCATCATATTTGATCCTTTTAATGTGCTGTTGAATTAACTGTGCTAGAATTTTGTTGAGAATTTTTGAATCTGTATTTATCAGGGATACTTTTCTATAGTGTTCTTTTTTTGTAATGCCATTATATGGCTTTGAAATTAGGGTAACACTGGGCCTCATAAAATGAGTTTGGGAGTATGCCCTCCTCTTCAGTTTTTGGAAGAGTTTGAGAAGGATAGGCATTAATTTTTCTTTAAATGATTGGTGGGAAAAAAAATAAAAAATAAAAGAATAAATGATTGGTGGAAAGCACCTGGCTGGCTCAATTAGTTGAGCATCTGCCTTGGCTTGGGTCAAGATCCCAGGGTCCTGGGATCAAGCCCCATGTTCAGTTCCCTAATCAGTGGGAAGCCCACTTCTCCCTCTGTCCCTCCCCCTGCTTATTGCTCTCTCTCTCTCTCTCTCACCCATTTTCTCTCTCTCATAAATAAATAAATACATAAATAAATAAATAAATAAATAAATAGTTAAGACAAAAATGATTGGTAGGATGATCAATGAAGCCATCTAGCCTTAAGAAGGGGGATTCTTTGTTGAGAGGTTTTTGATTACCACTTCAATCTCCTTACTTGTTATCAGCCTGTTCAGACATTTTATTTCCAGACATTTTATTTCTGCATGATTCAGTCTCAGAAGAGTGTATGTCTGTAGGAATTTATTCCAGATCATCCAACTTGTTGGGGTATTTTTTTTTTAATTTTGAAGCAATCCATTTAATTGGAACTATTTAAACTCTTACAATCCTGTATATTTCTGTGGTGTCAGTTGTAATATCTTCTCTTATTTATAATTTTATTTAAGGCCTCTCTTTTTCTTGGCTAATCTAGATAAAGTTTTGTCAGTTTTATCTTTTCAAAAAACTAAGTTTCATGATTTTTTTCATATTGTTTTTTTCATCTCTACATCACTTATTTCTGCTCTAATCTTTGTTATCTCTTCTGCTACCTTGAGTTTATTTTTTTTCTTTCTAATTCCTTGAGATATAAAGTTGGATTGTTTATTTAAGATGGTTTTTTCTTTATATAGGCATTTATTGTTATAAATGTTTTTGTTGCATCCTAAAAGTTTTGGTATATTGTATTTTCATTATCTTTTGTTTCAAGATACTTACTGATTTTTTAAAGTTTATTTATTTATTTGTTTGTTTGTTTGTTTTAAGTAATCTCCATACCCAGGGTTGGGCTTGAACTTATGACCCCAAGCTTGTGAGTCACATGCTCTTCTGACTAAGCCAACCAGGTACCCTACTTTCTGATTTTTTATTTCTTCTTTGATTCCTTGTTAGGAGAATGTTGTTTAATTTCTACATATTGGTAAATTTTCAGTTTTCCCCCTGGTATTGATTTCTCCTTTCATACCATTATAGTTGGAAAAGATACTACAGATGATTTCTATCTACTTGGATTTGTTAAGGCTTGCTTCATGGTCCAACATATGATCTCTCTTTGAGAATATTCTGTGAAAAGATGGCTTTTGATTGCTTTATAAGCATTTGTTGGATGACAGAATGAATCTACACTTATTTATCTTATTTCTAAGTCAAATTCCCTAGTACTTCATTCCTCTCTTAATAGCCAGAGTGGTATTTTAGAAATACAAACTCAAAAGAAATCCTGATCACCTGAAATGGAAATAAAATCTTTCACTGGGCCTGCAAAACCTTGAATGATCTGATGCCTACTTACCTTGCAGACTTCATTTTGTTTTACTCACATCCTATTTTACAGTTGTAGTCACCTGCCTTTCGTAAGGTTCTTTGAGGACACCAAGTTCTTCCTTTGCCTCAGGGCTTTCACATACACCATTGCTTCTGCTTAGACTATCCCCACCCCCTACTTGGTTCTTGGGGTAACTTTACTTTCAGTCTAGTCTCAGTTTTTAGATGCAAGCACTTTATGGTTAACATTACTTCTTAAGTTAAAAGGTGACAAAATATAGTCAAAACAGAAAATCTAATGACCCAGAGTATGACTTTCCTAGCTCCATTAGATTAATTTTATTTGGGTTGTTTAATACCTCTTGCACTTATGGAAAACTTAGTATATTATTTAATAACAATACAGATTTTTCACTGATATACTTACAGACACAAGAGAGTATCTCCATTTTTGGGTGAGAGATTGAAAATTGGAAGGGAAGAGATTGAGAGGATGGAGAGGTTGAAAGAAGAAGATTCTTTATTAATGAATCTCCTATTGAATGAAGCTAACAGTATAAAAAGAAGGTATTGCAATTTCTGCAAACAGAAAGAAATATCTTTTATGTTCTAATCTTTAAAATGCCAGGTAATAGTACTTTATAGATTCTTGCAATGTCAGTAAAGCAGATGTTAGGAGTTGTGAGTTGCAATTGGAAAAAGGCAAAGAGAAAGATAAAGAGATCTTTGAAGTGAGCTTGGTGTTAAAGACTGAATAAAAGATACTTTAATTTATCACTCCTGCAGTGGGAGTTCTTGGAATTTGTTTCAATTTAGTTTGATAAACAAGTATTAATATGTGTTTTATTTCTGGAAGTATTTTGGGGATACAAAGCAAAATAAGTAAGTCCTGCATCCAAGGACATCCTAATCTAGGTGGAGACAGACTTCTGAAGTTAACCACACATACATTAAATCATACATTAGTCAGTGGAAGCAGTAGGAAATATGATAGAACAGAAATGAAGAAACAGTTCATTTGAGCTGAGGAGAATTCAGGAATATTTTCCAGTAGAGGTGGTATTTGATCTTGGACTGACTGACAAGTTGAATTTCGGACAGATGCAGACAAAGAAGATGAGCATCTTTTTGCTCCTTTGAAGTCTGTAGACTTATTAATGAGCATGATATATTTGGAGGAAGGGAGTAAAATCTGGTGCTACAGAAGCATGGAGTGTGTAGAAGGAGATGAGGGTTTTGTTTACCATCTGCTTTCTTCCTCACTGGAAACTCCCTACACTGGAGCACAAATCCTCCCCTAGTAACTTGGGATATTTTCTCTGAAATGCCTTGTTGACCATGTATGTGTTTCCATAGCACCTGTGTTTCCTCTTTCATCTATTTTTGTTCATTATTTCTTTCTCATTCATTTGTGCAATAAATTTAATAAATTAAATAATTGATACAATGTACCAGGCATTTTACAAAGTTAGTCTAAGTAGACAAAGTGTTAAAGAAGTGACATAGCCTTTTCTGAAGTTCATAGCCTAGTATAAAAAGAAAGAAACAAAAAACAAATACTTGTACAAGTAACTAATTGAAATTGCATTGCATATAACTAATGGACAAAATGAGCAAAAGCCTCTGCCTAGTGGGAACAGGTAATATAGAGATCTGACCTGATGGGAGGTGTGAAGGAAAATAACTTTTCTATATCCCCTGGAATGACATTTCAGTCAAAACTTGCTTGTTGTGTTGTCTTCTTCTGTCCAGCATAGTATCTGGCACTTATGAGATATTTGTTTTACAAATGAATACAAAGAAAAAGAATTGTACTGCTATTCTTGTTACTACTTCTAGCTAATATGATTGCATATTTATTGTGGGCCAGTTTGTTAATGTGCTTTAATGCAGTTTATTATTTAATCCTTATAATAACCTTATAATGTAGGTACTGTTATTATAATATCCTAATGCAGATACTGAGTCATAGAGATGTGAAGACTTTTTCCTAAGATCCCACAGCCTACACGTTTGTTTGTCATCCTGTCCCTTGCCTCATGAGGTCCCTCTGATAAAAGGAAGTAAGAGTTTAGAGAAGACTTTTTGGGAATTCATCTGCTATGTATCTTCTCCACCCTCTAGGAATTTCTGGATATCTCCCATGAACAGTTAGATTTTTAAAGGTAGAAGCTTCAGGGGTTCTAAGGAGCTTTGCTATAGAATCCTTGGAGCTATGAGTAAAACTGTCTCCCCTGACATCGCTTGATGGACCATGCTATTTTATAGCTCCATGGAGACAGAAATCTTGTCTGTTTTATTCATGACTATTCCACAATATCAAAGTTAGTAGGTAAATGCAGTCCTAGTACTGTAATCCACAGCCTGGAAGTGAAGTTTTGCTCATCCTGAGATTGAATGCTCTTCTATGGGGGCTTAAAACACTCTTAAAGAATCAAAAAAATATGCAAACATTACTTTTCTTTAGATTTGGAAGCATATTCTAACACATTCTGATCACGGAAAGGTGAAAATCTTGAAGTGGCTTCTATTCAACTCATCTTACCATTTGCTCTCATGGGCCCAGAAGCTCCATTTTTTATATATGTGGTACCTGTAGGTCCCTTTGCTACCCTTAGGGAAGTCCCCTCCCTTTGTGGTTTCTCTCCTGTCCCCCATCTCCTCTATACATTTTACTCTTTGATTACCTTCTCTCTTCACTTTATTCTACTCCTTTGAGAGTTCAAGTTCTCGAGGAATCATCATGCATTAAATTTTATCTAGTTGTGATGAGGAACAGGGATATAGGAAAATTGACAAGTTAAGTCCTTACTGGGATTTCTCCTCAGATTTTTGTATAAAAGAAAATTGGGCTTATCAGGATATAAAGGGTAACTTTCTTTTAACATGTCTCTTGTGTGTTACATTTTCAAAAGAATGTCTGACTCCTTTTTTCTATATCCTCAGCTCAAGTGCACTGTTAAAGATCCCTTTTCTAATCTTGACCTGGGCTAGACAGATTCCAGGAAGAAAAAGAAGAGAAATAAAACAAGCAGAATTATCCCATCACAAAAATAATTGTAGAGTAAATGAAACAATCAGTCATCAAACAACTATGAGAAATGCACATTCTTTACTACTCTGTCAGAACTAAGGGAGCACTGGGAAAGTATTGGGCACAGATGCTGTGATTTAGAGTTCAAATTTGGGAACCCTAAGATGGCTAAATTGAATGCAGAAATTAGATTTGAGCTACAGACTGTTTATATTTCTTGTGTGCCAAGTACTGCATTAGGTAGAGGAGACACAAAAATGAATTCAGTCCTTCCCTGGTCTGATCACAGTCTAATTGGGAATGAGTTCCATAAACAAATCGTTTCAATACACTATGGTATGGAATATACTAGAATTATCCTTAGGTACGCCAGACTAAACTGCAAAATAAGTCAAGGAATGATTCCTGGAGAAAGTTTCCCAAACCAAGTTCTAGTAAGAGTGAAGAGGATAAGAAAAAAAGGGATATAAGCAAGGGAAATATGTCAAACAAAGGGAACAAATTGTAAGAAGCAGAATATACACTGGAAACTCTGTTATTGGAGCATAAAGTTTATTTATTTCTTTAAAAGATTTTATTTATTTAATCATGAGACAGAGAGAGAGAAACAGAGACACAGGCAGAGGGAGAAGCAGGCTCCATGCAGGGAGCCCGACGTGAGACTTGATCCCGGGACTCCAGGATCACCACCTGACCCAAAGGCAGATGTTCAACTGCTGAGCCACCCAGGCAGCTCAGGAGCAAAAGTTTAAAGGAAAGAGTGACAGAAGGTGAGCAGGGAGAGTGGATAGGGACAGGTCTTGAAGGATCTTTTGTGTTATGCTGAGAAGTTGGGTCTTGTACATAATGAACCATCAGTAAGTAAAGGCAGTGCTTTGCTCTGGTTACAGATAACTCCCCCTTTTCACTGACTTTAGACAACAGAAGTTTCTTTTTCTTTCATTGCATGTCTATCACAGGTCAGCAGGGTGACTCTCATTGTTGACATTAAGGGACCCCAGGCTCCTGAAGTATCTTGAATGTGAGAAGGAAAAGAGAATTGTGGAGGGTTTGGGTCCACAAAAGTTAGTGTCAGTTCAGAGTTAGTGTCTAGCCCTAAAAGATCTGGGTATTTCCTTTCCCTCAGTCCATAATCACTCTGACTTGTTAATGACCCCCAGTCCATTTGGGAAGGGCTTGAACAAAGATTCATAGTTATTACCTGTGGCAGTGCTGCTGGTTTTTTTGTTTTTGTTTTTGTTTTCTTCAAGGGAACCTGGATTCCTTTCAAGAGGCTGTGATTCTCATCATGAAGACTCAAGTTTCTGGCCCCTAAATTAGAAGATTTTTCCAGTTACATGGATCACACAGTATTTTAATAGGCTACTCATCATTTTATTCCTATAGATACCATAATTGGTTAGCCACTGACAAAGAGCCTGTGGCCAAAACTTTCTGATTACTTCTTTGTCCTGCTTCTTACTAAAGTCATTGCATTCCCCTTGTTTACAACAATTAAATACTGTTATTTGGCTTCAGTCCCTGGGATTCCATCATCTCTGCTGAAAGCTGAGAGCCACTTCAGTGGCAGAATTAAACTCTTCTAGGATGTTATTGCTCCTTTATTTAACGTATTTCTTAATTCTTTGGTGAAAGGAGTATTCTCTGGGTCTTCTTGGGAGGAATTAATAGAAGTGGGGGTAGATGTGCAGTTGCATATCATAAATCCACTTATCACTCTAACATTCTCATATCTCTAAGATAGATAGATAGATAGATAGATAGATAGATAGATAGATAGATATACCTTTGGATTTCTTTTTAATTTGCATTCCAGGGAATTTTTGGCATCTCAGTCTCACATTAAATGCATACCCTAAGTTAAATGTTCTCATATCCCTGTGTTAGCCACCATTTAAGTACAGTCCATCCTTCTTGGTCTAACACTTTTGGCATCTATTCTCCCATATTGTATAGTTTTTTGTCAAAATAAATTAGCTAACTCTTGTAATCCTCTTGGAGTATGAGTGATCTCCTTCCTTGTCAATTTTTACACTATCTTTCCTGGATCATTACACTCAAGTTATAGGAGTAGATGTAATAAGGGGTAATGGATATGGACATCTTGCAAGATACCTGTTCAAATGGGTTGTTAGAGGTTTTCAAGCAAGAGAAGGTGAGTATCCTTAGAAGAGACTCAGAATGACTTTGAAGTTTGAGTCTCATTTTTCCTCTGCATTACCTAGAGGTCCCATACATCTGGGACCTACTCTTTCCGATTGGTGCCCTAACTTCCACAAAGGAGACTCTGTAAATCTGTGAAATCAGCTTCTATTGTCATTCCTCAACCTGTGCTATTAAATTTGGCACCTGATTTTAAGAAATTTCTGTCCCACAGCAATAGGAAATAAAAAATTATCCTAGGACTGCCATAGAAGTTCTCTTTTTCTTGAACTGAAAGTTTAAAAATCCTCTTTTTCTTGTAAGTCCTCCACAGGGATAAATAAAGAAAATAAGTCTCACCCCACAGTTTTGTCATCATAGCTATTACCATAAAGGTCAGGTCCAGCAGACTTGTGGTTTCCCAAGACACCTGCTTTAAAAGGCACACTATGTACTTACCATAATGATAATTTAGTAAATTCTGATGGCACTATTTAAACTGTATGCCAAAGATGACCTGTACAGGCATACCTTGTTTTATTGCACTTTGCCATATTGTGCTTTGCAGTACTGTGTTTTTTACAAATTGAATGTGTGTGGCAGCCCTGCACTGAGCAATCTATTGGCACCATTTTTTCAATAGCATTTGCTCATTTCACGTGTCTGTGCTGCATTTTGGTAATTCTCCCAATATTTCAGATTTTTCCATTATTATTTGTTACAGTGATCCATGATCTTTAATGTTACCCCTGTAGTGGTTTTGGGGTGCCATGAACCGTACCCATAGAGAACAGCAGACTTAATCAGTACCTTTTGTGTGCGTTCTAACTGCTCCAACCATCTCTCTCCCTGTCCTTGGGTCTCCCTATTTCTTGAGACACAACAATATTGAATTTAGGCCTATTAGTAACCCTACAATGGCCTCTAAGTGTTCACGTGAAAAGAAGGGTCTCATGTCTCTCACTTTAAATCAAAAGCTAGAAATGATTATGTTTAAAGAGGAAGGCATGCAGAAAGCTCAGATGGGCCAAAAGCTAGGCATCTGTGCAAAGCGGTTACTTAAGTTAGGAATGCAAAGGAAAAGTTTTTAAAGGAAATTAAAAATGCTACTCTAGTAAACACACAGATGATAAGAAACAATATAGCCTTATTGCTGATATGGAAGAGGTTTGGTAGTCTAGAGAGAATATCAAACCAGACATAACATTCCCTTAAGCCAAAGCCTAATCCAGAGCGAGACCCTGAATTTCTTCAATTCTAGGAAGGCTGAAAGAGGTGGGGAAGCTACAGAAGAAGCATTCGAAGCTGGCAGAGATTGGTTTGTGAGGTTTAAGGAAAGAAGCTATCCCCATAACATAATAATGCAAGGTGAAGCAGCTTGATATAGAAGCCTCAGCAAGTTCTCCAAAAGATCTAGCTAAGATAACAAATGAAGATGGCTACACTAAACACCAGCTCTTAAATATGAAAACAGCTTTTCTGGGGAAGAAGATGCCACCAAGGACTTTCATAACTAGAAAGGAGAAGCAAGTCAGTGCCTTCAGAACTTCAGAGGACAGACTGACTCTCTTATTAGGGGCTACTGCAGCTATAAGTTGAAGCTAGCCAGTGCTCATTTACCATTCTGAAAATCCAGAAGCTTAAGAGTTATGCTGAATCTACTCTTTCTGTTCTTTATAAATGTAAAGCCTAGATAACAACACATCTGTGCACAACATGGTTAACTGAGTATTTTAAGCCCACTAGTGATATCTACTGCTCAGGAGTAGAGATTCTTTTCAAAATATTGCTGCTTATTGAGAGTGCACTTGGTCACCCACGAGCTCTGATGGAGATGTACAATGAGCTTAGTGCTGTTTTTCTGCCAGTTAACACAGTATCCATTCTGCAGCCCAGGGATCAAGAAGTCATTTCGACTTTCAAGTCTAATTATTGGAGAAATACATTTCATAAAGCTGTAGTTGCCATGGACAGTGATTCTTCAGATGGATCTGAGCAAAATAAATTGAAAACCTTCTGGAAAGGATTCACCATTCTAGATACCTTTAAGAACCTTCATAATCTATGGGAAGTGGTCAGAATGTCAACATAAACAAGGATTTGGAAGAAGTTAATTCCACCCCTCATGTATGACTTTGAGGGGCTCAAAACTTCAATGGAGGAAATCACTGCAGATATGGTGGAAACAAGAGAACTAGAATTATAAGTGAAGTCTGAGATGTGATTGAATTACTACAATCTCACGATAACACTTTAACAAATAGAAATTTGTTTCTTATGAATAAGCCAAGAAAGTAGTGTCTTGAGATGGAATTTACTCCTGGTGAAGATGCTATGAAGACTGTTGAAATGACAACACAGGATTTAGGATACCAGTTAAACTTAGTTGATAAAGCAGCAGCAGGGTTTGAGAGGATTGACTCCAGTTGAGGGAAGTACTACTGTGGGTAAATGCTATCAACATGCTACATAGAAATTTGTGAAAGAAAGAGTCAATCGATGCATCAAACTTCATTGTCTTGTTTTTAAGAAATTACCACAGCTACCCCAGTCTTCAGCACCTACCATCTCGATCCATCAGCAATCATTAGCACTGAGGCAAGTTCCTCCTCCAGCAAAAACATCACACTGCACTGAAAGGTCAGTGATGATTAGCATTTTTTAGTAACAAAGTATTCCTTAATTAAGATATGTACAATGTTTTTCATACATAAAGCTATCTTACACTTAATATACTACAATATAGTGTAAACATAACTTTTAAATACACTGGGAAAACAAAAAATTACTTCAAGTCACTTTATTGTGATACTCACTATATTGCAGTGGTCTGGAACCAATCCTTCAATATATTCCTGTACTCATTTAAATTTCCAAGTTGCTTAACACAGCATTCAAGGCTAATGGCATAACCAAATCAGTCCTAGGATTTTATCTTTGAGAATATGCTTCCTAACTTCATTCATGGTGTCAGTTGAAGCCAGTGCTCATTTGGGTTCAGTTAGGAAAAAGAAATCACACTAGGAATTTTTATACTACAGGTTTAACATTGAGAATTGAAGACATGGGTATTGAAGGACTGACAAAATCATAACAAGATCACTCAGATAAAACAACCACAGGAAGCAGATGCCACTCCTGAGGCTGAGTGAAACAACAGGTTACCATAACCTAAGATTTTGGATAAGGGATGCCACAGAATTGGATCTTAGACCTTTAAGGAGCAGGTACATCTGCCTGCTGCTAACATTTTCTGAGGTTGATTCTGGGAGTGTTGAAAGTTATTGGTGTCTAGAGCCAATTGCTGTTGCTGAGATGAATTGCCTCTGCTGTGGCAACACAGGCAGCAAACAAATGACATAAAGGTCTTTCTCTACCACTTCCACCTTCCAATCTCTCTCTCTGATGGCTCCTGTTGACAGAATCTAACTTGAGCCACTGGTAAAGGAGTCTGGAAAGGATAATTTGCAGAGTCCCAGCTTAAGCATTATGTAAAAGAATATACAAACATGGGTTTGGAGCTAAGCTGCAACAGGTACATAACCAGGATGCATGCATTCCGTAAAGGTGTTAGACAAGCAGTAATTTTTAGGTTATTACATAGAGGACGGGAAGGAGTTAGACCAAGAGGAGGGAAAAATATTTCATTCAGAAGTAATGACTTATTTGAAGACCAGGAAGACAAGAGAAAGATAAATTTGGACAACTAAAAACTAAAATTATGACTCTTTATGTAACCCAGGAAAATTACCTGATGGACATTCCTGGCTAAGGGTTTCTATCAAAACAGTGGTTCTTAGGTTACTGCTGGTAATGATAACAGGAAATTATATGCTTATATTTCCCAAATTTAACTCCTCAGGAGAACAATCTGGCTAATTCTTGTAATTCTGTCTTTGCTTGTATATTTTTTCATCAAGTACTTTGCTTGTATTTTTTCTCATTGAATTATAATTGACATACAGCAGTAGGTTAGTTTCAGGAATACAACATAATGATTTAATGATTTAATATTTGTATATATTGTGAAGTGATCCCCACAATCAACCCAATTAATATCTGTCACCATACATAGTTACAAATTTCTTTTCTCGTGATAAGGACTTTTAAGATCTACTCTCTTAGCAACTTTCAAATATGCAACATCATGTTATTAGTACTATAATGATGTATCACATTACATCCCCATGACTTAATTATTTTATAACTGGAGGTTTGTACCTTTTGATCTCCTTTACTGTTTTCTCCTGCTCCTTCATTTTCTGCCTCTGGGAACCACCGATTTGTTCTCTGTAGCTAAGAGCTTGGTTTGTGGTTGCTGTTGTTTTTAAATTACACATATGAATGAGATGGTACTTGTCTCTCTGTGTCAGCCTTATTTCACTGAGCATAATGCCACCAAGGACCATCCATTTTGCAAATAGAAAGATGTTATTCTGTTTGGTTAAATAGTGTTCTATTGTATATATACCACATCTATATCCATTCGTCTATCAATGGACACTTAGATTGCTTCCATATCTTGATATTGTAAATAATGCTGCAGTAAACACGGAGGTTTACATATAAGTTGGTGTTTTTATTTCCTTTAGATAAATACCCAGAAATGGAATTCCTGAACCATATGGTAATTCTATTTTTAATTTTTGGAGGAACCTTCATTCCCTTTCTGTAATAGCTGAACCAGTTACGTTCCCACCAATAGTGCACCAGGGTTCTCTCTTCTCCACATCCTCACCAACACTTGTCATTTTGGTGATAGTCACGCTAATAGATGTGAGGTGATATCTCATTGTTGTTTTGATTTGCATTTCCCTGATGATTAGTAATACTGAACATCTTCTTGTGTGCCTTGGCAACCATTGCATGTCTAGTTTTGGGAAAACTGTCTATTCAGGTTCTCTGTCCATATTTTAAGTGGATTGTTTAGAGATATTTTTGCTGTTGAGTTGTATGAATTTGTTATGTATTTTGGATATTAACCTCTAATCAGATATATGATTTGCAAATATATTCCTCCATTCCATAGGCTGGTTTTTCTTTTTGTTGATGGTTTTCTTTGCTGTGCAGGTTTTTAGTTTGTAGTTCCACTTGTTTATTTTTGCTTTTCCTGCTTTGGAATCAGATCCAGAAACTCATCACTAAGACCAATATCATGGAGCTTACAGCCTGTTTTTTTGGCTTCAGGTCTTACATGCAAGTCTTTAGTCTATTTTTCGTTGTTTTTTTTTCTCTTTGTGGTATTAGATAATAGTTTAGTTCCATCTTTTTGCACGTGACTGGTCAGTTTTCCCAATACTGTTTACTAAGGAGACTGTTCTTTGCCTTCTATCCTTACTCCTTCTCTGTTTTTTTTTTTTTAAAGATTTATTTATTTATTTATTTATTTATTTATTTATTCATGAACTAGAGAGAGAGAGAGAGGCAGAGACATAGGCAGAGGGAGAATCAGGTTCCACACAGGGAACCCGATATGGGACTCTATCCCGGGACTCCAGGATCATGCCCTGAGCCAAAGGCCACCCAGGCATTCCTCTCTGTTTTTTGTATAGTTTTTGATTTTGGAATAAGAACAGTAAAGTGAATCAATAAAAAAAACCAGGCTCATAGAGATTTTCCTTTTTCTCTGTTTCAGAGATTTATTTTTCATAGCAAATATTCTATAAATGATAATATGTGTTATAGTTCAAATGTTTTTTATCAATTTCCTTTCTCTCCTGTTAAGAAAATCTGTCTTATTCACTTATATGATATAAAGGGATTTCAGCTTATTTGACTGCAGTCCAGTGTTTTCAAAGGACTTTAATCACCTCACACTTTTAATGAAATCAAAGATTGCATGTGTGGGGATAAGCCCCTGAGAACAAGGGATGTATTACTCATGCACTTGATCTGCTGTACCTGCTTGCTTGAAGAATGAGAAAGAAGGTTCTTACTGGTTGCCTTAGGCCACTTGTTTTACTACTTAGATCTGTGCTTAAATTGAAATCTGGAATGGATACTTGGGCACCAAAACCCTATGGCTATAATGCCATGCAAGCCATTTCTGAATTTTACTCTCTTTAGAATTCACTGAAGCTTCAAATTCCTCAGAGCTGGTTTGCTTCATGTACTCTGTATATGATACATGGCACATTAGCTATAGAATGATGTGCCAATTTATGGGTTTATGATTTTGTTAAATCATCTATCATGATTCACTGTCAGAAGTAAAGATTTAATGTAGCTCTTTGACTTCCCAGTGTCTCTATTTGCTTTGAGGATCAAAAAAATTCTTACATTAATTTTTCTTTTTTCTTTATTTCATTTCTTTTTTATTATAACCTTATATGCATTAGCTTTGGTTTATTAATAGGTTATTTTTCAACTGTACTGTTTTCTTTCCTTACACAGTTTGAAACCAAGGCATCCAGCTTACCTAATTTTCTCCTTCATTATAAACAAAAACTGGGAGTTCAGTTAGAGATAAGAACCCATCATAGTCTTCTCAGGTATCTGCATGTATTAGAAGAGATTGTTACAGAACTGGGTGAGAGAAATGAAAACACATATTTTAGGGTGACTGGGTGGGGAGCTTAGAGTATGACTGGCTCTTGCTAGAGAATAGATTAAAAGTCACAACTGTTCCTTAGTGGTTGACCTTGAGTAATTAAAAGATTAATTAGGAAAAGGAGTAGGAATGTACTTATTCAAATCCCAGTGAAGAAAAATCACACTAATGACTAAATAAATGTTCTGATGAATAAATGAGCATATTTATGCTTTATTATCTCTGAATTTCAATGACAAGTTCTGCAGTAGTCACCAAGCATTTATTAATAATAGAAACATCATATATATATTGCATTTAGAACAAAAAAGTCTGTATTTCATTCAATACAGAAGATTGTATTCAAACTGAAATAGCTAAGTAGTTCTAAGTTGTAAAGCATGCTATCAGACATATGCCAAAGGATGAGGTTTGAAAGCAGCATAAATTTCCTTACCACACCTCTCAGACTTCTTTACCTGTCCCTTATTAGTCTACCTGGATCTAAAGTAGAGGTTAATTACTGAATTATGATCCTGTGGGAGAGTGCTGTAAATTTTCCTTTTTCTTCTCTTGAGGAAGGAGAAGGGCTTGTTTTACTTCAATCCAAGTGAGGGGAATGGACACTTCAAGAGATCCACTCATGAATTTGGATGATCTGAAAGTTATGAGTTAAATCTAAATTATAGACTTGAATGTTTGTTTATGCAGTTGATTTATTAAGCTCCTAATGTACCTATTTGAAAATGGAAGGAAAGAAAGGAAGGAAGAAGAAAGAAAACAGAAGTGGAAAAAGCCAGAGTATGAAGAAGGTTGAGCATTAGGGAAGTCATACCTCCACTATGTAATAGATAAAGGATAACGATCCTTCCATGGACCAGGTAGCTATGCAAAAGGGAACCAGGCTTCAGCCCTGTTGCCAGAAGCAAGAGATTACAGAACATATCACCGAGTGAGAGTAAATGGGCTGCAGTCAAGTTGGATAGACGGTTTACATCAGGAAACTGGCTATTCCCTGCAGGGCTCCCTGAAGAACCCACATGTACTAGTAAGCAAGTGAGCCATTGAATGTCTGTGACACAGAAAGCATTGATAGATGAGAAAGATGAGCAGCAGGACCAATGAATTTGGAGACATTTACCCTCTTTCCTCTGGTCCTCTCCAATACTCCACAGCCCTGGGGAAGAAGGAAAGATCCAAAAGAGGGAGACGGGGGAGAAGTAAAACTGCTGACAGGTCTCAGCTATGGAAGGAATAGAGCATTAAACTAATTTGAGGGTTAAATTTTATATTATATTTAATTTTGCTGAACTGGCTTGTTTTATGCCTAAAATTGGCTGTAAAACTCTAAGTCCCACCTGAAATGTTACTAGGGAATTTGATACAATACATATAGGAGCAAAGAGTACATAAAGGAGCATAGAAGGATTTTATTGAATACACATAGGAGCACCAACAAAAAAGCTTTTCATGTCTGAACTCCATTGAGTCAGGCCATTCAGTATACCCATGAGGAGCTGCATCATCATTTCCTGCACTTCTCTGACTTAAACTTCTCCATGCTCTCCTGAATTCAGATCACTCTAGTTCATTGGCACTAAGGTCTCTCCCAACCTTAGGGCTTACTGTTTCTGTTTCCTCTGACTGGAATGCTCTTTCTTGGATCTTCATAAGACTGGCTCCAGCTAAAATATCCCTCTCTCAGAGAGGCATTTCCTGAGTGTCTTGTCAAATGTTACTCCCCTTCCTTTCTCAATTACTTACCCATACCCCTGTTTATTTCTCTTATGGTGTTTATGCCATTTCTAATATTTTGAATACTTATCTATTTACTTGCTTATTGGTATTGAATTAGTCTATCTTATCACTATGTATACCAGTGACTAGTATATAACCACTCAGTAAACAAACATGAATTAATGAATATGCGCAATAAGCCTCAATAATTCAAGAGAGCCTTAAATTTACTGGTAAACATTAATAATTGCCATGTCACTCTCTTCACATGTAAACTGGTGGCTAATGACAGAAATTAATTAGGGCTCTGCCCTAGGGCCTTTCACTGTATGGAAACAGATGCTTCAATAAGCTCTGTTTTGCTTGTGGTAAAATTATTCCCTTTAGAAAGCAAAATGCATTAATTGGTACTTACTATGGATCAAGTTCTTTAAACATTTACTCATGTACTTTTCAAAACTCTTCAAAGTCAGTATTGCCATTTTATAGATTCATTTTGTAGATTCAGAAGCTACGGGTCCAGTGGATACAAGACTAGAAATTCTTTGTGCCAACAATGCATCCAAGTCTATTTGGCTCTGAAGTCATTGTCTCCCTGGAACATCGTCTAACTTTCCATCATAAAACTGTCAGGCCACTGGAAATAACATATATGACATAACTGGTGGCTTTATAGAGTTGAGATGCCTCTAATTCACTGTTTATGACTTTGGCTATGGAATCAAGGGCTCCTTATAACAAAGCCTTGGATTTGTTTGTTTTATCTTGTTTTGCATGTGTTACTTGGACAGAATACTAAAGGCCAAAAGAATATAATCTGTAGATTTATCTTTCACTAATTCGCTGAGACACGGATTGTCTGTGGAAGTGGTTTACTGGGAAGGGGTCCCAGAAGAAACCTGTTAAGGCTATGGGAAGATGCAGGACAGAAACCAAGCCAGGGGCTAGGCTCGCTTCTGGGGAAGGGTTAGCCAGTTCCTGTAGTAGAAGTATTGAGTAGAAGCCATACCTCAAATTATCTTGACCTGAGGAGAAGAGATGGGCTTTCATACTCTCCTGCTGTTCACTGGCTGGGAGAGAAGTAGGGAGTTACAAATGTAAATTGCTGGCTCTCTGCTTGTGCAGCCCAGCTGTGGCCGAATTTAGCCTTTGGAGGCAAACTTACACCAGAAGCCTGAAGAGGGGCATGCAGAAACTGTAAGAGGTATCCCAGATGATTTGGGTAAAACACTAACCAGTGCCCATTATATTGATTATAACTGTCTTAAAGGAAAAGTAAATATATTCCTCTTATACAAGAAAAAATGGAAGACTTATTTTTTGCCATGATTGGGCTCTTGAAGCTCCAGTGATAAATCACCTCATTTTGAAATGAAAATGTGGGGTAACATGGTTGCCAAGTTAGCTTACAGTGGAAATGGCATATGGTTCTAGTTGAGGCATAGGGTGTTAGGAAGCAAGGAATCAGAAAATGCATCATCACCAGTTTACACATATTGGCTGGACTCTGACTGTCTCTTTACTGCTTCCTCAGCCCTAAAGCTGAGCACATTGTTGTTTCAGAGGCCAAATGCTGTTAAGGCGATCTGTGGGATGCTTCTCCTTCTAGTCTCTTCTTTATAGCTTGAGAACCTTTATAGTCCTTTCATCACTCCCAGTTTGACTTCATTTCTGTTCTGCAGTTTTCTGATCCTCCCCAGCAATTTCTTTCTTTGACATGCTGGCAAAACCTTTTGCTCTCTTATTTCTCATCTTTCCCTATCCCGTGTTCATATGGGATTTAAATTACCATCAAACCCTTATTTTTAGTGAAAGAACTTAAAATATAAGTGCAACAGCTGAACTTTATTTCTCTGTATTCTTTTCCAAATACAAAAGTTTAGCTTTTCCTTTTGAATTCACATTACTTTTTAATAATTTTAGTTTTATTTGCTTTCTATTGCAGAACAAAGTAATTTAAGACAATAGGAAAATCTAATATAAGTTTAAGTACAGTGGAATCCAATTAGTGGTCATTTGCCAGAATTGAGTTCAATTTATAGTTATTTGCTAGAAATGATTTCTTATCTCAAAATAAGAGATACATTTAACATTCTAAATATTTTATATGTATTTTATAAATTATCAATTAATAAAAGCTGAATGGACTTGTGATAATGTTAAATATTCTATAATGAATAATTTTATGTGTCAGCTTGGTTGAGCCATAATGCCCCGATATTTGGTCAGATATTCTGGATGTTTCTGTAAAGGTGTCTGTGAATGCAGCTATCATTAAAATTGGTTGACGTTGAGTAAAGTAGGTAATCCTCCATATTGTGGGTGTACCTCATCCAACCATCTGAAGGCCTTAGTTTTAAAAAGACTGACATCCTCTTAGCAAGAAGGAATTTTGCCAGCAGACTGCCTTTGGACTGAGACAGCAGCTGTCCTTGGGTCTCTAGATGGATCTGCTTCAGATTTTGGACTTGCATCTCCACAGTCACATAAGCCACTTCCTTAACACCTATCTATGTAGCTAGCTAGCTCTATATAAATCTATCTATACATATCCTGATGATTCTCTTTCTCTGGAGAACCCTAATACATTTATCTACTTTAAATTGCCCTGTTAAAACCCTATCCTTTTAAAAGGTGAAAAAGTTTTAGTATAAGAGCTTAGTCACCAATGTAATTATTTTAGAAATAATAATTGTTGAATATAGTCTATTTTTTATTATCCACAAAGAAACACACACATATTAAAATGAAATAGTGACAAAGACTAGTCTCCTCTCATTCCTACCCTTTAGCCATGGCTGTTGACTGAGTTATGAGTTTTATGCTCAGCTCTCAGCAGTGAACAGGCCATGGACCATTCGTCCTATTTCTGAAAAAGGCTCTAAGTTGTTTTTATTCTCAAATCTGAGTATTGTATAGGCTTTTTCTAAAGAAAAAAATTACAAATATCCAGTGTTTAACTATATTTTTAAAATTAGAATAGTACTTAAATATGAACAAAATAGGAACAAACTTTTAAATTTTGTTCACTGATATATCCTAGCAACTAGAGTAGTATTTGGTATATATTAACTATAGTCATTCATTCACTGAATGAAATGAATGCTCATAGTTCTTATCCAGTTATAAAATCCAAAGCAAATTTCACTATCTAATGTATTAAAATAAATCTGTTAAGGGGTCCTGGGTGGCTCATTTGGTTAAGTGTCAGATTCTTGGGTCTGGCTCAGGTCATGATCTCAGCATTGTGAGATTGAGGACTACATGGGGCTCGACACTGGGCATGGAGTCTGCTTAAGATTCCCTCTCTCCCTCTCCCTCTGCCTCTCCTACCCCTAGATCTCTCTCTCTCCCTCTCCAAAAAAAAAAAAATTTTAAATAAATAAATATTAAACCAAAATATTTAATAACATTAACTTAATGTCATAGACAATATTATTTTACTAAAATTAAATGTTTCCCTTTCACTTGAATATGGTACTACTCTTACGATTCAAAAATGTTTGGCTTCAGGTGTACCCGAGTGGTTCATTTGGTTGAGGGTGGTACTCTTGGTTTCAGCACAGGTCATGATCTCAGGGTCATGAGAGCAAGCCCCTCATGAAGACCTGTGTGGGGTTCTGTGCTCAGCAGGGAGTCTGAGATTCTTTCCCTCTCTCTCTCTCTCTCTCTCTCTGCCCCTCCCCCTGCTTGCACATGCATGTGCACTATCTCTAAAATAAATAAATCTTTTTGAAAAAAATGTTTGGCTTCAGCATTTTTATTAAAATCATGATGATTCAATTCTACTTCAGTTTTTCTCCTGAGAAATCTTTATTTATGTGGTGTTTTTTGGCCTTTAGTTTATACCAATGTGTTATCTTATTGTAAATACGTCCAGTGGTATGCTGATAAATGTTTAACTATCAGCTCTCTAAAAAAAATGTGTGTATAATATCACGTATATTATATATATACACACATATGTATGTAGGTTTATTATAAAGCCTAATGATATAAAGAATGTATACCACATGTATTATTTATTATAAATTCCATATAGCCAGTTGGCATGCCTTTCCATTTATTTGTGTCCTCTTCAGTTTCTTTCATCAGTGTCTTATATAGCTTTCAGTGTATAGCTCTTTAGCTAAATTTATTCCTGAGTATTTTTTTCAAGGCTGTTGTAAATGAGATTGTTTTCTTTATTTCTCTTTAGGTAATTTGTTATTACTGTATAGAAACACAACTGATTTTTTTTTCTGGTTTTATATTCTACAATTTAACTGAATTGGTATTAGTTCTAACAGCCTCTCTACATGTCTTACCTGAGCTTGCTTGCAGCATGATCTAAGAGTAGTCAGATTTCATGATGGCTAGCTTCCCCAGAATGAATGATCCAAAGAGTAAGGTGCAAGGCTTCTTTCCCTTGACCATTGGAAGTCCCTCAATATCGCTTCAGTTATATTTTGTTCCTTAAACAGGGAGAGGGGAAGGGACTATTCAAGGATGTGAGCAATGGGAGGTATGGTTCATTAGGGGGTCATATTTGGAGATATGGCCATCCTACAGCTATGGCTTTCTTACTTTAGTTTGTTAGGTTGGGCCTAAAACTAATGTCAAATTACAATGGAGATTTAATGAAAAACAAGCCCTACATTAATAGCATAAGTATATTCAGGCTTGTAACACAACTTACCTAATGATTTCTTATAGTCCTTCTAACCATTTTATGTTCCAAGATGTTGTCAGGGAGTTAAGCAGTCTAGATCCAGGAATCCAGACATTTAAGAATTGGAAGTGACCCAGAGGTTTTTACCCCTTCCTCACAAAGACAAAGAAACTAGGACCCAGATAAGTTAGAGGGACATGTTCACAGGAATTAATACACGCATTTTTGTGACAGAACCACAAATAGTATTCAGAACTCTAAATGTCCTTTCCTTTATGTGCTTGTTATTAGGAATCAACACCTTTGGGTGATAGTGCATTCCCTATGGGAGGAACTTGTATTCATGTGAATTTAGTAGTGTGGGAAATGGTAAGAGAATTCACTACTTAGTAAACAGATCATGAGTCTAATCCTTTTTTTTTTTAACTATTAAAATACTTTTTCATTGCTTTGTTTACTTTGTGGTATGTTTCATGGAATAAAATAATTGTTAACCATCAATTTGTTCTCTATAGTTAAGAGACTCTTTCTTGGTTTGTCTTTTTTTCCTTTGCTCATTTGTTTTGTTTCTTAAGTTCCACATGTGAATGATATCATATGGTATCTGTCTGATTTCACTTAACATTATATTTTCTAGCTCCATCCATATTGTTGCAAATGTCAAGAGTTCATTCTTTTTATGGCTGAATAATGTTCCTCTGTGTGTGTGTGTGAGTATTACGTCTTCTTTATCCATTCACCAGTCACTGGATACTTGGGCTGCTTTCAGATTTTGGCTGTTGTAAATAATGCTGCTATAAACAGCATAAGGGTTCATGTATCCCTTTGAATTAGTGTTCTTTTATTCTTTGGGTAAATACCCAGTAGTGCCCTTACTGAATCACAGGGTAATTCTATTAATTTTCTGAGGAACCTCCGTACTGCTTTCCAGAGTGGCTGTACCAGCTTGCATTCCCACCAATAGTGCACAAGAGTGTAAAAGCTCTGTTTTTCTACATTGAGTATGATGTTGGCTATGGGTTTTTCATATAAGGCCTTTATTATGTTGAGATGTGTTACCTCTAGACCTACTTTGCTGAGAGTTTTTTTTTTAATTTTTATTTATTTATGATAGTCACACAGAGAGAGAGAGAGAGAGAGAGGCGCAGAGACACAGGCAGAGGGAGAAGCAGGCTCCGGTGCATGGATGTGGGATTCGATTCCGGGTCTCCAGGATCGCGCCCTGGGCCAAAGACAGGCGCTAAACTGCTGCGCCACCCAGGGATCCCGAGAGTTTTTATCATAAATGGATGTTGTAGTTTTTCAAGTGTTTTTTCTGCATCTATTGAAAGGATCATATGATTTTTATCTTTTCTCTTATTGATGTGACACATCATCCTGATCGTTTTATCAATATTGAACCACCTTTTATCCCAGGAATAAATCCTCTTTGATCATGGTATATGACTTTTATAATGTACTGTTGGATAAAATATAGTTTTAATACACAGTTTATGGTTGAAAACCCAGGGACCAGCCCATTTCAAAGTACTGAGTCTATAATGTACTTGGGAATGACTTTTGGATCTCAACCTGATAGTGTTTAGCTGAATGCTGGAACTGCCAAGGGAACATAGAGATGCTTGGTACAGGAGATGAGAAATAACTGGAACATTATCAGCCTGATAATTCTAAGAAATATATTCTTATTTTAAAATACAAATCTCTATTAATTTCCTCTAAAACTTTCCTAAAAGGTGCATTGTGGATGATATGGTGGTTATGTGGACAGTAAGTGAATTCCAGGGTTCTCCTGGAGTTTAGATGCCCTGTGTTGGTGAATCCCAAATTCAGAGCTCGGAGGTGTGTTGAGCCATTAAGCTCACCTACTCATCAGGAATGAGGTTGTTCTGGTAAGAGATAATCCTGTGTGGTATCGAGAAACAGCTGTGGACCAGATAGGACTGCTGGACAGTGCTCCCTAGAGCCTGATTCCTGGGAGCTTCTGTGCTTAGGAGGCAAGTTATATGTTTTGTCCTACTCTTGCTTCTACTTAGGATCAAGTTAATTCCTACCTTCATTCTTTTTTCTCTTCTGTGTCCTCTTTTTCTCCTATTCAAACTTTATACAGGCTCCAATGCCAATTTCAAGTCTCACATAACTTTCCCTGACAACTCCAGCCTGCCCTGGCCTCACAACTCTCCAGTCTATTTCACCTGCTAGATTGTTTAGAAAAAATGTTTGGAGTGACTTTTTCACCTGGGTTAATAATTTGCTGTACATCAGTGGTTTGCCTCAATGGCTTCACATTAGAAACTGTGGAGATTTCAAAAATCCTTATGCCCAGACTATGACCCAGATCAATTCAAACAGAATTTCTGGAAATGAAGACATCTGCCCATCCTTCCCATACCTTCCACCCTGCATCATTTATTTTTAACTCCCCAGATGACTCCAGTGTGCAACCAAATCTGCAACCACTGCTGTATATACACAGTCTCATTTCTAAGAGGGCAGAAGTGAGAGTTAAACTCCTTTAGTATACCTTGGGTCTATAGCACAGGTTTGATCACAGGGCCGGGACTTACTAACACTCCTGTTTGGGTGATGCCTGGGTGGCTAAGTGGTTGAACATCTGCTTTCAGCTCAGGTCGTGGTCCCAGAGTCCTGGGATCAAGTCCCGTATCGGGGTGCCCATGAGGAGCCTGCTTCTCCCTCTCCCTATGTCTCTGCCTCTCTCTGTGTGTCTCTCTTGAATAAATAAATAAAATCTCAAAAAAAAAAAAAAACCCTCCTATTTGGATCTTGGCTAGGAGACTCTGGTGCCCACATGTGGGCTGAGTAAGTATGTGGTCACAATCCAGATAGGCAATGTATGAATGTTTAATATTGCAGACTTGGGATTCCTACCTAGAATAAAATCCTCACTGTGGTATCCCATAACTATATGACTTGAGCTTGGACAGTTGACTTAAATTCTTTGTTCTTCAACTAGCCCATCTGTAAAGTGGGGAAAATTATATTGCTTACCTCATAGGATTCTCCTGCAGACTTTTAATGTGTAAGCGACTTGGAAAAGCTCCTGGCGTTTAATAAGCCTTCAACAAATTTTAGCCAGTTTTACTATTTGGCCATAGGAGGCTTTTGTTCTTTTTTTCTTGTATTTTTTAATACTTATTTTCCTTGTAGCACCTGGGTGACTCAGTTGGTTAATCATCTGCTTTCATCTCAGGTCATGATCAAGGCTCCTGTTGTTGGGGTCCCTCCTCAGTGGTAAATCTGCTTCTCC